>NC_089249.1:58724709-59331852 GCF_963930625.1 Muntiacus reevesi | reverse complement strand
TGGGGCGGTGTCCCAGAAGATCACCAAGCACTTTTCATATCAGTTCAGTTCAGTCACTCAGTTGTGTCCGACTCTTTGCGACCCCACGGACTGCAGCACTCCAGGCCTCCCTGTCCATCACCAACTCCCAGAGCTTACTCAAACTCATGTGCATCGAGCCGGTGATGCCGTCCAACCATCTCACCCTCTGTCGTCCCCTCCTTTCGCCTTCAATCTTTCCCAGCATTCAGTCTTCAATAAAAGGCCTCATTGCCGCCCCCCCGTGGGGGTCCTCCAGGGCCGGCCCAGGAGGCACACAACTGCTGCCTGTTAGAGCTGGAAGCATCCTTGGGGACCATCCGCCCAGCCCCCACCCGGCAGCAGGAAGCGAGGCCACAGCCCCGCAGCTCCAGCCAGGCGGTGGAAGCCGGCCTGAGGCAGGCCGTCTGGCTGCGAGGGAGGCTGGGCTGGAGAGAGGCCCGCAGAGGGGGCCCAGCTGGCCAGCCGGACTCCTGGCTGGGGCAGCCAGGAGCATCTGGAAAGCATCACTCACTTTGACCAATCGGTGTTTAAAGGCCAGACAAAGCCACGGTGAGCACGGCCGGGCTTCTTCCCCCTTCCAAGTCGAACAGCACCTCTGCCTGTTTCATTTTAGCTCACGGTCGCTTGCCGTCACGGGATTGCCTTGGGGGTCACAGGAGCCTCCCGCCATCAGAGGACAGAGTTACCCACCTTTAACTCCCAGGGCTAGGCTGATTTCATGAAAACAGAAATTTACACTTGCCTAAGGAAAACTGGAAATGGATGTTCAGATTTCAATTTTTATTCTAATCCTGAACCAGGCCCTGGGGCGAGATGGGGTGGGAGGGGGGCTTGGATAAAAGTAAGAGTAAGTCCCTGCCCCAAGCTGTCTGCCATCTGTGGGAGACAGGAAAGAGAAAGAGGTCTGCATGGAAATCAGGGCACTTGTTCAAAAGGATGACTGAGCACCTGCAGTCTCTTCCTTGGGGTCCCTTCTGTGACCCCACCCCCCCCGGGATCGTCTCCCGTCCCACCAGCCACAGCCTCACCCGCCCGTCCCGTGTTGTGCTGCTGGGGGCTTGGTCCTGGTTCTCTTCTCCCTCCACTCTCTCTCCTGGACGGACTCCTCCGCCCCTGTGGCCCCAGTTACCATTTCTTTACCACTGACCACTCCCCCACCAATTCACAGTCCCAGCCAAGCCCTTCCCTCTGAACCCAGACATACACATCCAACATGGCTTCTTGGGTGTTTTCAGGGTCCCCAGGACTCAACCTGTTTAAAAGTACATGCACTGGGGCTTCCATGGTGGTCCAGGGGCTAAGCCACTGCACTACCCCGCAGGTGGTATGGCTTTGTTCTCTGGTTGGGGGATAAGGATCTCATGTGCCACATGGCATGGCCAAAAAGGAAGGGGAAAAAAGCTACATGTATCCTGTTACAGGCTGAACTGTATCTTTCCAAGATTCATCTGTTGAAGTCCTAATCCTCAGACCGTGACCGCACTTGCAGGTGGGGTCTTCGAAGAGGTGATTAAGTTAAAATGAGATCGTTAGGGTGGGTCCTAATGCAATATGAAAGTCAAAGTCGCTCAGTCATGTCCGACTCTCTATGACCCTACGGACTATACAGTCCATGGAATTCTCCAGGCCAGAATACTGGGGTGGGTAGCCTTTCCCTTCTCCAGGGGATCTTCCCAACCCAGGATTGAACCCAGATCTCCTGCATTGCAGGTGGATTCCTTACCAGCTAAGCCTCCAGGGAAGCCTGGTGTCCTTCTAAGAAGAGGGGATCAGGACACAAAGACAGGAGGATGACTGTGTAAGGACTCAAGAAGACGCCCAGCTGTGGGCCAAGGAGAGAGGCCTCAGCAGGAACCAGCCCTGCAGCCACCCTGACCTTGAACTTCCTGCTTCCAGCACCAAGAGACGATAAACGTGTCTAGATCTGCGTCTGTGTTTCAGCTCCCCCGGCCTGCAGTACTCTGTGATGGCAGCGCTAGCGGCTAATACGCAGGCTTTCACCCCATCTGGCTTGCCTCCTGTGTCCCCGTCCTCTGTGAAAGACGCCTCCACCAGCCAGCGGCTCGAGCCAGAAGGAAGCTAAGGGTCCCTCCGCTTCCTCCCTCTCTGTGCAGTTGCCCGAGGCACTCCATGTTGTTGTTTAAAATGTGTATTTATTTATTTTTGGCTGCGCTGGGTCCCGGTGGCAGCACACGGCTCTCCGTTGCTATGCAGAGGCTTTCTCCAGTTGTGGGCAGGGGAGGCTACTCTCTGCGGCGGTCCTCGGACTTCTCCCTGCCTTAGCTTCCCTTGTCACGGAGCACGGGCCCTAGAGCGTGGATAGTTACGGCCCACAGGCTTAGCTGCCCTGCAGCATGTGGAGTCTTAGTTCCCAGACAAGGGATCGAACCCATTTCCCCTACATTGGAAGGCGAATTCATAACCACTGGACCACCAGCGGAATCCCCTACACAGCTCTTAAATCATTAACTCCTCTCCATGTCTTCAGCCACCACTCCCCAAAACTGACTGACCACACAAGTAGGCAGAGCTGCCAAGCTTAATGTTTTTCGGCAGCTGGAGCCTCAGTGGGCACGACCTTACGTTGCCAGGTGGGTCAGCACTTCATGGCGATGGGGGCCTGCATGTGGGTGCCACCCAGACATCCTCCATAAGCCACAGACCGTGACCCAGAATGCCACACTGCTGTGGTGTTTGGAAAACCCACCAGGAACTTGGGTATTACACCCAGTTCACACCTCTTGCAGTCATAGAAGGCATGCGTGCGTGCTCAGTCGTGTCCAACTCTTTAAGGCCCCATGAACTGTAGTCGGCCAGGCTCCTCTGTCCGTGGGATTTTTCAGCCAAGAACACTGGAATGAGTTGCCATTTCCTCCACCAAGGAATGACCCATTTCCTGACTCAGGAATTGAACCCACGTCTCCCCCATCCCCTGCACTGCTGGTGGATTCTTTACCTGCTGAGCCTTTGGGGGGAGCCCCCGTAGAAGGCAAGCATGGTGTAATTTCAGAATGAGGTGTTTAGGAGAGTAAGAGAGTTTCCTACTTAGGGCTCCTCTCAAGTCAGAAAGCCCCTACCCTGGACTCACAGGATGCTGTCCCCATTAACCCAAATGTGTCTCCTGGGAGGAAGTTTGAGGCTGAGGCTCGCTCACCAAGCATCTTCCTGGGCCTTTCCTGGTGAATTGCCAAGATCCTGGCCTCGGGTTCATTGAAATGAATGGAACGTCCACGTGATTTACGTGTCTGTGTGCTTTCTCTCCAGGCCTCTGCAGGATCATTTCACACAGGCCCAGGACGCCAGCAAGCCAGGGGCACCAAACAAGTATGAGAGCAGACAGACTAGAATCTTGCAGCCATCAGATCTAGAAAGATGCCATTTACAACAAACATTAGGTCTGATTCTCTGACGGGAGCCTAACCCGGAATTCTGGTCGAGGAGGGGGATGCAGGGAAGAGAGAGACGGGGCCCTTCTCTGCCAAACCCTGCCCACAGCAGCTAGGCCTGTCTCCTAGGACCCACTATTGACTGCAGGAGGCGGGCTGTGAGCACCGAGAAGCCGCCAGGCATCCCGTGACAGACGTACACGGTGGGAGCGCAACCCGAAGGAAGGAAGGAGGGAGCTGGTCTGAACAGCGACCAAAAACACTGATGCTCAAGTGCGCATACTGAAAGATAAAGAAGAGGGGTTGCCAGCCAGACTGGATGGACAGACAACCGCGGAAAGGTCTTATATGGGGCGGGGGTTGGAGTACAACTGGGGCAGGGTGGGCAGGGCCCACTGGGAGGTGGCTGCAGTGACAGGTAGGAGCCTGGCCACGGAGGGCTTGGACCACACCCGCCTGCTCCGATGTTATACAGTGGGGTGCCCAGAGGACTGGGCAGAGGGACCAGTCAGATGTGTGTAAAGAAGCTTAAGGGGCTGCTTCTGGTGGCCCAGTGGTTAAGAATCTGCCTTCCAATGCGGGGGACGTGGGTTCAGTCCCTGGTCAGGGAAGTGAGATCCCATATATCTCAAAGCAACTAAGCCTGAGTACTACAACTACTGAGCCCACGCACCCTGGAGCCTGCGTGCCGCCTCTAGAGAGTCCTTGCGCTGCAAGGAAAGGCTCCACATGACGCAGGGAAGATACCACATGCTGCAGCCAGGACCGCACTCAGCCAAACAGACGAAGAAACTTAAAAAGGAGCTTGGACCTCACAGACGTAGAAAAGGAGCTTATGGTTGCCAGGTGGAAGGATCAGGGGAAGGGATAATTAGGGAGTTTGGGATGGACGTGTGCACACTGCTGTATTCAAAATGGATTACCAACAAGGACCTATTGTGTAGTACAGGGAACGCCGCTCAACGTTATGTGGCAGCCTGGATGGAAGGGGAGTTTGGGGGAGAATGCGTACATGTGTATATGGACAACTGAGTCCTTTTGCTGTCCACCCAAAACTATCACAACTGTTAACTGGCTGTACGATGACATAAAATAAATAATATAAAAAATAAAAATGAAAGAAGCTTGGCCCCGTGGCCCTTGTATTTTCAAATGACAACCTCAGTTTGCCCATCTGTCAAATGGGGATGATAAGAGAATGTGCCTCATGGGGCTCGGTGCAGATTGATGAGTTGATACCACTAGGCATGCTTAGAATAATGCCTGGCACACACAGAGTGTGGATCAATATGACCTCTTTTCGCATCGTGTCACTGGAACGGGCCCTGGGTGGCAGGCTCCGGAACACTGCACTTGTGATTGATGGCCTCCTTGCCGAGGGAAGTCAGGGCCGCCCAGCATGAAGCTGTTTACTGCACATGACGCCAGGCCAAGGGGTGAATGGTGGCCTGGATGCCGCCCACTGCAAATTGGCCAAACTGAATGCCTGGACATGGGACCGCACCCATCCAGAGAGCGGACGCCCTTTTCCAATTTGCCAAGCCTTCCATCGGGAGAGGCAGCTGGGGACTTTCTTTAATTTGTGCCTGATGTCCTGGGGTCCCCGGGAAAGGTGAAGAGGGCTTCTTTGTCACTACCATTTAGGGCGAGGGCTGGAACGTAAGCGGACATCTCAGTGTGGTGTTAGGGGTAGGGAACTGAATTATGAGGGAGGTCTGCCCCCTTGGTCCCCCAGGTCAAGTCCCCTTCCAGGGGGCACGTTTCCAGGGCCAGGTGAAAGCCAGTGGAATTCCACACTAAGCTAGAACCCACAGAACTTTGGAAGTGAGTGTCCCCAGTCCCAGACTGAGTGTCGTGTTCAACACAGAACTTAGAGTCAAAGAAGCCTGGATTCAGATCTCAGTGTCCCCAAGCCGCTGTGGCTGGGGCCTGACCTGCCAGGGCTAGGTTTTCTCATCTCGAACCCGGTGTGATGATGACAGCTGCCCCGGCACCCAGTAACAAGGCGTGAACAAAGGCGCAGATGGCGACCAGCCTGGTGCTCAGCACAGAGATGACTCCCCAGGAACACCAGCGACTCACAGCCCATCCAAGGCAGGGAAATGTGCACGAGCGCTTCCCACCCGTCCCTAAAATCCATGAGAAGGTCTTAATTTGGCCAGAAGTTTATTTTAATTAGCTAGCAGCAGGAAAGATGGATTCAGGAATGTGAGTGCCTAACGATTTCCCCAGGTGGTAGGGAAAAATATGAAATGACAAAAACAAACCAAGAAACATTCCTGAGGGGAAAAAGAGAGAAAGAGAGAGAGGGCCCTGTTACTAGCGCTGCCTAAATATAGCAGAGTGTATTTTTGTAGATGGCAAAAATGGTGTCCAGGCTGGGGAAGAAAGTGCTGCCTCTTCCCAAGTTTTCCAGCTTGCTCTTTCATGAATCGCGGTGTCCAGGCACGTCTGGAAGCGTCCAGCTGAGGGAGTGTCAGCTTGTCAGCCTGACCACTGGGCATGATCCAGTGCAGAGGGACAAAACTTAACCGTTTTCCAACCCTTCCCATCATACCCAATGTAGTGATCAGACTGCGAGAACTTGTTCTTTTTTTTTTTAATTTTTATTGGCGTGTAGTCACTCTACAAGGTTGTGTTCCGTTTCTGCTCTACAGAAAGTGACTCAGCTGCACATATACAGGCATCCCCTCTTTCCTGGATTTCCTCCCCACCCAGGTCACCACAGAGCGTTGGGGAGAGTTCCCCGCGCTATACAGTCGGCTCTCATCGGTGACCTGTTTTATCACAGTGCTGGGAGACCTTGCTCTTTCTCACCTCCATGGGGCTCTCCTTTTCGTCTGCATTTTAAAAAGGAAAAGATGAGCAGGAACTCCACAAAGGGGCTTCAGAGGCAGAATGTGGTCAAAGAGCTTCACAAACCAACAGGGCCTGCAGCCTTTCAAGTCCCTAATTGGGAACAGGCTAGCGGAGGCGGAGCCGGGAGTCGCCAAGTGGCTCCTGACAGCGGCCTTCTCCTCCGAATTCTTTCGCTCTGATTTCGACATAAGCCATAACACCACCATGCAGAGCCAATTAAAGCCGGCCCCTCGGAGGGGGCCGAGACTCGGGCAGGGCAGGGTGGCTGGGGGGGGGGGCGCCCTGGGGCAGCCTCCTCTGCGGGGGCCAGCCTCCTCTGCGGGGGGACAGCCTCCTCTGCGAGGGGACAGCCTCCTCTGCGGGGGGACAGCCTCCTCTGCGGGGGGCCAGCCTCCTCTGCGGGGGGACAGCCTCCTCTGCGGGGGGACAGCCTCCTCTGCGGGGGGACAGCCTCCTCTGCGGGGGGACAGCCTCCTCTGCGGGGGCCAGCCTCCTCTGCGAGGGGACAGCCTCCTCTGCGGGGGGGACAGCCTCCTCTGCGGGGGGCCACCCCCCACCGCTGTCCGGCCCGTGCCCTCCCAGAGGAAACCCACACGGCGTTTATCCTGAGTCCGCTGACAAGCTGGAGCGTCCCGTGGGTGGCCAAGAAGGTGATGACCTCGGAGCTGACCGCTGGTTGGGAGCAACCAAGTCATCTGCCGTTTGGAAAGGGCAGTGGGTCCATTTACACGGCATGAGGGGGGAGTGGGAAACTCCCCTTCCGGATACCAACCTACGGCTCCAGACAGGACCTTCCGTGCCGAATTCAAGAGAAGCGCTGCGTGGGGAGGACGGGGTATGGGGGTGGGTGGGTGGGAGCGGCTGGGGGTGGAGTCTTTTTGGCATCTGATTAAATAAAGCATCCGAGAGCTCTTTCAGCAAACATCGGCGGGTGCCAACGTTGTGTCAAATCCTGACTCCGCCGTTGACCCACCGAGGGACCTCGGACCAGCAACCTCGCTGACGCCGGTCTCAATTTCTCACCTGCAAGTGGGTGTGATTATAGTATGTAGCCCACAGGTTGTAGTCAGGCTACACATGAACCAGTTCAAGCAAAATGCTTTGGAAAAAGCAGGGGTGCAGCAAGCATCAGCTGCTCTTAAGATTCCACTAGAGGGGTCACCATGTTGACAAAACCACACTGAATTTGTCAACTTTGCCTTCCGGGTGTCATGGGCAGACTGGTAGGGGAGCAGGTTTAGGTAAATTCACCCAACAAATATTTAGTTCCTAGCTGCTTTCTAAGGCAAAGATTCATGTAGTCAAAGCTATGGTTTTTCCAGGAATCAGGTATGGATGTGAGAGTTGGACCGTAAAGAAGGCTGACTGCCGAAGAATTGATGCTTTTGAACTGTGGTGTTGGAGAAGACTCTTGAGAGTCCCTTGGACAGCAAGGAGATCAAACCAGTCCATCCTAAAGGAGATCAGTCCTGAATATTCATTAGTGAAGTCACTCAGTCGTGTCCGACTCTTTGTGAGTCCATGGACTGTAGCTAGCCCCCCAGGCTTCTCCATCCATGGGGTTTTCCAGGCAAGAATACTGGAGTGGGTTGCCATTTCTTTCTCCAGGGGATCTTCCCCACCCAGGGATCGAACCCAGGTCTCCTGCATTGAAGGCAGACGCTTTACCCTCTGAGCCACATTAGAAGGACTGAAACTGAAGCTCCAATACTTTGGCCACTTGATGCAAAGATCTGACTCATTGGAAGAGACCCTGATGCTGGGAAAGATTGAAGGCGGGAGGAGAAGGGGTTGACAGAGGATGAGATGGTCCTCCGGAGGAGGACCCCAACCAGGACAGGGGCCAGGGGATGAGGGGACTAAATCAGAGAGAAAAGGGCAAGCATCTGACAGCTGTGAGAGGAGCACGGGCAGGGGAGGGGGAGGTCAGGAATGATTCCCAGATTTCCAGCCCAGGACGAGGCAGTGCCTCTCACCAATGTGGCGTTTGCAGATAGCAGAGCCGGGTTTGGAGAACATGGTGACTTTTTGGACGCGTCGAGTTTGAGACGCTTGTGGACAGCCAGGTGGAGAGAGCGCTAGTGGCTGAGTAGGTGGGAGGTGGGCGTGTCATTTTGGCTGCAGGATATTTACTACCAACCATGACTCCTTCCCCCAGGACACTTCCTCCCAGGCCTCCTGATGCCGGCTGGGAGAGAGGAGGAGTGTTGCAACATCCGAGGTGATTTATAGGGAAAACGTCCTGTGTGTTTGTTTCTCAGCACTGCCTTCCAAGTGGGAATCTAAAACCCCACATTCTGATCCAAAGTGTAATTTCCAGTCATTTCCACCGGCAACATTTGGTTCTTATTATCAAAAGATACTCACACAGATGTAGCATTAAAATCTTGGCTTCAGTGGATAAAGAAAACAAGATAATCTAAAGTATTGCAGCAACTCTCAGACATTTACGATTCCAAGAAATGGTTGTTGGAAAACTGCTCTAGAATATCCATTTCCCACTGTGTTTCTGGGTGGAAGGAAGACAACCAGTTGGTGAATTTTAGGCTGTTGAACTGAACTCTCAATTGGGGAGGTCCCAGGGCCTTAGACAGCGAATTCCTTGGGGACAAAGGCCTGGGCATTTACCCCTGGCAACCCCTAGACCACACCCACAGGCAGGGGTACCCACAGCGCTCACTAAGTGTTTGTTGACTGAAAAAAGAAACAGCTGAATACCGTAAGTCAGGACACGCAAGGTTTTCTCATTTGACATTTCCTTCCAAAGGCTCCGAGGGCTTAAGTTACAAGGAGAGGCAGCTTCTGTAAGTCAGAAACGGAAAAATATTTATACGGAACTGACGTCTTGAACTTGAATGGAGAACTTTATCTTTCCTGTGTCAAATTCTGTATTAGTGGTTTGGGGTCCCTTCAAGTCCCAGTAACTGGTGTGGTTTTCCCCATTCATGAGTCCTGGATATCCTGAAAGCACTTTTTTTTTTTTTTTTAATGTAGTAATAGCTAATATTTGTGAAGTATATCTTATGTGCCAAGGACTTTAATGAATTATCTCATTTAATTCTGACAACAGTTCTGGGATGATGACATGTTTATTATATACAGACCGCATGACTCAGCCTTGGGAAATGTAGGCAATTTTTCCAAGAGCCATCGCTAGTCGGAGGCAGAGCTGGTCTTTAAGCCTAAGGGATGTGACCCACTGTTCCTGGTGCTGCGTGGCAACTCACTCCAGTACTCTTGCCTGGAAAACCCCGTGGATGGAGGAGCCTGGTGGGCTACAGTTCACGGGGCCACAAGGTGTTGAACACGACTGAGCGACTGCACACAGCACGCCTGGTGCTTCTGTGCTGACAGCGAGTTGGGGGCGGGAGGGATGGGTCTTCACAAACATTCCTCTCCTTTTGGTAACCCTGAGCTAGGTGGTGTTATGGTCCCATATTACAGCTGGAAAACTAAGCCTCACAGAGGTTACGCTGCCTGACACAACGGACTTGAACCTGGGTCTGAGGATGCCAGCGCGCCCCTTTGTCCCCCCATCAGCCCCAGCACTCTGCTCCTCTCTCTGCGGCCCCTGACACCCCTCCCTGTCCGAGACCTACCCCGGCTCCATCAGACAGCAGGTCTCCATCAGGTCCTTCTGGGGCACCCAAGCTGAGAGGGGTCAGCTTCAGCCCCGGGGACCTCCAGGACCCTGTGGGGTCTCAGTGGAATGTGGCCGTGCCATGTGTGGATCAAGAGGCAAAAGGCATTGGACCACCTGCAGCTGATTCCTCATGAAGGAAGCCTGGATCCCAGCACACATCCTTCCTTTCGGCATCTCCCATGCTGTTTGTCCTGCACGCCCGGCCACATGGATAGAATCAAGAGACCGATCCAGTGCAATCCCTCTTAGGAGGCTGACTTGCGTGGCAGGTCTGCCTCAAGGTCAGGGAAGCCTGTCTTCCTCCCTTGTGGTGCCTCGGTGACCAGCCAGCCCCCGCCCCACCCACCTGCCCCAGCGTGCAGCTGGCCCCTTGCAGCACAGGGGAGAGGACTGGGTTCCCCAAAAACAGCCTCAGATGATGCAAGAAGCTGCCTGCAACAGTGCGAGCACCAGGAGCCCGTTCTCACTATCTGCCCTCCACCTCACTGTAGTGTCATGGGATCCAGGAGCGGCGGTTTACGGAGGCCTCTGTGGACCAGGCCTCAACGCAGACATTGCATGGAGTCCTCCCATCAGCCCAGCCAGGTGAGCGGGTTTATCTCCAATTTGCAGATGGAAGGTGAAGTCCAAAGTGGGCTTCGGGACGCACAGCCCAGGTGCTCCGTGGTGGTTGTTGCTGTTGTTCAGCCGCTCAGGCGTAGCTGAATCTTTGTGACCCCACGGACTGCAGCACGCCAGGCTTCCCTGTCCATCACCAACCCCCAGAGCTTGCTCAAACTCATGTCCATTGAGTCGGTGATGCCATCCCACCATCTCGTCCCCTGTCGCCCCCTTCTCCTCCTGCCCTCAATCTTTCCCAGTATCAGGGTCTTTTCTAATGAGTTGGCTCTTTGCATCAGGTGGCCAAAGTATTGGAGTTTCAGCTTCAGTCCTTCCAATGAATACTCAGGGCTGACTTCCTTTAGGATGGACTGTTCTGATCTCCTTGCCGTTCAAGGGGCTCTCAGCTCAGCTAAGTACTGCCCGGTTTTGAGCAAATCTCTTCATCTCTGTACCCTGGTTTGTTCCTCTCATCAGCAAAATGGGTGCAATACAGGGGTTCTTCATCTGGGTCCACAGATTCCTGAAAGACCCTTGGAAAGGATGGAGGGGGGGCCATAAAAGAGGATGGGAAAAGTTACCTCTTTATTTCCACCAACCTATAACTGAGGTGTAGCATTTCCTCCACCAACACCTCCAGAGGCACCAGTCTGACTTCCAGGAGAAGTCACAGTCCTTACAAAGGCCTGGATGGTCAATGCCAAGCCCGCTCCCCCCTCCCCTCCCCTCCCTCACTCTGCTCCAGTCTCCTGGACCACTCAAGCAGCCTTCCTCCTCAGGACCCATGCACTTGCTGTTTCCTCTGCCTGGGAAGGTTTTGGTCCTCAGGCCTCCAGATTCTATGTCAGCATCTTCTCATTGAAGTCTTCCTGCGGTAGTGGACACCGTGAGACCTTGTCCAGACCCCTCTGCAGGAGTGGAGGGCTGGTCCTCTGGCTGCTGGGAGGCACCTTGCTCTCAGCCCCTTTGAGGATTGTCTCTGCATCCCAGGTGGCTCAGTTGGTAAAGAATCTGCCTGCAATGTAGGAGATCCGGGTTCCATCCCTAGGTCAGGAAGATCTCCTGGAGAAGGAAATGGCAATCCACTCCAGTATTTCTTTTGTGGTAAATCCCATTGACAAAGGAGCCTGGCAAGCTACAGTCCATGGGGTCACAAAGAGTCAGACACGACTGAGTGGCTAAACCACCACCACGACCATCTGCTGAAGAAAACCTCCTGTTTAAGGACGCATGTCCTTCCAAGGCAGCCTCATCCGATGACAGGTCAGCACGGGGTATGAAAGTCAGATCTGAGAAAATTCTGAAGGCTCATCTGTGTCCACAGCTCCCTGGAGATTGGCTGAGGCTTTTGGCCTGAGTCTCAGTTCAACTTCTCCCAATGCCCAATCCTGCTTCCCTCCCCTCCTCCTCCTACACTTGGGGATCCCAACTGCACCCCCCAATAAATACCCCCACCCTAGTCTCCAAATTGAGCTTCCCAGGTGGCGCTGGAAGTAAAGAACCTGCCTGCCAATTCAGAAGACATAAGAGATGTGGATTCGATCCCTGGGTGGGGAAGATCCCCTGGAGGAAGGCATGGCAACACACTCCAGTGTTCTTGCCTGGAGAGTCCCCACAGACAGAGGAGCCTGGAGGGCTACAGTCCATGGAGTTGCAAAGAGTGGTACACAACCGAAGTGACTTAACACATACGCACACCATCTACAAATCAGAGCCTGCTCCCCTGAGAACTGAGTGACCGTGCTCACCCCACCTAAGATTGCAGATCCTCTCCCCAGACACTCACTGAGCCCTTCCTTCCCTGATCGCTGGCACCCGTCACCATCTACAGGCCCAGACTCACTTGTTTTTTTTTTTCTGTCCTCCCACCAGAATGTAAGCTCCATAAGGACAGGGTCTTGTTTTGTCATTTCACTGCCCAGAACAGTATCAGGCGCCATAACATCCACCCAAAACCGTGGAATGAATGGTAGTGAGTAGCCACACCTCCCTTGACTTGTGGTCAACAAAACCCTCCACATTCTGTCTCCACACCCTGTCGACTCTGACCTTCCAAGCTCGTGTGGTGGACCTCGGGGCCTGACTCCAGATCTGACAGCTTGTCGTGGCTAAATTCCTTCCTGCTGACTGTCTGGGTCCTGGGTCTGGCCCTAATGTGCTGGAGACCTGAGAAGCATTTACTTTTTTTAATTTTTATGGGAGTATATTTGCTTTACGATGTTGTGTAAGTTTCTGGTGTTCAGCAAAGTGCAGCAGCCACACACACACACATATCCCCCCTTTGGACTTCCTTCCCAATCACATCACCACAGCGCGTTAAGCAGAGCTCCCTATGCTCTCAGATTGGGATTTGGGTGCAGTCCCTGGGACTGCAAGGGGATCAAATCACTCCATCCTAAAGGAAATCAACCCTGAATACTCATTGGAAGGACTGATCCTAAAGCTGAAGTTCCAATACTTTGGCCACCTAATACAAAGAGCCAACCCATTGGAAAAGACTCTGATGCTGGGAAAGACTGAAGTCAAAAGGAGAAGAGGGCAACAGAGAATGAGATGGTTAAATAGCATCATTGACTCAATGGACATGAATTTGAGCAAACTCTGGGAGATAGTGAAGGGCAGGAGAGCCTGACATGCTGTACTATGGGGTCGCAAAGGGTCAGACACAGCTCAGCAAATGACGAACAAAAACAACCTATGCTCTACAGTATGCTAAGAAGCTTGTAATTTAGAACTTCATCCAAGTCACCATTAAAAATGCTGGCATAAAAACATAAAATGCTGCATAGAACGAAACAGCTCTCCTAGTCATTTTCTTGGTAACGTTCATGTCTGCTTGTGTTGATCTCGTCGTGTGTTTATTTGCTGGTTTATTTCCATCCTCCGGCGAGCCTGCATGTTTTGTTAACAGCTGCAGCCCAGGGCTTAGCACGGTGCCTGGCGTGCTGTGGGCTCTTGATAAACATGCATCAAATGAATGAACCGCGCTCCCCCTTACAGAATGTGAGCCGTTTGGGGCAGAAGTCACATCCCATCACCTTTGAATCTGCCAGGAAGAGGTCTTTTGGCCTTAATACATGAGTTACAGGGGCTGGAAGATGGCTGTGATTCAGGAGGTGTTGTGCTGGCCTCTCGGCCCCATCACCCCCAGGAGGCGGGTGTCACATTTGCACACACAGGCCGGTCAAGCTCTGTGACCCCGAGGGGCATCTCTCAGGGACCACCGCTGCCTGGTACTCCTGTGGCTCCCAGGGATGCTGGTGCTTGGGCTTCCAGTGTCATCCCCTGTATCTCTAAGGGAGCCCCGTGGAGCTAGCCACAGCTCTCTCCGTCATCAACCAAGCCACTAAGACCAGGAAACACTGTGTCTGGACTGTCATTATCCCCACCGTGAGTTTTTCCCCAGCAGCTCTCCAGTTATCACATAAACAAGACCTCAGTGGGTTCACCCACTTGCTCTCGCGATGTGCCCTGAGTATGTCTGAATGCTGGGTGGACCAGCTCAGCTTATGAAACTCACGCCCCCTCCTTCATCAATCTCGTGCAACAAATACATGTCACATACTGTTTAGGGCTCCGGGAACAGAGGCAAACAAAGCCAAGTCCCTGACCTTAAGGGACATACACTCTAGTGGCAGGGGATAAATATATGCATCAGGCGATGGGTTCTGTGGGGGAAAAATAAAGCAGGAGAGGAGGGAGGAGCAGGAACCATGGAGGAGGGGTATTCCCATTTTATTTAGGGGGCAGAAAGGGCCTCATCTCAAAAGAAGGTAGCTTTTGAGATGTGTCCCTAAGGAGTTGACAGAGTTGGCCACAGTGATATTCAGAGAAAGAACCTCTTAAGCTGAGAGAATAGCTGGTGCAAAGACCCTGAGGCAAGAGTGTATTTGGCATGCTCAGTGAAGAGCAGGGAAGTGAGCAGGGTTGGGGTGGAATGAGTAGGGGGTGGTGGGGGGTCAGAAGGTAGAAGAGGAGATCAGAGAGGCAGCTATCAATCCACGAGGTCAGACGGGCCTGGGAAGACAGCCAGCTTCACTCTACTTGAGTTGGAAACCATTGCGGGGTTTAAAGGACAAGGACAGTCTGACTTGCACTTGAACTTGGTTTCCGGGGCTGCGGTGTTAATGAATGGGCATGGACAAGGGGAGAAGCAGGGGTATGTCAGTGACGAGGCTAATGCAGTTATCTAGGCAGGAGATAAGGGCTCAGCCAAGAAGATGGTAAGAAGGGGTCAGATTTTTTATATACGTTGAAGTCCAGCCAACAGGATTTGCTGACGGAATTGGATGTGGGATGAGAGAGAGAGAATCCAAGGATGAAGCCACATGATTTGGCCTGAGCAGCTGGAAGGACGGGTCTGCCGTTGACGGAGTTGGAAAGGAGTTCAGAGGAACAAGTCTGGGATAGAGCTGTCTGGACACAGGCTTTCTGACCATCTGTTAGCCATCCAAGCAGAGCTATCAAGTCAGTGTTTGAAGCTGAGCCTGGGGCTCAGGGCAGAGGTCAGGCTAGAGAGTTACTGGAGATCTGTCCCCCATGTCCACTCTCTGAGGTTCTGCTAAGCAGCCTTCTGAGCACTTGGTTGGGGGTCAGCCTGTGGGACTTAAGGGTCAACGCCTGGCTCCAGACCTTGAGAAAATCACTCCTATTCCCTAAGTCTCAGTTTCTCAACTGGGAAATACAACTAGCAGTGCTCTTGTTTAGTCACTGAGTTATGTCTGACTCTTTTGCAACCCCATGGACTAACAGCCCTCCAGGCTCCTCTGTCCATGGGATTCTACAGGCAAGAATACTGGAGTGGGTTGCCAATCCCCTCCCCAGGGATCGAACCAGTGTGTCCTACATTGGGACGCGGATTCTTTACTACTGAGCCGCTGGAGAAACCCCAAACTAGCAATAACACACTACAGATTCATGAAGGTTTTAATCACTGAATATGCCTTGTCAGTATTGCTCTGGCCTTAACGAGCGCAGCACCTACAGATGTATTTTGCTGGATGTGTTTGTTGTTGCTGCAAGTCCATAGCTCTTTGGACCAGTGGTTAACTCTGGGCCATATCCCCCTGGCCACATAGAAAGGGACCAGGGTTGGGGCTGTGACCTATGGACTGCCATTTGAAACGATGACCTGGTTTAGTCAGAATCCCTGGGCATGAATTTGAGTTGGGAATGAGGAAACCAGGGCCGTCGGTGGTGGGTCTGGAGCCGAAAGGCCCTTCTGGGTCACTTTCCACGTGAGCAAGCTGAGGACAGTGTGACCTTGAGTATGAAACTTCATGAGGGCTGGCTGGACCCTGCTTCCATCCCAGGGAGACCGCCTGGAAGGTCATGTAGCCTATGCTCAATCCCCTTGAGTTCCCACTGGACGTCCGGGCAACAAAGGCATATTTGTTGAGCCCAAGAGCCTCAGTGGGAGCCTTACAGGGTGATGAGTTCTCGGTCAGCTTGCTGTGCAGGGGATGGCTCCGGCTGCTTCTGTCTCCAGCGGGCTCTGGAATGTTCCACCCCCAGCAATTGTGGACAAGAGGGTTGAAGTCTCTTCGAGCCCTGTTAGAACAAGTGGGTTCGGAAAGCTCTCTAGAACTTCTGGTAAAAAAGACAAGACTGGCTAAACCACAGGCCTCCCGTTTTCCACCTGTCTAGGCAGGTCCACATGCGGGGCCACACCCCGCAGTAGGACGGGCCCTGGAGGTGCCGGTCTCATCTTCCAAGGAAGACAGACATCCCAGCCACAGGACGAGCGAAGCCAGCTTCGCGGCCCTGGGCAGGGGGTAACCAGTTCCCAGGATGGGGTGGTATGGACCTGGGGGCGACCCCTGGGCCCCGCGAGGTGGGGGTCAGCCCAGAGGGTAAGCCCCGGCCTGAAACTACTTCCTCAGAGCTCGGTCTAGCTCCCACCAGGCCTCTTTCAGATTCTTTACATCAGGTGTTAACATCCTGCGGACACCCTGGACGTGAGCAAGAAGGTGCCTTGCTGGGAAAGTGCCCCGAGAAGGCGTCTGCTGCATATCCCGCTCCACCCGCGGGCCACCACCCGCCCCGTGACCAGGCACGAAGCACGGGGGCCTGTCATGCCTCACCGTGCCAGCACTGCAGAGCGGCTGTCGCAGCCCGATATGCCCACAGCCCCCGCGGCGGCCCGTGTCTGTGCCCCGAGAGACCAGAACACACGCGGAAGGCGGCTCCGGGCCCGGGGCCCCGCGGAGCGCTGGTGCAGGCCGTGCAGAAACGCCGCCTGCCGGTGGGCGCTGGCGTGGACGGCCAGCAGCCTCCTTTCCCGCCGCCTGGTGGCAGGCGGGCTAAGGCCCCTCCTTCGGCTGGCTGGCTGGGGGTTGGACTGGGGGGGCAGGTCAGCGTGTTTTCTCCTGTACATTTCCATCTTTCCAAAAAATTGCCCACACCCTTTGCAGTCATCCTCCGTCCCCTGACCTAGGTAAACATGTACTTTTGTTCATTTTAGAATTTCACTCATAGATACTGTATTTCTGTACTTTTGGGGGGTCTGGCATGATGTCTCTGATTCTGGTTTCTGATTCATCCACTTTGTTGGGTATATCAATAATTTGCTTCTTTAAAATCAGTGAGCGGTACAGGTGTAACATTTGTTTATCTGATCGCCTGGTGATAGACAGTTTTACTGACTGCAGTTTTTCATTATTATGAATAACGATGCTATGTACCCAACTGTAAAAATCTTTTTGTGGACATGCTTTCATTTCTCTTACAATAGCTTGTCATAGGATAAATGTATGGTTACTCTGTTAAATGTTAAATATATGATTAAATGTATAGTTAAATGTACACTTAACTACATGAAAACTGTCTCTTTTCCACCAATAACGAGTTACAATTCCAGTTGCTCTGCATCTTGACAATCATTTGGTATCATTTTTTAAATAATTTTAGCCATTCTAGTGCATATGTGATGGTAACTCATGGGTTTCTGAAACATTGAGATACAATTTACATACCATAATATTCACCCTTTTAAAGTGTACTTTTCAATGGTTTTTCATATATTCACAGAGTCGTGCAACCTTCACGACTATCTAGTTTCAGAACATTTTCATCACTCCAAAACCCTTTAGTTCCTGGAAGAATGCTAATCTACTCTCTGTCTCCATGGATTTGCCTATTCTGAACATTTCATGTAGATGGAATGATAAAATGTGGCCTTCTGTGTCTGGATTCTCTCAGTATACAGCCTTCAATGTGGATCCGCACTGTGGCATTTATCAGACTTCATTCCTCTTTATGGCCAAATAATATTCTGCTGTGTGTATACACATACACATTTTGTTCACACATTCCTCGTTGATGGACATTTGGGTTGTTTTCACTTTTTGGCCACTGTGAATAAAGCTGCTCTGAACATTCATGTACAAGATTTTGTTTTTGTTTTTGTTCTATTTAATAGTTTTTGGCCATGTGGGATCTTAGTTCCCTGACCTGGGATCAAACCCACATCCCCTGCACTGGGAGCATGGAGTGTTAACCACTGGACTGCCAGGGAAGGACAGGTTTTTGATGGGCATGTTTTTACTTCTTTGGGCATACACCTAGGATTTCACCATGGATATTGTATTTCTGTACTTTTGGGGGGTCTGGCATGATGCCTCTGATTGTGGCTTCTGATTCATCCACTTTCTTGGGTATATCAATGATTTGCTTCTTTCAATCAATGAGTGGTGTAGGTGTAACATTTGGGGCTGCTGGGTCATGCTGTTAACTCTGCTCCACAAACTCAGCTTCCCTGACTCTGAGCTCTGCCTCCTCGGCTCTGCTCGGGATTCCCTCCCCTGCGGAGGTACGGCCACGCCTCTAGGAAGAAGTCCTGAGCGGTTGTACGGCTCACCTTGTTCCCTTCCCTCGGGGTTCTCAGCCTTGTGCAGTCTGTGGTCCAGTGTCTGAAAGCTGTGGTTTTATTTTGTCCAATTTTCTGTTGTTTATAGCAGAAGAGATAGTCAGTTACTCCATTAAGTCTGGAAGCTCAAGACCCATATTTAAGATACCACTATCTGATAACTTCAACATCTAGTTCTAAGAAGACTTCCCTGGTTAAGAATCCACCTTCCAATGCAGGGGAAGTGGGTTCGATCCCTGGTCGGGGAACTAAGATCCCAGACAACAAGGAGCTACTGAGGCCCCGTGCTGCCACTAGAGAGAAG
The DNA here is from genome assembly GCF_963930625.1 of Muntiacus reevesi. Classification (NCBI taxonomy): domain Eukaryota; kingdom Metazoa; phylum Chordata; class Mammalia; order Artiodactyla; family Cervidae; genus Muntiacus; species Muntiacus reevesi. Next base: position 59,313,172 of record NC_089249.1, on the reverse strand, counting down.
CCTTTGAGCCACAGTGAGGAGCCCGCCTGCCGCAACTAAGACCCAACACAGCCGAAAATCATCACATATTTTTTTTTTAAATAGTAAAGTTCTAGGGAGACTTAAAGTGGGCGGTTGTTTCCGCTGACACTCATGGCACTCTGTTTACTTGTATGTTTTTTTTTCTGTCTGTGTGAGCTTGTCTTTGGTCAAGTTTAACCTGAGAAGGATTCAGGAGAAGTCTAAATTGGCATTGCTTCTTCTAGAGATTATTTGTCTTTGCTTCTATTAGGTACCAAGAATGCAGAATTAATATAAGAACACTTAAGTTTTTCTGCTGGGGATTTTTCTAACCTGCTGAAAAAGTTAAAACTCTGGGGCTCTGTAAGAGTGAGCATGTTGGGTGTGAATTCTCAAGAACCACCATCACCATCACCACCATCATCATCACCATCATCCTCAGAACTGCCACCATGATCACTGTCTCAGTCACAGTGAAGACTCATTGGTTTCCAGCGTTTTCTCTAAGGGTGTAGCCACCTTCCAAGGTCTCAGATTAATGCAGAGGTCTCAGTTTTGGTGCTCTGCCTTTATGAGAGTCTCTTTAATGAGACCATTAAGCCCCACAGCTCTAGGTTCCCGTTACCAGCCTTTGCCACCAGCAGCTCGAGCTTCTATTTCTTGTTACTGGAAACTGTTCTGCTTTCAGTCCACTGTTCCTTCTTGTGTGTGACCACATTTTTCATGCTTTCATTTACCCTCTTGTGAGCTCAGCAATGCATATAAAATGCTTGGTGTAATTTATCAAGGATCTAGTTGAGTCGTAGTGGGTGAATTTTTTAGGATATTTAATCTGACATATACATCATTCTTTGGAAGCAGAAATCCTCCACATCAGTGACTTCATCTGCAAAGAACGGAGACGATCTGATTTCTGAGGATTGTTGTAAGGAATGGAAATATGCGAAAGGAATGTATACTTAACATAGTACTTGGCACAGATGGAGACTGCCCGCGGTACCCATTCTGGGGGTTTGTTGCTTGAACTGGGGCTCTTTCTGGGAACAGACGGCCTGAGCACTGATGCAGGGGTCAGCAGGAGCTGGGTTTGAATCCTCACTCTGCTCTTCTTATGCTCTGATATCATTTACCTCTCTAAACCTCAGTCTTCTTATCTCTAAACTCGGGTAATAGACAACTGCCTATCTCACAAGTCTGTTACAAGGCTCAAAGACATCATGTCAGTGACCCTGGTCTACAATGCTGCGTGGAGATGCCAGGGATCATTAGTGGGTAGAACTGGAGGTAGAGCGATGACTTTCTGAAGGTGCAGTGCTCTGGGTCCATGAAACGGGATTGGCTGGCGGTGTTACTGAGTCCCAGCTTATACTGCTGGCTGCTCTACCGGCCAGTCAAGCAAGAGACGAGTTGCTGGGTCAAGAAGGAGGGACTTGACTTGAAAAGCCAGCAGGCCGAGACGATGGTGGACCCATGTCCCAAAGAGCCATCTTGCCTGAGTTAGAATTCAGGCTTCTTTTCTACTGAAAGGGGAGGGGAGTAAAGTCAAACACTTCCTGGTTCCCATCAGCCTCCGGGGGGGTGGGGTGGTGTGTGAATTTCTTCCTCCTACAGTCATTCACAGGCATGAGACAGGCCTGGGACCTGGGGCCCTCTGCTGCAATCTTGCACCTGGACACACCCCTCCTCAAGCAACAAAACACAGGAAAAGACACAGACTAAAAATAACGGAGTGCTGTGCAGTCAGGGCAAATTCTGGACAAAAAATACAAAGAGACGAAAAAACCCAATTGCTACTTTTGAAGAGCCCCCGAGCGAAAGCAAAGGGGTAGCAAAAACCAGGTACTGTGCCTACTCCCTGCACTAAACATCACCTAAGGGGGCACCCGCCTGAGCCACCCCTCCGGCTCCACCCCCGGACACACCCCTCCCCTCCCCTCACATTAGACACAAGCGTGCCCTCCTTCAGAGAGCGACATGGCAAGAGAACTTGTTGCTTGTTCTTGACCCCACTGCTGCAGCAGGGCCCCCAACAAAGCCTCGCCTGAATTTCTTGTCTGGCCTCTGATCGCGTTCTATTGATTACAGAGGGCAACAGGAGCTTCCTGGGTGGCTCAGCGGCAAAGAATCTGCCTGCCAATGCAGGAGACTTCAGAGACACGGGTTTGATCCCCGGGTTGGGAAGATCCCTGGAGTAGGAAATGGCAACCCGCTCCAGTATTCTTGCCTGGGAAATCCCATGGACAGAGGACACTGGTGGGCTACGGTCGTTGGGGTCGCAAAGAGTCGGACACAGCTGAGCAATTGAGCAGATCACAGCAGCAAGGAGGTCAGGAACCCCCACCAGTAGCAGGTGGGCCTGGTCAGGAGGGTTCCTGCGAGCTAAACAAAGGTATTTCAACTTCATGCTCCTCCCCTGGGAGGCAGGATTCCCAGAGATGGGCCATTACACGTAATTTAAGCGCACAGGCAGCATCCCTTTAGTGATTAACTTGTGACAGAACACAAAGCTTCTTTCCTAGGTCAGGAGCAAAGGGTGGTGGGGAACACTCAGGGTGGGGAGAAGGAGGTGAACCGGTCTATCTGGGTCTGAGACCAGCTCCGCCCGTCGCTAGCTGCTTGACCTCTGCAATCAGTGACTTCTCCACCCTTTGACTTCCTCATCTGTAAGAGGAGGGTAAATAGCAACCATGCGGTTGTTGTGATGAGCTGATGATCCATGGAACACACTTCCCTGAGCTCCTACCCGGGCACATAGTAGGTGCTGGGTTCGCAGGAACAGCCCCCATAATGGGGACATTTGAAAGCCAAAGGAACGTGGCCCACACGTGACTGGGCTGTCAGAGATGATGGAGGTGCATTTTACACTTCAACTATGTGAACCAAGTGTGAACTTGGCCGCGAGAGCTGCGGTTTTCATATTTGGAAAACAGACAAAAGCAAGAGAAAAACACTCAGCAGAGGCAAGAAGATTCGCCAAAAGTTTTAAAAATAATTGCGTCAAACGATTTCACACCAGCCCCTTAGGCTGAGGATATATGTTTTCCTGTAGAAAATGCTTATTAAAAACTCTGGATGAGAATCTTGGAAGAGCAGATGATATGAAAGGGCCAAGTTCTGCAGGCAATGGTGTGGGCAAGAACCAGCGAAAACTCTCTGTTCGGAGCACAGTTTTTAGAGGGCACAAACCGATGGACAAATTATACACATACCGTCTGAACAGATAAGGAGGTACCGACATAAAAATATGCCTCCAAACTATTTCTTTGGTCAATCTACCCTTTAGCAACGTCAGAAGTGCTGAGCCCTGAGTGGTGACAAGTAATAGCAACATAATTTTACTAGGTTTTCCTAAAGGAGGGCAGGCCAGAGGAAGTAGGCAGGGGAAGATACTAGTAAAAACACTGAGATGTAAAATAACAAGTGTCCGATGTGTGCAAAGACAGAGATCATTGAACACACAAACTGCGTGTGCAGCTTCTGCGTCTGTTACCTCATCAGTGTGTGTGTGCGTGCCAAGTCACTTCAGTCGTGTCCGACTCTTTGCGACCCCATGGACTGTAGCCTGCCAGGCTCCTCTGTCCATGGGATTCTCCAGGCAAGAGCACTGGAGTGGGTTGACAGGCCCTCCTCTAGGGTATCTTTCCGACCCAGGGATCGAACCTGCGTCTCTTATGTCTCCTGCACTGGCAGGCGGGTTCTTTACCTCATCAGTAAGTGTGTTCTATTGGTGAAGTAACGACCCGAAATTTAAATAGCTATATTTGCCATTAAGACACTACACAGTGTTTAGGTAAAAAATAAAATGACACTAAGCTTGGGGGAAAAAAAGATGCTATGCAGTGTTTAAGGTCTTGATTGTTCAAAGATTCTTGACATCACAGCACCCTCCACAAATTGATACTAGAACAAGGCAGGATCAGGGCAATAGGGCCCAGACAGGAAAAAAGGTGCAAGGACTTCTCTGGCCATCCAGTGGTTGAGATTCCATGCTTCCAAGGCAGGGGGCATAGGTTTGATCCCTGGCCGGGGAACTAAGATTTCACATGTCTCAAGGCGTGGCCAGTAAATAAATAAAGGTGCACAGTTCACGTCTGTATCATGCAGTCATGAAACGCTGCATGCACGTTCTCTCCTTTGGGCCATCTGTAAAGTAAGGATAGGAGGATAGACAAGGGATTTGGCTCTAGGATTATATACTCTGTGCTCAGTTGCTCGGTCATATCTAACTCTTTGCAGCCTCAAGGGCTGTAGCCCGCCAGGCTCCCCTGTTCATGGGATTTCCCAGGCGAGAATACTGGAGCAGGCTGCTGCTTCCTCCTTCAGGGCACCTTCCCGACCCAGGGATCAAACCCGTGTGTCTTAAGTCTCCTGCATTGGCAAGCAGTTTTTTTACCACTATCTCCACCTGGGAAGACCCTAGGCTGCAAATGGATTCTTTCTGTACATACTAGAACATAATGTTCTATACTAGAACATACAGGCGAGGCCAGGAGTGACACAGAGGCTACGAAGGAGAATCCTTACATTTCTTAGCATGGAGCTAATCTCATTTCTCAGTTTTTCCCTCCACTATTCTGAACACTAGAATTTGAACTCAGAATAAAGAACAACGTGCAACTGACTTTTTTTCATTCCTAGTTATCTTATGGCTCCTTTTTTAATATATCTGACTTTACTTTTTAGGGCAGTTGTAGGTTTACAGAAAAATTGAGTGAAAAGTTCAGAGGGGTCCTAGATACCTCCTTCACCCACCCAGTTCCCTTGTTATTAACCTCTAGCATTAAGAGAAGGCAATAGCACCCCACTCCAGTACTCTTGACTGTAAAATCCCATGGACGGAGGAGTCTTGTAGGCCGCAGTCCATGGGGTCGCGAAGATTCGGACACAACTGAGCGACTTCTCACTTTTCACTTTCATGCATTGGAGAAGACAACGGCAACCCACTCCAGTGTTCTTGCCTGGAGAATCCCAGGGACGGCGGAGCCTAGTGGGCTGCCGGCAATGGGGTTGCAAAGTTGGACACGACTGAAGCGACTTAGCAGCAGCAGCAGCGTTAGTGTGGCACATCTGTTATAAATTGATAAATGAACACTGATACATTATTATTAACTCATGCCCATAGTTTAATTAGGGTTTACTCTTTGTGCTGTGCACTCTATGGGTTTAGACAAATGTTTCAATTCAATTTAGTCACTCGGTTGTGTCTGACTCTTTGGGACCCCATGGACTGCAGCACACTAGGCTTCCCTGTCCCTCACCAACTCCTGGAGCTTACTTAAACTCATGTCCATCGAGTCGGTGATGCCATCCAGCCATCTCATCCTCTGTCACCCCCTTCTCCTCCTGTCCCCAATCTTTCCCAGCATCAGGGTCTTTTCCAATGAGTCAACTCTTCGCATGAGGTGGCCAAAGTACCAGAGTTTCAGCTTCAGGATCAGTCCTTCCAATGAACACACAGGACTGATCTCCTTTAGGATGGACTGGTTGGATCTCCTTGCAGTCCAAAGGACTCTCAAGAGTCTTCTCCACACCACAGTTCAAAAGCATCCATTCCTGGGTGCTCAGCTTTCTTTATAGTCCGACTCTTTGTAGTCCAATCCACCACTAGAGCATCACATGAAACAACTTTACTGCCCTAAATATTCTCTGTGCCCCCATTACTTACAGCCCCACCCAAGTCCCTGGCATCTAATTTTTATTATTATTATTGACTGTGTTGGTCTTTGTTGCTGTGCTGAGCGTGGGCTATCTCTAGTTACGGCAAGAGGGGGCTACTCTTTGCTGCGGTGTGCAGGCTTCTCATTGCAGTGGCTTCTCTTGTTGCAGAGCTCGGGCTCCAGGTGTGGGGGCTTTACTCATCAGCTTAGTTGTCCCACAGCATGTGGGGTCTCAGCTCGCTGACCAGGGATCGAATCTGTGTCCCGTGCACTGGCAGGTGGACTCTTAACCACTGAACCATCAGAGAAGCCTTCAGAGTCTGGTCTCTTCAGATTGGCTTCTTCCACTCTGTGATAAGCATTTAAGGTTCCTTCATGTCTTCTCGGGGCTTCCCTTGTAGCTCAGTCGGTAAAGAATCTGCCTGCAATGCAGGAGACCTGGGTTCGATTCCTGGGTTGGGAAGATCCCCTAGAGAAGGAAATGGCAACCCACTTCAGTGTTCTTGCCTGGAGAATCTCATGGACAGAGGAGCCTGGCGGGCTACGGTTCATGGGGTCGCAAGAGTTGGACATGACTGAGCGACTAGACCACCATCACCACTTTTCATGTCTTCTTACGGCTTGATAGCTCATTTCTTTAAAGCAAAGAATAGTATCCCACTGTTTGGCTACACCACTGTATTTCTGAATATTTGAAAATTTTCACAATAAGTTTTGGGAAAAAAACAAAAAATCAAAAAACAAAACTTCTTGAGTGTGTACGTCTGTAAAATCGTAATGGGGCCATTTAGAGGAGCCGTGGAGAGGGTCCCAGCGCGCCTGGACCCTGGCTGTGCTTTCAGAGGGGGGTCAGATTTTTCCCCCTCTCTTCTTTTCTCTCAGCAGGATGGCAATCGCAACACCCAGTGATGCACGGGTGTTGCAAGAACCTGCCCACCACCGGCGTGCAGTAGCCGAATCAGTCACGGGGCTCACCTCGTCTGGGAATGTACCGAACTGCTGATCACCAGCAGAGGGCACACTTGAAGCAAGCAAGTGTCCGGTTTTCAAGCTTTGTCTTTGCGGAATACCTTCCGGAAGGATGTGAAATTCAGAGTCAAAACAAGCCTCTCTACTTTGGACTCGTGATTCCAAGCACATAACTAGTATTACCACGTGATTCCAAGCACATAACTAGCATTACCGCGTGATTCCAAGTACAGAACTAGCATTATCGCGTGATTCCAAGCACATAACTAGTATTACCACATGATTCCAAGCACATAACTAGCATTACCGCGTGATTCCAAGCACAGAACTAGTATTGCTGATGGCTGCAGCGTCCTCCTCGCGCTGTCCCCCTCCTAGCCTGTGCACACCCCCCTCACCCCCCTCACTCCCCCCGCTTCTGGGCCAGGACCTACTTCCATATCTGGACCTCCCACTAACCTGGAAGAGATCCTAGCCTGGGGCCTGGCATGGCCTCCAGGACGTGAAGAGCACGCGGCGTGCACTGAATGGGCTGACGTCGCCCCCCGTCACCCACTACCTTCCTGGCCCAAAGCAGGAAGCTGAACAATCCACAGAGGCTGCCACTCAATCAGTGTTCTCCTTGGAGCACGGCTTGTGCAACATTCTTAGTGGGATGATCCTGGGAAGCCATGGGGCCACGGAGCCCTCTGTATTCCCCCTGTTAAAGGCTGAATTGCGTCCCTCCCTCAAAGTTGCATTAGAGCCCTAACCTTTAATGCCTCAGAACGTGACCTTATTTGGAAATAAGGTCATTGTAGATATAATTAGTTTGATGGTGGTTTAGTCACTAAGTCGTGTCTGACTCTTTCAACAGTGATTCTCCAGTAATTAGTTTGGGCAGAGTCATTATGATGGACCCTAATCAAATATGGCTAGTGTCCTTATAAAGTGGGCTTTCCAGATGACTCAGTGGTAAAAAGAACCGGCCTGCCAGTGCAAGAGATGCCAGATACTCGAGTTCGATCCCTGGGATAGGAAGACCCCCGGGAGGAGGAAATAGCAACTCGCTCCAGTACTCTTGCCTGGAGAATCCCATGGACAGAGGAACCTGGTGGGCTACAGTCCATGGGGTCACAAGAGTCTGACATGACTTTGCAACCAAGCACAACCACAGTCTTAATAATGGGGAGAATCTGGACACAGACTCAGCAGGATGAGAACGCCACGTGAAGGGGAAGGCATGGAGGTGGGTGACGCATCTACAAGCCGGGATCACCAAAGACCACTGGGAGATCCCCAAAGCTGGGAGAGAGGTCAGAAGCAGGTTCTCCTGCAGAGCCTCAGAATGAAGCAGCTCTGCCGACACCTTCCTCTTGAACTTTGCACATTTCTGCTGCTTAAGGAGTAGCCTCCCCTAGTGTATGGGACTTTGTTATTGGCGGCCCCAGGAAACTGCGCACCCCCAACCTGCTCCCCCGAAGGGTGTCCAACTCCAACTGATCCATGTGGGAAAACCTAACAAACCTCAGCCAGTGAAGGGTTTTGAGCGTGGGAAGAACAGGAGCTGTGTTTAGACACTGAGGGAACATGAGCTGAGCTGCTAGCACGGGTGTATCCGGCTCCATCTCCGCTAACGATGACGTGTCACCAAGGGCTGCCTTGATGGCTCAGGCGGTAAAGAATCTGCCTGCAACACGGGAGACCCAGTTTCGATCGCTGGGTCAGCAAGATCCCCTGCAGAAGGAAATGGCAACCCACTCCAGTATTCTTGCCTGGAGAATCCCACGGACAGAGGAGCCTGGTGGGCTGCAGTACATGGGGGTTGCAGAGAGTCGGAGACGACTGAAATGTGTAGAACAACAGCTGCACCTTGCCACTGGCCCTGTGTGTATCAAGACACGTACATGGAGGAGGAGCGGTAACTCGATGTGACCCAGCGATCCTGAACCTACTACTGCTGGACAAACTCCCTTCCTAACCCCCGTCTCCCATGTAACTTGCCTCCCTCCACCTCCCCTCTGGCAAATTCCAAGTCACCATATGGGACTACCTCTGGCAGACAGCTAGCTGTCCCCCGGTAGGTCTCTTCCATCTTTTACACCATTAGGGAATTGCTGCCCGTCACGTGGTCAGCCAGCTCAGCCTCCCAAGCTCCACGGCAGCCAGGCATGGTCACATGACTGCAATCTGACCAATGAGGTGTGAGCAGAGGTGAAATGTCCAGTTCTCGAGAGCCGTGGCCCAGAAGGTGTGCTGCATGGGTTCTCATATCCTCTTCCTTCCCGATTCCTCCTCCCAGCCGGCCACAGTGTGACAACGTCACGGGAGGTGGCAGGGCAGTGAGTCGGCACCATTCAACTTGGGCTCTGACAAGAGGAGGAGATTAACTTCTGCCTTTTTGGCCACTCTGGTTTTGGGTCTCGTTATGAGAGCTAGGGGGGCTTCCCAGGGGACTCAGTGGGTAAAGGGTCTTCCTGCAATGCTGGAGACACAGGTTCGATCCCTGGGTCGGGAAGATCTCCTGGAGGAGGGCATGGCAGCCCGCTCCAATGTTCTGGCCTGGAGAATCCCATGGACAGAGGAGCCTGCTGGCTACAGTCCATGGGGTCACAATGAGTTGGACAGGACTGAGGTGACTGAGCACACACGCGTGGGAGCCAGGAGAGAGACGTGCTTGAGAGCCAGATTCTCAGAATTCGACCCCAGATCCGCCAATTTCTGTCAGCGTGACCTCGGGGACGTCACTTAATGTGTCTATAGCTCAGGCTCTTCACCTGAAGACTGTGAATAATGAAAACACCCACCCCCGGCTGCTGAGGGAGCAATTAGTCCATTGCATGTGAAGCAGGTAAAATGATTCCTGTAGGGACTTCCTGGGAGGTCCAGGGGCGAAGACTGTGCTCCCAGCGCGTGGGGCCAGCTTCCGGCCCTGTTCAGGGAAACAGATAAGAGTTTGCACGCCGAAACTAAAGGCTCCTGTGCGCTGCGACGAAGACTGAGGACCCCACATGCTGTAGCTAAGACCCGGTGCAGTCAAATAAACAAAACCAAAATAAAAAGAAACAAACAAACATGACACTCTTCAAAATAAATAAAATGATGCCTGTGAGTGTGGGTGATGCATCACTTGAACCGAGTCTAACTTGCAGGCCTTCATCCCTGGGTCCACAGCACCCAGAGGTACTCTGGAGCCGGTCAGAGCGGAGTTGAGTGGACAGGAATCCTCCTCATAGAAATACAGGAAGAGGTTTAATCAAGCTTTGTCTACAATGGAAAAATCCAGTTCAAACGGTACTTCTGGACCAAAGGGTGCATTTTTTTTTTAACAGATATGACTCTTCAAGAAAACTGTGCTTTATACATAAACGGTTCAGAGGAAAGGAAGGTGAATTTTTCCTTATCGACTTCCTGTATTAAATTGTGTGAAATAATCTTCAGTGGCGTGATTGGTACAGAGTTCCTTCATATGTTTTTTCCTGATAACGAAACAAGGAGAAAAAGAAATCAGCAAAGGCCTGACTTCCTAAATGTTCTACTTTTTATTGGTGTCTTATCCCCAGGAGACACAATCCATCCCAGCACTAGGTGCTCAAGGGGAAGAAGGGGCGTTTCGTCGGGGCCGATTGGTTAGCCTGGCGTGCTCCAGTCCATGGGTCGCTAAGAGTCTGACACGACTGAGCGACTGAACTGAGCTGAACTGGCGGGTTAGCCTAGGGACCTGTGTGTGCGAGATGGGGGACATCTTAGAATTCTGTGATTGTAAAGACGCTTGCTCCTCCCATCTGATTTCTGTGAGGTGATCTCGTAATTCTCCTCATTTAGGCCCCCAAAGATGGAGCCACCAGTCCACAGACATCTGATTGGAAAAAAATACCTGTGGGTCCCCTCTGAGTTCAAGCCAGAGCTTGAAGAATAGATAGATTTAAAAGTTAAATAAATGATGTGTTTTTAGTGTAAGGTTCACCTACTGATCTGCATTTGACATTTTCTGCAGCTGGAAGTCTGAACTCCTCCTGGAGCCTGTCCATAGGGAAGAAGAGACTGCTGCTTCTCGGCAGCTCAGGAGCCCCTCCCTCTGCCCGGCGGGCCCTCCCTGCGGTGGGCAGCTGGCACCGCCGTCCCCTGTGTCTGAGCCACATGCCGCCTCCCAGAAGCCCACCCGGAGTCCTCCCCGGGGCTCCAGGGCCCTCCGTGAACTCCCTCACCGGCACCTGCGTCCGCGCCCGCTGGGCTTTGCCGGCGCCCAGGAGAGGCCTGTCCAGGGAGGGGTGTCTATGGAATGTGGGCATAGGGGAGTCTCCGTCCCTCCCTGGCCTGCGTGGGGACCGGTGGCTCCCTAGCACTTGACTTCTGGCTTCCTCGCTCTGAGCCCTTCCCCGGCTCCTCTTTACTGAGGGACTGTGCCAGAGCCCCACCCACTGCCGCTACGGTTGAGGGGCGGGGGTGGGGCCTCGTGAAAGATACCCCAAGGGTCCTGAGCCTGCGGGCGGGGAAGCTTCGGGGAAGGTGAGCCAGGTCGCTCCAGGGGCCCTGCACGACACCAGCTCTCACCTCCCCTCTCCCCAGGCCTGGTGCCCTGGACGGTGCTCCCAGGGCCCTCCTGCCCCGCCCTTGACCTTGACCCGTTCCCAGCCCCCTCCGCCAGCCCTCCCCAGCCCTCCCCCCACCTCCCCGCCTCCCCCATGCCAGGCCCCATCCCCCCACCGCCCGGCACTCACTGCAGAAGCTGCTCCCTGGCCAGGCTGAGGTTGCTGCAGTCCAGGGCCCTTCGCAGGCCTCGCTGCTGGCGCTGCTGCTGCCGCTCAAACAACAAGGCGGCGCGAGCCTTCTGAATCCTCCGCCGGTTCCAGTCCATGTCTCGCTGGCGCTCTTCCTCCTGGAGCCTCTGCAGAGAGGAGCGGCGACTCACCACCGCCCGTCCGCCCGCAGGAGAGCCTCAGAGGGGACTGCCCTGGTGGTCGGTGGCTAAGGCTCCGAGCCCCCGATCCGGGTTCAATCCCCGGTCGGGGAACTAAGATCCCACCTGCCACAAGTGAGTTCACATGGTGCAATAAAGACCCTGCATGCCACAGCTAAGACCCAACGCAGCCAAATAAACAAAATAATTAGAAAAAAAGTGCCTGGCAGGGCTCTAATTAAAAAAAAAATTGGAAACAATATGGGGACATAGAAGCCCACACTAAGAGACAGAGTATTCTTAGTGTGATCTCAACTTTCCAAATTATGTCCTTGTATAGAAGAGGAGCTGGGAGGGACAGGATACCAGAAGGCATGTAGCGGGGATGGGAGAGGGGTCTTCTAGGTGTGAGATTTCACGTGGGATTTTTTTCTTCTTTTTGTGTTTCTCTAGCTTATTAAGTTTCTACAGAGACTGAAAATCAGACCAAAAATGCTGCTTTCGGGACAGATGGCTGAACTTCCTTGCCAGGCAGTCGGGCTGAACTACCGTTGTGAAGGGCAGAGCCGGGCCTGGCGAAGGTGGCCATGTCCCCTGCATCCTGATGCCAGCCTCAGGCTCCTCCCACTTTGGGCTGACTCCCCTGCCTCACCCCCTGGCTGCCGTCTGTTTCCCCTCCCAAGGCGAGCTGCCCGACCTGCTCCCCATCTCCTGGTCCAGGCCACCGCCCCTCCCCGCGCCCATCTGCTGGGAAGCTCACACCGACCACAGCATCACACCAAGCGTGGCTGTCATCCGCAGACCCCGTGGGAGCCTCGACCATCCTCTGCAGGTCTGAGAACATCTCCAAATCTCTCTCCTGTCGTGATTTCGTGTCATTTTGACATCCTCAGAGATGACCCTTTCCCTGCCTCCCAGTGATTCTGCCTCTTCTCCAAAGACCCCCTTCCAATCTCTCAGTCATCCCCTCCAGGGGCAAATGATGCCCATGGTCCTCAAACTCCAGCGGGGATCAAAAGCCCTGGCGGGGAGGGGGCACTTGCTGAGTGTTTCCGGTTCAGCAGGCCTGGCGAGGGCCTGAGAATCTCCATCGCTCTCGAGTTCCTAGGTGCGGCTGGTCCAGACAGCCTGCTCTGGGAACCTCTGTCTTCACCCTGTTGTTGCCAATACCACCACCCTTCCGAGTCGCACCCTGCAGTCCCGTCCACCGCAGTGAGGACCTGCCCCTCTCTCTCCACACCCTCGTTCCCACAGGGTTTCCCCACACTGTGACTGCCAGTCCACGGACTCGACAGCCCCCCATGGCTCCTTGAGCTCCGTGTGTCTTTATCTTCCTCCTCATTCAGCCCAGCGTCCACAGCTGACACCCCCTGGCAGACACCTGGGCACCCCGAGCCTCCCACCTGGTCCCACTTGCCAGGCAAGCCCTGAGCATCGTTGAGTCCCAGCTCTCCTGTAATAGGCGAGCATGGCCCTACTCACAAGGGTCACTTCAAGTTCATGACCGGGACTCAAAGTGGGGGGAGGGAGGGGAGATGGGGCTGCCTGGCCACTTGCCCCTTCCCCTTTCCAGATGACCTTTTAGCACTTTGGTTCTTGCAAAACTCCTACCCTGACCCGTCTGTCTCAGCTGCTGACCACCCTCCTATTTCGCCAGCAAATAGGGGCTCCAGAGAAGCCCCTCAAGGCAATACAGCCCTATCCACCCCCCGCACTGTGGCTGCAGTCAAGACGGGCCTTCCTTCCTCAAGTCCATGGTCCTTGGACTTCCCGCCCCCGCAGAGAGCATCCTCTCCCCGGGTGACTCCCCCCACCTTCAGACCTTTGTTTCAAGGCCCTGAGTCCCGTGATGACCCTCACTCCCAGCACCCTCAGCCCCCCACCCCAGCCTCCCCTCCTCCCCAGCATCCATCACCTGTGGGAGTACTCCACTCTTGTCCTCCCCCATAAACGGAACATGGACTCCTTGAGGGCAGCTTCTGGGGCCCAGGGTGACAGCGGCTATAACTAGATGTTTCAGGAAGGCGGGAGGGAGCACAGAGCCACGTCTGAGGGCTGGGGCGGGTGGAGGGGGGTGGTGGTGGAGGGAACATTGAGGGGCTGAGGGCTTGGGCAAGCGGGGAGTGGACAGGCACCAGCTTCTCCTGGACTTGCTGTTTCTGCACCAGGCGGATCTCCCCCAGCTGCTCCTGGCTCATGCCCTTCCAGCGGTCAGGCACCACGCGATGCGGCCCGAAGGAGCTGGCTGCCTGCTGCGGGTTCTCCGAGAGCAGGTCTCCGCGCAGTAGGTTGGAGATCTCTGCTAGGTTGTCCTCCTGTTCTTGTTTTCTCTCTTGAATTTTCCTTTCCGCTGACTCCAAGGCCTGCGCAGGGGAAGATATTAAGGATGATGCTCTGAAGGGGTTTCCCTGGTGCCTCAGACAGTAAAGATTCCACCTGCCATGCAGGAGACCGGGGTTCCATTCCTGGGTCGGGAAGATCCCCTGGAGGAGGGCGTGGCAACCCACTCCAGGATTCTTGCCCGGAGAATCCCACAGACAGAGGAGCCTGGCAGGCTACAGTCCATGGGGTTGCAAAGAGTCGGACATGACTGAGCAACTCAACACATTGTCTGAGTGAGCCTGGTGGGACTGGGGCACAGGCTGGCAAACCTTGAAGGGGCCTTGAAGGAAGAATGTGCTAACAGGGCTTCTGGGCGGGTGGGTGTAGACTTGTCAGGTATGGATGTGGGGAGGTCCCTGGACCCCTGTCTGCCTGGGCGATGCTGGGCGAGTGGGCTGGGCTCAGAGGATCACTACCAGTAGGTCACGTGCATAATCCCAACAGGTCTTTGTCTGCAGTGATTTGCCAAAGCAGGGAACTGCCTCCCCCCATTAGGCAGCCATCTCCCCTCGGCTTGGCCTCACCCGCCTCCAGGACAGGGCTGTCCCCTTCCCTGTGGCCCTGGTCACCCAGGGCAGGCCACAAAGAGCCGCCAACCACGTGATTCGTGGAAGCGGTGATTTCTAAAAGGTGCTCCTACTGCCCGGCAACCTCAGCCCCCGAGACAAATAAATTCCTGGTCAAATCCCTGCTTACATGAAGGCGATGGGTAGAAGGGACAGGCCTTGGCTGTGTGACCTGCAGCGAGACACCTTCCCTCTCTGGGCTACAGTTATCTCTCTGTCAAGTCAAGAGAAGGATGAAACCAGTTCCCTTTAATATTTGACAGACGGGGCACTTTGCTGGGAGCCCGCACACAGCAGATGCTCACAAGGAGGCCAGCCTCACTACATTACAGAAGTGCATGCTTTGTAATTGGACACGTCTGATTTGAATACTGGACTTGTAGTATTTGGAAGTCCAGTGTTTGAATCTGCCAAAGCAAATCAGATTAGTACTCAGCTGTCTCTAAGAAAGTCAGTTCCTCCCTCTGAGCCTGTTTCTTGATCAATTGAGTTCATGGTGCCTCTCTGACACGGCTGTTGAACACAATGACTAATAAGATCAGATAATTGTTGCAGAGATTTAAAAAAATATATATCCTGTGAGTCCACCAGTGGCCTAGTGGTTAGGATTCCTGGGCTTTCACTGCCATCGTCTGGGTTCAGTCCCTGGTCAGGGAACTCAGATCCTGCAAGCCACGTGGCGTGGCCAAAAAAATAAAAAAATAAATAACCATGGCTGTCACTGATGAGTTGAGAAGATGGGGGCACCCCGGGGAGGTGGCTGTGTGTCTCCCCGCTCCAGACAGGCCTGGGGTGTACACCTGGTTCTTGTTGAATTCTTTCACAGTTGCACAAACCGCCTTCCGGGTGGCGGTTTCCAGATTCTGTAAATGCTTGGCTGTCTCGTCAAACTGCAGCCTTGTCTTCAAGTAGAGCTCCTCTGAAAGGAAGAAAAATGCAATCAAAGCTTGTGTGCCTGCCCAGGCACACATCCTTCCCAGATGTGCAGAGTGCCCTGCGGAGCGTTGTTTCTGCGTCTGCTCCCCATCATGCTCCCCATCAGAAGAAGGGGGACGTGGTGGAAAGCTCATGGGAGACGCAGATGAGTTAATTCAAGCCAAGCTCTTAGACCAGCGCCTGGCAGTGTTAGCAATCATCACTGTGGCCTGGTGATGTCTACGGACACGACTGAGCACGCATATCTGTGGCACCGAGGGAGAAGGGCTCAGGGGGCAGCGTGGTAGGAGACAAGGTCAGGCTGTGAAGGCCTTGCTGGTACTTGAAGTAAATTTGGTTTTTATTGAGTAAGTGTTAGTTGCTCAGTAGTGTCTCCTTGCAACCCCATGGACTGTAGCCCGCCAGGCTCCTCTGTCCACGGAGTTCTCCAGGCAAGAATACTGGAGTGGGTTGCCATGCCCTTCTCCAGGGGATCTTCCTGACCCAAGGATCGAACCCGGGTCTCCCAGATTGCAGGCATATTCTTTACCAACTGAGACACCATTGATGAGTAAAGTAAGAAGCTATTGGTTTTGAACAAAGGATACCACTTAATTTTTTATTTCTGGCCATGCTGTGAGTCATGGGGGATCTTAGTTCCCCAACCAGGGATTTAAGACATGTCCCCTGCATTGGGAACATGGAATCTAAACCCCTGGACCACCAGGGAAGTAGCAGCTTTATGTATATACATATTTCCCTCGGCACATGGGATCTTCGCTGTGGCAAGCAGGCTCTAGAGCTCGGGAGGCCAGTTAGAGGTGACTTTGGTGATCCAGTTGGGATGTGCTGGCCTTTGAGTCTAGTGGTAGTGGTGGAGGTAGTGATGGTGGTTGGAACTTGAGATGACTTGTTGTGGGAATGCGTGCGGCATCTGAGAGAGAGGAAGGAGTCACGATGACTTGGTTCGGGCCGGAGCAGCAGGAAGAACAGAGCTCCCATTGATGGAGGGGGATGGTCAGGTTCGGGGGATGATCCAAGTGTCTTACTGGACACGAACTGACATAGGCTAGACCTATGTCTTTCCCACTGTCTCCCCAGCAGGCTGTGAGCACACGGAGGGCCAGACCAGTGCTGAGTCAGCCTGGGCTCCAGGATCCCACGGGCGCCCTGACAGACCACAAGCTCAGAAAGTGTTTCCTGCATGATGGACATGTGACTAAAGGCTTCCAAATCCTGAGACACAGGTTCTGATGTCTCCTTCTTTGGCCACGTGGCTACAGTAGCCTGTTAGTGAGACTTCAGAGACAAAAGTGAAACAAGAAAAAACAAACAAACTGGGGTTGATTTGTTAAACAAAGTATTGAGACCCACTTGTCTTTTTGGTTCTATTATTACCTGCACATTTTTGGTTCTCCCGACCAATCATCCATTCCTTTTGCTGTTGCAGGGACCATTCCCTGTTTTGTTCCTCTTGGAATTTCTTCCTCAGATGGAAGTTTAAATCCTCTCCCATGAATTTCTGCATTCCTGATATTGTATTCCAAGCACCATAATCTGACTGCCGGGCTGGACGATCTTTCTTAAGGGCTAGGGGGTCAGAGAGGTGAAATTCACGGCGCGTTTCCGGCCTCTGAAAGCTCTGTTGGAAATCACTGATAGCTTTACAGAGATTTTTCCTATCTCTCCTTTCCCGGTTTTCTGATATGCATGCGATCTTGTCATTTTGTCTCATTTCAGCAGCTGGAAAAGATACAGCATATTCATTAGCGAAAGATTCAGAGGAAAGAAAGAAATTTGAATTCACCCAAAAAAATAATTTTTAGTGATTCTAAAAGTCATCCAATTCTCCCAAAGGTTAACACAACCATTAAAGGATTAGAATTCTGAATATAAAAAAGCACCTACAAATCGACTTAAAAACAAACAACCTAAGCACAAAAAGGGCAAAGGAAGGGAAAAGGGAAATCACTATAGAGAAACCTGAATGATCAATAAACTTGTGAAAAGATCATCAACCATTCAAGACGGGAAACATCCAGTGAATTGAAGAAACATTTTAAAACGCTAAAAATAACAGGTATTAGTAACCACATGAAGAAACAAAGAGATTTCTCATTTACTGCTTGTGAGAGTGTAACTCGGTGCTTCTACAACCATGGAAAGCAATTTGCCAACATCCCCTAAAACTGAAAACGTGCACGCCCTATGACCCGGCAATTCCACTTCCGGGTCCACCAGGAACATGAGCATTGGGACACAGTGCAGGGGAGTCGTGAACATTGTTTGCAATTATTTAAAAACCTGAAAAATACCTAAATCAGCCACCAGCAGAGGAATGAAGAAACTGTGGTTAAAGTTCATATAAGAAAATATCATAAAGCAATTAAAATGAATATTCTGTATGGAGATCACCTACAAATTCCCAAAATTGAATTTCTTAAACGTTGCAAAAGGATACTTTCAATACATCTTTTATGTAAAAATGTAAAACACATGCACAAATTTTATATTGTCATGGATATACATATATGGAGGGTACAAGTACAGAAACATGCATGGGAATGATCACGCCTCTGAGGAGGGATGAAGAAGAAAATGGTAAGATAGAGGAGAGCTTTAGCTACTTCTGTGTAACATTTAATTCTCAAAAATCATTCTTAGTATAAGATATCTAAAGCCAGGTTGGCAAAATATTCACATCTAGTCTGGTGGTGGGTCCATGTATGTCTGTCATATCATTTCTGTAGGTTTGAATTACTTTTGTAAAAAATTTTATTGAAGTTAACTTATTTACAATGCTGTGTTAATTTCTGCTATACAGCAAAGTGATTCAGTTATACATATGTATATATATATTCTTTTTCATATTCTTTTCCATTATGGTTTATCACAGGTTTCAATTACTTTTACACTAGAATTTTAAAAGAAAATATGAAACACTATAAAGAAGAAAATACCCTGATGCTGAGAAAGATTGAGAGCAAAAAGAGAGGAGGGTGACAGAGGATGAGATGGTTGGATGGCATCACTGACTCAATGGACATGAGTTTGAGCAAACTCTGGGAGATAGTGAAGGACAGGGAAGCCTAGTGTGCTGCAGTCTGGGGGTCACAGAGCCAGACACAACTGAGCGACTGAACTGAACTGATAAAGAAGAAAGTAAACTTCACTCATCATGCCATCACTCCAAATTTACCACTGCTCATATTTTGGTATAGTTCCTTTGTGTCTTTTTCTAAACATATTTTAATATATTTTTAACTTATACACATTTATATATTTAAACTTAATTGATAACCCATTGTACATATAATTTTGTATCCTTTTTTTCTATTCAAGAAATCCTTGTGGTGCTTCAAAAGACATTGTTGGACATGATGGGGCAGATGAATACTATTTGAGAATCTGATCCACAAGCCAGAAGAACACTGTTACTTGAACCAAGCCTGGTTCTGAGTCAGCTCTGGGGTGTGGGCTCAAGAGTGTGTGTTGTCTACTGCTATCAGCTGTCCCTGGTAGAAGGTCTTGAGCTTTTGGCAGAGAATATATGTGTGTGTGAGGTTTTTCATACCTAGTTTTTAAAGAAAACAGAAAAATATACATGTCTGCTCATCATATATTTCCTACTCATATAGAATTCAATAGCTAATTTTCAAGTGTGGAAGAATCGGTGCATTAAGTTAACTGAGCACAAGAAACTGTGAAATTTTAAAAGGAAGAAGAGCGTGAAAATGACAAGGCTTTACACACGTGAGGAATATGACCTGGGTCTAAAGGCACACAGCCCTGAACCACTCAACGGCCATTTAGAGAATGCTCACCAAAGGTTTCCTCTCTCGCTTTTTCAGTTGCTGCTTTTATGTTCTGGTCACAAACCTGAGCATCCCAGGCCGTGGTGTCTCCCTGGGAAAGGAAAACAATGGGAGAGAATAAGAGCCAGACAATTTTATTCAGTTGATAACAATCCTACTTATCTTTTCATAAACCAAATCGTCTCATACCCAAATGCCCTTGTGTGCCTCTATTGGTTCTTCAGCCTGTTTTAACTTTCCCCAAAGCTTCCTTCTTCCTTTCTTAGTCAGTAGGTCCTCATCCTCAGAATACTACTTAAGCATCACCTCCTCTGGGAAGCCCTGTTTTCCCCTCCCAGCCATAGTTGGTGCTCCCTGGCACCCTGTGCTCCACCCCCACCCCCATACACACACAGCATTGACTTCCCTGCATTATAATGTGACTATTTTAATGCCTGCCTCATCCGCTGGTCTATCAATTTCACAAAGTCAAGGATCGCCTTATTCCTCATCTCCTAGGCCTGGCTCAGGCTTGCCACAAAATAAGAACTCTCTCTACTGGCATTTGTCTGTTGAATGAACTGGAGGAAATTCCTGGTAATGTAGAAAAGTCTGGCTCAGAGAGAGGAGAACCGCATTCCGGTCTCTGGCCACTAACTCCAGGCAAGCTCGCTCCCCGCTGCAGGACTCAATTTGCTTATTTGGCAAGTGACAGAGAGCATTTTTCCGTCTGTTATGAGGTCTCCCTCATCCTCCGCAAACTCGATACGTGGAACATTTCTTCCCGGCAAAGCTTGGAGCCGTCCGCAGCTGTGCCTTGATCAAAAGTTTCATTCCAATGGTTCATCTCCTCTTGTCGCTGGCTGCTCGCCTCTCTTGCTTCCTCCGCCCCCTCGACCCCTCCCCTCCCTCGCCATTCCCTCCTGGCTCCTCTCCCTTCGGATCCGGAGGGTCTCACCCCAATGATCCTGTTCCTGGCGTTGAAAATCCGTTTCTGCCTGCCCAGCTCCGCATATCTTCTTTTGGCCAGGACAAAGTCCTCCTGCAGGTCCTTGGGCTGCGCTACCTCCATGATTGCGAAATGCTAATAAATTCTAAGAGGGTTCAAAAACATGCGAGATTAAAAGAAAAGACAACAAAAATAAAACAAACTCAAGCCCAGCGAGGCTGGCTCCTTAGGAGTCTGGGCAGGAGTCTGGCAGGATGCGAGCTTGCCCAAGAGGCTTTCAATCGGCCTTCTCTCACTGCGCCAGAGGCAAGGAGTCTCGGTTTCCTCGGAAACGTAAACAACTCCGGTTGCTAAGAAACAGCGTAGCGCCCGTCGGTGTTCTCGCTTTCCTCTCGCGAGACAGCACGAGGCGCTTCCCGCGCTTTTCCCCGCCAGCGTGTGAGGACGCAGCTGAGGCGCGGAGGGCGCAGCCATGGGCCGCTTGGAAGTGCTGCTTGTGGAGAACTTTAAGTCGTGGCGGGGCCGCCAGGTCATAGGCCCCTTCAAGAGGTTCACCTGCATCATCGGCCCCAACGGCTCCGGTAACTCGGGACCTAGAATGTCTTCTCCCGCCGCAGTCGGCTGAGCCGCTTCTTGCCTGAGGAGACGTGAGGGAGGCCTCAAGGCCTGGACTCAGGCTCGACCCTCGCCACCCACCTCAGGGACGGGGTGGGATGCAGGATGGGGTGGGAAGCGACCTTCAGACTCCGTCCAGGGTGGGTTGGAAGTGGCAGGGAGCCTCCTCTCGCCGTCCACCCCGGCCGACCGTCACCCTCACACCGCACCCCCGGGGGTCTGACCCTCGCCCGCTGCCCCAGTCCCCCGACCCTCAGACCGACCCCCAGGGGCCTGACCCTCGCCCGCTACCCTGGCCCCTAGACCTTTAGACCACACCCTCGGTGGCCTGACCCTTGCCCCAGCTCCCCGACCCTCAGACTGCACCCCCAGAGGCCTGACCCTCGCCCCAGTTCCCCGACCCTCAGACCGCATCCCCAGCGGCTTGACCCTTGCCTTCTGACCCCGGCCCTCAGACCCCACCCAGGCTAGACCCCCGCCCTGCACCCTCTGTCCGAGGGTTCCACTCTGGACTCGACTCTCCTTCGCCCCTGCTCCTCTGCCCTGTGGGTCCCTCCTCTTGCCCTTAGCCGTGGTTGCTCTCCTCTCCATCCCCTTCCCTTTCTCATCTCAGATGACATAGTGGGAACCAGATCCGGAGGAAGTCATTGGTTCCAAGGGGCTCGAACAACCATTTGAATCCAAGGAACCTTGGCAGGATTATTATGGAAATAACTGTGATAATTGAACTTTCCCCAAATTCCTGGCACCCTTCTTTTTGTTTAATCTTCACAAATACATATAATTCCCGTTTTACAGTGGAGGAAACTGAGGTTCAGAGGGTCCAGATGACTTTCCAAGACAGCCCAGTAAGTGGCAGAGTCTGGACTGGAACTGGGGCCTGGCCAGGTTCTGCTTGACTCCATGTTTGGAAAGAGTGGGGTAATGACCCAAAGCAGGTGGGAGTAAGCCCTAAAACAATAGTGACCTTGAGATTTTTCCCAAATCCGGAGACGCCAGTTTGCCTTTCTCAGTCCAGATTTCCTTTCTTAGCTCAGGAACCTTGTTTGAGTTGAAAGATACCTGTTGCCTCAGTAAATTAATTTATATGACAGACACTTAAGTGTGTGCTTTCTGGGCACACCAAATCTGGAATATAATTATTGTGGAAGTGTTGTGAAATTTCTGTTGCATTTTAGAAACAGCTGTTGTTGAAGGTTTTCTTTTGCACTCAGTGTATGTGAAAGAGTGTGCTTACTCAGTCCGCCTCTTTGTGACCCCCCTGGACTGTAGCCCACCAGACTCCTCTGTCCCTGGGGATTCTCCAGGCAAGAAACTGGAGTGGGTTGCTATGCCCTCCTCCAGGGGATCTTCCCGACCCAGAGACTGAACCCAGGTCTCTCGCATTCCAGGCAGATACTTTACTGTCTGAACCACCAGGAAGCCCACGTGAAGGAATACCTGAGCTTAGATGTATTCACATATTTGATTTTCTTGCCTCTTCTCTGTAATGTATTTCTTCATTTTCATTTTACTCTGTTATCAGAAAACATTGAAAAATGATTATTGTTATCACTCCTGCATTGTTATCCTGACTCCACTCAGGAAGTTACTGAGTCCACCACCAGGTGATTTTCATCTTTTAACTGATAGTTATGTGAAGGGTTGCTCAATTCTGTTTTGCATCTCCAATGGTGTGATACTTGGAATGAGTGTGCAAAGTTTTGAACTCCACTCAGTACACTTGAACTGAACTCAAGTGTCTTTTCATGTGGTTAAGGGCCTTTTGTATTTCTCATTCTCTTGAGTTGAACTGAACTGAACTGAACTGATTCTCTTGAGTTGCCCTTTTATGTTCTTTGCCCATTTTTCTGGTGGGTTGTCTTAGAAATCTTTCTAAAACATATCTGAAAAAGTCACTGCTATTCCTGGAATCCTTTGTAGCTTCCTATAATCTTCAGCATCAAGTTTTGTTTCTCTATTGTCATTCCCAACCTTGCAGGCTTTGCTCCATCTCTGTATATTCAGTTCATTTCTGTTCAGTTGCTCAGTTGTGTCCAACTCTTTGTGACCCCATGAATTGCAGCACGCCAGGCTTCCCTGTCTATCACCAACTCCTGGAGCTTGCTCAAACGCATGCCCATCAAGTCCTTGATGCCATCCAACCATCTCATCCTCGTCGTCCCCTTCTCCTCCTGCCTTCAGTCTTTCCCAGCATCAGGGTCTTTTCAGATGAGTCAGTTCCTTGCATCAGGTGGACAAAGTACTGGAGCTTCAGCTTCAGCATCAGTGCTTCCAGTGAATATTCAGGACTGATCTCCTCTAGGAGGGACTGGTTGGACCTTGCTGTCCACGGGGCTCTCTGTCATTACTTACCCTTTTCCTACTGTAACGTGCTAAGTTGCTTCAATTTGTCTGACTCTTCGCAATCCTGTGGGCTGTAACCTGCCAGGCTCCTCTGTCCACGGGATTCTCCAGGTAAGAATACTGGAGTGGATAGCCATGGGGGACCTTCCCAACCCATGGATCAAACCAGAGTTTGTTATGTCTCCACATTGGCAGGCAGATTCTTTACCACTAGTGCCATCTGGGAAGTCCGTTTTTACTGGAATGGTACCTTGCTTTCCTGGTTGTACCTGTGATCAAGCTATGCTCTTTTCCTGTAACAGTTATGTTTACCTTCAGCATCACTTCCCCAGACTTCTACTTCCTCTTTAAAATTTAGCCCATAAGTTTCTCCTGCAAAGCCTACTCAGAGTCTCCACTAGTTAGTGCTGCTCTTAAGTGCTTCATAGTTCTTTGTGTATTAATTTTAGCTTAGAACTTACTGTAATAAGTTATAATTTCCTGCTTTTAATGGGAAGAGTATAGATTTTGGAATTAGACACCTAACCCCAAAATATTGTTTGAACATCTGCTTTTTAATTTGTGAAATGAAGTTCAATAAAAATTGATAATATTCCCCACTGTAAGCACCTTAAGGGAAAATCCTACATACTGTATCTTTTTAGCCTCGGTAATTAGGAGAATGCCTGATTAAGAGGTGTTCCATAAATTTTGTAGAATGAGTGAATGAATTTGAAGAGGCAAGAGAGTGAATGTTGAGTCCAGCTAAGAGTCTTCTGAAAGTAAGAAGGGCTTGAAAAACTAGAAGAATGGTAAGGAAGGAGAAGAATGGAAGAGATATGCAGAGTTGAAATCAGAAGGGACTTAGAAGCTCTTGGTAAGAGGGCAGATGAGTCAAAAAATTGAGGTTTTGAGATGGGAGAGTGATACTGTAATTTTTAGATCTTTGAATATTTGGTTCATCTTCATCAAGTGATGATAGTCTAAAATATTACTCTTCCAGAATTATTTTCCTGATGTTGATTTTGAGTTATTTATAGCAGAGGTTCCTGCTCTGACCATTACAAAACTTAACTTGGTTGGTCCATTCATTCATCCATTTTTGTCAATAGGTGGTTGGTAATACATGGTCTCCTGCATTGGAGGCAGATTCTTTACTAAATGACCCACCAGGGAAGTCCCTACTTAATAAATGTTTCTTGATCCTATCAGAAGTTACGTCTCCCAGCTACCCTCTGTTTCATCCCTCAGTTTGTTTCCTCACCGATACTTACTATAATATATAATTATTTTTTGTTTATTGTTTGACTTTTTAGTATATTATAACATTCGTTAGACAGGGTTGTCATCTCTCTTGTTCTTTTACTGTGTCCTTATGACCTAGCACACAAAAGAATTAATGTAATGAATTAATTTGGATGTGGAGGTATTTATTTTAGGCAGATTTTAAATAAGGATTGCTAAAACGAATTTCTGTTTAATTCTGTTACCATCAGACTTAATAACTTCAATTAACATTCTATATATGTAACCTACATATGCTCAGGTGGTAAAGAATCCACCTGCAATACAGGAAACCCTGGTTCAATTCCTGGGTCAGGAAGATCCCCTGGAGAAGGGATAGACTACCCACTCCAGTATTCTTGGACTTCCCTTGTGGCTCAGCTGGTAAAGAATCTGCCTGCAGTGCAGGAGACCTGGGTTTGATCCCTGGGTTGGGAAGATTCCCTGGAGAAGGGAAGGGCTACCCACTCCAGTATTCTGGCCTGGAGAATGCCATGGACTAGTTGCAAAGAGTCAGACACGACTGAGTGACTTTCACTTTCTATATATGTAAACATCTTAACAATAGTTTTCAATCTGCACATTATCGATTAACCCCCAAAAAAGTCATGTTTCATACATGTTGGTTAACTGAAACTTAGCTAATTATATTTGCAGCATTTTTAACCACTTCTAGTTCTTTTTTTAAAAGACCATGAACTTCCAAACTAAGCCATATTTCCAGTGATTTGCAATATTCTTCTGTGTTACTTTTTCTGCTTTTGGCATGAGAAATTTAAATTGCTTGTGGATATGAGGGAATGAATGTGAAAAAGAAAAAAACATTAAACAGAGATAGTTGTAGTTGAAATGACACTGCACCTTGGAAATTGTTTTGTACTATGTGCTCCTAGTTGTAGAACAGTTTGCCATTTGAGTTGGGAGTCACCAAGACTACCCCCAGTTTTGGTGATTCACTGGGAGGACTCATAGGACTCAGCATGTAGGTGTACCCAGGACTGTTACTCATAGCAGTGAAAGGAAACAAAGAAACCTCAGCAAAGGGAAAAGGCACATGAGGAACCCTAGGAAACCAGTTGCAAGGTTCCATGAAACCTCCCCCAGTGAAATCTCATAGGACAGGCTTAATTCTTCCAGCAACAAGTTGTGACAACATATGTGAGATGTTGTTAACCAAAGACTCATTAAAGACTCAACTCTGAGGGTTTGTATTAGGGAATGGTCACATAAGCACCTCCATTCCCCCAAATTCCAGACTCCAAGAAAGAAAGTAAGTGTTCAGCCTAGATCATATTGTTTATACAAACAGTTTAGGCACAGTGATGCATTCTTAACAGAAAGTGGTGGAGGGACTTCCCTGGCGGTCCAAGGGTTAAGACTCCACGCTGCTTCCACCGCATGGGGCATGGGTTCACTTCCTGGTGAGGAACCAAGATCCCACAAGCCATGGGGTATGACCAGAAAAAAGAAAGTGGTGGAAATCCTCACAGAATCCAAATCCTAATCCCACAATACCTGCTAATCTTCTAAGCAAGACTTTCAGAGCATAACAGCCTTGGACATGCTATGTAACTGATCTACACTGTTCAACACAAACCCACCATAAATATTCTATCATCCCTAGTCTAGCCCTTGGGAAAATCCTGAAGATACCCTTTTTAAAAAATGTGAAACTTAAAATTTCTAAGGTGGAGATAACAGAAATTCAGGGAAGTTAAATGATTTGCCATGGTATAATACTTGATGGTGGGAGAGAGCTGAGGCTTAGATCTGGTATATATCCTTACATTTATATCACTTAATACTCTACCATAGCTACGTAGAAACCAGTTATCTACATAAAATTTTTCAGTCACATGCATTTTTGAATACAGGAAAAACTACTACTTAGACATGTGTATTGGCTGTATCAGGCTTCCAAGGTGGCACTGGTGGTAAAGAACCCGCCTGCCAGTGCAGGAGACATAAGAGATGCGGGTTCCATCCCTGGGTCAGGAAGATCCTCTGGAGAAAGAAACGGCAACCCGCTCCAGTATTCTTGTCTGGAGAATCCCGTGGACAGAGGAGCCTGGTGGGCTACCATCCGTGGGGTCTCAAAGAGTTGGACATGACTGAAAGTGACTTAGCACTAGCACATCGGTTATATTTCACTTTCCTTAGTAACCTGGTTTCTTTGGCGCTGGGCAAGACTTTTTATCATTGAAAATAAATAACTTTTTTCCCTGTCTTTCCTTCCCCAGGGAAATCTAATGTAATGGATGCACTTAGTTTTGTAATGGGAGAAAAAATAGCTAATTTAAGAGTGAAAAATATTCAAGAACTTATTCATGGAGCACACATTGGAAAACCTGTTTCTTCTTCTGCAAGTGTAAAAATTGTATATTTGGAAGAAAGTGGAGAAGAGAAGACATTTGCAAGGACTATCCGAGGTATTTTTTTTTTCTTGGGATGGCAGATATCAGAAGCAAATAATGGAACCTGTTTGATTCTCCAGTGGACTTTTATTTAAGCAGACATATTTATTTAAATTCCCCTACTGTCAGATAGCGGTTTTTCTCCCTGGTTATTGGTTAAAATGAAAGAGGGAGTTTACCTCAAAGGTGGTGATATCATAAAAGTCCTTCCTGAGATTCTCTGTGTATCTTTATCTGGTTTTCCTGTGATGAAGTAACTATAAATGCATATTTTTGGTTTGTATAGAAAGTTTATTCTACCACGAAAAAGCAAATTGCATGAAATATTTGACTTTTTATATTATGATTTATTCGCAAATCTTTGTATTTCCTGAGTAAATAAGATTCAGAGTTATATATATATATATTTTCTGTTTATACTAGGATTTTACTGGGCTTCTGTAAATAGATGCCTCTTGGTTTTGTTTTTTAAAAGTCCAAGATGAGGGTGCCAGCATGGTTGGATGAAAGCTGTCTTCTGGTTGCAGACTTATCATTGTATACTCACATGTGGATGAGACTTAGGAGCCTTGTAGGATCTTTTTATTTTATAAGCACCCTAATATTATTCATAAGGGCTCCACTGTCATGACCTAATCACCTCCCAGAGGCCTTACCCTCTAACACCATCACTTTTGGGGTTAGGATTTCATCACATGAATTCAGTGGAGACACACTTAGACCATTAAATGACCCTAGTTAAAATAGTAATGCCTGTTTCTCCTACACAGAGACTTCCATACCCCTTTCCTACCTCCATTTTACTCCTTAGCGCTGAACACTTTCCCACATGATATTTATTTTACTTTCCTATCTCATTTTTGTCTGCCTCCTTTACTAGGATATAAGCTTGAGATGAGACTTTTGTCTATTATGTTCACTGCTATAGAATACTCCTTGGCTTGTAGTAGACACTCAGCATTTGTTGATTGATTAAATGCATTTATTAACATGTATATTACTGCTGTAACTGGCCATTTCAATAGTTTTTGATATATATCTGGTATTTATACTTCCCATAACAGCATTTGTTCTTTTATTTTAGGAGGATGCTCAGAATATCGTTTTAATGATAATCCTGTTAGTCGTTCTGCTTATATCACAGAGCTGGAAAAGATAGGCATAATAGTCAAAGCACGGAACTGTCTGGTTTTTCAGGTAAGTGGTGATAGTATTTTATTTTATTCATGATTTTGAAAATGTATCACTATATTTTATATGTTGATGTGCTTAACTATTTTTGAAAGGGAACTGTGGAGTCAATTTCAATGAAAAAACCCAAAGAAAGAACCCAGTTTTTTGAGGAAATCAGCAGTTCAGGAGAGCTTATAGGAGAATATGAGGAAAAGAAAAGAAAGTTACAGAAAGCCGAAGAAGATGCACAATTTAATTTTAATAAGAAAAAAAATGTAGCTGCAGAGCGCAAACATGCAAAATTAGAGAAAGACGAGGTAAGATGTCATGATGTAACCAATTAAGTGTTGCATACAAAACCTATGTTAGAATTTTAAGGATTGGTTTGGGGTTACTAAAAAAATTCCTTTAATAACGTAAGTAAAGGCCATTATTCATCAAAGATAAACTTTTTGGTTTATTTTCCACTGTTTGGGTTTCTTTCTCCGAAATAGGCAGAACAACTTGAGCTGCAAAGATGTCTGATTTTCCTAACTAAAATTAAACTTGAGGGATTTATATCTCACATGGCAGAGGCCCTCAGATTTTTGGATCTTATCCTTTTATATTTTGAAAATTATTGAGGACCCCAAAGAGTTATTTATCAATATTTATTGTATTTGAAATTAAAACTGAGACATTTAAAAATTATATTTTGATGATTTATTGTTGTAAAAATAGCAACAATAAGCTCATTGCATGTTAGTATAAATAGCATATTTTTATGAAAAATAAACTGAGTTTTCTAAAACCAAATAATTAGAAGGGTGGTATTGTTTTACCTTTTTATAATTTCATGAGTATCTGGCTCAATAGAAAACAGTGAATTCTCATATCTGTTTCTGTGTTGAGCCTGTGGTAAGACCTAGAACTTTACCCTCTTTGGCTTTTACACCAGTGGTGCAAATGTCAACACAGAAGAAAGACAAATGAAATCTGATTATTATTATGAAAATAGTTTTGATTTCAGGGGCTCCATGGAAGGGTGTTCAGGAACTCTAGGAGGCCATGGTCACACTTTGTAAATGCTATTCTGTGGTGTTTCTTGGTGCCCTTCACAGTCCTGGTGTAGTGCCTTGTAAACTGTTGATTATTGTTTGCCTTTAGAGTATTCTTTATCAAATGCAAAGCAGATTTTGCCATTGTTTTACATAAAACCTCTTCTGGAGCAGTGCTTTCCACTGCGCTGAGAATCTGGTCTCCCTTCCCAGCCTGCTGATCTGCCTCTTGTTCACCTCTGAAACTTTAACTTCCTCTACTGTTCAGCCACATTGACCTTTATCATTTATTGAAAATACCACGTTCTCTTGTGTTCTAGAGCTTTTGCTGTTTCCTCTACATAGATAATTGTGTGCCTGATTTTTACATGGCTAACACTCTCATTCAAGTTTTCATAAAGAAGTCATTTTCTCAGCCAGACATTTGCTGTCCACTCTCCGAATCTAAATTATCCCTTCGCTGGTACTATTGCATTACTCTATTTTGTTTCTTTTGTAGCATATTTTGCTGTATGAAATTATCTTGTGTATTATTTACTGCTTACTTATTCTCTGACTCTGCTGCCCTCCCTGCCCCACTAGGATAACGTGGTTGTAATCGATGAAGAGCAGAGACTGTTTCTGCCTTGTTCCCTACCATATGTCACAGCACACAGAAGAGGGCCTGGCACACAATAGCCAGTTAATAAATATTTGAAAAAACAAATGAAAGGTGGACGTGTTCCTTGTTAGTGATTTTTCTCTGTTGCTTCAGATTTTTATAAGTGTGTGTGTGTTCTTGGTATAGTATTTGTAATGTACTAAAAGAGCTTATAGCAGAAAAGAATTGCAGAACTTTTAAACATTATAAGGATAGTTAGAATAGTCCAACTTCATGATTATTTTTAACAACATCCTAGCAGATGGCTGTTTACCTGTTACTTGGAATATTTCATTGATTAAGAGCTTTCTTCTTAAGGTAGAGGATTCCTTTTTCTTTACTAGTGGTACACTCAGGAAATTCTCCCATCTTACATGTAATTTAGAACTTTAACAGTCCTATTAGTCCTATTCATAGAAAAAATTGCATTCTGTACAAGAAATTTTACCTGGAATCTTTGAATTTAAAATTGCTGGAACTTTAAAAGTGATATTACTTCCTTTAGTTTACAAGTGGGAAAGCTGATGTCAAACTTGCCAAACTTCTGAGGTCAAGACAGAAGTGGGAGAGGACTCCGTTAGTGGGTGCCCCAAGTAGTTCTTTTGGAGAAGAAAATGGCAGCCCACTCCAGTATTCTTGCCTGGAGAATCCCATGGACAGAGGAGCCTGGCGGGCTACAGTACATGGGGTCGTAAAGTGTCAGACACAACTGAGTGACTAGCATGTGGTTCTTAACACCATACCACTGTGTGCATGAATATAAAATCCTTTATTGCTTTATTATAGAAGTATATGCAGAAGCCTTCTCCCAATAATGGTACTTTGGGTAAGAATATAATTTGTTAATGACATAAATGAAAATTCATTAGAGATCATTTGTTAGTATTTTAGTTGAGTTTATGAAAGGTCAATGTAAGATATACTCCCTCTTAACTGTTGTTGAATTTCACTGTTGTAGGCAGACCGTTACCAGAATCTCCTTGAAGAACTGAAAATTAACAAGATACAATTGCAGCTTTTCAGACTGTATCACAATGAGAAAAAAATTAATTTTTTATATACTGAGTTAGAGCGTGTGAATAAGAATTTGAGTGTCACAAAAGAGTCTCTTTCTCATCATGAAAACATAGTTAAAGCCAAGAAAAAGGAACATGGAATGTTGAGCAGGCAACTACAACAAACAGAAAAAGAATTAAAGTGAGTTTTCAAAATCATTATTAACAGCTGGATTTTATTTAGATTGATAGGAATATTAAGTGATGCTTTGAAAGTTGATTTTTTAAATAAACTTTTTACTTTGGAATACTTTTGGATATAAAAATAAATTATAAAGGTAGTGTAGAGAGTTCCCATATTCCCCACACTCAATTTCTCTCACTTAGAAAAGGAGGAGGAGAGGGCTACAGAGGATGAGATGGTTGGATGGCATCACCACCTCAGTGGAAATGAGTTTGAGTGAACTCCTGGAGATAATGAAGGACAGGGAAGCCTGGCGTGCCGCAGTCCATGGGGTTGCAAAGAGTCAGACACAACTTAGCTACTCAACAACAAATAACATCTTACATCATTAGTATGCTACACTTGTCAGAATTAATTAACCCATATTTATTCATTATTACTAACTAAATTCCATACTTGATTCATTTTTTATGTTTTAATGTTATTTTTCTGATCCAGTATACCATATTATACTTATTATCATGTCTTCTTAAGGTCCTCTTGGTTGTGACAGTTTCAGACTTAAACCTTGTTATTGGTATCCAATACCTTGTTATTGGTATCCTTTAAGAAGCGTTGGTCAAGCTTTTTGTAGACTGTATCTCAATTAGTATTTCTCTTTTAGTTTTCTCATAATTAGACAAGTTTATGGGTTTGGGGGAAGAAGGCCACATAGGTAAAATGCCATTATTATCATACTACATCAGGAATGTCAGCGTATCATATACAGGGAATTCCCTGGTGGTCAGTGGTTAGGACTCTGTGTTTATGTTGCTGAGGGCCGGGGTTCAAGCTCTGGTTGGGGCACTAAAATCCCACAAGCCACATGGTGTGGCCAGTAAATAAATAAAATGACTCTACCATAAAAATTAATATATGTGTTATATTATTAAATCATCTATCTAATATAGTATCAGCCTGCCATCATTATTGATGGTTTTTGGGGGGCTTTTTGGCTGCACCACACAGCATGTGGAATCTTAATTCCCTGACCAGGAATTGAACCCGTGCCTCCTGCAGTGGGAGCATGGAGTCTTAACCAATGGACTATGAGGGAAGTCCCACATATATCCATTTGCTTAATTGTTCAATTCCAGTAATCATGTATGGCAGTACCAGAATTATTAAACCATGTCCTGAGGGAAGCAAATTTATCAACTAGAGTACAAGGCTTGTGTATAATTATTTTTGCTTTTAATTTTATGGACTCTGCTCATTTCCAGCATACTTAGGTTAACACGTTTCCCCTTACGCTGTTCAGTAAGGTTGTTTCATACATTTGTACTACAGTTAGATTATTTTGTCACTTTCTATATTTTATCTGGGATCGTTCGCCTTTAAGTGATTTTTATAAAATTTGTGTGTTAAAGTTCACCCTTGGAGCTGTAAATTTCTGTAGGTTTTGACAAATGCATGATGTCATATGTCCATCACTGCAGTATCATACAGAGTGGTTTATCACTCTTTAAAAATTCCCCAATGCTTCACCTATTTGATTTTCCCTCTTACCTGGCAACCACTGATGTGCTTACAGTCTCTGAAAGTCAATATTTAGCATTTCTTTTTAAATGTATAATTTGATCAGAAGAGCTTCTTGCCTTTATATAAAATTTTCCTTTAAAGCAAAGTTTATTTTTCTTTTTAGATCTCTTGAAGCACTGTTAAATCAGAAGAGGCCTCAATACATTAAAGCTAAAGAAAATACTTCTTACCACCTCAAGAAATTAGATGTGGCTAAAAAATCAATAAAGGACAGTGAAAAACAATGTTCTAAACAGGAGGATGACATAAAAGCCTTAGAGACAGAGCTGGTTGATTTAGATGGTGCATGGAGAAGTTTTGAAAAGCAGATTGAGGAAGAAATGTTACATAAAGGGCGAGACATTGAACTAGAAGCTGGTCAGGTGAAAAAGTTGGCATATGGGAAATCATTTGTTTTTATTGTTTCAGCTTTTCCTTTTGATTAGAATTTAAAGGATGACTTCTCTTTCTGATTATTTTAAGAGATTGTCTGCAAAATTTAAACTATAGGCATTTTGATTTTTCATCCTATATGGAGAATCTAAATTTAATCTTTACACTAGGCTGTTTTTTCTTTATAAAAGTAGATGACATCATAACATTTGTGAGTTAACTAAAGTCATAGAAAATACTTCAGCAGGATTACATGGTATCATTTTGTAATAAATTATATTCATATGTTTTTAAGATAATTATTTTTTCCTCATGAATATTTTAAAAAGTTAAAAGTCAGATTATATATGGCTTTGAAGAGACATGATCACTTAATTGACAGGAGGGAAATTTGTTAAGATTGTTTAAAATGTTAAGTGATTAATGAATATCCAACTTAGTATACAAGATAGAAGTCGACAATAGATATCCAGAAATTTGTAATTCAGAGTTTTCAAACATTCTTTCAACTAAATTTCTATTATGTATCTTTTTCATTAATTTTATGATAACTTTATTTCACAATATATATGCTAAAATAATTGTGACTGTATAAATAGAAAAATTCGTAATTTTCTCTGAACTCCTCTTACTCTGGACCATTAATGAGTTTTAATGTGCTTTCTCTTACAGAATTTCTTACAGAGACCTTATAGAGTTGATTTTGAATACCTTGTTGATCTATCTAAACAGTTTTAAATAAGATGTTCATTTTGTGTTCATGCTGTCTTAACTAGAGAAGATGGCTAATTATAGTATAATTTATATAAAACATTTTTATAAGTTTAATTATCTGCTAGTAAAGAATATCATAGAGAGAATTTCCTCTCACACTTCTTTAAATTAATTATCAGTGTTTAAATGCTCTTTATACAGCTGGTTCAGTATAAAGAACTTAAGGAACAAGTAAGAAAGAAAGTGGCTATAATGACCCAACAGTTGGAAAAGCTGCAGTGGGAACAGAGGTCTGATGAAGAAAGATGGGCATTTGAAAAGAGGAGACATGTGGAAGTTCAGGTACCTCGGTTTGTGCAATAAATGATTTAGAATTATTTTTCATGAAATTTTATTCCCTTTTTATATTTGTTTTTCAGTATATAAATGGTTTTACATCACATTTGAGGAATTAATTAAATTTTCTTTAATTCAGACTTTTAGACTGCTTAGTACCATTTAGGTGCTCTTTCATAGTCTAAGATGTAGACAGTGTAGGGACTTCCCTGGTGGTCCAGTGGTTGGCTCCGCCTTCCAATGCAGGGGATGCAGGTTTGATCCCTGGTTGAGGAACTAAGATCCCACATGCCGTGAGGCAACTAAGCCCATGCACCAAATTTAAGAGAGAAGCCCACGTGCCTCAGCAAAGACTGAGCACAGCCAAATAAGTAAAATAAAAAGTATAAAGAAACTGATAAAAATAACATGTCTTCCTTCACATAGTAAGCATTTTATACATACTTGTATAATGATAGGCAGAAAGCAAAGAGGAACTAAAGAGCTTCTTGACAAAGGTGAAAGAGGAGAATGAAAAAGCTGACTTAAAACTCAACATTCAGAAAGCTAAGATCATAGCATCCTCTCCCACCACTTCATGGCAAATAGAAGGGGAAAAGTGGAAACCGTGACAGATTTTATTTTCTTGGGCTCCAAAATCACTGTGGATGGTGACTGCAGCCTTGAAATTAAAAGATGCTTATTCCTTGGAAAGAAAGGTATGACAAACCTAGACAGTGTATTAAAAAACAGAGACATCACTTTACTAGCAAAGGTCCATATAGTCAAAGCTGTGGTTTTTCCAGTAGTCACGTACAGATGTGAAATTTGGACCATAAAGAAGGCTGAGTTCCAAAGAATTGAGCTTTTGAACTGTGGTGCTGAGAAGACTTTTGAGAGACCCTTGGACAGCAAGGAGATCAAAGCAGTCAATCCTAAAGGAAATCAACCTTAAATATTCATTGGAAGGACTGATGCTGAAGCTCCAATACTTTGGCTACCTGATGTGAAGACCTGTCTCATTGGAAAAAACCCTGATGCTAGAAAAGACTGAGGGGAGGAGTAGAAGGGGGCGACAGAACATAAGATGGTCGTGTGGCATCACCGACTCAATGGACAGGAGCTTGAGGAAACTGTGGGAGATAGTGAAGGACAAGGAAGCCTGGCGTGCTGCAGTCCATGGGGTCACAAAGAGTAAGACATAACTTAGCGACAACATAATGATAGGCACAGGTAGATGATATTGTCTGTTCTTACAAGTGGGTTAGTCCATTGAGGTTAGGAGGAGTATAACTAAAGGGAAAAAAAAATGAATAGCATAAGTGAAAGGTCATTTGGAAACATTAAGGACATAGCCCAAGAGGAGCTTAATAGTAGTCTACATGTGAGGTAACCATCGAGACAGCATTATACTGTTCTGCCTTAGAGTAAGAGAGACTTGGCTTCCGTCCAGTCTTGTCCTGTCACTGACTCTGTTGGTATAGCTAAATCACTTCATTTCTTTGAACTTTGATTTCTTCATTTGTACAGTATCTTTTTTTTGTCTTTTTGTCTGTCTTTTTTTATGGCTGAGTAATATTCCATTGTATATATACCACATCCTTCTTTATCCATTCATCTATCAATGGACATTTAGGTTGCTTTCATATCTTGACTATTGTAAATAATACTGCAGTGAACATGGGAGTGCATATCTTTTCTATTTACTTTTTTCTTTTCTTCACTAAAATATCTAGGATTATTATTGCTGGATCACATGGTAGTTCTATTTTTATTTTGTGAAGAATCGCCATACTGTTTTCCATAGTAGCTGCACCAATTTACATTCCCACCAGTAGTGCATGAAAGTTCACTTTTCTCCACATCCTTGCCAATACTTGTCGTCTTCTTCTTAGATTAGCCATTCTAATGGGGTGAGATGATATCTCATTGTGATTTTACTTGCATTTCTCTGATGATGTTGGGCATCTTTTCGTGCATCTGCTATCTGTATGTCTTCCTTGGAAAAATGTCTATTCAGATAACCTGCCCATTTTTTAATTAGTTCTTGTTTTTATGTTGAATTGTATGAGTTCTTTGTACATTTTGGATGTTAACCGCTTACCACATACATTGTTTGCAAACATCTCCCATTCAGAGCTGCTGCCAAGTCACTTCAGTCATGTCCGACTCTGTGCGACCCCATGGACGGCAGCCCACCAGGCTCTGCCATCCCTGGGGTTCTCCAGGCAAGAACACTGGAGTGGGTTGCCATTTTGAACTGCTACCTCAGCTTAAATCACTATAAGCTCCCCTCTTAGGACTACTTTTGCTGCATTCCATAGGTTTGGGATCATTGTATTTTGTCTCTAGGTATTTTTTTTAAATTTCTTCTTTGATTTCTTCAGTGATCCATTGGTTGTTTAATAATAATTGTTTAGCCTCCATATGTTTGGTTTTTTGGCAGTTTTTTCCTTCTGTTTGATTTCTATTCTCAGTTGTGGTCAGAAAACATGCTTGATATGTTTTAGTTTTCTTACATTTATTGCGACTTGCTTTGTGGCAACTCCTGGTTCTAGATCACTTATTAAAGGAGTAAGATTAATCTTGCTGTAATGCACAGGATGAATTAGACAGGGAAAAGGTTAAAGATAAACAAATTAAGACTACCACAATCCTTGGACTTAGTGATAAAGTGAATGGAGCAAGAGTTGTGAAGTTCTCCTTCCACGAACCTGTAGTTGTCTTTTAGATTCCTATAGTTATAGTATTGAGCCACTCTGGTGGAATTACTTGTCTGTTTCTCCCACCAAACCGTAGTCCTTGAGAGCAGAGACTCTGTCTTGTTCATTATAGTATCTGTAGTTTCTAGTACATGGTAGGCTGTGAATAAATATTTATTGAATGAGTTAGTTTGAGAGAGATATGACTGTATATAGATATTTGAAAATAACCCCCTTGGGATTTGAAGTTAGCAGAGTAAACTTGCTGAAGATAGATATCTAGTAAATGATGGAGCCAGAATTTGAACCTTGATTCCTGAAACCTCAGAACTCTTTACCATATTGCCTTTTCAAAATTAAAATTTGCTCTCCTGAGAATTTCCATATGGTTATCTATATATTTCAAATTTAGAACAATATATGTATATTTCAAATTTAGAACAACTTATGCTATTATAGGCTTCCCCAGTGGCTCAGCAGTAAAGAATCTGCCTGCAGGGCAGGAGCTGCAGGAGAACGTGGGTTCAATCTCTGGGTGAGAAAGATCCCCTGGAAGAGAGGGCATGGCAGCCCACTTCAGTATTGCTACCTAGAGAATCCTATGGACAGAGGACCCTGGTTGGCTGAGGTCCAAATGGTCACAAAAGAATTGGACATGACTGAAGTGAGTTAGCATGCACACATGCATGCTATTATAGGTTCTAGGCATCTAGTGAAAAACTAGATGTTTGGAGTTGCTATAATTGATTTCAGATTTCATTTCCTATTTTAGGAAAATATAAAACAAATAAAAGAGCAAATAGAAGATCATAAAAAGCGAATAGAGAAGTTGGACGAGTATACAAAAACATGCACGTAGGTATAGTAAAAAAATTGCTTGCAGCTTTCCTGTATCTCAAGGGTCTTGTGTATTTGTGGTGAATGCTTCTACTGTATCATGATGCTCTCACTCTCCTGTTGTTTTTTTATTTCATTGTAGATATTTAAAAACTATAATTAACCACTTAAGGTTGAGATTTTGGAAATATAAATGTGTAACAGTGGTGAAACTTAAAACTCTCCTTTGGTATTGATATTTTATATTAAAAGTATGTCATGAAAACTAGCAGCACCTAAGTGTTCTATCAGTAAGAATTTCTTTTTAATTGATATTTACTTACTGTTAAGCTCATGATGATTGCTCTGGTTATAGTGAGTGATCTATTCTTCTCAGAATCCAGAAATATGTATCTTTTGACTCAAGAAAGAATGATTAAAGTATCTTTTGCTCATGTTTGGTGCTAGGTTTATTATATTGTATTTTTCACCATTTGAAATTGATAGAGCACTATCCCATTCCCCTGTGATGCCAGGCTAGAGTGTATTGCACTTCCTAAATTTTGGTTTTTCTTTTTGCTGTATAATGTATTATTGTTATTGTCATATAGGAATTGCTTGAAAGAAAAAAAAGAGCAGGAGGAAAACTTAGTGAACGAAATAGAAAAAACAAAATCAAGAATGTCTGAGGTTAATGAAGAGTTGAATCTTATTAGAAGTGAATTGCAGAATGCTGGAATTGATACCCATGAAGGAAAACGTCAGCAAAAGAGAGCAGAGATTCTGGAACACCTTAAGAGACTTTACCCAGATTCAGTGGTAATTGAAATAAAAAGGCTAAGCTTTCTTATTTGTGATTAAAAATTTGAAATTATTAGGAGGTAATATTATTTCAGAAACCTATAAATTTTGTGTTTTATTATTTATATTTAAGGCATAATAGTAACTGCAGTAAAATGTATATAATCCCCAGTAATGTCTATAGGTAAGTAATTATTGGGGAGAAACATTGATATGAACACATTACCCAGAAAGCCCACATATCCCCAAAGGATATGGGTATATGAAATAGTCTGTTGCCTTGTAGACACATAGCCTTAAGCCTCATTTTCTTCATGATTTCAGTTTTTTTAAAAAGTACTTTCTTCAGTGGATATTGTTGGCATACTTTTGAACAGTGAATTTTTATTCTCTAAATCTGACTGTCCATCCAGTATTACTAGTTTATTTCGTTAGCCCCAGCGCAGCAATATCTAACGTGTTACGTGAGGTATCCGCTTCATAGAATTATCTCTTTTGGTATTGGGGTCTGTCATCTCACTCTCCTATCACTAACACCAGTGTACACTGTGCTCTGTGTTTCATGGCAGCCTTCCTTTTCAGCATTTGACGCTGTTAACCACTTGCACTTTTTGAAACACTTGTTTGTTGGCCTCCTTGATACCACACTGTTGGTTTTCATATTTCTCTGGTCACCCATCTTCATTTCCTTTATAGCATCCTTTTTGCCTTTCTGACTCTTAAGTGTTAGTCTTAGTTTTTAGATAGTGATAGAAGAATAAGGGTGGGTCACAGAATTCTTACCCCAATACCAAGGAAAATCACAAAAACTAGTGAAAAACTAGTTCAACAACCAAAAGAGGAAAGGGGCTCATACATCATGCTCTATTAACCTTCAGAAAATAGTAATAGTCCAGGATTTCTTTTTAAAGATTAAAATATAGCATTGTTAATTCTTAATTCTGCAGAAGGCAGACTGATAAATTGATTAATTCCTGAGAATTCTCACTTAATATCCCTTAATTTTGCAAGAAGCAAACTTTTGTTTGTTTCCTTCTGAGTAAAAAACTAGCACTCAAATTGAATCAGAGAATATGGCCCTCTGCTTCTCTTAGATGGAAGTGAAAGCTCTGGAGCTCTTCATTAAATTGAGAAGCCAATTCAAAGCCCTCTCCCCCAAAATGGGATTTGTTCTCTTTCCCCAAGAAGAAAAACCTTAGTATGGGATATTAATTGAAGAAAGAACAAAACTCAGTTATTCAAGTAAAATATGTGCATAGCTTTAGCACAGCTCTTACTTACCCTCGCTTTTCAAGCCCTGGGCTCCCTGGTAGCTCACCTGGTGAAGAGTCTTCCTGCAGTGTCAGAGGCCCCGATTTGACTCCTGGGTTGGGAAGGTCCCCTGGAGGAGGGTATGGGAACCCACTCCAGTTCAACTCTGGGTGATGGGCAATCAGAAAATTCTTAGAATATAAAACAGAAAATACTTGGTCCATCATTTTTTGCTTACCATCTCAGTTTTAAGTGAAACAATCAAAAACAATTATCCATCACAAAAAATGAAAGGTTCACACAGAGCTGCCCACATTGAACACAGGAACGGTGAAGAGAAGCTGCATGCCAGCACGCTGCTGCTGGTGCCGCTGAGTCACTCAGTCGTGTCCGACCCGGTGCAACCCCACAGACGGCAGCCCACCAGGCTCCGCCATCCCTGGGATTCTCCAGGCAAGGACACTGGAGTGGGGTGCCATTTCCTTCTCCAATGCATGAAAGTGAAAAGTGAAAGTGAAGTCGCATAGGTACATATATTAAAAGAATAATAAAAAAGGCATTTAGAAGTCAAATAGCCTTGTGGAAGAAAGTTACAGAACAAAATCCCCCATAAGTTTTTTGTGCTGTAGACAATTTAATAACAGCTTGAATTCACAAAATCAAATTCAAATATGAGTTAGAATAAAGTAAAAAAAAAAACTGTAGAGCTAAGAAAACAAATCAAGAACAAACATTACTGAACTAATAAATTGCAAATAGCAAGAAGTGGGTTACATAGCTGAAAATCAAGTTACTGACCTAGAAGTCAGATTTGAGTTAATCATAACTGAATTGAGAAGAAAAAACAAGATAATAAATATTAAAGACAATGATGATCTATCATAAAGAAATTGGTATTTCTGACGTAGAACCTAGCGGATGAAGAGTCTAAAGATGTAAAATTGAATCTGTGAGAGCATTCAATATATTGATACAGTACAATGCTAGGGAGCATTGATACAGGACGGCTGGCATTCTGATGTTTTCTAGACTCTTTGAACTTCAGTCTGATTCTTGACTGATCCTCAAAAATACTTCTCTGTGGGAAGCTATCTCTGGCTTGCAGGTCAGCCTGATCCCTGTTATATATTCTCAGAGCACTCTGTGCTTAGTCACAGTGTCTATTTTAACTCTGCTTTGTATGTGCATACAATTATTGATTATTTTCTTCCCCTACTAATCTGAAAGCTCTGTGAGGTTAGAGAGGATCTGTTTTGTTCAGGCATGTTTACCCAGTGTCTGGCTCAGGACCTGCATGCAGTATATGCCTCACAGATTCTTACTTAATAAATAAGGTCATGAATGAATACTGTTTAATTACTAGCTTTGTAAAATATTTTAATACCTTGGTATGACTAGTCTCTCCTTACTAGTCTCTTGTTAAATGAAATATGACACACCTAAGATACCTCATGTGCTGTGTTGTACTTGGTAGCTCAGTTGTGTCTGACTCTCTGCAACCCCATGGACCATAGCCCACCAGGTTCTTCTGTCCATGGGGATTCTCCAGGCAAGACTACTGAAGTGGATTGCCATGCCCTCCTCTAAGGAATCTTCCCAACCCAGGGATCAAAACCAGGTCTCCCACGTTGCAGGCGGATTCTTTACTGTCTGAGCCACCAGAAATTTATTTCTATTTTCCATTTGAGACTGTTAAATTATGATTATAATTTTGTAAAATTAGCTTTGGTCTGTGCTGCTTTGTTCCATTAAAAAATGATGAATTATATGTTTCTCACTAATGTGTTTGTTTTTTTCTCCTTTTTGAAACCTGCTAAGTTTGGAAGACTACTTGACTTGTGTCATCCTA
This sequence comes from Muntiacus reevesi, assembly GCF_963930625.1. NCBI lineage: Eukaryota > Metazoa > Chordata > Mammalia > Artiodactyla > Cervidae > Muntiacus > Muntiacus reevesi. Next base: position 59,271,993 of record NC_089249.1, on the reverse strand, counting down.
TTCATAAGAAATACCAGCTGGCTGTTACTAAACTTTTTGGTCGGTACATGGTTGCCATTGTTGTAGCCTCTGAAAAGGTAGCAAAAGACTGTATTCGATTTCTGAAGGAGGAAAGAGCTGAACCTGAGACATTCCTTGCACTAGATTACCTTGATGTAAGAAATTTGTAATCCTTAGTATTTAGTAGTGATAAAATTCTGTCTTTTAAAGTATGTCTTTATTGCCTGAGACTATGGTAGTAATTTACAAAGTTATTGATTGGATGCCAGTTAGTCATTCAAATGGCTGGTGTAAATATATTGACAGACAAAGAATAATGTCCAGAGAAGGCGATGGCAACCCACTCCGGTACCCTTGCCTGGAAACTCCCATGGGCGGAGGAGCCTGGTAGGCTGCAGTCCATGGGGTCGTGAAGAGTCCGACATGACTGAGCGACTTCACTTTCACTTTTCACTTTCATTCACTGGAGAAGGAAATGGCAACCCACTCCAGTATTTTTGCCTGGAGAATCCCAGGGACAGCGGAGCCTGGTGGGCTGCCATCTGTGGGGTCACACAGAGTCGGACACGACTAAAGTGACTTTGCAGCAGCAGCAGCTGCTGTCTTTCTTGCCTTCATATCATTTCTTCCTAATCTAGTTTTGCCACAATTTACCTTTATGATTTTGAGCACATTGCTCTAGAAGTGTACCACTAGCCAGCAATTTATTTTCTCCTATAGCATAGTATGTTGGAGAAGGATGAAACGTATGTTCTGTAGTGAAATGCTAACCCAAAGTTTCAGTTGTAAATGTGTGGTCCAGTAAATATGTGTCCACTATTGGTGGAGCAAGGTAAATTTTGAGCTTTGAGGTATGTATTGAAAGGTCTTAAGAGTATCTAAAATTTACATAATATTTATATGTGCACATATATTTTGGTTATATATAGGGTTTTTGTTTTATGAAAATGAAACTGTACTTGCTGGTTTTCAGTAACACATTGAAAATATCTTTTGATCTTCTTAAATCATGTCAAAGGGGATCTACAAGCTTTCCTGATATTTAAGCCTAAAATGGTTTTCTGAGTTCCATACTATTGTGCCACTCTTTTGAAAGTATATAAATAGGTCTTTTCTCCCACTAGATTTTATGATTTTGAGAGCAGGAACGGTTTCTCAGTCATTGCTTAATTCCAACTAGTTAGTGATAAAATTTAATCTGGAAATTATATCTTCTGACATTTGATGAAGTGTCTTTTTAAAAAATATTAAATGGGGAGTAGGTCTGGTCTTTACAAGGATGTATCCTGCCTGAGGACGATCTTTGGATTAAACCTTCTGGCCAACTCTGTTATCTTAAAATGTAAATTATGGGAGTAGGTCTGGTGAGCTCTTTACAACCTCCAGACATTCTTTGGATTCATTGGAGAGTATATAACTCCATTGCTAACACTAGCAAAGAGGGTACTCTTTTGCCCCCTTCTGATGCCTATGTCAGAAGCTTTCTCTATCTTCTTTATACTTTAATAAAACTTTATTACACACACACACACACAAAAATTAAATGAAGCCAGGGGTATTTGTTTATCAGGATTCTCATCAAACTTTTATTGTGTGTAAGTGCAAACTACTAATCCCTTACTGTCATGTCTATATATGTTCTTTGAAAAAGAAGGTACTGAGTATTTGGTTTATATTTTAATATACCTAATATATATCAAGTATTTTTTAAACCTTTTAGATCAAACCAATCAATGAAAGATTAAGGGAGATTAAAGGCTGTAAAATGGTGATTGATGTCATAAAGACTCAGTTTCCTCAGCTGAAGAAAGTAATTCAGTTTGTGTGTGGAAATGGCCTTGTCTGTGAGACTCTGGAAGAAGCAAGGCATATCGCCTTCGCTGGACCTGAAAGACGGAAAGTAAGAGATTTAAATTGCAACTTTGGATAATTTAAAGCAGTATTTGTAAGACTAACATATTACATATTCAAATATTTATATATGCTTTCACATGTTCTCCTATGTGAGGAAGACTAACAACCTAAGATGTTCATGGCTGCAGTAGTTTTTACAATGTTAAGTTTTCAAAAAATTAATTTCTCTAATATTTTCCCAAATCAGAAATCATATTTTGGAAGTTAGGTTTATTGTAGTGATATCCTAAAGCTGTTAATTTTTTAACTGTATATACAGTAAATGTCTCTGTTGGATCTCAGATTTTCCCTGTATTTACATATATAATACATTCATTTCTGAATACCACAAAAGAATTTAGGTGCTTATTTTACATTCTCGGTTATTCTTCTGTAGTTTAATGAAGCTACTAACTGTCCTTTTACACATTCAAGGTTTTAACACTTTTGAAGTTATATAGAAATAGCACAATTGAAATGAGGTTACTAAATGTTAGTCTCTCAAATAATTTAGGTTTTAAAAAAACTGTTTTCCTCTCAGTTGAAATAGAGTTTGTATTTAATTAAGCAGTGTAAAATTACTCAAATTATCTGATATAGTCTTTTTTAAAAAACTACTTTGTGATAACATAGTGCTTAAGGGCATTAACTATGGAGTAAAACCAGTTAACCAGTTCCCTGATAGCTGGTAAAGAACCTGATAGCTGGTAAAGATACCCTGATAGTTGGTAAAGAATCTGCCTGCAATGCAGGAGACCCCAGTCGATTCCTGGGTGGGGAAGATCCACTGGAGAAGGGATAGGTTACCCACTCCAGTATTCTTAGGCTTCCCTTGTGGCTCAGCTGGTAAAGAATCGACCTGCAGTGCAGGAGACCTGGCTCTGATCCCTGGGCTGGGAAGATTCCTGGATCGGGAAGATCCACAGGAGAAGCAAAAGGCTACCCACTCCAGTATTCTGACCTAGAGAATCTCACGGACTGTATAGTGCATGGGGTTGCAAAGAGTCGGACATGACTGAGCGACTTGCAAAAAAAAAAAAGACCAGTGATATGACTTAGTAATTAATTATGTTAATTTAGGCAAGTTTCTAAACCTTTTAGTTCATCTAAAGTGGCGGAAATAACAGTACTTATTTCATAGAGTTATAGGATTAAATAAGTAATAACATGCAAAATGCTTTTATAATGCCCAGGAAATAGCTCTCAAAAAAGTGATAGTCATTTTATATTTACTAGTCAGTTTACACATTTGATGTGAAATGTGCAGAATCACAAATTAACACAACGCAGGCTATTCTTATGAAAGATAGGAATTTCCAACATTAAATGTATTGACTTGTCTTATATGATTAACTTCTCATACACTTTAGTAGTTGTAGCTGTAATAATCTTAATGTGATCTCTGACATTGATTTCTCTATATTAAATTTAAACAGGTGTAATAAGTGAGCTACTAAGATATCTTCCTTACTTTGCTACCTCATTAACTATACTAAAGTTGAGTTTTGTATATTTGTAAAATTGGTTTTTGAAGATTTGTGTGGTGAATTTAAAGAAGTCACATAAAGATAAGACTCTTCCTTCATTCACCATATATTTATGGTCTATATCTTGTTCATAGTAATATGCCTTACCCCTTTAAGCTATATTTTGTTCTTTTTGTTATTTCAAAATTTTAATCAGCTTTATATATCATATTTTTATCTTCAAGTATATTACAGGGACTCTTCTTCCCATTATTATTATTCCACTTGAAGAATATTCTCTGTGTTTTAGGATGCAGGAGACATTTGGATAGATGTCATATTTTCACAGAAATCACCTGAGGTTTTTAATTTGTGCTTTTTGTTTTCCATGGACTTGATGTCTTTCAATTGACTTGATAATGTGGTTTAAAATTTTCCTTGTTCAAACATTGCAAGTTACATCACAAAATTATATTTTTGTTAGTTTATAAACTACATATAGTATATGTAAACTATATAATAATATAAATTACAGTGATTTTGCTAGCTGTAGTTTAGTCATTAAGATATTTATAACTCAATCTTAAAATATTTTAAAAATTTATGTAACAAATTTTAAAATCTAGAGTCTCTTTCAATACATGTGACTATTTCATCCATTTCCCTTAAGCAAAGAAACAACAATCATTTGCTTCCTTTTCCCATAGACTGGATGCTAATTTCTCTAAATCATCTATAGATATATCTGTTTATGCTTTGGGCTTCCCTAACAGCTCAGTTGGTAAAGAATCTGCCTGCAATGCAGGAGACCCCAGTTTGATTCCTGGGTTGGGAAAATCCACTGGAGAAGGGATAGGCTACCCACTCCAGTATTCTTGGACTTCCTTTGTGGCTCAGCTGGTAAAGAATCCGCCTGCAGTGCAGGCGACCTGGGTTCAATCCCTGGGTCGGGAAGATCCTCTGGAGAAGGGAAAGGCTATCCACGCCAGTATTCTGGCCTACAGAATTCCATGGACTACAATCCATGGGGTCGCAAAGACACAATGACACCCATGGGGTCGTCAGACACAACTGAGCGAGTTTCACTTTCATTTATGCTTTACACTTCTAATATGATGTAGCAAAAAACAGACCCAGAAAAATGTCTTTAACTAACTGGTAATCTGTGAAAACATCATTTTTCCAAAAAATTAAATACATTAAACAGAGAATTAAAAATGCAGGGTACAGTAGGTTGAAAAAACTGGGTATCATCTGGAATAAAATATGGTTGAATCTATACTTTATATCTTATATCAGTATATTCCTGGATTAGAATTGTAAATGTTAAAAAATAAAACTGTAAAGGTACCAAGAGAAACTATGGGAAAATTTTTTCTTAATCTCAGAGATAGTAAGGCCTTTCCAATATGACCAAAAATAAAAAAAGCCAACCCCAAGGCTAAAAACATGGGTGAAAAGTGAAAGTGTTAGTCACTTAGTCATATCCAACTCTTTGTGACCCCATGGACTGTAGCCTCCTGTCCATGGCCTTCTCCTGGGAAGAATACTAGAGTGGTTAGCCATTATTAATGGCTATGGGTAAATTTATATAAGCATAAACATTTCTGCATAGAAAAGACCATTATAAGCAAAATCAAAAGACATGGCAAACCAGAGAAAATATTTTCTACTCATAAAAATGAAAATTTGCTACAAATCAATCAGGTAAAGAACAGAAATAAAGTTGAAAAATAGACAAAGGAGAGGAGCAGACTTAGGTTCATAAAAGGAAATATAATTGCTATTAAATATGAAAACTCACCCTCACTTAAAATACAGGAAATCCCGTTAAAACTACACCGAAATACTGTTTTCACTTGTCAGATTGATCAACATCAAAGTTTGATAACACTTTATGGGGAAAGAGACCCTTTGGTTCACTGCTCTGGGCATGTAAATTTGTGCCGTCTCTGTGAAGGGCAAGTCTAGCAGTTGTACTTCTTCAGAACTTTACATACACATAGACTCATATATGTATAAAATGATATACATACAAGATTTAGTTATTGAACCATTGTGTGTAGCAAGAAATTTGGAAACAATTTGCTTAAGACTGTTCAGTAAAATTATAATGCATTTATAAAATGGGACACTATATAGTATTAAATAGAGGGAATTAAACTCTTTATGTACAAGTGTCAGATAATCTCCAAGATGTCAGTTCAGTTCATTTGCTCAGTTGTGTCTGACTCTTTGCGACCCCATGGACTGCATCACGCCAGGCCTCACTGTCCATCACCAACTCCCAGGGTTTGCTCAGGGTCATGTCCATTGAGGTGATGATGCCATCCAGCCATCTCATCCTCTCTTGTCCCCTTCTCCTCCTGCCTTCAATCTTTCCAAGTATCAGGGTCTTTTCAGATGAGTCAGTTCTTCACATCAGGTGGCCAAAGTATTGAAGCTTCAGCATCAATCCTTCCAATGAATATTTAGGACTGATTTCTTTTAGGGTGGACTGGTTGGATCTCCTTGCTGTCTAAGAGACTCTCAGGAGTCTTCTCCAACACTACAGTTAAAAAGCATCAATTCTTCAGCGATCTGCTTTCTTTGTAGTCCAGCTCTTAAATCTGTACATGACTACTCCAAGATACAGTCAGTTTTTAAATAGTAGTAAGTAGACTAGTATTTATTATGTTACCATTTGTGTAAAACAGGAGGAAAGGAGATGTGTATTTATTTATGCAAAAATATTTCTGGAAGAATACATAAGAAATTGACAGCATTGATTATCTCTGGGGAGGGTAACTGGGTGGTGGGGGCTAGCAATGCCAGGGAAATTTTTTACTCTATGCCCTGTATCTTTTGGAGTTTGAACTATGTGACTATCTTACCCATTCAAAAATAAAAGGAAATGTTAAAGTATATTATTTTCCTTACCTGTGAAAGACAGCTTGAAAATACGTATAGCCTGTATAACACAAAAGTTATAGAGGATCTGCTTTAGCAGCTTATAACACTGAAACAAAATTTCTTCAAACAATTGAATTTGGTTCAGTGGAATGATCAGATATACCTCAGAATAAATTTTTAATACCAAAGAAATCCTCCTTTTCCTAAGCTGGGCTCTGTGGAACGTTTATTTAATGCTACTAATACTTAAAAATTCCTCCAACTCCTTATTTTATATGAGATCCCAGTTGTGCCATCCAAGGTATTTCTTTTTTGGGAATGCAGCCCCCCAAATAGGCATAGGATGACTGCACTGAGCAACCATTGTAAACTATAAATTAAGGAATTTGCAGGCTAGAAATAGAAATTGTAGTCCTTCCGGAATAGCTTTGACTGTCAATCAAATGAAAATAGGTTATTTGATACTAAGTTTACTTTTTAAGTAAACATTTCAATAAACCTAGAAACTATTTTTAAAAGCCCTATAATTTTATGAATTGCTGCCTATTTCATTTTTAGAATTAAAGGAGGTCTATAACATGGTGATTGTTAAGAGCATGGACATAGATGTTTGATCAACTTTTGATTTAGGGATTTTAGTCCCTGTCTTAAAGAGGTGAGAATACCAGACCTCCTTACCTGTCTCCTGAAAAACCCGTATGCACGTCAAGAAGCAACAGTTAAAACCTTACGTGGAACAACTGACTGGTTCATTTGTGGGGAAGGAGTATGTCAAGGCTGTATATTGTCACTCTGTTTATTTAGCTTTGTGCAGAGTACATCATGTGAAATGCTGGGCTGGATGAATCATAAGCTGGAATCAAGATTTCAGGAGAGATATCAGCCTCAAGTTTGCAGATGATACCACTCTAATAGCAGAAATTGAAGAGGAACTGAAGAGCCTCTTGATGAAAGTGAAAGAGGAGAGTGAAAAAGCTGGCTTAAAACTCAGCATTCAAAAAACGAAGATCATGGCATCAGTCCCATCACATCATGGCAAAAAGAAGGGAAAAAGTAGAAGTAGTGACAGATTCTATTTTCCTGAGCTCCAAAGTCACTGTGGATAGTGACTGCAGTCATGAAATTAAAAAACTCTTGCTCCTTGGAAGGAAAGCTATGACAAACCTAGACAGCATGTTGAAAAGCAGAGACGTCACTTTGCTGACAAAGGTCCATATACTCTGGGTTTGAGTGAAAGTGAAAGTTGCTCAGTCATATCCAACTCTTTGCGACCCCATGGAATAGTCCATGGAATTCTCTAGGCCCTTCTCCAGGGTCCTTCTCCAGGGCAACTTCTCAACACAGGGATCAAACCCAGGTCTCCCACACTGCAAGCAGATTCTTTACCAGCTGAACCACCAGGTAAGCCCAAGAATCCTGGAGTAGGTAGCCTATCCCTTCTCCAGCAGATCTTCCTGACCCAGGAATTGAACTGGGATCTCCTGCATTGCAGATGGGTTCTTTACCAGCTGAGCTACCAAGGAATGGATGTGAGAGTTGGACCATAAAGAAGACTGAGCACCAAAGAATTGATGCTTTCTAATTGTGCTAGAGTTGGCTTAAAGCTCAACATTCAGAAAACTAAGATCATGGCATCTGGTCCCATCACTTCATGGGAAATAGATGGGGAGACAGTGGAAACAGTATCAGACTTTATTTTTTTGGGCTCCAAAATCACTGCAGATGGTGACTGCAACCATGAAGTTAAAAGATGCTCACTCCTTGGAAGGAAAGTTATGACCAACCTAGATAGCATATTAAAAAGCAGAGACATTACTTTGCCACCAAAGGTCCGTCTGGTCAAGGCTATGGTTTTTCCATTGGTCATATATGAATGTGAGAGTTGGACTGTGAAGAAAGCTGAGCACTGAAAAATTGATGCTTTTGAACTGTGATGTTGGAGAAGACTCTTGAGAGAGTCCCTTGGACTGCAAGGAGATCAGTCCTGGGTGTTCATTGGAAGAACTGATGCTGAAGCTGAAACTCCAATACTTTGGCCACCTCATGTGAAGAATTGACTCATTGGAAAAGGCCCTGATGCTAGGAGGGATTGGGGGCAGGAGGAGAAGGGGATGACAGAGGATGAGATGGCTGGATGGCATCACCGACTCAATGGGCATGAGTTTGAGTAAACTCCGGGAGTTGGTGATGGACAGGGAGGCCTGGTGTGCTGCGATTCATGGGGTCACAAAGAGTCGGACACGACTGAACGACTGAACTGAACTGAACTGAATTGTACTAGAGAAGACTTGAGAGTCCCTTGGACAGCAAGGAGATCAAACCAGTCAATCCTAAAGGAAATGGACCCTGAATGTTCATTGGAAAGACTGATGCTGAAGTTGAAGCTCCAGTACTTCGGCCATGTAACGTGAAGAGCCGACTCATTGGAAAAGACCCTGATGCTGGGAAAGATTGAAGACGAAGAGGGCAGCAGAGGATGAGATGGTTAGCTAGCATCACTGACCCTATGGACATGAATTTGAGCAAACTTTGAGAGATAGTGAAGGGCAGAAAAGCATAGTGAAGGACAGAAAAGCCTGGTGTGCTGCAGTCCATGGGTTGGCAAAGAGTTGGACATGACTTAGTAACTAAACAACAGATGGCTTTAGGCAAGCTTCTTTATATCTGTAAACCCCAGTCTATAAGATGGAAATCATATTTACCCATGGAGTGCAAACAGAGAATTGAATAGCATATATGCATTACGTCAAGCACAATATGATAAATAGTTACAATAATGATAGCAGCAGCCAACAAAGTAATAAAGTAAAAAGAATCTCAGAAAATTGTGAGTACTCTGCCCTAAGAGGAGAAGTTGACTTGGCCACGTGTGATGCCTGGAAAGAGAGAGCTAGCATAGAACAGCATGTGTGTTATGACAGATTCTTAGTTCAAAGTTCTTGATACACTTCTCTCTCTCCTTAACAAGCCAGCCCACGGATTTTTGTGTGTGTGTCACATCTGACTTTTACACATTCAAAAAACAAGTTAATAAATGTTCAGTTTGGAAAATAGAGCTCAAAAAGGAAAACTGGGACTTCCCTGGTGGTCCAGTGGTTAAGACTCCACACTTCCAGCACAGGGGACATGGGTTCAATCCCTGGTGGGGAACTGAGATCCCACATGCCATGTGGTGGACCCCCTCCAAATAAAGGAATATGAAAACCATCCCCAACATGTTCTATAGAGTAGAGTTGCTAGATCAAATATTTGGACATAAATTTAAAAGTTATTTGTTTATCGGAAATTCAGATTTAATTGGGCATCCTGTATTCCTCTTTGCTAAGTCTGGCAACCATACTCTTGAAAGATCTAGTGACTGTTGTGATATATATGTTAGATATTTGATAGTCAGCTATATTACTCTTAACCTTTATAGGTGTTGATATATGTATAATTGGGTCTTTACCATGAGATCAAGTATGTATTTACTACATTTTTTAATGATATCAGTTCTGTATTTTAATTTTAATATAGAATTAACTTTAATATGTATTATTAGATGTAGATATTAGCTTTTCCCCCCTAAATGGGTGATTATCTATCCCAATATATTGAATAATTTTTATTTTTCTACTTTTTGATTGAATTTATTGACTTATCATCATAGTCTAAATTATTTATGCTTTCTTTTTTTATCTAGTTTAATTTTTTATCTCTTATTTTTAGCTGTCTTATTGTATATTTATAGTTAGTATAATAATTTTATTTTAATCTATAAAATTAATTTCTTTTAGGAAATAATCAAGATACACATTATCAGTACGTAAAATGTTAGCCCACAAATGTGTGTCAAATTATGTATAAAACTTAACTCATGTTCTTTCTAAATCTTGATCTCAACTCTTAGTACCATTCTTCTAACCAGATGAAATTCTGGTTTTTACTCATGGATCGCCTTATAACCTCTGCAGTTGCCATACTTTTATAATTATACCACCTAAATATATCTCAAAATCTTTTCCCCTTTCTTCACCCTAGATATTATTGGCTGCTTTCATACCATCACCTCTGGCTTCACGTGGACCAGTCAGTCCATTTTTCATATAGTTGCCAGAGTGGTCTGTTTTAAGTTCACATCTCACCGTCTCTCTCGTTTGCTGTCAGACAGTGCTAATCTCCAGCCCCTTCATACACCCCATCAGTCCTCAGCCATTTTGATCCACATTCTTCCTGTGATGACATACAAAGAGCTCTGTGATCTGCCCTGTCTAGCAGCCTCACTCTTTCCTTTTTTCCTGAAATACAGACACAATAGCTAGAGCTCTAGGAGTCATCTTGGACTACAGGATGACTTTGAAGGTTGTCAGATGAGAGACAGTTGGCACATCACTAGTGACATTCACTTCATCAAGAACAACCAAAAGGCGGAGGAACAGCGGCGCCTGTGTAGTTCCTCAGCTGCCATTCTGTATAGGTGTGCTTTGCCAGGCAGAAACGGCATGGGCTAAAAGGCTTCAACAGTACGTGAACCATGAACATCCAGATGTTCAAGCTGGTTTTAGAAAAGGCAGAGGAACCAGAGATCAAATTGCCAACATCCGCTGTATCATCAAAAAAGCAAGAGAGTTCCAGAAAAACATCTACTTCTGCTTTATTGACTATGCCAAAGCCTTTGACTGTGTGGATCACAATAAACTGGAGAATTCTTCAAGAGATTGGAATACCAGACCACCTGACCTATCTCTTGAGAAACCTGTATGCAGGTCAGGAAGCAACAGTTAGAACTGGACATGGAACAACAGACTGGTTCCAAATAGGAAAAGGAGTACGCCAAGGCTGTATATTGCACCCTGCTTACTTAACTTACATGCAGAGTACATTATGAGAAATGCTGGGCTGGATGAAGCACAAACTGGAATCAAGATTGCTGGGAGAAATATCAATAACCTCAGATATGCAGATGACACCACTCTTACAGCAGAAAGTGAAGAACTAGAAAGCCTCTTGATGAAAGTGAAAGAGGAGAGTGAAAAAGTTGGCTTAAAGCTCAGCATTCAGAAAACTAAGATCATGGCATCTGGTCCCATCACTTCATGGGAAATAGATGGGGAAACAGTGGAAACAGTGTCAAACTTTATTTTTTTGAGCTCCAAAATCACTGCAGATGGTGACTGCAGCCATGAAGTTAAAAGATGCTCACTTCTTGGAAGGAAGGTTATGACCAACCTAGATAGCATATTAAAAAGCAGAGACATTACTTTGCCACCAAAGGTCCGTCTGGTCAAGGCTATGGTTTTTCCAGTGGTCATATATGAATGTGAGAGTTGGACTGTGAAGAAAGCTGAGCACTGAAAAATTGATGCTTTTGAACTGTGATGTTGGAGAAGACTTGAGAGTCCCTTGGACTGCAAGGAGATCCAACCAGTACTTCCTAAAGGAGATCAGTCCTGGGTGTTCATTGGAAGAACTGATGCTGAAGCTGAAACTCCAATACTTTGGCCACCTCATGTGAAGAATTGACTCATTGGAAAAGACCCTGATGCTGGGAGAGATTGGGGGCAGGAGGAGAAGGGGATGACAGAGGATGAGATGGCTGGATGGCATCACCGGCTCGATGGGCATGAGTTTGAGTAAATTCCGGGAGTTGGTGATGGACAGGGAGGCCTGGTGTGCTGCGATTCATGGGGTCACAAAGAGTCGGACACAACTGAGCAACTTAACTGAACTGAACTGAAAAGTGTTCCAGGAGAGGGAAGCTTTTATGGAGAGGTCAGAGGAGTAAGGTGATCATGTAACAGCGGGCTTCCTAGTCAGGGAAACTTCCTTCTGGACCAGAGACCACCTACAGGAGTTCAGTTTCCATGCCATTGCTGTTGGTATCTGGTAGAGATCTAGTGTCCTTCCTGAGTTCAGACCTGATGAGAAAACTCATTGCCAAGCTAACAGCTGGGAGGGAAGGAAGCCCCCAAGGCCTTCCAGAAAATAAAAGGCCGGTCTCCTCTGAGGGGTAATCCAAGTAAAATACTAAGGGTGGTAGAGCGGTATTACAGGAATGTGGGTTAACTCTGCAACCACCATACATACACTGGAATGTTTACCTCTGTAATTGCAGAAGAGAAATAAACTAAGTTTTCTGTTAAATATAATTAATCTAACTCATACCTTTGATAAGATGCAGTGAAAACCTTCATCGCCTCTGGAAGCCTGCAAACCTTCCAGGCTGGGTTGGAACACCCCATTTCATGCTTCCAGATTACTCTGTTTCTGTTGTCTCATACTTTACATTGTAATAATCTGTTTATCTGTTTCTTTTCCTTGCTAGAATGACTCATAAGGGTCAGTGCCATATTGGACTCTCTTTCGGTCACTCCAATCCCCAGTATAGAATGTCTCAAACACAGCAGTGACACAGAGTGTCTGAATCTAGGAATGAATGAGGCTCCTGTTGGCTTTTTTTGTTTTTAGTTAGTTTACATTACATGGCTTTAGTCCTGGACAGGCTGTCTCCTCTACTTTGACTAATTAATTAGAAACATTTTAAAAACACTGAGAATTGCTTTCATTTGTTCCATAAAGTAAAACTAAATTTCAAGCTGTATTATACATTTGACTCAGTTAAAATTTGGGGTCCAATTTCATATTCATTTTAGAGTACATGATATTTTTGATATTCTAAAGTAACTAAGGCTGTTTTCTAATAATGTCTTTGACATGTGATGTTAGAGTCTTTAAAATACAGTATTATATAAAAAAATAAAATACAGTATTATATGATGCAAAGTATGAGATTTAAATACAAATACTCTTGGTTTTTTTTCTTCTCAATATTGAATATGCTTGAAACTAACATAATTTTATTTTGAACTTTTTATATTGCTGTTCATTTGTGCCTGAAATACAAAACAGAGTTTGTTGGCTGGTGTCCCTCATAAGCTAGTTGTCTTATTAATAGAGTTCAGTAAATAGTTTTTCATAACTACATATTCTTAGCTGTATAAGTTGTTGTGTTATATTCTGTTTTTATCTTTTTCATGTACATTTCTCCAAGGTGAAATATTTTTAATTTTACAGACAGTAGCTCTTGATGGAACATTATTTTTAAAATCTGGAGTGATCTCTGGAGGGTCAAGTGACTTAAAATCCAAGGCTAGATGCTGGGATGAGAAAGAGTTAAAGAATTTAAGAGACAGGAGGACCCAACTAATCCAAGAATTAAAGGTAAATCCATGTTGTAAAAATTGTAGAATACTAAGTAGAGTAATTGTGTTTTTAAGCTAATTTCTTAGGTAATGAAAGTACCATGCCTTTAGTTTAAAGAAGTCAAATTATGCAGAATGGAGTAAAGTAAAAAATAAAAACCTTTCCCTTGCCCATCCTTACATCTCAGTGGTATTTGTTACACATAGTTTGATGCATATACTCCAAAAATTTTCTCTGTATATGCAAGTCTATGTATTATTTTCCTGATTTGTTTTATAATAGACTTCTGCTATTGATTGTGTTTGCAACAAACTTTTTACTTAGTATCACAACATGGACAATGTTTTCATTTATCATATAGAGAGCTACTTTGTTTTTTAATGAGTCCTTCCTGCTATTTTACTATATAGATTTTAACCAGTGTCACTTTGGTTTTTGTTATTACAAATGAGGCAACATTCAACTTCCTTTGGAAAGAGAAAGTAACGCAGTGCCTGAGAGTATAAATCCTATGGCCACATTGTCTGAGTTTGGATCCTGACTTGCCCACTTACCAGCAGTATGACCTTGGGCAAATTCCCTATCCCCTTCCTACCTTGAAGCTTTTTAAGAGTTAAAGATTAAATCAGTTATTTGAGATAAAATGCTTAATGCTTGACAAAAATATAAGTACTATATAAATATTTGTTGTTAGTATACCTTTACTTGCATCTCTAAGATGATATTCTACATGTGGGATTTCTGGGTCTGAGGATGTGTGTATTTAAAAAGTTGACAGATGGTGCTAAATTCCCATTGAAAGAAAACCTGTGTAGAGTGTATATGTCCCTAGATTGCAACACTAGATACTAGCAAATATTTTAATTTTTGCCAGTCTGGTAAAGAAAAAAATGTAATCTAATTGTTTGAATATGCATTTCTTATAACTGAAGTTGAGCATTTACTCATATATTTATTATTTATTTACTCTTGTATTAATTTTTCTTCTGTGAACTTATGATTAGGCTATTTGTCTTATTAGCTACTTTAAGAATTATTTGTATAATAAGCAAATTGCTTCTTAGCAAGTATGTTGTAAATATACTTTATATTCAACTTTTTTTTTTGGCTATATTATAATGTATATACAATAACAGTCACCAATTTTAAGTGTATGGTTTGGTAAGTTTTAACAAGTGTATGTATTTGCCACCAAAATCCTGGTATATAACATTTCCATGACCCCCCCCACACACACACACAATTCCTTTGGGCTCCTTTGTAGTCATTCCCTTCCCCTGGACTCCGTAGGACCTCTGGACCTGGCAGCTCAGTCTGCTTTCTATTACTGTACCATTTTCTCACTTAGAGTTTCATATAAATGGAATAATCATACAGTAGTAGTCTTCTGTTTTATACTTTCTTCATTTAACCTAATGCTTTTGAAATTCAGGTTGTGTGTATCAAAAGTTTATTTTTACTCTTCAGTATCTGTTTGACATTTAACTTTGTTTTGTCACACATGTATTTTTAATCTTTATGTAACCAAATTTATTAATCTTTTATAACTTCTGGATTTCAGTGTCATGCTCAGGAAGACATTATTCTTTCTGAAAATGACAAAAGAAATTCAGTAATGCTTCCACCCAAAGTATCATTTATTTGAATATTATAATCCCACACACAAATTTACTTGAAATGTAAACTTTAACAGATACTAAATCAGGATAATGCTTTTAGATTATTTATTTATTTTTCCTATTTAGCTTTCTTCTTTTGTTTATACAAATGATCGATTTTTGATTCAAGGAGGTGTTCTGGCAAAGTTACTCAGCTAATTTTAGTCTTTTTCTGTAAATATGAGACCACAAACTATGCTTTGATCTAAGGTATACGAAAATTCAACTTTTAAAGACTTTACAAATTTAGGCCTAGGCACAGGGGGAGTTTAAGGAAGGTGGTAGCTTGAATGAATCTGGTTTCCTATCCGTGTTTATACTAGGTTCCCTCCTATGTGTCTCTCACCTGACCCTAGTGGAGAGATGGGTGTGAATTAGATATTGGGTTCTGGGAAAGGCCACCAGGAAAAACTGAGGTAGGGCTTCTCTTTTGATCTTTGAAGGGAGCTGGGAGAAGAATCGGGGCATAGGAGAGTCCTGAAAGAAAAGAAAGAGAGAAAGCTCAGTTGTGTCCGACTCTTTGTGATCCCATGGACTGTAGCCTACCAGGCTTCTCCATCCGTGGAATTTTCTAGGCAAGAATACTGGAGTGGGTTGTCATTTCCTTCTCCAGGGGATCTTCCCGACCCAGGGATCGAACCCGGGTCTCCTGCATTTCAGGCAGACGCTTTACCATCTAAGCCACCAGGGAAGCCAGGGGAGTCCTGGAGGAAGGTTAAATATTTGTCCCATGTGAATATGCTTAGTCTTAACCCCCACGAAGCTAAATATTAGTAGGTTATGGCCCCCCCATTGCTGAGTTTGTGAGAGTCTAGGGAGACCAGAGACATTTTTTCCTCTATCTCTGAGTGGGACACTGGCAATTTTCTGTTGTATTTGCTTTCCTTTGGGTGTGGAGAATATCTGTGGCGCATCTGCTACTAGGGGTGCTTTAATACCCAGGCCTGAACCTCAAATAGGCAAAAAAATGCATAAATGCATTTAAGGTGTCCCAGGAGCCATCAACACTTGAACAAAAAAAATAGAAACAGTAAGGAGATACGGAGTTTTCCCTGGTAGATCAGATGGTAAAGAATCTGCCTGCACTGTGGCAGGTCTGGGTTTGATTCCTGGGTAGGGAAGATCACCTGGAGAAGGGAATGGCAACCCACTCACGTATTCTTGCCTGGAGAATCCCATGGACGGAGAAGCCTGGTGGCTGTAGTCCATGGGGTCAAAAAGAGTCGGACATGACTGAGCGACTAACACACACAAGGAGATACAGTGTAATGTTGACCTCTCTGTAACCCCACACACAAGACTTTCACAAGAAAAAAATATATGTTTCTAAACTATAGAATGCAATTGATGGATTGCAGGATAGGATCGCCATTGTTGAGATCCATATTAATAACCTGGAAGACAAGTGAAATAGTATCTCAGTGAGGGGGAAAAATTGCAAAGATAAGAAAATAGTGAGAAAAATAGAAACTTAGGTAGACTCAGGAGTCTTGGTATGAGAATAATAAAATTTTCAGAAATTGGAAAAGGAGCACAGAGGAGAAGTAATTTAAAAAAAAAGAAAATGTGTCTTAAACTGAGGATCCACCTTAGTTTACCACTTGAAAGGACATGCACAGTTCCATGTGGGATTAATGAGAAAAGGCACACATTAACACAAATGTAGTTGTAATTCCCTAAGTCATAGGTTTTAGAGGCAATGCTAAAACATGTCACCCCCGTTCAGAAAGATTCCTTATACATTAAAAAAATTAAGCTTGTATCAGACTGTAAAACTAGTTGAGACTAGAGTAAGAGCTGTAGGCAGTCGAGGGAGAAGCACTGCATCCCAGGATATTTACGTTTCAGGAACCTGCAGATAAGCAGGTTCAGAGACAACATCATCCACATGCTCCACATGCAGACACACCAGAGAAAGTGCTCTCAGCAGCACATGCCTTAGAACAGACCTAATGCTAATGAATGAACAGTGCTCACCTAACTCAGCAAAACCTGGGAACTAGAGATGGAGAGAGGAATGAATATGTCCCAGAGATCTTACCTGTGAGGAGATGAAGAATATTCTGAAGATTGTATCTTGGTGGGTGGATGGAGTTGGGTGGGACTAGAGTGTTTAAAAGTACACTAATAGCAACAATGATGCAAGAAAAGAATAAAGGATAACAAGTAAGATGGGGAAAATAAAATTTTTGCTTATTAATCATTATCGTAAACATGAGTAGATTTAAGTTTCCCATTAAAAGACCAAGGTCGGGCTTCCCTGGTGGTCCAGCGTTTAAGAATCTGCCTGCTAACGCAGGGGACACGGATTTGATCCCTGGTCCAGGAATTCCGATCGCACTTGCTGTGGAGCAGCTCAGCCAGTGCATCACCACTACTGAGCCCGTGTGCTGCGGCTGCTAAAGCTTGTGCGCTGGGGCCTGCGCCCCGCAGCAAGAGAAAGCCACCTCAGTGAGAAGCCCTGCCCCACAACTGGAGAAAGCCTGCACACAGCGACGAAGACCCAGTGTAGCCATGACAAAGACGTAAATAAAAATGTATGTGTCAATAAGAGACTAAGATCATCATAGCTTAAAAGGCAAAACTCAGCTAAATGTCATTTGTAAGAAATTGTCTTAAAATTGAGTGTTGAAAATTACAGATGAGCACCTGGCAAATGCAAACAAAAAAGAACAGAAGTAACAATATCAGACAGTGTGAACTTTAAAGTTAAAAATCTTCAACTATATAGTAAGCTTTAAATAAGTATTTATTGAGTAAATTGAATAAAGAAGGATATTATGTATTAAAAAATAAGATCTCCGTTTTAAACCTCTTTGCAGCACATAGTGCCTAAATATCTAAAACAAGACTAGTTAACAGAAATGAAATTATACTGAAGCATTTCACTTATGTATGTCTTTCAAAATTGGACACATCTAAGTAGACAAAAACAATAATTTAGAGGAATTGTAATTCAATCAGTAAGGTTAAATCCAGGTTCTATTTCTAACACTTACTAGCAGCGTGGCTCTGAGTAAGTTACTTAAATGCTTTAATGCTTTAATTTTCTCATCAATAATAATGGATATAGTAATAGTGCTATTTCATAGCATTGTTAAGAGGATTAAATAGGTTGATGTAAACTTTACCAAACATGTGCTCAGTAAATTTGAGATATTATTTAAATTATCTGTGAAACACTAGAAACTGATCATATGCTTGTCCACAATGGAAACGTCAGTAGTTTTTTAGAGATTTTTATAGATCATCTTGATCATAATTTAATGAAATAGAAATAGTGACCAAAATTTTTTTTGTCTACATAGAAATTAAGAAATGTACCTGTCAATAGTTTGGGAATCAAACAAGTAATCAAGAAGAAAATTGCAAAATGTCTCAAAAATGATGAACACAAAAGTCTGAGATACAGTAAAGCTATATCAAGAGGAAAGTATGTTATTAAAGAATGAAAATGAAATATAAGGGAATTTATTACTTTAAGAAATTGGAACCACAAAATAAACAACCAGAACAATAACAAAAATTTTTAAAGCTACAGTTAAATAGAAAACTTCCAAGTAGAAAAGGGTAAATGAATCTAAAAACTGGTTGTTTTGAAAGTCTCATAAAATAGATAAATGCTGCAACTCTAATGAAGGGAAGAAAAGTTAGAAGTAATCATATACAGATTAGGAATGAGAAAATTAGAATAATTTTAAGAGAATCTTATAAGCAAATAATTATATAGTTAAAAAATTGAAAATCTGTATGGATGATGTTCAGAAAAATATAAATTGCCAAGATTGATCAGGAAAAAAGTGGAACATTTGAAAAATTAGACAGTGGCAGGGATTGGTGTAGTTGACTGGCCTAATACCTATCCACAACCTTTCCTTCCTTGCTTGCATCTATTATAGAATCATAAAACTAAATTTGATTTCTGAAGTTTTCTTGTAGCTAGTAGAAGCCGTGTGACAGTTTTGGCAATGTAAATGGGAATGTTCATATTGTCTTTTACATTTTTCCCTTCCTGACTGGAATGCAGTCAAGAGGGCTAGAGGTGCAGCAGCAGTTTTATATCAAGAGAGCAAGCTTGAGTATAAAAGCCATTGTATTAAAAAGCCGACATTGTTTGTTAAAAGCCCAATATGGGCTTCCCTGTGGTAAAGAATCTGCCTGCAGTGTGGGAGCCATGGGTTTGATCCCTGGGTCTGGAAGATCCCCTAGAGAAGGAAGTGGCAACTCATTCCAGTATTTTTGCCTGAGAAATCCGATGGACAGAGGAGCTTGGTGGGCTTACAGTCCATGAGGTTGCAAGAGTTGGACATGACTCAGCAATTAAACCACCACCCACCATACCCCAATACAAAATAAAAAGTGTGAAAAAAAAAAAAGCTGAAAGTTAGATACCATTGTTGAGGAACTGCATCATTGTAGACTGCTTTTGTGTAAGAAAAATAAAGCCACGTTTTTTCAAGCCACTGTTAGTTGAATGATCTCCCATTGAAAAGAGACTCCAGGAATGTAAAATAATGACGCAGCTATGGAAAACTGTGGCAACTCACAAGAAATTAAAAATAGAATTATCAAATGATCCAGCAATTCTCCATCTGAGTATATACCCCAAGGAATTGAAAGCAGGATCTGGATAATACTAGTTAATAGTATTAGATAATAACAGTATTATTCATAATGTAGTAGCCATGTTCATAACAGTATTATTCACAATAGCCAAAAAGTAGAAGCAACCCAAGTGTTCAGTAGATGAACAGAACATGGCCTATACATATAATAGAATATTATTAAGCCTTTGAAAGGGGGGAAACTTAACACATGCTGCAAAAATGGGTGAGTTTTCAAGATGTTCTGCTATGTGAAATAGAATGTGAAGGTGAAAGTCGCTCAGTCATGTCCAACTCTTTGCGACTCTATGGACTATACAGTTCATGGAATTCTCCAGGCCAGAATACTGGAGTGAGTAGCCTTTCCCTTCAGGGGATCTTCCCAACCCAGGGATTGAAACCAGGTCTCCTGCATTGCAGGTGAATTCTTTACTTAGCTGAGCCACAAGGGAAGTCCAAGAATACTGGAGTGGGTAGCCTGTTCCTTCTCCAGTGGATCTTCCTAACCCAGCAATCAAACTAGGTTCTCCTGCATTGCAGGCAGATTCTTTACCAGCTGAGCTGCCAGAGAAGCACATGAAATAAGTAAGTTACAAAAAGACAAATGTTGTATGATACTACTACTTGTATGAGGTCCCTAGAGTAGTCAAATTCATAGAGGCAGAAAAGTAGAGGACGGCTGCCAGGGCCTGGGGAATAGAATGGAAGCTTGTTTCATGGGTATAGGTTCAGTTTTATAAGATAAAAAGAGTTCTGGAAGTTGGTTGCACAACAATGTGAATGTACTTAAATACTGTTGAACTGTACACTTTAAAATGACAAAGATGATTAATTGTATATATATTTTGCCACAATTAAAAAAGATTAGGAACAGATGGGTTTACAGCTGAGTTCTAATATAATTCTCATGTTATGTAAGCCATTCTAGATCATAGAAGAAGTTGGAAACATCTCAGTTTATTTAATATAGGTAGTATAACTTTAATATCAAATATTATAAAGATAGTCACAAAAATAAAACTAAAGACAGACTTCCCTTGTGAGCATAATGTGTAATTTCTAATTTAAATATCACTATTGAGAATTTAGCAATGTCATGAAAGAAAAATATATCTGTTGAATAGAATTTGTTCTAAGAATACCTGAGTGTTTCAATGTCACCATCAGTCAATATCCATTATATTTACAAATTAAAGGCAAGAGAAAAGTCATGTGATCCTAATTAGAAAGATTTTATAAAGGTCAGCAGCTGGTCCTAATTAAAGTTCTACGTAAAAGAGTAATTTGTGGAAGTTTACCTTAAAGAAATAAATATCTCTTGCCCAAAACATCAGAAATAATTGATTAAATGGTGAAACATAAAAATTATTTTAGTTAAAATCAGGAAGTAAACAGATATCTGCTATCACTGTTTTTATTTAACATGGTCTTGGAAATTATATTATATTTAGGCACAAAATGAAATAATTTATATAAATTTTTGAGGAGAAAAACTAACCTTTTGTTGATAAGATTGTAGTTTAAAAACTTACTAGATTTAATAAGGTAATGAGAGGGCTACATAAAGAAACAAAACTTTGAAGATTTTCTCTATACCGTAAAAAAGCATCTAAAATGGGGAAAATATTCTACTCAATAGAAATAAATTAAGTATAAAGACATGTAACTATTAGAAAACTAAATCTTACTGAAGGACAAGACAACGGAAAGAAAAGACATACTATTTTCTTGGGTTAGAAGTTCTCCAATTAATATAATTTGAATGCAAGTTCAAGTAAAATATTAGCAAGGATTTTTTATTTGATAAAGTGATTCTCTAATCCTTACAAATGAAGAATTTCCTGAGACTAGTCAAAAAATAAGTAACAAAAGTGTGCAGTAGAACTTCTATTGGAAGTTCTAATGGACAGGTTAATTGAGAAAGAATAGGAACTTGAGAAATAGGGCCCAGTTATATTTGACAGTTTAACATACAACTGGGATGGTATTTTGGGCTTCCCTGGTGGCTCAGACAGTAGAGAGTCCACCTGCAATGCAGGAGACCTCAGTTCCATCCCTGGGTTGGGGGCGATCCCCTGGAGGAGGGCATGGCATCCCACTCCAGTCCTCTTGCCTGGACAGTCCCCATGGACAGAGGAGCCTGGTGGGCTGCAGTCCATGGGGCCACAGAGTGGGACACGACAGAGTGACAAAGCACAGCGCAAAATGAAATTTTAGTTTGGCGAGAAGAGATTATTTAGTAAATGGTATTGGGCTTCCCTTGTGGCTCAGCTGGTAAAGAATCCGCCTGCAATGTGGGAGACCTGGGTTTGATCCCTGAGTTGGGAAGATCCCCTGGAGACGGTAAAGGCTACCCACTCCAGGATTCTGGCCTGGAGAATTCCATAGACTGTATAGTCCATGGGGTTGCAAAGAGTCAGAAACAAGTGAGCGACTTTCACTTTCATTGGCACATCTAGGGGAAGTTAATTTTGTGCTCCATATTATGACATATAAAAATAATTTATGGATAGATTGAAAACTTAAAAGTAGTACTTTAAATGAGGATAAAAGCCACTGTATAAATTTTTTTAACTTTTAAATGAAGACTGTTGGTTCTGTACTATCAAAGAGTTCTATAAATTGATTTGAAAAAGCCATGATAGAAACATCTAGGCAAAGGAGGGGTTTAGGCAGTTCATAGAAGAAATGGCTAGTAAACCTGAAAAAATTCTCAATATAGAATATAGTACTCAGGGTTACTTCATGTGTATCAATAAAAGTTGGGAAAAATATGTATGCTAGTAGACTTATAAAGAAACACATACTCACTCATACATCATTTATAGGAATATGAATGGTTAAAGCTTTGCAAGAGTAGTTAGTACCAGCTAGTATAAGGAGAACATGAACACCTTTGACCCATTGATCTCACTCTGGGGAATCTATTGCATGGAAATAAAAACAGCAGTGTTTAAGGGCACACACAGAGGTGTGTTACTGCAGTGCTGCTTGTGGTGGCAAAAACCTGGAAACAAAATGAACGCCCATCATTAAGAGTGAAATAATTTTGTTACAATCACACTGGAATAATATACAACCATTAAAAGAGTGAATTTAAAGCTTTATCAGTTGACTTTTGTGAGTAACTGAATGAGTAAATCAGGAGGTAGAAAAGTATGTTGAATGTGATTCTAAAATTGCAAAACAAGGCTGACAAAAACATATAGGTGAGTATGTATACACATGTTTTCATATACAGACTTGAAGTAAAAATATAGAAGAACATATATGAGGGAGTTTATTTGGTTGAGCAATAGGATAGGTGAAGAGAGAAGGAAATGGATGAGGCAAGCCAAGGACGCACTAAAGAAAGGCAACAAAGATCGCATGGTCTCATTTACACCATTTATGTGCCTTGGATAGAACGCGCACTCCCCGTTCTTCTGTTTCATGCCTTTTTCCTGTGAGGATGTGAGTTTTCTGAGGAGGCTGTATGGCATCTTGGTTACTCCAGATGACTTACGCACTTAGTTGCCCAATCTTTTATCAGAAGAGGGGAAGGTAGAGTTGTGGATATGGTTACATGTAAAAAGCAGTGATTTATGATCTATGAAAGTACTGTGAAAAGTGAAAGTGTTGTCTATTATAAAATGTTATTATATCTCCCTTTCTTATTAGGATTTAATGAAGATAGTACGCAAGGAAGCAGATTTGAAACAAATACAGGCTCTAATACAAGGAACTACTACACGACTCAAATATGCACAAAATGAACTAGAAATCCTTAAAAAGAAGTACCTTGCTGCTTTTCACCGGGTAATATAGATTTACATAAAATTTGATGGAAATTAGGACCAAAGTGTAGAATTTCAGGAATTACATTTATAAAGCACCATGTAATTTTTATACTTTAGGTATATTATAGTCCTTTAAGTTACTTGATTTTTATGACTTTATTTTAATGTTGTTATCCAGTTGTACCTGAGTTTACCTTATCTCACATATTCTCTTTTTTTTCCTGAAAGATACCTATCATGTTTTTGGCTTTACTATATAAAGCTAAAATAGCCATGTTAAAAAGACATTTTTTTCTTTTTTATAATCAGGAACAATCTCAGCTACAAAGTGAACTACTAAATATTGAATCTCAATGCGCCATGTTGAGTGAAGGAATCAAAGAACGACAACAAAGAATTAAAGAATTTCAACGAAAGAGAGATAAGGTTATGAGTGATATATTTATTACTAAATGGCATGTGGCTTGGTTCTAGACCAGATACCAAATTTAAGCCTTCTTCAGTATGTGTTAAAGCAAAGTTTGATAAATGCTAAGTTTTACTGGTTTGCCAAATTAATTTCCTTGTATTAATTTCCTTGTATTCCTTGTATTTTTTGAGACCCACTATTGCTCATCTCAAGAGACAATGACTGCTAGTACATGGTTATTCTCTTTAGCTGTCCAACCTCTCCTTGTCCATTGTAAAATTTGCAGTCATTTTCTTTCTTCCACTGCCTAAGAAGGAAAGAACTTGGTCCCTTGTCTCATCTTTTAAGGTTGTGTGTTCACTCAGTAATTTTGTCTTGAACATTTATTTATGTGCCAGGCACAGCTGCTTGGCTCTGGGGTACCAAAGATATGATCATCTAACCTCTGCTTATAAAGTAACAGGAACTTTCTGGCTTAATTCATTCCGCTGTTGCTTATCTTTAACCTTTAAAAAAATTGTTTGCTACACCATTACTCAGTAACTTTCACCCATTGCCTCTAGTTCTGCCTTTTACCACATGATTTGAAACTACCCTGTGTTGCCCCTTATCTCTTTTCCAGGTTAAATATCGCTAATTACTTATTTATTTATATTTACTATGGATTTAAGACCAGTTCTGGTAACCAGCCTTTGGGTACTCTGTTGTCAATGCCTAGAACAAAAAATAATATGAAAATACTGTCTGACCAGTATAGAGTACTCTGGAACTCTGCACACAGAAACGTAATTTTTCATGACATGGATTATCTCCTTATACAAATTATAGATTACTGTTGCATTAGTCATATCACTTTCATATTTAATTTATGTTCAATTGAAGTCTGAAACTTTTTTACATGTCCTGTGTCTAAAACAGGTCTCTCTTATCCTATAATCGTGCATAAATGCTGGGCTTTAAAAATCTTTGCGATCCCATAGACTGTAGCCTGCCAGACTCCTCTGTCCATGGAATTAATTCTCCAAACCAGAATACTGAAGTGCGTAGCCATTCCCTTCCCCAGGGGATCTTCCCAACCCAGGGGCTGAACCCAGGTCTTCTGCATTGCAGCAGATTCTTTGCCCTCTTATTCTCTAGGGAAACTTAAAATATTAATGTTAAATGTTACTTTGTTGAATTTGGCTTATTCTAGTTTTTCCAAATTTTCTGAGTGTTAATTCTATGCTTTAGTCCTCTTGGTTTTATATTATTTAAGAATCTATAGTATTACTCATAAAAAATATTTTCTCTGTTTATGTAGAATATTATGTTTTGGTATGGCTAAAGTAAACATTCCAATTTTGTATTAAACACTTCATAAAGCCAAAGCACTTAAAAGGCCACCGTGAACTTTCTTTTTTTTTTTTTAAGCTCTTTAATATTTTATTTTTTTTATTTATTTTTTCCATTTATTTTTATTATTTGGAGGCTAATTACTTTACAATATTGTAGTGGTTTTTGCCACACATTGACATGAATCAGCCATGGATTTACATGTGTTCCCCATCCTGAACCCCCCTCCCACCTCCCTCCCCATCCCATCCCTCTAGGTCTTCCCAGTGCACCAGCCCTGAGCACTTGTCTCATGCATCCAACCTGAGCTGGTGATCTGTTTCACCCTTGATAGTATACTTGTTTCAATGCTATTCTCAGAACACACCGTGAACTATCTTATTTAGTTTTTAGAATAAGAACTTTGAAAATAGGTAAGTGTAGTTTATGGAATTAAAGAGAAAGCACCAACTTTACAGAGTAGTGAATAGTCTGTCCTAATCCAGAAAATCTTGGTGGGAAAAACATAGATTTAAGGATTCTCTATATATTTTTGTAAAATTGATTGTTAAACCATTTGGCTTTAAAATAATTTAAAAGGTTGAAGATGATATTTTTCAACACTTCTGTGAAGAAATCGGCGTAGAAAATATTCGTGAATTTGAGAACAAGCATATTAAACAGCAACAGGAAGCTGATCAAAAAAGGTATTTTTATTAAAAGATGTTGGTAAGCAATTATTTATATATAAATGTAACTTATTTCATAATTTAAAGGAATTATGCCTGAGGTAGTATTTATTTCAGTTCATCAAGAAATAGCTAATAAACATTGCAGTGTTTTTTTTTTTTTTAACATTGCAGTTTTTATAAAGAAGTTTAATTCTTTTATTCCACAATTTTTAAAGAGAAAAAGCACAAATATGCCCAATAAGAGAATGGGGAAAAAATTACACACACAGTGGTTATTAAAATGTACTTCAGTTCAGTTCAGTCGCTCAGTCATGTCTGACTCTTTGCGACCCCATGAATCGCAGCACGCCGGGCCTCCCTGTCCATCACCAACTCCCGGAGTTTATTCAAACTCATGTCCATCAAGTGGGTGATGCCATCTCATCCTCTGTCGTCCCCTTCTCCTGAGGCTGTTTGTTTATAGAAAGGTTATACAATTTTATCTACATATATGGATATTTACAGAGAACTAAGTACATTTTTTCCATGCGAAGAGTTGACTGATTGGAAGAAATGTACTTAGTTCTCTGTAAATATCCATATATGTAGATAAAATTGTATGACCTTTCTATAAACAAGCAGCCTCAGGCCACTTGCCAGAAAGGAGGAGGATATTCCCTTCTATTTCTAGCTTGCTGAAATTCCTTTTATTATGTGAGTGTTGAATTTTGTCAAACACTTTTTCTGCTATCTATTGGGATAATAATACTGTTGGAGTTTGGGGGAGGTGGCTTACTAATATACTAAATTACAGTGATTGATTTTTAGAATGTTAAACCAACTTAGCATACCTAACGTGAACCCCACTGGGTCATGTTGTATTATTCTTTTCAAATATTTTTGGATTGACTCATTAAACTTTTGGTACAGATTTTTGTATCTATATTCATGAGGGTATTGGTCTATATTTTTCTTGCAAATATTCCTTTATACATTTTTGTATCAGGAAATGTCAGACTCATAAAATGAGTCAGGAATTATTCTCTCCTCTGTTTTTTCATAGAGAGTTTTTGTAGAATTTTATTATTTTTTTCCTAAAAGTTTGGTAAATTTTGCAAGTGAAGCCATTTGGTGCTACCCACTTTTCCTTATGGGAATATTTTAAATTACAAATTCAGTTTCCTTATTAGATATAAGGCCATTCTTTTTTCTTGAGTGAGCTTTGGTAGCTTGTGTATTGAAAATAACATTTGTGTATTTCATCTGAGTTATCAAATTTATTAATATAAAGTTATTAACATTTCCCTTTTCATCCTTTTCAGTTTTGTAGGATCTGTACTGATGGCCCTTTCATTCCTGATATTGCTAACTTGTCTTTTCTTCTTGATATCTAGCTAGAGTTGTATCAATTTTATGGTCCTTTCTAAGACCAGCTCTTGGCTTCATTGATTTTTCTCTATGGTTTATCTGTTTCTATGTAGTTGGCTTCTGTTCTTAACTTCTTTGTTTCCTTGATGCTACTTATTTTGGGTTTAATTTGCTTATCTTTTTCTTACTTTTTAAGATACAAGCTTGCTTTATGTATTTTACCCTTTTCTTCGTTTATAATATAAGCATTTAAGCTGTTTATTTTCCTTTAAGCACTGCTTAAGCTCTATCCCACTGCTTCTGGTATTTTTTTTTTTCATTTTCATTCCATTTAAAGTATCTGTTAATATTCTTTGTGGTTTTGTTCTGTGATCTATGGGGTGTTTAGAAGTATTGTTTAATTTAACAAATTGTTGTGATGGGGAAGGATTTAGATATGTTTCTGTTACTGATTTTTATTGTGATAAGGAATATATTT
The DNA here is from genome assembly GCF_963930625.1 of Muntiacus reevesi. NCBI lineage: Eukaryota > Metazoa > Chordata > Mammalia > Artiodactyla > Cervidae > Muntiacus > Muntiacus reevesi. Next base: position 59,244,282 of record NC_089249.1, on the reverse strand, counting down.
TGCATTATTTAAATCCTTTTAAGTTGATTGATGCTATTTGATAGCATGGCATGTATTATATCTTAATATTCTGTGTGCTCTTGAAACAAATGTGCTTTGTTCTATTGGGTAGAGTGTTTTCTGAGTAGCTTTTAAGTCAAGTTGATTGGTGTCTTTTGTGTACTTACTAACTCTTTGTCTAATTGGTCTAGTGTTCCCTAAGAGAGGAGTTTTGAAATTTCCAAGTACTTTTGGATCTTTCATTCTCTTCTTCCAGTTTTCTCAGTTTATATTTCATGATTTTTAAAGTTTTGTGATTAGGTGCATTCATATTTGGGATCATTATGTCTTTTTGAGGAATTAATCCCTGCTTCAGAAAGAAGTCACTCAGTCATTTCCAACTCTGTGTGACCCTGTGGACTGTAGCCTACAAGGCTCCTTCATTCATGGGATTCTCCAGGCAAGAATACTGGAGTGGGTTGCCATTTCCTTCTCCAGGGGATCTTCCCGACCCAGGGATCGAACCTGGGTCTCCTGCATAGCAGGCAGAGGCTTTACCCTCTGAACCACCAGGAAAGCGGAAAGAATGAAGAGGCTGGGCCAAAGTGAAATCAACACTCAGCTATGGATGTATCTGGTGGTAAAAGTAAAGTCCAGTGCTCTAAAGAACAATATTGTATAGGAACGTGGAGTGTTAGGTCGACGAATCAAGGTAAATTGGATGTAGTCAAGCAGGAGATGGCAAGAGTGAACACTGACGTTTTAGGAATCAGTGAACTAAAATGAACAATAAAGGGTGAATTTAATTCAGATGACCATCTACTACTGTGGGCAAGAATCCCTTAGAAGAAATGGAGTAGCCCTCATAGTCAACAAAAGAGCCCAAAATGCAGTACTTGGGGCAATCTCAAAAGCAACAGAATGAAAAAAAAAAAAAGGCAACAGAATGATCTCGGTCATTTCCAAGTCAAACCATTCAACATCACAGTAATCCAAGTCTATGCCCTGACCAGTAATGCCAAAGAAGCTGAAGTTGACTGGTTCTGTGAAGACCTACAAGACTTTCTAGAACTAACAACAGAAAAAGGTGTCCTTTTCATCATAGGGGATTGGAATGCAAAAGAAGGAAGTCAAGAGATACCTGGAGTAGCAGGTAAGTTTGGCCTTGGAGTACAAAATGAAGCAGGACAAAGGCTAATGGAGTTTTGTCAAGAGAACACACTGGTCACAGCAAACACCCTCTTGCAACAACACGAGATGGCTACACATGGACATCACCAGATAGTCAATGCTGAAATCAGATTGATTATATTTTTTGCAACCAAAGGTGGAGAAGCTCTATACAGTTGGCAAAAACAACCTGGAGTTGACTGCAGCTCAGATCATGAGCTCCTTATTGCAAAATTCAGGCTCAAATTGAGAAAGTAGGGAAAACCACTAGGCCATTCAGGTATGACCTAAATCAAATCCCTCATGATTGTACAGTGCAGGTGACAAATGGATTCAAGAGATTAGATCTGATAGAGTGCCTGAAGAACTATGGATGGAAATTCATAACACTGTAAAACAGGAGGCAGTGACCAATACCATCCAAAAGAAAAAGAAATGCAAGAAGTCAGGTGGTTGTCTCAGAAGGCTTTACAAATAGCTGAGAAAAGAGGTGAAAGCCTAGGTAAAGATATACACAACTGAGTGTAGAATTTCAGAGAACAGAAAGGAGAGACAAGAAAGCCATCTCAAGTGAACAATGCAACGAAATAGAGGAAAACAACAGAACGGGAAAAATGAGAGATTTCTTCAAGAAAACTGGAAATATCAATGGAACATTTAATGCAAGGATGGGCACAATAAAGGACAGAGATGGTATGGACCTAACAGAAGCAGAAGAGATTAAGAAGAGGTGACAAGAATACACAGAAGAACTGTACAAAAAAGGTCTAATGATCCAGATAACCACGATGGTGTGGTCACTCACCTAGAGCCAGACATCCTGGAGTGTGAACTCAGGGGGCCTTAGGAAGCGTTACTGCCAAAAAAGCTAGGGAGGTGATAGAATTCCAGCTGAGCTATTTCAAATCCTTAAAGATGGTACTGTAAAGTGCTGCATTCAGTATGTCAAAAATTTGGAAAACTCAGCAGTGGCCACAGAATTGGAAAAGGGTCAGTTTTCATTCCAATCCCAAGGGAAGGCAGTGCCAAAGAATGTACAAACTACCATACAGTTACACTCATTTCACATGCTAGCAAGGTCATGCTCAAAATCCTTCAAACTAGGCTTCAACAGTGCATGAACCGAGAACTTCCAGATGTACAGGCTGGATTTAGAAAAGACAAAGAAACCAGAGATCAAATTGCCTACATTAGTTGGATCATAGAGAAAGCAAGGTAATTCCAGAAAAACATGTACTTCTGCTTCACTGACTATACTAAAGCCTTTGATTGTGTGGTTTGCAACAAACTGTGGAAAATTCTTAAAGAGATGGGACTACCAGATGACCACCTTACCTGTCTTCTAAGAAACCTGTATGCAGGACAAGAAGCAACAATAAGAACTGCACATGGAACAATGGAGTGGTTCCAAATTGGGAACGGAGTATGTCAAAGCTATATATTGTCACTCTGCTTATTTAACTTATACACAGAGTATATCATGCAAAATGCCGGGCTGGATGAATAACAAGCTGAAATCAAGAGTGCCAGAAGTAATATCAATGACAATATCAATATGCAGATCATACCACTCTAATGGAAGAAAATGAAGAGGAACTAAAGAGCCTCTTGATGAAAGTGAAAACAGGAGAGTGAAAAAGCTGGCCTAAAATTCAGCATTCAAAAACTAAGATAATGGCATCTGGTCTCATCACTTCGTGGAAAATAGAAAGGGAAAAAATTGAAACAGTGACAGGTTTTATTTTTGTGGGCTCCAAAAATCACTGTGAATGGTGACTGCAGTCATCAGATTAAAAGATGAATGGTCCTTGGAAGGAAAGCCAGGACAAACCTAGACAGCGTATTAAAAAGCAGAGATATCACTTTGCTAACAAAGGTCCATAGATTGAAAGCTGTGGTTTTTCCAGTAGTCATGTATGGATGTTTGAGTTGCACCATAAAGAAGGTGAGCACCAAAGAATTGATGCTTTTGAATTGTGATGTTGGAGAAGACTCCTGAGAGTCTCTTGCACTGCAGGGAGATCACACCTGAACATTCATTGGAAGGACGGATCCTGAAGCTCCAATACTTTGGCCACCTGATGTGAAGAGCTGACTCATTGGAAAAAATTCTGATGTTGGGAAAGATTGAGGGCAGGAAGAGAAGGGGGCGACAAAGGATGAGATGGTTGGATGGCATCACTGACTCAATGGACATGAGTTTGAGCAAACTCTGGGAGATACTAAAGTACAGGGAAGCCTGGATGTGCACACCCCATAATGTGGCAAGGAGTTGGACATGACTTAGCAACTGAACAACACATTAAATATCACTCTTTTTTGTCATTACTGCTGCTGTTGCCTTGTATTAGTAGTATTTGGCACAGTGTCTGATACAGTTAGCGCTTTAAAATGTTTCTCATATGAGTGATTCTATTAGGTTATGTGAGAGAGGGTAGATGGAGAGAGGATGAGCTGCAGTTGATACTGGAATTCTTTTTTTTAGATACGACTTTTATTGATTTATAGTTGATACACAGTATTATATAGTTACAGGTGTACAGTGTAATGATTCATAGTTTTCAAAGAATATACTCCATTTATTGTTATAAAATACTGGTTATATTACCTGTGCTATTCCATATATCATTGTAGCTTATTGTATACTCACTAATTTGCACCTCTCTATCCCCTCCCCCTATGTTGCTCCTTTCTCCATCCCTCTCCTCATTGATAACCACAGTTTATTCTCTGTGTCTGCTTCTTTTTTTTTATAGTCACTAGTTTGTTGTATTTTTTTGGATACCACATATTAGTTATAGCATATAGTATTTGTCTTTGTCTGACTGACTTCACTTAGCATACTCTTCAAGTCCATGCACGTTGCAAATGGCAAAATTTTGTTCTATTTTATATCTGAATAGTATTCCACTGTGTGTATATAATACATGTGTGTGTGTGTATATATACACCACATCTTTATCCATTCATTTGTTGATGAACACTTATTTGTGTCCATATCTTGGCAATTGTAAATAATGCTGCTGTGAACAGTGGGGTGCGTGTATCTTTTTGATTTAGAGGGTGTTTTTTTATATGCACCCAGAAGTGTAAGTACTGGGTCATAGTGGAAGTTCTATTTTTAGTCTCCTTTTTTATTTTTAGAAATCTCCATATTGCTTATGGTGGCTGTACCCATTTACGTCCCTGCCCACCGTGCACCGGGCCTCCCTTTTCTCCGCAGCCTTGCCCGCGCTTGCTGCTTGCGCTCCTTCCAGCGGCGGCCGCTCTGACGGGCGCGCGGGGCCCTGAGCTGCGCCCCCTGCCGGTTGGCCGCCTGCGCTTCCCCCTCGGAGATGGTCTGTTCAGACCTTCTGCCCGTTTCTCATTGGTTGCTCGTTTGGTTTTGAGTTGTTTGAACTGATTCTATATTTTGGATATTAACACCTTAGCAGTTACATCATTTGCAAATATTTTCTCACATTTAATAGGGTGTCTTTTCCTTTTGTCAATGGTCTCCTTTGCTGTACAAAGCTTACAGGTGTAATTAGGTATCGTTTGTTTATTTTTGCTTTTATTTCCTTTGCTTTAGGAGACAGATTCAAAAAAATATGTCAAAGAGTTTGACATACAAAGAATTTGGCTACAGTTTATGTCAAAGAATGTTCTGCCTATGTTTTCCTCTAGGAGTTTTCTGGTTTCTGATCTTACATTTAGGCCTTTAATCCATTTTTAGTTTATTTTTGTATATGGTGTTAGAGGATGTTTTAATTTCTTTATTTTACATATAAAAGAAGTCCAATTTTCCCAGCACCACTTACTGAAGAACCTTTCTTTTTGATACTGGACTTCTTTATGGGGCGTGTATGAAGTTCACATAGTGGGAAAGTAGGTCAGGAAAGAACATGTTCTTGAACTCCCAAGTCTGGAGTTTGTGAATGAACTACTATTTAAAAGACAACTTGACTAAATAGAATAAACATGTGAATTGTAACTCAAAGAAAAAGATAAGGAAACTATAGATTGTAAAGGATTTAAGAAACACACTCATATGCAGTGTATGAATCCTGATTCAAACAAACCACTTTTTTTAAATTAATGAGAATCAGGAAATTTGGCAAAGATAGCACTTTGATATTAAGGATGTTATCATTTCTACCTATAGAAGTTTATGGTTATGTATTAAAAGTCACCTCACTTTCGGAGAAACATTAAAATATTTATTGATGAAATTACATGATGTCTGAAATTTGCTTTAAATAATCCAGTGATGGGAAGGAGTAATAAGTGGGATTATAGGTAAAACAAGATTGACCATGAATTACTTATTAGAGTTGGGTAATAGCTGTATGGGAATCCATTGTAGTGTTCTTTATTTTATGTTTATATTTGTTTGAAGTTTTCCATAATAAAAACCAAAAAAAATTTTAAAATTAAAGGACTCTGTTTACCACTTATAATGCTTGACTTTATTATACTAGATTAGAATTTGAGAAACAAAAAACTCGGCTTAATATTCAACTTGAATATAGTCGCAATCAGCTGAAGAAGAAACTGAATAAGATAAACACATTAAAAGAAACTATCCAGAAAGGTAGAGAAGACATTGATAACCTAAAGAAGGTAATTAATGATATGTGACCAAAGTGTCATTGAAATGATGACTTTCTTTGATGAATAAGCATTTGTTGAGTTCCTGAAAAACTCTAATAGTGATAAAAGGTGGGGGAGGGGTACAGATTTGAGAAATACTTGATGTGAAGTCCGCACAGCTTCATGAATTACTAGATGTTGAGAGGATGGTCCTGAATTCTCACTTGGGTGATTGGTGGAAAGGAGGAGAGATTAAGGAGAGAAAATTCTGGACCTGTGGAGCGTGACTTCCCTGTGTGACATCTAAACAGCAATTTCTGACAGGTAGTTAGCGAGTATGTGGATAACAGGACACGTCTAGGCTGGTTTATGGGAATGGATTGAATCTATTGTGTAAATTCAGAGAGTAGGCGCAAAGAGCAGTGGAACAAGGATGGAGTTCCGGAAGGAGTGGTTGCCTCGGTTATGAGGAGAGCCACGATCCCCAGGGTGTGAGGAGAAAGGAAGTGAGCAAAGTTAAAGTGACAAGGCTAAAGTTAAAGCCAAGAAGGTAAAGTCTGGTAGGAAGAACGTTTTCACTGGACAGTGGAAACAGAAGTCAGATGGCAGCAAGCTGGGAAATGAATCCAAAGTGAAAGAGAAAGGTAGGTAGTGATTACCTGGGAGTGTAAACAGGAGTGGGTCACATTCTACAGTGGAGGCTCTGGCAGCATGCAGGACAGGGTTTATCTTGGAATGACTGGTATAGTTGTGTTAATAATAAGATGACCTGTTGGCCTTACTAATGTAAAAGATGGCAAACCTATAATGTAAATCATCTCCATACAGGTTGAAGAAAATTGTCTGAAAATTGTGGATGAACTCATGGAAAAACAGCAGCACCTTAAGGATGAATTTGTCACTCAGAATACCAACATTGAGAAAGCCCAAGCTCAAATTGAAGAGGAACGAAAGAAGTTTTTGGCCATTGATAGGTGATTAAGAAGTTTATCAGTGTTTAAAAAATGTTTACCATCGATTTGAAATTTATTATAGAAGTTTTATTATTTGAATATGTACCTTTTGTGGCTTTTGGTCTCCTATTGTATCTATCAAGCATTGCAACTTAGGGGAAAACCCAAGAGAGGTGGTTAGTTGTTTAGAGTGAATAGCACTTTTAAATGAGTAAAAACAGATCTATACAAAGAGTTCAGTTCAGTTCAGTCACTCAGTCGAGTCCGACTCTTTGCAACCCCATGAACTGCAGCACGCCAGGCAGGCCTCCCTGTCCATCACCAACTCCCGGAGTTTACTCAAACTCCTGTCCATTGAGTCGGTGATGCCATCCAGCCATCTCATCCTCTGTCGTCCCCTTCTCCTCCAGCCTTCAATCTTTCCCAGCATCAGGGTGTTTTCAAATGAGTCAGTTCTTTGCGTTATGCGGCCAAAGTGTTGGAGATTCAGCTTCCTTCCCGTGACTCTCCGTGGCACCGGTTCCTTCCTCCTGGGAAGGCCCTGTGGGTCTGTGTGACAAAGCAGAGCGAGTGAGGTGTAGGCTCCGGAGCCGTACTGCGTGGTTCCAGGCCCCGCTCTGCTGCTTGTATATGGCGCCTTCACTTTCTTAGCAGTGAAGTGGCGATGGTGATAGTGCCTACGTCATAGAATGGTCGTAAGGATTAAATGAGTTCATATGGTACTTAGAACAGTACCTGGCATATGATGAGCATGTATTTGCTGTGATGGTGATCAGTAGCACTTTGAGTCCACGCCTGTTGAACCAATGACATCTGCTCTCCTGTGTGATTGACACAACCATAAGTGAACAGATGCAGAGAGCTCTGTTTTTGCTCAAACTCTTGAATATTTCACAATGTTCAAAGTCTTAGTGTTTCAAGATACTGCAAGAAAATTCTTTGTCTAAGATTTTTGAGTGGAATTGTTTGTTTATGCATGATTTTTTTTGGCTCATATTTAATTTAAATAGAACCACATCTCTATCATCAGATTCTTGAAAAACATATAATTCTTAATTTATTTTCTTTTATTTTTAGTCTTCTAGGTCCTCTTTAAGGTCCCCCCTTTTGTTTCAACTGGTAAAACTCCTAAGCCCTCGTTAAGATAGAAGGCCTTACATTCGTGGTGGTGATGGTAGTAAAAAAGTTTAGACTATTAGGTGTGTTAATGACTTAATTGGTAAGACATTTATCTTGCTAAGACTCTCTCTTGGTTTGACGTTCTAAAATGTAGAACTTACATTGAGAGAGATACAGCTTGAAAAATTGTGTAGATTTAAAAATAAGGTAACTTGGAGAGCACTGTATTGTTGCTAGCCTGATTAAAGTAATAATGTTTATTACTGGAAATGTTCCCTTGGATTAAATAATTGTATTCGTGGCCTTTGTCAGGAGTGTTAAAGTTTAAATTAAAAGCATTCATGGGCTAACTCTGCAACTTAACAGCACTGAAAGAAAAAATATTTTCTTCATGTAAGTTTATAAACATGCTTTTCTTCCTTGATAGAACTTTATGTAATTAGTAAAATATGATCACTTTTTCGTATCTATGTATTTACAGGGAAGTGGGAAAATGGCAAAAAGAAGTTGTGATCCTTCAGAGTTCTCTGGAACAGAATCGATTAGAGAAGCATAACTTGTTGCTTGACTGCAAAGTTCAAGACATTGAAATAGTTCTTTTGTTGGGGTCACTGGATGACATCATTGAAGTGGAGGTACGCTAGCAAGTGATTTTAAAATATGTGCAGTTCTGTGGAACTTTATGTAAGCCTTCGTCTGCTTAGTGAAGTTGCAGCCATGCAGATTCTTAGTCTTATTCTGAAGCTTTATTAGGAGCAGAAAAAGTATTTCGTCTGGGAGGGGAAAAGAGCAAAATGATCCTCATTCCAGAAGACTGGGCACTTTGTATAGCTGTCTTATTTCTCTTGCTAATCCATATCCTTTTAGCTCCATAGGGCCAGTTTCTTACCTGTATACAGACACCCAAGAGGAATCAGAGAACTAGACCATTGGCATTCAGGGGCATTCTGGGGAGGGGTAGCCACAGTCGGTTGCAGGCAGGGACACACGCCTGACAGCATGAGCAGTGCTGTGCTCTGGGAACGCTGTTGGTGGTGCGTGCGGGGATCTTGTTCTGCACCTTCTCCAACAACCTGGGGTCCTTTTCAGTAGAAACGTGCCTCACTGAGTCTGTCCAGGTGACGAGAGTATGGGGAAGGTGATAATAGATACCAGGGGATCAGAAGAGGAGACTGAAGGCTCCTCGTGGTGGACGTTTTTCTTTTAGCCTCCTTTGCTCTCTCATCACATTCATACTACACAGTACTCTGGGTCGGCGGGACGCTTACATACCCTTTGTTCTGCTGCTCCTGTTAGGAGAGAGATGAAGACGTAGTTCAAGAAGAGTATCTCACTGTTAGCTAATGCAGAGGTGTGAGCACAGTTCTTTCACCTCTCAGATTGTCCTTTAAACCTTTAGTGCTTTCGTCCCTGTAGTCCCCCCTCCACCTCCCTCCTCCCCTTTCTGCTTTGCCACCGGTCAGAAACCCACGCGTTTCTTCTCCAGAAGAGGCGTTCAGTCCTTTGGTTTCTTCAGTATGAAGCAACTGTGAAACAGTTTTTCTCTTGCTGATTTTGACTACTTCTCATAGAATAATTCTGGTATTATATTATACTCGAAAGTCTTTTGAGTATACAGTCTCACTGCCAGAGCCCCCAGTTCGATCTCTGGTCAGAGAACCAATATCCTGTAAGCTGCACGACTCAGCCTAAAAAAGAGTCTTTTTTCTCTGTTTTAGCAGAGATTACATCCCACATGGAAGGAAAGGAGAAGCCACTTTACTGGCCACAAATGTCATGAGCCCCACTCAGATGGCTTTAAAAGGGGAATGGGAGGTAAGGGGATAGGACTGAAGTGGAGGCTGCCTTCCCTGTGACGTGGTCCAGGACTTTGAATACTGTGGAGAACTTAGTATGTTTTGGCTTTATTTGTTCAGATCAGCTTTCCTCACATGGCTGCACTGTAACCACTAGCTTTGACCAGAGTGGGAAGACACCTCTCTCCTGCCCTCAGAAAAATCCTAAGGAAGAACTCTGACTGGTTCATTCTGGGTCATGTGTCCACTCTTAAGGGTGCAGAAAGAGGAAAGGGAGGGTCTGTAATAGAAGTGGATGGAAGCAGAAAAGCAGTACTCACAATAATATAGAGAGAAATGGAAAGTCTATTTAAAAGGCTGTAATTTTAGAAGAGGTTTGTCATAGAATAGTGTAGAAGCAGCAGCAGCTTTAATGACTGACATCTAAGTAAATGCTGCTGGTCAAGTATTCCTGCTGATGCTTTGGTCCTACTGTTTTTTCAGTTAGTGAACTTTCAGAAGTATTCTCCAACATATGTGCCCACCATGAATGTGAAATTATGTAATTGTTTATTAGGGTGAATGACTTTCATATTGATAGTGGGCTATTTCAAAGCACGTGTTAATACCTTAAGCTGGATTAATACTGAATCATTATCTAAAAAGTGATAACTCTGCTCTACTTTGTGCTGGTCAAACCACAGGGGAATGTTGCATTTGCTTTCTAAAGCATGATGTTTTCTGAGAGTAAAGTGTCCACGATAGTGAAAAGGCCCAAACTGTCATGCTGAGAAGAGAAGTCTTGGGGAATATGGTTATTCCCCTCCAGTAGAAGAAGGTCTGTCACAGAAGACAGAACATATTTGCTCTTTCTAATCCTCAGGGGGACACTAGGGTTGGGGATGGAGGACACAGAGTCAGATTTCTTTTACTGGGAAACACTTCCTCGTAGAAAGAGGGAAGGCCTCTAGTGGTGAGTTCCCAGATTGAAATTTTACAAGCACATCTAGTTGTTGTTTAGTTGCTAAGTCGTGTCCGACTCTTTTGCGACCTCATGAACAGCAGCCATGTAATGAGGGTGCTGTACAAGGTCATCTAAATCCCCAAACTGAAAAGGCATCGGGTATAAATTCTCCCTTTCCAGAAGGCTGGACAAGGATCACCACATAGAATTAATTGTCTTATACAGCTGTAGGAATCGTCTTACAACTTTTGTAAGGTAGAACTGAGATTTCCCTTCCATGGGACGTGTGCAGACACGGGATGAGTTACCTCCATCTGTCAGAGTTCTCATAGGAGATTCTTATGTTGTGGGAAAGGCTGTAGCAGATCACTGGTCCCCAAACCCTGCTGTGCGCCGAAGCCCCGGGGACCTTGTTTCCCAGGTGAGGCCCGCGCTCCCAGCCCAGTGATCACACTCCAATAGCAAGGCATGAGAAGCTTAATACAAAGTGCAGTTTTTTTTTTTCAAAGTGCAATGTTGAATCATATAAATAGTAGTTGTGAGATTTGGGGGTTCAGTGTTACCCTTTGTGTTCAAATTCCCCTTCTGCGTGAACTGTTTTCGTATAAATATATTATATAACATGTGGACTTACTTCCAAAAGTAGTTTTATTGGTTTGTTTCAGGTGAGAAAATCTGTAAAAGAGTGAGAAAGGGGTTTTCTCTTAAGTTGTAGGTCTTGCTTTTGGTGTCAGCATTACACCAAAGTCCAGTCTGCAGCTGAATAAGTGCTTCTTTATTTGTTCCTTCTTTCCTCCTCTTTCTTCATTCAGAGAGTGACATATATTGAAACTGAAATACATGTTTTCAGCATTGCAGTAGGCACTGAGACTACAGCAATGAATATAACTGCCCTAAATCCTTTCCTTCACGTTCTACTAGGGGAGAGATAGACACAGAAACAAAATGGTGGACAAATAAAATATTTATGTGTTTGGTAGTGGTATAGGCTAGAGAAAATATAAAGCAGGGAGGGAAGTAAAGAGAATTTGATGCAGAGGCCCTGGATGTCCTGAGAGAAGTTAGCTGGCTAGTAGACGAGGTAAGAGATGAAGAGATGCAGCTGTGTAGAGGAAGGGCGTCCAGGCAGAGGTCCTTTTGCCAGCCCTAAGTGGATGTGTACACGGTCTGTTCCGGGAGCCCAGGTTGGCTGGAGCATGTAGACTAACACAGAGTGAAGTTAAAGGGGAAGCCGAGGCCAGATCACTGTGGCCTTGCCGGCCTACATAAGGCTTTTATCTTCTAATCTGAGTGAGGTGGCCATCAACTGGAGAACCTGGGACAGACACAAGAGTAGAGAACACCATTTTCAGATAACAAGGAAAGGGCTTCGTGTGTTTTTCAGTTGGGAACTGAAGCAGAAAGTACCCAGGCAACGACTGATATATATGAAAAAGAAGCAGCCATTGAGGTGGACTACAGCTCTCTAAGAGAGGATTTGAAGGTAACTGGAAGATTTCTGTTGTTTATGAGTAACTCATGGTAGTATTGAATATTTAAATCCTACAGAATAATTTTTAGATGACAGAGCATAGTTTAGGGGAGAAAGTAGATTTTCTAATAGTTTTTAAAGAAATAGTATAAACAGGTTACATATAAAATGCTTAAAACATTTAAAGTGTTTATATCAGCATTTCTCACTCTGTAGAATGCCAATACCATGAAAGATCTTGTCAAAGAAGAAAAGTTTCTGCCAGTATTTTGAAAGGCTGTTCCGTTCTTGAAGATTCACAATGAATAAAAAAAGTCATTGAGAAGTCCTGAAACACACAAAAGTAGCCAACACACTCCAGCACCCTGAATCACCCTGTCGGCGTCTCGGTGCAGTGCCTCAGGAAGTGACAAGTTCTTCATAGCGGCAGAGCACAGACCGGAAATCCAGTTTCACGGTCTCTTTAATTTAATAGCTCTGACTCTGTTTCTGTTACCCGTGTAGCCAATATGTTGCTTTGTGTTTTGATTTTGTCCTGAAGCTGCTTCTTTTATGAGGGCAAGATGACTCTGGCCTTTCTTGCCTTCCAGCCAACACCTCCACAACCCTCAGAAGAAAGAGTGCCTTTTGTAGTAGTGCTGTCTTTAAGACTGAAGAAAGGCTTTCCCACAGAGGTCCAGCAGTTGTCCTCTCATCACAGGGTCCTGAATTGGGTCACATGCTCACCCTGACCAGTCACTGTTGGAGTGGGATGGGCTTAGCTTCAGCCGAGCAGGGTTCATGAGCCCTGTGTGGGAGACATGGCCAAACATGGGCTCTGTTAGAAAGGAAGAAATGGAGAATGGGTGTCAAGTAGCAATAACCACCATGTCTTTTTATTTCATGTTTTTAATATTAATATATTTTGTTAGCTTTATTGAGCTCTTTCATTGTTAATTGTGGTGCTTTGGGAAATCAGAAAATAACCTCTTATCTATTTTGTAGGTTATTCAGTGCTTTCATATTTAATAAGTCCTACCCTACAACATTAATATAAATATTTTCTTCCTGTTAATGATTTTTTCTTTTCCTATTTATCTTAAATTTATCTTTGTATATGGTATGAGGTAAGAATCTGTTTCTTAAAAGGTACATAAATTAACCAGCTTACTCAGCATCTTCTAAAAATTTCTTTCCTCCAATGAATTAAAACACAACTTTATCAGATGTTAAATAATGCCTCTACGGGGTCAAGAAAGTTTTCCGGGAAGGTAATGGCTGCCACACTTTTTCCCTTCTCTCCTCACTCAAGTTAGTTCTGCTCATGGTTTAGGTTCTAGTTTAAGTGTTACCTCCAACTGAGATATTTAAAATCCTAAAAGATGATGCTGTCAAAGTTCTGCACTCAATATGTCAGCAAATTTGGAAAGCTCAGCAGTGGTCACAGGATTGAAAAAGGTCAGTTTTCATTCCAATCCCAAGGGAAGGCAATGCCAAAGCATGTACAAACTACCATACAATTATGCTTATTTCACCTGCTAGCAAAGTAATACTCAAAATCCTTCAAGCTAGGCTTCAGAAGCACGTGAAGATACTAAGAAGAGGTGGCAAGAATACACAGAAGAACTGTACAAAAAAGATCTTCACAACCCAGATAATCACAATGGTATGATCACTCACCTAGAGCCAGACATCCTGGAATGTGAAGTCAAGTTGGCCTTAGGAAGCATCACTACAAACAAAGCTAGTGGAGGTGATTCCAGTTGAGCTGTTTCAAATCCTAAAAGATGATGCTGTGAAAGTGCTGCATTCAATATGCCAGCAAATTTGGAAAACTCAGCAGTGCCCATAGGACTGGAAAAAGTCAGTTTTCATTCCAATCCCAAAGAAAGGCAGTGCCAAAGAATGCTGCAACTACCACACAGTTGCACTCATCTCACACGCTAGCAAAGTAACGCTCAAAATTCTCCAAGCCAGGCTTCAACAGTACATGAACTGTGAACTTCCAGATGTTCAAACTGAATTTTAAAAAGGCAGAGGAATGAGAGATCAAATTGCTAACATCCGCTGGATCATCGAAAAAGCAAGAGAGTTCCAGGAAAACATCTACTTCTGCTTTATTGACTGTGCCAAAGTCTTTGACTGTGTGGATCACAATAAACTGTGGAAAATTCTGAAAGAAAAGGGACTACCAGACCACCTGACCTGCCTCTTGAGAAACCTATATGCAAGTCAGGAAGCTACAGTTAGAACTGGACATGGAACAACAGACTGGTTCCAAATAGGAAAAGGAGTATGTCAAGGCTGTATATTGTCACCCTGCTTATTTAACTTATATGCAGACTACATCATCCGAAATGCTGGGCTGGATGAAGCACAAGCTGGAATCAAGATTGCCGGGAGAAATATCAATAATCTCAGGTATGCAGATGACACCACCCTTATGGCAGAAAGTGAAGAAGAACTAAAGAGCCTCTTGATGAAAGTGAAAGAGGAGGGGGAAAAAGTTGGCTTAAAGCTCAACATTCAGAAAACTATGATCATGACATCCGGTCCCATCACTTCATGGCAAATGGATGGGGAAACAGTGGCTGACTTTATTTTTCTGAGCTCCAAAATCACTGCAGATGGTGACTGTAGCCATGAAATTAAAAGACACTTACTCCTTGGAAGGAAAGTTATGACCAACCTAGACAGCATATTAAAAAGCAGAGACATTACTTTGCCAACAAAGGTCCATCTAGTCAAGGTTATGGTTTTTCCAGTGGTCATGTATGGATGTGAGAGTTGGACTATAAAGAAAGCTGAGCGCCAAAGAATTGATGCCTTTGAACTGTGGTGTTGGATAAGACTCTTGACAGTCCCTTGGGCTGCAAGGAGATCCAACCATTCCGTCCTAAAGGAAATAAGTCCTGAATATTCATTGGAAGGACTGATGCTGAAGCTGAAACTCCAGTACTTTGGCCACCTGATGTGAAGAACTGACTCATTGGAAAAGACCCTGATGCGCGGAAAGATTGAAGCAGGGAGGAGAAAGGGAAGACAGAGGATGAGATGGTTGGATGGCATCACCAACTCAGTGGACATGAGTGTGAGTAAACTCCAGGAGTTGGCAATGGACAGGGAGGCCTGGCGTGCTGCTGTCCGTGGGGTTGCAAAGAGTTGGACATGACTGAGCGACTGAACTGATTGACTGATTAGATCATAGGAAAGGCAAGGGAATTCCAGAAAAACACCACTTCTGCTTCATTGACTATGATAAAGCCTTTGAATGTGTGGATCACAACAAACTGTGAAACAATCTTAAAGAGATGGGAATACCAGACCACCTTACCTGTCTCCTGAGAAACCTGTATGTGGGACAAGAAGCAGCAGGTAGAACCAGCCGTGGAACAATGGACTGGTTCAAAATTGGGAAAGGAGTATGTCAAGGCTGTATATGGCCTCTCTGCTTATTTAACTTCTATGCAGAGTACATCATGTAAAATGCCAGGCTGGATGAATCACAAGCTGGAATCAAGATTGCTAGGAGAACTATCAACTTCACATATGCAGATGATACCACTCTTATGGCAGAATGTGAAGACAAACTCAAGAGCCTCTTGATGAAGGGAAAGAGAAGAGTGAAAAAGCAGGCATAAAACTCAACTTTCATAAAACTAAGATCATGGCATCTGGACTCATCACTTCATGGCAAATAGAAGGGGAAAAAGTGGAACCAGTAACAGATTTTCTTTTCTTGGGCTCCAAAATCACTGTGAATGGTGACTGCAGCCATGAAATTAAAAGACACTTGCTCCTTGAAAAAAAAGCTATAAAAAACCTAGACAGAATATTAAAAAGCAGAGACAACACTTTGCCAACAAAGGTTTGTATAGACAAAGCTATGGTTTTTCCTGTAGTGATGTATGGATGTGCAACTTGGACCATAAAGAAGGCTGAACACTGAAGAATTGATGCTTTCAAATTGTGGTGCTGAAGAACACAAAGAGTCCTTTGGACTGCAAGGAGATCAAACCAATCTAAAGGAAACCAACCCTGAATATTCACTGGAAGAACTGATACTGAAACTCCAATACTTTGGCCACCTGATGCCAAGAATTGACTCATTGGAAAAGACCCTGATGCTGGGAAAGATTAAGGGCAGGAGAAGGGGGCTGCAGAGGAGGAGATGATTGGGTGGCATTGTGGACTCAATGGACGTGAGTTTGAGCAAACTCTAGGAAATAGTGAAAGACAGGGAAGCCTGGCCTGCTGCAGTCCATGGGGTTGCAGAGTTGGACATGACTTAGTGACTAAACAAGAACCAGATGGGCTGGATCCCTTCTGCTGCCCGATAGTGCTCACGCTTTCCTGGTGGAGGGCTTCACACTGTTGTCAATGCCAGTTTGCATGTCTGACTTCCCTGTTAGCTCTTTAAGGGCAAAGACAGAGTAGTTTTCATCATTGAATCCTCATACATAGTAGATGATCAATATTTTTTAATGAACTAGTATATGTCCATTGACGAATGGATACAGAAATCGTGGTACACATATACAGTGCTATTAAAAAGAACACATTTGAATCAATCCTAATGAGTTGGATGAAGCTAGAGCCTTTTATACAGAGTGAAATAAGTAGAAGAAAAAGACAAATATTGTATATTAATGCTTACATATGTAATCTACAAACATGGTACTGATGAATCTATTTGCAGGGCAGCAATGGAGACGCAGACATAGAGAAAAGACTTGTGGACACAGTGGGGGAAGGAGAAGGTGGGGTGACTTGAGAGAAAAGCATGGAAGCATACACATTACCATATGTAAAGTAGATAGCCAGTGGGAATTTGCTTTGTGACTCTGTGCTCCGTGACAACCTAGAGGGGTGGGATGGGGAGAGAGATGGGAGGGAGGGTTCAAGAGAGAGGAGACATATGAATATCTGTGGCTGACTCATGTTGATTTATGGCAGAAACCAACACAGTATTATAAAGCAATTATTCTCCAATTAAAAAAATTTTTTAAAGAAGCGATAATGTGAATTGTTTACTTTTTAAGCCAGATTAAGAAATAATAAGGTAAAGCGTGTTTCAAGAGGGCAGCATCCATGACACCTGAGCCCTCAGAGAGGGCTACCGGGGCCGGCAGGGCTGGATGCAGAGCGAGGGAAATAGGGGCTGTACCCTGAAGGACCCTGTGCCTACTTACCTCAGCAGTTTGGATCAAAGTGGCATGCTAATCACTGCTGTTCTTTGCCAATTATAGGCTCTACAATCTGATAAAGAAATTGAGGCCCAACTTAGACTCCTCCTACAACAAGTAGCATCCCAAGAAGATATCCTGTTGAAGACAGCAGCCCCAAACCTAAGAGCCGTGGAGAACCTGAAGACTGTCAGAGACAAGTTTCAGGAGTCCACAGATGGTGAAATTAAACTTTAGTTGATAGCAAGATCATATTCATTGGTATTAGGGGTTTTGATTTCTGTAACATTTACCAATAATCCCCCCTGAACTGTTCCTTTGTTTTGATTATATGTATATATATTTTTTCCTCTGTTATCTTGTAATGTACTTTTAATGCTGAATTATTAATTTCTTCCTTTTTGAAAAGAGTTTTGCTTTAATTTAAAAACAGGTGTATTGGTTATTTTTGAACAGTGTCTTATTTCATACCAGCATAAGAGGCATACTAGATACTCTGTTGGAATTTGTTATTATTATTTAAAAATCAGCCCTACCAAGAAAAGGGGCTCATCAATTTTAATAGTCATTTTCTTGGACTTAATAATAGCTGAGATGTTTTGAAGGTAGATTTAATTCAAGATGGCCAAACTCAAAATCTCGCTTAAAAATGTTTAATGCTTTAAAGTTAAAATAAGAAAAGCCCTCAGTGATCTCCAAAATAAAGAACATTGATTCTCTCTTAGCTTTTGAGGCCAGCAGAAAGGAAGCCAGAATATGTAGGCAAGAGTTTGAACAGGTGAAAAAAAGGAGATACGATCTTTTCAACCATTGTTTTGAGCACATCTCAATCTCAATTGATCAAATCTACAAGAAGCTCTGCAGAAACAACAGTGCCCAAGTATGTATTTCTCACCCTCAGTTATGAGTAGGAACTTTGTGTTATTTGTATTATTCTTCTTTAGTGGTGGTAAATCACCATCACTCTTTCTTGAGCGACCCACTTACTGGGTAAAGTCAGCTCATGAAAACTGGTTATCACAGTGACCTGTGTTCTAGGTCTAGTCATCCTGGCAAGTCAAAATCTCTGGTCCTGCTCCTTTATCTGCACAATGAGTGGGTTAGATCATCTGGTTTCCAAGTTCTCTTTCAGTTCTGGAATTCTGTGATCTGTACTAATTTGACTTTGTAGAGCTGTGAGTGGTCTCTGCAGTAGCGTTAGGGTAATGTAGGGGAAAGAGGTTGCTGTGGGGTCTGTGGAGAGGGAAGGAGCTGGAGGCAGGGTTCAAGTCTGGACACGCCCCTTGTCCTGCTGGTCTCTCCCTTCCATGATCAGGACCCACAGCAAACACTGTGCAGTTGGATGTGGACAGAAGATGTAGACCAGGTTATATATACTTGGGTTTCCCTCTTTCTCATGATATTCTTTTATGACTGAACTAATCTTGAATCACATACTTAGAATTTCAACCAAGAATAACGTCGTGGTGGTGGTGGGTGGTTTTTTTTAAATTAATTAATTAAATTTTAATTGGAAGCTAATTACTTTACAATATTGTGGTGGTTTTGCCATACATTGACATGAATCAGCCATGGGTGTACATGTGTCCCCCATCCCGAACCCCCCTCCCACCTCCCTCCCCATCCCATCCCTCAGGGTCATCCCAGTGCACCAGCTTTGAATGCCCTGTTTCATGCATCGAACTTGGACTGGTGATATATTTCACATATGGTAATATACATGTTTCAGTGCTATTCTCTCAGATCATCCCACCCTCACCTTCTCCCACAGAGTCCAAAAGTCTGTTCTTTATATCTGTGTCTTTTTTGCTGTCTCACATATAGGGTCATCGAGACCATCTTTCTAAACTCCATATATATGCATTAATATACTGTATTGGTGTTTTTCTTTCTGACTTACTTCACTCTATATAATAGGCTCCAGTTTCATCCACCTCATTAGAATTGATTCAAATGAGTTCTTTTTAATAGCTGAGTAGTATTTCATTGTGTATGTGTACCACAGCTTTCTTATCCATTCGTCTGCCAATGGACATCTAGACTGCTTCCATGTCCTAGCTATTGTAAACAGTGCTCTGATGAACATTGGGGTACACATGTCTCTTTCAATTCTGGGTTCCTCGGTGTGTATGCCCAGGAGTAGGATTGCTGGGTCATATGGCAATTCTATTTCCAGTTTCTTAAGAAATCTCCACACTGTTTTCCATAGTGGCTGTACTAGTTTGCATTCCCACCAACAGTGTAAGAGGGTTCCCTTTTCTCCATACCCTCTCCAGCATTTATTGCTTGTAGACTTTTGGATAGCAGCCATTCTGACTGGCGTGTAATGGTACCTCATTGTGGTTTTGATTTGCATTTCTGTGATAATGAGTGATGTTGAGTGTCTTTTTATGTGTTTGTTAGCCATCTGTATGTCTTCTTTGGAGAAATGTCTGTTTAGTTCTTTGGCCAATTTTTTTATTGGGTTGTTTATTTTTCTGGTATTGAGCTGCATGAGCTGCTTGTATATTTTTGAGATTAATTCTTTGTCAGTTGCTTTGTTTGCTGTTATTTTCTCCTATTCTGAAGGTTGTCTTTTCACCTTGCTTATAGTTTCCTTTGTTGTGCAAAAGCTTTTAAGTTTAATTTGGTCCCATTTATTTATTTTTGCTTTTATTTCCATTACTCTGGGAGGTGGATCATAGAGGATCCTGCTGTGATTTATGTCAGAGAGTGTTTTGCCTATGTTTTCCTCTAGGAGTTTTATAGTTTCTGGTCTTACATTTAGATCTTTAATCCAAAAAATAACTCATTTTTTATAAAGTAAGACTAGAAGAAACCCATTAACTCCTTGAGGGTAGGATTCATCTCTGTTCCTATAGACTTGACCCATAATAGGTGTTCAGTAAAGATTTGATGAGGGGACCAGTGGAAGAATTGAATGCAGGCTGTTTCAGTCAGACTGCAGCATATGCTTCTGAACTCTGAACAGCAGACTGATGGGAACAGCTTATCTTCTGTGTGTGTCAGAATGTTTTCCCTGCACTCCCCATCCAGTGAACCTTGTTATCTCTGATTACAAGTAGAGCTGAATACATTATTTACAAGTATTGGTATATTTTTCCATCAAATGGAGAAAAACAGAACCAATAGTATTTTGCAGTTCCAAGTTGAACCTTACTAATAGCTTTTCTGATACTGCTAAATAAATAACATGTGTTTCAGGCATTTCTTAGCCCAGAGAACCCAGAAGAGCCTTACTTGGAGGGGATCAGCTATAACTGTGTGGCCCCAGGCAAACGGTTCATGCCGATGGATAACTTGTCAGGGGGAGAGAAGTGCGTGGCCGCATTGGCACTCCTGTTCGCTGTGCACAGGTACGGTCACGGTGAGCCCCCTGGTCTGCATCAGGGCAGAGACCAAACAGCCCTTCCTACAGAAGGTCTGCTAATTGCTTGTCTTTATGCAGCGTGTGTAGTAAAAAAAAATTTTTTTTCAGCCAGACAATTCAGGTTATGCTATAGGCCTGTAATAATTTAGACAGCAAATTTAAGAGAGAATTCAGTCTTTGAAAGATTTTTATTCAATTTGTTATTATCAAAAGCTACTAATGTCCAGCTTAATTGAAAAGAAAGGAGAAAAGGAGGTATCAAATGGTCAGTTTTGAATTCAAGATTGCCAAAAGACAATTCTAACAACAAATCCAAACAAAGTAAAAACACCTAACTTTTATGTTATTTTCCTAGTCCATATTCAGAGATCAGTGATTTAGTAAGGAATGTTAAGCAAAGTATTTCTTCTGAAAAAAAAAAAAGTTTAACCTCCTCATTTCCACTGATGATGGTGACACTTGTGTTTGTAAAATAAATCACGGGAAAAATGTTAGTTAAAATTAAAGCATTTAACTTTTCAACGTTCAAAGCATTAGATGAAGAACTAAGGTATAGATAATAGAACCTCTCTATTTTTATGATCAGAAAGATCAACACAGAATTTTACAGCTGTTTGTTACTGGTCTCAAGAAAGATAAAGAATTAGTGATGATAGGAATGGGAAAGAAGATGCCATTAATGCAGGAAGACTTGAGAAAAAGAGGAGGCAGGGACTTAAACAGGAACCTGCGTGGAGTGAATCTTAGCAGAACACGACTGTTACTAGGTGTCACCCCCATCCATTTATTCAACAGATATTTATTAAGTATTGACTGTGTTGAGTGGTGTTAATGGGCATTGGAGAGACCGCAGTGAAAACAAATACCCTGCCTCAAAGAGACTTAATTTTAGTTGGGGAAGACAGATGATAAATAAGGTGTATTAGTAAATTAATTCTCTAATATAGAGACTATTAGAAAATGACAGTTGCTATAGAGACAAAGGAGGGAATGGCAGTAGTAACAGGGAAGGGTTTGCAATGTTAAAAAATCTTCCGGGAAGGGCTTTTTGAAAGGGTAATATTTGAGCAAAGATTTGAAGAAATTAAGGGAGCATGTCACATGGGTGGGGTGTTCTAGAGGAGAGTTCTAAGGGAAGAATATTCTAGACATAAGAAATGAGTCCGAGTGAGCCTAGTGCCTGTAGAGAACAGACTGTCTGCAGTGGCAGGCGCAGGTTTAGGGAGCTGTTGTAGCAATCAGGGTTGAAGATGGTGGCAGTTCGGACCAGTATGGGAGCAGACGAGGCGTGGGGTTAGGAGGGAGCCTAATCAGCTAGAGGGATCAGAGCTGCCGTTAACTGCACTGGAGAGGAGCACAGGAGGGGTGGGTTTGAGGGTAGGTGAAAAGTTTGATTTTGCTTGAGTTTGAGCAGACACCCATGTGAAACTGATTAAGCCATTGGACCAGTGAAGCAAGGGTTTGAGAGGTCAGAACTGTCAATAGAAATGTGAGAGCATTCCATCAATGAGTGATACTTAAAACCTTGAGAGCAGATGAAATCATCAAAAAATCTAGTTAGAAGAGTGCTCTGATCACTGAGCCCCAGAGGCACCACAGTATCGAGAAGTTAGGAGACTGTGGAGGAGCTGGCAGAGGAGACTGGGGCCTGGGCAGTGGTGGGGCGGGGAGCGGACCGTGGTGTCCTTGGCTCAGGAAGCTGGGGAGCACCGCCCTGGTTCCATCCACCTTCCTTTGAAAGGATGTGGACTGGGAATTGAGCACTGTATTTATCGACATAGAGGCCATTGGTGACCTAGGCATACAAAATGACACATTTTATTTGTTCTGAATATTCTTAGTCCTGTCCTCCAAGTCTCGTAAAACAAAGTTGTAACTGACTTGATTTTAATTTTTTTCTAGTTTTCGGCCTGCTCCATTCTTTGTTTTAGATGAAGTAGATGCAGCCCTGGACAATACTAACATTGGCAAAGTAAGTTCCTTTCTGATTTAACTTCCAGTACAGTGTTTACAATTCAAGGGTCAGGATGCAGTTAGAAGGCAATTTACTCTGAACAAACATAGTTTGACAGTTGCTGTATAAAAGCAAAATCTAAGTTAAAAATCTAAAAATAAGATGATTCAGGGTAGTAGTTTTCACTCAGGGTTTAGGGGACTTAAGTAAGGATCACTGCTGGATCCACAACACTGCTACTGGGTGAGTTGCTTTT
The DNA here is from genome assembly GCF_963930625.1 of Muntiacus reevesi. Classification (NCBI taxonomy): domain Eukaryota; kingdom Metazoa; phylum Chordata; class Mammalia; order Artiodactyla; family Cervidae; genus Muntiacus; species Muntiacus reevesi. Next base: position 59,221,534 of record NC_089249.1, on the reverse strand, counting down.
CCCGAAATCTAGGTATTGGGACCCAGAGGGTCTAAAAGTAGACCATATGGCAAATAGGACCAAATTAGTTGTTTCATAAAGACCAAAATAACATATCTAAATAAAATTCCAAAGGAATTACAGTTCAAAATTTTGCTCCCCTTCAGGTATTAAAATTTCTCCCATCAGCTAGTGCGTTTCCACATAACCCTGTTTTCAGTATTTGAGACCATAAGGGAACTGAGGACACAACTGAAAATCAGCCTAAAGGTCAGCACACAGACGGGCAGACCGCCTGCGAGACTCAGACGCCTCACACACCGTGACTGTAAACTTCGGACATGAGAATGGGGTAGACTGGAAGGAGACCACCGGATGGAGGCAAATGCTAGCAGCCCCACCCTGCAGAGACCGTGGTCCTATTGCCAGAGCCATCCGTTTCCGGAAGGAGACGAATTAAACTCCTGGTTTTGATTCTAGGTTCATCAGCCTTCCAGAAGTGACTGGACTTTGCATTTATAGCTGTTTATAAGGAGGCTGCTCTGGTCATGCTGACAGAGAAGGTCTCTAGTAATTTGTTAAGTTGGCATTCTCAGTTATACTTTTTAGTCTTACAATCTTGGTTAATGAGTCCAGCCCTGAGAGGTGTATTGAGTCTTGGGCACCACCCTGAGTCTCTGAAGTTGACCTCCCTTGATTTCTTTCTGTTGAGCCTCTTGTGTGATGCCTGGGAGATGCAGGGACTTTCCAGGAGCTACAGCCTGGGGTAATTTCTAGTGGCAACAGTGTCATCTCCCAGCATTTCCCAGGCTGTATTCATCTAACCCAGATCTCAGTAGGGCCTTGCTTTTTGAACATGTCACAGTATACATAATAGCATATCAATGCCACACCCACAAAAGTTAGGAACTAAATCAAGAGTCCCCTGAAACTTGTAGAGAACAGGTCAGAGCCACGTTCGTGACCTGCTGGAGACGTTGGGAAGACCGGGAGAAGGAAACGCAGGAGTAGAAAGAGAATCTTGAGTCATCTCTTTGGAATGCCAGCCAATCTGCATCAGCTAATTGCATTCCAAGGCTGGACTCATTTGGGAGAATTTCCCCTCAGGAGGTTAATTTTAGCACTTTGTATCCCATCTCCTCTGTGTGGGGGGCGGGGATGGCTCTAACACTGTGGACTTCGTACACTCCCCTTCTCTTTGAAGGGGAACTGAAGCGTATTCTATTGTTGTTTAGTCACTCAGTCATGTCTGACTCTTTTGTGACCCCATGGACTGTGGCCTACCAGGCTCCTCTGTTCTTTGGATTTTCCAAACAAGAATACTGGAATGGGTTGCCATTTCCTTCTCAGGGATCTTCCCGAACCAGGGATTAAACCCTCATCTCCTGCATCGGCAGTCAGATTTTTTACTGCTAAGTCACCAGGGAAGCCCAATATATCCTTATCTTCTAGCAAAATTTAGATGTTTGTATTAGTGGAATCTTTAAGTACTAGGTCTTACTTACTACGCTTTTCTATTGGCACCTATCCTATGTACTAAAAGCCTCTTAATTTCCAGTTTCCCTTTGAGATTTATGTTCCTGGCACCCCACTGCTGAATTGAGTATGAGCATGATGTAATATGAGCAACTGTGAAGGAGCTTCCACTCCCGCTTGTGGTCAGGGCACCCAAACTTTATCACAGGTGACTCCTAGCAAAATGCATGCCTTACATTTTTGCATCCTATCTCCTCTTCCGTTCTGTCAACATCCCAAGACTTTTTAAAGACCTGTCTCGTAGTGGCTACCGTTGCCTCTAATGAGGGAGTTCCTTCCGTGGATTCAGCCTCTTAGCCTGAAGCATTTTCTCCCTCTCATCATTCACCTCAACTGCTGACTCATTCCTCAACTGCAGCTGCCCTTCCTGCTTCCAAAATGTGTCCTTCGTATCCTGAGTGCAGTCAGGAGAAGACACAGTGTAAGCTTGCAGAGAAATCCAGGGTGTTGGCAAGAAATATGTTAAACTGTAGTTTGAGTTCAAAGTGTTCTTCATAATTTTCCAAGTTCTGAGTAGAGTCTGTCCACCAAGACCCATTTCTATTCAGTCTATCTTGTTCTTATTCCTTGGAATTAAGCCTGCTGAAGGAGTCTTTGAGTTCCCCTCTAACCAAATGAGTTGATTATGGATTATGAATATATATATATAATTGCTATATTTTTCTCATCTTGAGGCTTTGATGGCAATATAGGAAGTTGGAAGTTTAAATACCACCCTTTACCCTCAAAATATCCGAGTGGTAGTTTCATCTTATTGTCAAGACTGATTGCCTATTCACATCATGGTATCTTAAGTTAGAGTTTTATTCTTAAAAATATTCTTACCAGTTTTCAATCATAGATTTAATGAGCCTTATATATTTCTTTACTAACCTCTTATTTTACAGTCTGAACTATTTCCATTTCTGCAGTGGATTTATTGAGTTTACAGAAAGAGAAGTAAGTGCCTCGTCACCTAAAATGGGCAGATTCAGAAACCTGTAGAGTCTGTCCTCAAAGCCCCTGGAAAGGAGGCCTTTGCTCATAAAAGAGGCCTTTGCTGATGAAACGTGTGCTTTCTGTTTCCTCCCAGGTGTCAAGTTACATTAAAGAGCAGACTCAGGAACAGTTTCAGATGATAATCATTTCCCTGAAAGAGGAGTTCTATTCCAAAGCTGATGCACTGATAGGCATCTATCCAGAGGTAAAGATAAGTAAAGAGAGAGAAAGTCACCTTATAGTGTGTCCTGACACCACAAGTTCCTAGTATAGATACTGTTTGATTTCTGCAGTTTATTAATATAGGCCTAACTATTTTTTAGTCAAACGAGACTTAATAGTAACTACTTAGATATTTTTCTATGGCAGTACACAGAAATTTAAGTTATATTTTAAGTGAAAAGGTAAATAAAAAACTGCACAACAGTTTAAGTATAATTTTGTTTTTAAAACAATAGTACACATTCACTTACAGAGTAAACTGTTGATATTATCTTCCATATTTCTATGTTTGAATGTTTTAGCAACAACAAATGCACTGTTGTAGAACTAACAAGGAACAATTTCTCTTCCAAAACTACTAAAAGAAAAAACAAAGAATTTGACAAAGTTCCAAATTGTATAGTAATTTCTGTAATTCAGTTTCTTAAGCCATTGAAAGTACTTAGCTGAGCTAATGCAGCAGAGCAACTCATTCAGATCATTCAGTTCTTGAACAATTATTAGGTATTACTTCCTGAGTTTTCCTTTAAGATAAAAATTAAAGCAACTGTACTCCAATAAAAATGAATTTTTTTTAAAAACTGGGAAAAAAACCTAAGATTAAAAATAAATTTCCCCCCAAAAATAAAATAAATTTCCCTTCCTGTGCCTAATTAATGTCAGGGGGTCACTGGAAGCATGCTGCCGGAGAGAAGTGGAAGTTCTCACTACTGTGTAGGGGAGGGGCGAACGCTTCAGGGGTGAGCCCAGGTCTCAGCTGGGCCCTGTCAGTCACACCCGACGGGTCATTACTGTGCACCATACATACACGTGGGCATACCCAGCAGTGAGTAACTCAGAGGGGCGAGAACCTGGACTTGTAGCCCACCCTAGGCTAAAATAAGCAGAAGGCCCTTGGGGCTTCTGGGAAGGGAAGGCAAGCAGTGGGAAAGGGACCGAGAAAGCACAGTGGCCAGACCGTTCAGTCGGGTTTGCTCTGCTGACCGAGTGCCTTCTCCACTGAGGAAGGGTTCAGAGTGCAGAGGATGACACCTTTTACAGAGATGTAAATTTCCTTTACAGAAGGGAAACTTGTGCTCAGCTTTTAGAGCTTTTCCTGTATCTGCTGGTTCTCAGTAGCCTCTGGCTCAAAACAATCCACATGCAAAAGAGGCATATTTTTGGGTGGCGTACTCTGGTACCCTTACCAAAAACAAAACATAAAGCTGATGGAAATGCAGAAGTAACACCTTCTCAGATGGCTGTAAGGAGGTTCCTTTACAATGCACATCCAGACTCACTAATGGCTCTTACTTTACATTTAATACCACTTACTCTCTACTGGCACTGACTTTTAACTGTCTTCTCTCCATTTCAGCACGATGACTGCATGTTCAGCCGAGTTTTGACCCTAGATCTTTCTCAGTATCCAGATACTGAAGGCAGAGAAAGCAGCAGGAGACAACGCCAGTCCCTGTAGCACCTAGAGGGTCCTTGAGCTGGGAGCAGCCACACGGCGCTCAGGCCAGTCTGTTCTGGAGCAGAAGCTAGGCGGCCTTTGTGCCATTTGTGGAAAAGCTTGACTGTTACAGGCAAAGATGCTGCAGCTCACCTCTGTGAAGGAGTGTCCAGGCCCCACTCCAGTAGGTAACGTGTCCCATGAGAGTCAGCTTTGATTGAGTTTAACAAAGAAACCACCACAGTTTAAACTTGCATTCTGAAAGCCGCTCAGAACATTTTGAATCCTGCATCATCTTTACTGTGATTTTGTCTTGTATGTTTAAGTAATCTTTAAGGGAAACTCATAATTTTTAAATAGTTATAGCGTGTTGAAACTGTTTCATGGAAAGTTATTTCAGAGGGACTGAAGTCAATATTGAAAATGCCAATAAAAAAGTCTAATTTCAAATGTCTACAATCTGCAATTTTAGGAACACAAAAAATTTTAAGATGAAATTGAATTATGTCTGCTTCTATGCCTTTTAAAGTTCTCTGAATATAATTTCTGTTAAGGAAACACTGAAGAACACAGGCTTTCCCAATTAACACTAACTTCACAGGGAAGCAGTCGTCCTTATCTGTGGGCATCATGGATCTCAAAATCCAAGCACACTCAAGTCCTTTACACAGACTGGTGTAATAATATTTGCATATAACCTATGCACATCCTCTCATATACTTCAAATCATCTCTACTATTATTTATAATGCTTAATATTAATGTAAATACTATGTAACTAGTTGCTTGTACACAGCAAACTCAAGTACTGCTTTTTGGAACTTTTCAACATCTTTTCTCAAGTATTTTCCTCTTTTCTGGCCATGTGGTGTGGCTTGTGGGATCTTCGTCCCCTGACCAGGGATTGAACCTGTGCCGCCTGCACTGGAAGCACAGTCTTAAGCACTGGACCACCAGGAAATTCCCTTTCCTATTTTCAATCCAAGTTTGGCTGAGTCTACAGATATGTAGCCCAAGGATACAGTGGACCCTCTCTGCACTGTTAGGGATAGGAAAGAAAGTTTTAGTTTTCAGTAGTACTTCATTTCCATTTAAAAAATGGAATTAAAGAATTCTAAGGTACTGGTGGTCGGCGGTCTTGTATTTAAGGCTGCTTTGGGCCCAAGTGCCATTTAATCAAGGAGTGGCCTCCTAAAGTAATGGACTGAGTCACTTTTGAACAATATTATTTCAGGTAAACAAAATGCACTCTGTCCCTAAGAACTGGAGCTCTCGGGTGCCCCTGCAGCTGTCCTCTGCTCCTTTCTCAGTGGTGGGAACGCCACCTAAACCACCGCCTTCTCTCCTGGCAGACAGCACCTAACACTGAGCTGCCCTTTGACACCACATGGGCTCAGTGCAGACCCGGACCTCTGCCTGGGCTATCCTCTCTCCTAACTCGGACTCATGGAGTGCCACTGACCCTTCAGAGTCCATCACTGTTCTACTGTGACGCAGTATACCCGTACTCCTGAAAACCCGCGTGCCATGCAGGAGCACACAGTGAGAACCGCAGGGTGATGGGAAACCGTGCCCCCCGCTCCCCAAATAGGGAGACAGGAGCTTAATAAACAGCTGGGTTTACACACACTAAATAGTTAATACAAAACGTAAAAACTCTTCTAGCTTGAGGCAGCAAACAAAGCCATGCTCAGTCACCCCCTGACCCACTCCTTCTCAGAGATGAAACTATACTCGTGTGCAGGCGTGCCAAGTCGTGTCAGTTGTGTCTCTGTGCGGCCCAGTGGACTGTAGCCCACCAGGCCCCTCTGTCCACGGGGATTCTCCAGGTGAGAGTGCTGGAGTGGGCGCCATGCCCTCTTCCAGGGCATCGTCCCGACCCAGGGACTGAACCCTGGGTCTCCTGCAGCTCCTGCATTGCTGGCGGACTTTTTACCGCTGAGCCACCAGGGAAGCCTGTGCTTAGATTGCTTCTAGTGTATCAGCCATGCTGGGATAAATTTTCATCTTAAAGTAAGAATCACAGCAGAACTGACTATAGATACATGGATTCATTATAGCAAGGAGGCCTCTGATTCTCTGCGGTGCTCAAAGCTTATCCTGAGCGGACTCTTCCTTTCCAGTTTTATATCCTGTTTCATGTCACTTCTATGCTTTAAATTGCTACGTGCTCAATGGCTAAGTCGCGTCCAACTCTTTCTGACCCTATGGATTAGCCCGCCAGGCTCCTCTGTCCATGGGGTTCTCCAGGCAAGAGCACTGGAGTGGGCTGCCATTTCCTTCTCCAGGAGGTCTCCCCGACCCAGGGATAGAACCCGCAGCTCTTGCAGCTCCTGCATTGGCAGGGGGGTTCTCTACTACTGAGCCACCTGGGAAGCCCAATGTTGTTGTATCCTGTGTCTGACCAACTTTCATATATGTTGCCCTGGTTGCATTTTGTAAATGTGTCAATTTTTTAAAAGCCAACTTAAGATGTTTGCTTTTGAAAAATACTTAAATATTCCAAGTAATCAAATTTCACAATTCAAGGTAAAAATTCTCATTAAATACATGATATCACATTGTGTCATAACTAAAGACAGGACGAGCAAACAGAGTTGAAGATAAAATTTTATTTCTGACCAGAGTAACATAAAAGATTTGTTTTCCATGCTTCAAAAGGAAGAAAAAAAGGTCTTAAGGAGCTCTCTGGCTTCTCTCTTACTCCCTGTTCCTGGTTCTTGTTCTTCCCTTTGTCTAAACCTGTGGGGAGCTGTAACACGGAAGCCTCGGCATAGAAGCCACGCAGGGCCAGTGCCAGGGTCAGAGAGCAGCTCCGTGGGCACAAGTGCCCGGCCTGTGAGACAGCAGCACGCGGCCCGGCCCCGTGAGCCCCGGCGGTTACAGTGCTCCGACAAGTCTGTCAAGTCTGCTCTCTGCAAATCCTTCAATACGGGCTGCGGGGAAAGGACTTGAAAGAGATAAGAACAGAAAGGCTGGACCTTAACCCCTAGAATAAAGGCTAGGAGAGCTTGGGATTTAAAGTTTAAAACTTGGTCTTGTGCTCCACTTACAGTTTCTCGGTTCTCTGTAACATGGCGCACTGGACACTGCCCTGTGCCTTGGAAAAGGCCTTCTGCCTCTGGAGACTTCGCTCCTTAGTAGTAGGTAGATGTGCCCTTCTTTAAAAAACAAAGTAACTGCGAGTACAGAACTCCAAAGAAGCCCTACAGATCTAGGCATTGTTAACCACCACCTCACCGGTTCCCTCAGTGCCTCCAGCACCCAGGCCTTCTTCAGTAGTTAACAATGGAACAAACATACTTCTAACTTTTTTCTACAGTAGCATGCTTCCACACAAAAATGATAAAATTTAAGTCTCTCGTGTGCTGTTTTCTCTTTGGCAACTACTGTTGCTTGGACAGCTTTTACTCTCCCCCTTTCACTGGAGGAGAAAGACCGCCTCACAAGGAGGCATGTCGCGTGGAGCTGGGAGTACCAGGAACGTCCCTGCCCCGCTCTGGCCCCTGAGGGAGCGGTCTGTCAGTCCTCACACAGGACACCCGCGGTGTGCACGCGTCACCTCAGAGCAGCTCAGCACGCGGCGGGCTCCCTCACCCAGCTGCCAGGGCACGTACCCGCATGGCTCTCGGGGTCTTTGATGGTTTAGGATCGAGAGCCTGTGTGGAGTTCTCTAACATTCGTCCTCGTTGGGGATGGCACTGTGGTTACAGAAGGCTGGTTTTCAGGTTGCAGCTTTTATTGGTTTTAAAGATTTCAAGACCCTCCAGCGTCATCTGTTTCAACAAAAAGAAAGTAATACCACATTAAAGTTGATCTTGAAAAAGTATTTGCAATGGGATCTCTATTTCAGAGGCGTTTACAGTTTTCTTATGTGCTAAAGACTTTGAAAATACCTCCATAATGGAAACAGTGGCTACTGTCTAAAAATGGCTTTCTGACTTATAAATACCATCAGGGGACAAAATCAGTTATGACATTAGATTTGCAAAGCTCTGTGGAAATTTCAGCCCAGGAAAAGGAATGCCGCTGCCCTTCTTAGTGGGCTGGAGAAGGGGCAGTTTCACCACACATCCAGCGGGAGCCTGCGGACTGGCGGGTGTGTGCACGACGGGGCTGCCTGCAGCTCCGAGAGGATGAACCTGGGTCTCACCCACACACAGCGGGACACAGCTTTCGGTAAGGACGACGAGACGGCGTTCTCCATTCAGCCAGGAGGCTGCTGGTGTGGGCGGGGCATCCCCAAGGAGCCCACGGCTGGCGAGCCCACCGCTCCTGAGCAAAGCCCACCCGGCAGTGTGCCCTGCTGCCAACAGGCGCACACGCCCCCACGCGGAGGCCGCCTGGGGTGGGACGAGCCACGCGCGTGCGGCAGCAGCAGCATCCGCACAGCCGACGCGGACAGTCGCCCAGGCCACCCTGACACGGCAGCAGGCGACCGAAGAGCCCCCGACACGGAGACAGCAGCAGGAGAGAGTCTGGAGGGAAAGACTGTCCTGGAGGGTCAGACACTGACGTGACATAAGTCAGCATAGCGGCCGCCCCTGAGTGGTGAGGGGTGAGTAAAACAGACGAGGTGGGCTGGGCAGGCTCTGGACAGGGTTTCATTTGAGCAGGAGGCGACAACGTGGGTGTATTCATTCACTCTGTGAACACTCACTGGGCTGACCTTACGTTTTGTGTGCTTCTCGGGTTTTTCTTTAGAAACACGCTAACTTAAACAGAAAACGTTTAAAGTGGGTCTCTCTGGGCAGCTGGAACAATGTACGCATCGCTCCTTCCCCCAGAGCCCAGGAACACTGAAGCAAACCACAGTGACTGCAAACACCTACAAGCAACGCCGACCTGCAGTGGCCCAGAAAGGACAGACCGTGTACCTGTATCTGACTGTCTGAGTTTCTTTGAAACTTCAATTCCATTTTCTTCTAACCTCCTCTTTGCACAGTCCTGGCATGCATTCCCTGAAAGATGAAAACTTTTATTAGAAAGCTTGTCTAAGAATGGCTCCCATGGAAAAGAACATGAATAACAAACACTGGCAAAGACGTCAAGAAACGGGAACCTCAGACACAGTGGGTGGGAATTAATCTAGGGCAGCCACTGTGGGAAACTATCAAGCTTTCTCAAAAAACTGAAAATAGGATTACCACTTGATCCAGCAATCCCACTCCTGGGTATATATCCAAAAACAACCTCCCAAAACTCTTAATTAGAAAAGATACACACACCCCAGTATTCACAGCAGCAGGATTTCAGTTGCCAAGATATGAAAGCAAGTGAATCTCAACAGATGAAGATAAAGAATATGGGGTGTGTGTGTACACATGTACACATAAAATGGAATACTACTCAGCCATAAAAGAGAAAATTTTGCTATTTGCAACAACATGGACGGACTTTGAGGGCATTATGCTAAGTAAAGTTAAGTCAGACAAATACTGTAGGGTATCACATGGAATTTAAAAAAGTAACTAGTAATACAACGAAAAAGATTCACAGATACAAAGGAAAAAACATAGTTACTATGGGGAGGGGGAAGAAAGGACGGTGCAGGAGCAGAGTTGAGAGGCACAAACCGTTAGGGGTGCAGTGAGCTCTAGGCTGCCTGGGCGACACCCGATGCGGCCAGTACTTCATAACCGTTAATGGAGCGTGACTAAAAATGTGAGCTCACTGTACTGTACGCCTGTGACTTATATCATACCACAACTACACTTCAATTGAAAATTTTTATTTAAAAACCACTTACTATTCTAGAATTCACCCTAGAATTCAGTAAATCTGATTTTACTGAAGAGTTTACCAACTAATCCCTGTGGTTAGGTACAGATGTCTGTCAAGCTACTGCTTTTTTCAACAGAGATGGGTGGTTCTGGGAGTCAAGAGAAAGCAACTAAAATAAATATGTCCTTTCACATAGAAATAAGTTAGAAATGGAAAGCTGAGTGTAACTTGAGTAATTCCTAAACCAAAGCCATCCAGCACCAACCAGTTTCCATCTGTGGCCCTGCTGAGATGGGCAAGCAGCCCAGGGCCCCGAGGCCCCTGCTGCACTGACCGGAGAGGAGCCCCTTCTAACCCGACTGGCTGAGCCAGGTGGGGCGGCCTGGTGCAACATTGACCCAGGGGTGGCGCGGGGCGCCCGAGTTCAGTCAGCTTGTCAGTGCACAAACAGGCAGAGTTGAGAAGCGTATTCACATCTCAAAGAAGGAGTAAGTAAATAGAAAAATTTACAAGAACACTCAGAACCTTTGCAATTAAAATGTCTGAAGAGAATGGGTCAAAAGTTAGCTGTTAATACATCTGAGACCAAATGGTATGATGCAAATAGACTCTCCCAGTGCCCTGGCCTCTGGGCTCCAGGACGGGACATCACTCCTGGCGCCAGCAGGTGGCCCCTGTCTGACAGAGCTGAGCCCGCAGCTGAAGGGCTGTCTCTCTAACCCCTCCGTGGCGGCAGCGACCCTCATGAATGCTGCTGTTCGTCCAGATGGGGCTGTCCTGACACAACACAGGTTAAGTATTTAATGTGAGAAACTCTTCTCTGATTTTATAAGTGAGGGCAGGAAGACTGTGGAATGTGTAAAGAAAAACCAGGCTGGTGAAAATCGAGATCTGCTTTACCCAAAAACGTGGTGCTGTCCACTCGATCGGCATCTGCAGAAGAAAGGAAAACAGTCAGCAGAAGCCGCCTGGCAGCTCGCCCTCCTCGGCCGCGGTGGGGCCGGGCGAGGCTGGCCCTGACGGGGGGGGGGCCTGCCCAGCCTGAGGGCGCTCAGCATGTGGGGCAGCTGGGCCTGACTCCCGACCGTCCTCTCCACCCTGGGACGACGCCCCGAGCCAGCCGGGCACCATGCCTGCCGCACTCCCCCCCTCCGCTGTCCCCAGCCCACCTCCTGCTCTCAGCAGGACACCTCAAGGCCGTCCCCACACACGTGCTCAGAGACACAGCCACGGATTCTAAGTCCAAACAACCTTCGGCCCCCGGCAGCCTGTCAAAGCCACTCAGCTGCTAGGGCCTGGGAAAGGGGGCCTGAATGGGGACAGGAATCCCCTGCCAAGAAGGACACACGCGGGAGGGAACCCCGGGTGAGGTCCGCGGAGAGCGGGGGAAGCAGGAGCTGCTGCCGGAGTCAGCAGGCAGGCCTGTGCGGGGCGCCCTGAAGGCACGTCCGACTGCTGTCAGTCCAGGACCCCAATCCAGCTTCAAAACACATGGGCAACGGAGCCACCTCTCTGAGCTTGTCTCAGCAGCCCTAAAGTCATCTGCTTAGTAGCAGTGAATTTGCTGTTTAGCCGCTCAGTCCTGTCTGACTCTGCAACCCAAACGACTGTACCCCCAAGATCCCTCTGTCCATGGGATTTCCCAGGCAAGAATACTGGAGTGGGTTCCATTTCCTTCTCCAGGAGACCTTCCTGACCCAAGGATCACACCCACACCTCCTGCAGGGCAGGTAGATTCTTTACCATGGAGTCACTGGGGAAGCCCAGAAACAGTGGATACCGTGACTAAAAGTGAAATAAGGTCAAGGACATAAAATTCATGGCAATGTGCAACAGCAAGTGTCAGCTCCCTGCTCCTCCTCTTAGTAAAAAGCTGCCTCCCTGATGACACTTTCATTCATGGAAATGCAACTTAAATTGGCCCCTTTTGCTCATTACCGTCAATTCTGAAAAGGGCCAGTGGGGAGAAACCAAGCTGCCGATCACCCTTGCGCTGTGCGCCGTGGCCTTCGCCCTCTCCAGGCCTCGAGCCCACAGCTGGTCCTGCCCAGGCAGCACTGCGGCCACCCCAACTTCCCCCACCTGTGGGTGCCCATGTCTGGTCTCCTATCACAAGGACAGGTGAGCCCCACAGGCCTCCCCGGGTCTGCCACCACCCATGTTTTATGATACAAACTCCAAACAAGTGCTCATGTATCACGGCCACTCCTGGTAGGTGACCAGCTCCCCAGAGGAGGGCCGAGGAGAATTACTGAAAAGGGGTGCTGCCTTCAGCAGAACACGGAAAAGATGTTATTTGAAAAAAGAAAGTAAGTCTTCGTGCAATCGTTTTGTGCTGCAGCGGTTTTAACTTTTTAACATGCAGCGTGAGAGGATAAAGGTGTAAGACAGCTGCATCTGCAGGCTGCCAGGATCACAGCTGACGGAGCTGGCAGGGCAGCTGTCTTTCTCAGTTAAGGTAATCTGAAGCAGGGCATGTCATCTGAAACAGGAATGGACGTGTACAACTATACGCGCAGCTTTAACTAAAAAACTCAATTTGTAGGCTATTACGGCCATGCCAATGACCCCAATCTGCTAGTTTTAAGTACACAGAAACATTAAAAAAAAAAAAAAGGACTGGTGAATCTAATGGTATGTAAAATTACTTCTCAATTTTATGGCATTTAATTTATATCTATAAAAAGGGGGGAGAATGGCAGAATCCCATCGGTTTTACACACTGAAAAGTGAAAGAGCAAACGAGCAAAGGGGACGAGCCATGCCTGGACTGCGCTGCCTGCAGATCTGAGAGGCGAGGTCTCGCACGTAGCCGGGGAAGTGGTCGAAGCAGTCCCCGTAGGACACGACCTTGATGCCGTGCAGCAGCATGTCTGCCTGCTGCTTGAAGAAGTGGTCCTCGCCCTCCTTGAGGACCACCATGTAGTGCTCCAGGTCCCCCTTGTTGGGCACGGAGTAGAGGAAGAGGGCCTGGAAGATCTGGTCACGCAGCGTCTCCCCGCAGCCCACGAACAGGAAGGACTTGGTGCGGTACAGGTTCTGCAGAACCTCCTGCGAAAGCACCGACAGAAGACTGGGCTCGCGACCGTGAGCCAGCTCTCACGGCGCCTGTGTGCGACGCCGCGTCCTCGCGGCTCCCCGACAGGCCTCTCCCGAGAGCCGCAGAGGAGTCAAGGGGGGAAGGCAGAGCGAGGGAGGGGGCTCGTCCCGGGAGCCGGAGTGTTGGCCAGGCCCCCATCAGCGCAGCGGCTGTCCCCTCCGCAGCCTCTCAATTCAAATCCTCCAGAATCACATGCAGTTTAGAATGTTCAAAACATACGATAAGGACATGGAATTTTTCTTCAGTTCAGTTATGTGGAGACACCTAGTCCCTGCAACTGACCTGTCTCAATGAATGGAGGACGGGAACTCCGAGGGGAGGGCCTGGCACCGGGAGTGAGGGCAGAGGAGCTGAAGGGGAGCTGAGGGGGGCAGTGATGGTGCCTGAGGCGGGGGCACAGAGGCTCATCGCCCACCCAGACAGGTTCAGTGTCGGCCAGGACTGCCCCTGCCCGCCCACGGCCATGCCAAGGCAGCGGAGGGGCCCAGCCCGTCACCACCCCGTGCCTGGGGAGCGGCAGCCGGACCGGACCGTGAGCTCCAGAGCCATCAGTGAGGACCCCCGTGGCTTCTAAGTGCATAAAAAGTGAGTTCGCAGGAAGCCACGAGGCAGTTTCACCACACCTCCTTTTGTCTATGACAACAAAAAAGCCTTGCAGAGAATGAAATTTGAAAACTAGGTTTTGAAAGAGACTGCTCAGTAGAGAAAGGAAAGGAGGTGCCCGGATGGACAGAGAGGACGAGCAGGGAGGGACATTCCCAACCTCAGCTGGGTCTGTGAGTCGCCCTCCCGAAACAGAGCCGCATCCCTGGGCAAGGGGCTCACTCGAGTTCACGGAGCCTCTGTTCAAGGTGCCAAGGGGCGGGAGCCCTGGACCCTGCTCAGACCACCTGCCGCTAGCAGCCCCCACACAGCCCCAGGGGCACAACCAGGGCCACGTCGGGGAGGGCGTACCATGACCTCCGGGTCTTGAGTGACGTCTTTATATCCCGAAGGGTCCAACACCATCCCGCACGGGTCGGTGTACAAGCCGTGAATGTGAAGAACTCCGAACCTGATGTTGCCCCGCGCCCACTGAAGGACCTGGCAGGGCAGACAGAGGAACACAGGCTGGGGAGAGTACCCGACAGACTCACGGTTTCTCAGACCTACCCGCGGTGTAAGCAAGAGAGATGCTGTGATTTGTTATTATCTCTTTAAACCTAAGAGAAACGCAGCTGTCAGGACTGGTTTTCCCGTCCTGCCATATTAAAAAGAACTTCTCTGTTTCAAGACCAAGACAGTTACACAGAAAGTATCTTTAACATTTCAGATGACAGTAAATGGCTAAGACTGATGACTTTAGGGAGATGAAGGTTTCCGTTCTAAATCACGTTATATTTTAATTACTGTTAGGTATACATTGATTTTACACCCTGAAATATATACATACAGAAAAGATAAGTTACCAAGTAGCTTTCTACTGGCTTCATTTCAAGACCCAGAATGAAGGCCCTGGAGAAGCCGTGTGTCACGTACCTCCCTTTCATCTTCACACCCGGCACCATGCCATCAGCGCGCTGGACTGACCACCTCAGACACACACCGACGCGCCCGGGCAGAGCAGCAGAGAAGGCTCCCTGCCATCTGCAGCTGGTTCCCAGAGGCTCCAGGTACCAGTGAGCGGCCCCACGGACGCAGCCACGTGACTCGGACGTGGAGCGGACGTCCTGTCGTGTGTCACTAATGCTTCAGGGGAGGGCGCGAACCGGAGCTCCGCCACGAGGCGTCAGCCCAGCGGCCCTTGGTGTCCCTGCGTGGGGAGTGGGTCTGGGACCGACCCCGCGACCCCCGCAGTGAGGGAAGAACAGGCAGGGATGGTGTAAACCCACAGGCGCACACACACACACACAGGAAACTCAGCTGATACGATGAAACCATGGTCAACCTTAGCAGTGACAGAAATAAAAGCATAAAATGGGCGCCCCATCCAATGGGAGAAATGCACTGGGTTGGGTTTTTAGCAACGCCACAGGCTGGCAAGGTAAGGAAGGTGGGTTACCCTCCCACAGCTGTGGTGTGTAAGCGGGGAGCCTTTCTGGAGAATACTTGGATAATTTATATCATCTGTCTTTAAAACAGTCATACCCTTTGACCCTAACATTTTTCTAGGAACTTTTAGAAAGGGTAAGAATTTGCATTTAGCACTATTTATAATTGTGGCAAAACGCTCACAACAATGATAACCTCGTCTCGTAATGAAATTCCATCTAAAACCACACTTCTGAAGACGGCTTCGTGATGGGGAAACGCTCACAGTAGGACAGTAAGGAAAAACCGCAGGAACAGACTTGACACGCACTGCCATCGCAACACAGGACGCCCTGGCGCCGCGCCCCGCCCGCGGGCCCCGCCCCGCACCTTGGTCTTGTCCTTCAGGTCCAGCGACTCCATGGGCTTGCTCTGCTGCTGCCCGAAGATCTCCAGCAGGTTGTCGTAGTTGGTGGTGAGGACCATGGTACCCCGCTCCATCAGGCTCAGGATGGACTGCAGCACCAGCGGGTTCTGGATGTGCCGCTCCAGGTCATCAAAGACCTCCATCAGGCAGTCCTGGAAGAAGTTGGGCTTGCTGTCGCCCGTGCGCTGCGGAGAGGAGGACCGGGGTTACAGAGACGCCATCTCTCCACCACCACCGAGCCCCCAGGCACGAGAGAACAGTCCAGGTGCCAGAGAGACACTTGGTGCCTTCAAACTGTGGAGCTGGAGAAGACTCTTGAGAATTCCTTGGACTACAAGGCGATCCAACCAGTCCATCCTAAAGGAGATCAGTCCTGGGTGTTCATTGGAAGGACTGATGCTGAAGCTGAAACTCCAATACTCTGGCCACCTGACGTGAAGAGCTGACTCACTGAAAAAGACCCTGATGCTGGGAAAGACTGAAGGTGGGAGGAGAAGGGGACGACAGAGGATGAGATGGTTGGATGGCAACACCGACTCAATGAGCATGAGCTTGAGCAAACTCCAGGAGTTGGTGATGGACAGGAGGCCTGGCGTGCTGCAGTCCATGAGGTCCCAGAGTTGGACACGACTGAGTGACTCAACAACAAGACAGACAGTAGTATTTTTTATAAAAGAAAGAAAACTGCTGACTTCATAGAGTTTTTTAAAACTCTGGAAGAGGGAGACAGTGTGTCAATATGTTAGTGAAATGTCAAGAGCAATCAACGCTATCAAAGCGCAGCAGAGAAAGGGGGCTCGGCCCTGTCGGGGAGAGGGTGGGGGGGGTCAAAGAGCATCGGGAGGACGACTGATACAGGACTCTGAGCCCAGCGCTGAGGAAGAGGCAGCTCTGGAGAGGGCACGCCCAGCAGGGGCTGGACAGGAGGTGAGCGAGGCCACCTGGCAAGGGTGAGGTCAGACAAGTGACCCGGAACGACACCCCGTGGGTCCTGCAGACCTCAGGGCTGCCTGGGCTCTCCCTCCTCGGGAGCCACGGAGGCCTGGGGCCGGCGGCGGGCGTCCAGGGAAGGACACTGTGTCACGCTGCCGGTGCCGCAGAGCCCTGGGGTCAGGAGTGGGATGGGCCCGGGAGGCAGCTCCGAGGTCGCCGGGGCCTTGAGCAGAGCTGCTCAGTGGAGCCGCCGGGCAGGGCCCAGAGGGAGGCGGGCGGATGCCTGAAGAGCAGGGGGGGTGCTGGGCAAGGAGGCCCGCATGACCCCGGGGCGCCCCAGCCAGCCTGGTCCTGGGCCTGCGGCGTGCACGCACGAGCGCCCACAGGACCCACTGCCCTCCAGGCTGTCCCCGTCCCCTAGCTTGGGCTCCCGCTGCCAGACGCTCCAGTCCCCGCCCCCATCCGTTTCCACGGGCCTGCCCTCAGGGAGCCCCCACACCTTCACGCTCTCTTGTGAGCCTGTTCCCCTCCTTCTCCCCTGAGAACCGGCGTCCAGGTCCCTGGCACCTCACGCCTGACTTGTGAAGACCTGGCGGACCCGTTCACTGCCATGTCACAGCGCACGTGGGTCCACGTCCAGCGACCCTTCCTGCACCACAGCATCTGCACGTCTCTGTCGCCTCCGGGGACCTCCACACCCCAAACCATAGCAGGACCAACAGCCAGCCTCTTCCCAGAAGTCCCCCACCTGCCCGACTCATCACCCCGGCTCCCAGGAGGTTTAGCCCCACCAGGACCCACCAACACTGACCCCATCTCCCACGACCCCACCGGCCTACCCCAGCACACGGCTCAGGCTCCACAGGGTGTCACAACAATTACCCCTAAAAATGCCTGCAACTTCCTGGCCCTGCCCGGCTCCCCTGGAATCCCCAGGCAGAACTCCACCCCTGGGAAAACCGACTCCCTACTCAGTCCACGTCCCTGCTCCCAACCAGCTGAACACAGAAGAACACCACCACTCTAATTGGCCTCACTTTAGCTCTTTATGGAAGTTCTCAAAAATACACAAAAAAAAGAAAAGATAAAGCCCCGGACACTCATGTTGATTAACCTCGCATTGGAGCTGCCCCTCCGAGGGGACGCCCTCGCCCGAGGCCCGCCCAGAGCCCCCCGGCCCAGCGGCCTTGCTCTCTCCCTGCCGAGGGGCCTCCAGACGGCAGACCACTCTGGGCTCGGCGAGTGACGAGCTCAGCGGCCGGTAGCCGGCTGTCCGGAAGCATGAACACAGCCATAAGTGACAGGTAAACGGACGCGGAAGCTGGTTTACTCAAACCAGCAGTAGCCACCCGCCTATGATGGAGCCACCCCGTGTGTAACACTGCACCCGCACCTGGCACCATCACCCAGCTGAAGCTTCCCAGGCTCTGGTACAGTCACTACGGCCACTGGGCAAATTCTGGCAGATGCCGTGACAACGCGACTGGCCTGTGGTGCGTCAGACCCCACAGGAAGGACGCCCGGCCCTCTGCCGCTCTCCCCCCGCCGGAACGCTCAGGTCACTTAGGCAGGAGCCGGGCAGTCGGCCTTGGGCGCGAGGCGGAGGCCGCATGGTCTGCGCCCCTCCCAGGCTTTCACCTGAGAGTGTAAACACCGTGTCAACGCCATCGCCGTCAAGCCGCGCGCTTTCTCTGGGTACTAGTTTCATTTTCTCCTCTGTGAATCCTCCTACGTCTCTCTGCCCCAAATGAGACGACGGCTGTACTTTCTCAGAAATGGAAGAAATGTGCCTGGGACCTCAGTCATGTCCTCCGCTCCGAGGGCAGCCTGTTCAGGGGTGACGCGGCCGCACCCTGTGGGAGCGCCCCCGCTTCTGCACCAGCCCGACGGGCCCCGGGCACCACTCAGCGAGCACGCGCGCCTACGCCAACCTCTCTTCCTTGCTGGGTCCTGTCCCGAGGAGACAAAGATGCTCTGTTCTCTCCCTGACACTCTGGGGACCCACCTGTCGTGTGAGGAGTCGCGGCTGACCTGCTTAGACCCAAGCAGAGCTGGTGGCCGCGCCCCGCGCTGAACCAGGACAAGGTTACCGGGCTGGTCCCCAGAGCAGCCTGGGACCCCCATTTAAAGGTTCCTGGGACCCTCATTTAAAGGGACGCTATCTTGATGAACTGAAGGACTTCTGGCTCGTGAGCCCAACTCGTGGAGTCATTTAAGCCCCGGACTCCCGGTTCACCAGCCTGGCCTCGAGCCAAGCTGCCCAGGGAGTCCGGAAGCACTGACCTGGAAGCACTTACCGGGGACATCTTCCGGATGAGGTCATGGGCCACCACCAGCAGGTCCCCGTCCTTGGTCAGCTTTCTGCGGAACTCGGCCACGTCCCCAGGGTGCAGCACCTCCAGCTGCTCCGCAGCCTCGATCACGGCCTCGATGCAGCTCCTCCAGGAGCACAGGGCGGGGATCCCTGGGGCCACCGCTGCGCTGACGCCCGTCCCAATGACCAGGAGCAGCTCCTGGGGCTGTTTCCGGATGAGGCTTTTTAAAAACTTTCTGCTTAAAAACAAGGGAGGGGGAGAATGAAAGCCAGCATGGAAGCCCTGCCACCGCGAGGGAGACGCTGCAGCCCGTAAGCGTCCGTGAGGCGGCGAGTCCAACACAGCTGGCGCTGGACATATGCCTCAACCCCGCCACACGGACCACAGGGCCAGCCTGTGCGCCGCGCTCCGTATGCACTTCCCTTTCTGTGTACGCATCTCACTGGTTCAGTCCTCACTCCGTGAGGGACGTGGGGACTCTACTGTCTTGTCCGTCTCGAGTCCCCCATGGTGTTGGTAAGAGTGACGTGTGTATGTAAACAAAGCAGCTCAGCAATTTAAATTCCTTTAAAACGGCCAAGAGCTTGTAAATACAAACTATGGCGATAAACGATCCCTGATCACAGGGACAGAAAAGAAAATCCCTGGCAAAACGCGGGTCCTCCACGACCCACTCCCCGGCAAGCACTTCCTCCTGCGTTACTTCACGGAGTCAAGTTTATCACCTGCCCGTTTATTGTCAGAGATTTCTTTCCTGCAAACCACAACGCCCTCCAGCCTTAGAGGTGCCCCTGATCCCCTGCTGCTTGGTGCGGAGGCCAGGCGGCAGGGGCTTCCTCGGGCAGAAAGAGAACTGTCTCCTGGAACGTTTCCTACATTGAAGCAAAGGCCTCTGAGACCATCTCCTAACCTGCTGTGACTGGCCCTCGCAGGTATCAAGTAACACATGAGAAGCTTTGCACTGGAGGCTATACACCCGTGTGAAGGTGCACTCGACGTCATTTACCTTGATTTTTGTTCACTTCTATTTGTTGTCTTTTCCACTGAATCCATCTGTGAGCCCTAAAGAGATTCAGAGGCAACTTCTACTTCCCAGGTGAAAACTCTTTCATCAGTACCCTGAAAAAGATGAGGCTGGAATTAAAATCAAAGGTCGCAGAGCTCTCTCTAAATCAGAATTACTGAAAACCATCACATACAAAAACACAATCCAGAATGGTTCCTAAGCCCGCACTCCTAATCCTGTGACTTAAGAGGGCAGGCAGAGCCTTAGACCCAGGCACCCCAAAGCCCGCCTCTGGAAGGAGGAGACTGGGAAGGAGGCGACGCAGCGGCTCAGGGCCGGGGTTTGCGCTGTCCCCTCACCACTCCGCTCCAGGGCCACTTCCAGGGACACGGACACCAGGGATTTATCATGGGAGGGAAAGCAACGTCAGGGGACAGCAAAGCAAGCCACACGGGTCTCCAGGACAAGCCTCGCTCTCGAAGGCACCGAGCAGTTCACTGAGACGTGCCAGGACACACCGGCAAGTCTTCCAAGATGCCAGGCCTCCGCCCGGCCACGCTGACACCCAGTCCAGTGGAATAGTCTGAGTCCAAGGTCAATTCTTAGCTTACACAAAACAGGACTCTCAAACCAGCTAGGTCTCTATTGCCAAACAATCTCCACATTCTATCATCTTTCCAGAATCATATTGCCTCCACCAACTCTATACCTAATATTTACTGTAAAGAAGGAAATATACAGAAAAATAAAGATTAAAAAGCCCATAATCCTACTACCTACAAGCAATGACTGTTAGCATTTGTATAGTTCCCTCTAGATGTTTTACTTTAAAATGTTTACATCATTCGAGACCATAGGTCATATCTTACTTTTTCATGCATTTTAATAAAAGCATTTCTTTATGTTACTCAAAACTATTCATAAAGAGAAAAAACTAAAGGAAAAAAAAGAGGAAAGAAAAACTGTCCATAAGTAGAAGTGTTACAGCAACATGCACGAACCTCTGTCCCACTGCGAGGCCATCAGGCACTTCATCCACCCACCCCCCCCGCCCCAAGGCAGGACATCACTGGGGCTCTGACAACCACCTTTGCACACAAAGCTCTCATCTACTTTGAAATTGTATTCAGGAGGGATTTCTGCCAAGCAGAACTGCTGAGTTACAGAGCATGAAGCCTGTAAATATCTCGGCACATGCTGCCGAAACACGTCGCAGAGAAGCCGCCAACAGAAGGCCTGAGTGCCTGCTTGGCACAGCCCAGCTCGCACCAGCTGAAACCACCTCTCACACCTGTGATATTTCTCCCTCCCCCTCATTCAGCACTGGGTCACTAAAAATGATTTTCCAGGGTAAGGAAACGAGGCCTAATAAGTCTAGGAGCATCGTTAGGCTTTAAAGAGCATCATAAGAATATCCCCTGAAAATGGGCACAGACCCGTGCCGCGGCCTGTAGGCGTCCCCCCACCCAGGGGGAAGGTCCAGGGGGCCGTCAAGTGTCAGGGCCCTTCCCCAGGTGCTGAGGCAGGCCTGCAGGCGAGCTCCATGCTGCCCCCTGGCGCCCGTCCCGTGCCAGGGTGCTGCTGGGCCCCAACTCCTTCCGAGTCATCAAAGGTCAGGTCCTTCCGTTCCTCTCTGTTAGGTATTTTCTAAGGAAAGGAGAAATACTGAGGTTTCCCACTGTACCTTATAATCCCAAGGATAAGCGACCTTGGGCCC
Organism: Muntiacus reevesi; assembly: GCF_963930625.1. NCBI lineage: Eukaryota > Metazoa > Chordata > Mammalia > Artiodactyla > Cervidae > Muntiacus > Muntiacus reevesi. The sequence continues at coordinate 59,200,150 of NC_089249.1, read as the reverse complement.
TAGCCTGGCGACTTCAGTGACTGACCTAGCTCTTCACCAGCCCTCAGGGTTAACAGCTACACAGCAGGAAACCTTGCTAACAGACCGAGTTCTGCCAGCTCGGGAACCTATCAGAGGAAAAGTGCTCTGGACTCAAACCCTGGAGTCAGAGCTCGGGCACCGCAAAGGCTTTCCCAACCTCCCCCCTCAGGACGGAGCTCAGGGTCCTTCCCACTCCACCCTACGAGAGGAGTCAATATGAGATGCTCACCAGCTGATGAATCCAACTGCCCCCCAAATAATCTACGCCACTTCCCCACGTGGGGCGGAGTCTTTTATCTCACCCTGCTCTACACTGGGCGCCCAGTGACTGCAGAAGTCACATGCCCTAAACTGTCACCACTGTGAAGAACTTTAGAAATCTGTCTGTCGTTCTCTCAGTCATTGTTCAACTACTTTTGCCGCTCCTTTGTATATATGATCGCAGACACAGACTGAAAACCTAAACACTGCAAGCACACTTCTGCAAGAAGGTGTGAACAAATTAAACTTTTGTGGGCTGGATTTAAGTCCAAAATGAAGTGATTTCCAAGTTTTCCTAGAGAACAAGTCAACGCTGCAGGCTCTGAGCACTTACGTAACAGGTGAGGGCTGGTGCTCCTGGGCGGCCGGTTGCCGGCTTAAGTGCTCAAACCTCATCCTCCTCCTAGAGGAGGAGGTGATGAAGGCCCAGAGCCGGCTCCCCAGCACGTTCAGGCAGATGAGCCTCCAGACTCTAATGCTGACGGCTACCTTTAAGGATCACACCCGCCAACACAGGAAGTACCCGATCACATTAAATCTCAACACAATAACTAGGCAGTGATGAACTGCATAGCTGCCCATATTTAGACATTTACAGTTCATTGTAACATTACATGTTTAAAGACATTACCTCATTTCCTGTTCTTTCAGCAGCATGATTATCAGAGCCAAACCCCACAGTGACTCTAGAAAGTACTCCAATCTCGCCTTGTTTTTAAACCCAGGGCCAAGCAGGAGATCTCCGCAGCGCTGAGTACCCGATCCTAGAAGTCCCCACGGGACGGCGAGCCTCTGGCACTCTGCCCCCAACCCCAGCACCATCCTCTAAGCCCATCAGCTTCCAGACAACGAGGGTAACAAAAGCCTCCAGAGACCTTTCAGAAGCTGCATCTTTCGGTTTCCCTGGTGATCGTGTCGTCACCGCAGTTTGCAGGCCCAAAGCCCAGTCATCATAGCAACCCACTCCTTTTTACAAGGACCTAACAGCACTTTCTGAGAGCAAAATCCGGCCCCAACACAGATCTGTACAAGCAGTTCCTGTCCTTTTTATCCAAAGTCATGAATAAAAGTTTGGATGGGATATTTTCTGCTTAAATTTGAGATTATGAGCATTTTATGAACAAACTTCAGAGTAGTCAGAGACTGCCTTACTCGTTGAATGCCTATGTTCCACCCTAAATAAATGTTCATCTAACTGAGTCTAAGGCAAAACACAACAAACTACACACACCAAACTCGCTACTTAGAGCTGGCAAGGCAAACCCTGCCTCCCAGCTGCCTGACTCCACATGCCGGAGGGTTAACCGCCCCCCTCACCATGCCCTGGCCCAGCCAGCCCTCTCACTGACTCCGGCTTGGCCATGTGACTTCTTTGGCCAGCGGGGTGTCGGCAAACAAGTAAGCAGGCTGTGATAAGCACACTGGGGCTGGAACCTGCCCTGCTGGAATGGACTCAGCCCTGTTCAAGCCGGTCTAGCCTCCAGGACAGCTACCAGCGGACAGCACACCTGCTGGGCCAGCCAGAGTCCAGCTGAACCCGGCCCAGGTGCTGACCCCTGAAACCCTCATTCCCGCACACCCCACTCCATACATCACCAGAAAGAGGAGAGGGACGGGCAGAAGACCAAGCGTATCAAGATAAAGAGAGAAACGAACAAAAAGCATGCATCAGTGAGTGAATGAGTCAAAGTTTCGAGGGGGAGGGAGAAAATGCTTGTCAAGAACAGTGTTTTATTACAAGTTGTTTTAGTTGGTCAGTCGTGTCCAACTCTTTGTCACCCAGGCTCCTCTTCCCATGGGATTTCCCAGGCAAGAATACTGGGGTGGGTTGCCATTCCATTCTCCAGGGGATCTTCCCGACCCAGGGACAGAACTGTGTCTCCTGCACTGGCAGGCAGATTCCTTACCACTGAGCCCTCAGGGAAGCCCTTTATTACAAGTAGCATAATGAAAAATTTAAATCACTTTCTGTGACAAATTACACCTTCACTCAAGTACAAACCATGAAACAGAAGTTTCCAATCTGTGGGATCCTCAAAAATATCCTTAGGAAAAGTCAATTTCTTTCTATAAATGAATTATCACATGGTTCTTGAGCAGTATAAATGAGCATAGAAATAAGCAGGCATGTGGGAAACATGCTCAAAATACATTCCTCTTACACAGCAAGGGACGGGACATTGTAAACATTCATGAAAATCTCCAAATGTTGGCTTTCAACTCATGTATCCAATCCATCGAGCGATGGAATAAAATGCCCCCAGAATTTGTGGGAAAAGTCACACCCCTTTGACTACAAACGACTTGACTCAGATGAAGGCCTGAACAGGCAACGCAGCAAGCTTTTACCCTCAACACCCCCATTTGCTCCAGTTACCCCATACTGAGGAGTGATTTCTACACCTGCTGCCCTCAGCGGACAGGAGACCCGGAAATGACAGCTGAGTGTTATCCCCGTGTGGTTCCTAAAGACTGGAACGTCCCTACAGGAGGCCAAACCCGGTGAGTACACCCAGGCGGGTCTGCAGGCCTCCGGCCACAAAGCAAGCTCTTCCCGTCAGCAGAGCCCCTCCTCCCCTAGCCGTTAACACCCTCAGGCCCTCAGTCTCACCTGATTCCCACAAACTGCCTTTTTCCAAGCAATCTGGTTCCCCCAGCTGACCTGGGAGGGGGCCACAGAATCAGAAATCACTGGGCAACAAGAGGATGTTTTCAAGCACTGATGAATTATTGGGAACCTGACTGACAGAGGTTATTTCTGGCAAGTGCGTTGGCCTCATTAGGTTCACTTGAGCTGAAAACAAGCTGCAAAAGGACAAAAACTTAGCTTCCAGAACTGCAAAGGAGAGGCCTGCCCTGAAACCACAACGCCCAGGGCCACGGTGGAGAAAACAGGATCTGGAGACCAGAAGCATCACCACTCTCTGAACCTCAGTTTTCAAATCTGTCGAAAGGGAATGCCATCATTCCCATCACTGATTGGATTCTCCTGAAGATTTTAAGCGCACCAAAGACCTGAAAGGCACTTAACCTGAAGAGGTTTATCTATTACTGTCAACACCCCAGCAGCCAGCTTCTCTCCCTCAGCATCAGCAGACTTTCATTTTAACACTACTTCTCCACAACTACATACTCATCTAACCTGGATTCTGGTGAAACTTGACCACTTGACCTAGCCATTACTAGTGAGAGGTCTCCAGGATGAGCTGGTTTTTTTCCAAGTTTCAGGAAATAAAAAATCTCAATTTGAAAACACGCTACTTAACCAAACGCTTTTTATTCAGTCGACATAAACTGCAGCGGAAAAAAAATCCTTATTCTGTAGTGATCGAAACGTGTCCGTTTGCTTCTTGAAAGCAACTCCAGAGTAGCCTGGGCTCACCAGCTCAAACCAAGGAAACAACAAAACCCACCACTAACAAAAAATGTACAGATCACCATTTAGTTCAAAAAGCAGCACTAATTATTGACACCTTCTACACCCCTGTTAGATCCAAGGGCAAACACTACGCGCTTACAGGCACGATCTCATTCAAAGCTCCCCATGACCCTGTGACGTGGCTCTTATTACCTCTCACCTGGCCAAGGCTGACGTTAAACCCTTTCAAGAGGCCAACCACCATGATAAATGTAGTCGTCCCAGTTTTCTCCGAACATCAGTGTGGCTCAGATGGCAAACAAATACACCTGACCTTTTACTCGGAACACTGCCAACAGCTGAAGTGTTCACTAACAGTCTGTCCAACGGATGTGACACGCTATACAACTCAGAGACATGTTACTCAATAATAAGCCAATAATGGGGAAAATGTGCCCGTACAGAGGCTAAGGCATGCTGAACCACCAGCGTTATCCATCCCAAGAGGAATAAGAGATGTTCTATTAATAGAAAATAAACCTCCAGTGAACTCTAAAATTATAGAACTGCAGAGTTGGAGGAGTCTTAAAGGTTCTGTGATGTCAAATACCCTACCTTACAAATGTGAGAACTGAGACTGAGAGACAGTGTCTTGGCAAAGCTTCCCCAGGAGTCAGGGGACAAGTGACACTCACTCCCGGCCCAAGCCCCACAGTCCTGCCGCTATCCCAGGCACACCTGGTCCACTGCGGCCCTCAAAGCTCATGTAAGGCACTAATCTACAGCTCTTTTTACTACCAAACCTTTACATCAGGGCTTCCCTGGTGGCTCAGATGGTAAAGAAATCTGCCTGCAATGCAGGAGATCCTAGTTGGATCCCTGGGTCAGGAAGATCCCCAGAGAAGGAAACGGCAATCCACTCCAGGGTTCTTGCCTGGAGAATCCCATGGACAGAGGAGCCTGGTGGCTGCCGTCTGTGGAGCAGCAAAGAGCTGGACACGACTGAACAACAAACACTTCCACTTTATAAAAATCAAACCACATGGCGCGGCTGGTCTGCAGGTTCACCTGTTTCCTCGCTCCATCCATACTACAGGAATGCTGAAATAAACAGCCACCATCAGGAAGATTCAGAGGCAGCAAGAAGCAGCCTCAGGCAAAACAACCAGCCCGCAAGAGTTTTGTTGGGTCCCTGCCTGCCGCTTATCACACAACAGTCTGTGTTAACTTTAGCAGAGACAGATAAGGAGGGCTCAGCCTGGAAACAAAGCCGCCTCTGGAGAGGACTTCACCCTCCTGGGAAAGAGACCTTGAGGCTCTTTGCGGGAGGAAGTAGGATCCAGCCCAGAGAGTCCAGCCTTAGAAGTCTGACAACCGAGTTTACCGGCTGAACAACTTCAAATAGGGCTCAGTTACTCAGCCTCTCTGAGCTGTGTATTTCCTTTATCTTATTATCTCAAGGTTGCTGGAACATGAAAAAGGCTAACATTTAAACTAGCAAAGCCTACGGCAGTGTGATTCCCCTACACCCCATGCAGGAGGTGGGTATTCTTCCTGGGTTTATTCAAATAAAATTAAATAACAGTGAACTTCCTTTCCTTGGTGACACTAGTCTCATTTTAAGTCCTTAAGCTCCACACATCCCCACGTGTCGAGTTTATTGGAGGGCAAGAACACAGAACATCTTCATTATCACAGAGACTTCTATTACTGTACTGGGAGAGACTCCCTGCCCCTCACGCCAAGTCCACACCTCCACAAACAAAAGTCGTGTGCCTTTCTCTTTTAAATAGCTCTCTAATCCACACCCTCTGCCACGCCTTTTGCTCCTCTCAACTTGTCTAGACTGCTGACAGGCACCCTGCTTCCGGTTTCAGCCCCTCTGGTCCCAGTCTCCAAAGTGACGTTTCTGACACAACACATCTGATCTCTCAGGACCCCCAAGCCCAGCTAATAAACCAAATCCATGATCCGGTTCCATTCCTGAGACCCAGCCTCTCCCCCCTGCCCTCCCACCCACTGTGCCCCATGTCCCTCTCCTGCGTGGACGCTGGACTCACCCTGACACAGACAATCCCCTGATGAAGTCCTAGGTGACCTATAGGCAGAAGGACCAAACCTCTCCTAAAAAGACTAACCAAGCTCCTAACGCCAGTGCCCAGGCAGAAAACTGTGGGCTCAAACAGGAAAGAGCAGGACTGGTCTTTGGGTCTAGACTTTAAGAAGCTCAGCCACGCGTGAGGTCCTCCCTGGCAACATGCTGGTCCAGGTCACCTGCCACCTTTCCCATGGTCTTGCTCCCTCCAACCAATTTTCCTGCACCAGACCCAGCGACTGTTCAAAAACACAAAATCTATCTTCACTCTGCTCCTCAAACCCCTCGATGGCCCCCCACTCTTTTCCAGGACCAAATCCTCTCTGCTGTGCTGAGTTGCTTCAGTCGTGTCTGACTCTTTGTGACCCCATGGACTGTAGCTCACCGGGCTCCTCTGTCCAAGGAATTGTCCAGGCAAGAACACTGGAGTGGGTTGCCATTCCCTTCTCTAGGAGATCCTCCTGATCCAGGGACTGAAGCCGGGTCTCCTGCCTTGCAGGCAGACTTACTGCTGAGCCACCAGGGAAGCTCCCAAACTCTCTACTGGGCCTTAAAAGTTCCCCCTGCTTTGGTCCTGCCCCTCCCCATCGCACTCTGAGCTTCCCAGTTTCCTCCATTCCCGTCTCCCCTACTCCAAACACCTCCCTCACTCCTCATGCACTGACCAACACCCACCTTCCTTGGCTCTGAGCTGGTCCAAAACACACTCACAGGGACAGTGAAAGCAGTAATTCAGGAAAGGACCAAGGGCATGGGGCCTCAGGGCACAAAGCTGGATTCTTCCCACTTCAGGATCTAATTGCTTGAGGACCTTGTTCATTAAGGTCTTACACCTCCAGTCAGAGGCTTACCTGGGGGCACAGGGGCAAAGAACCCACCTGCCAAGCAGTAGACTCAGGCTCGACCCCTGGGTTGGGAAAATCCCCTGGAGAAAGAAATGCCATCCACTCCAGTATTCTTGCCTGGGAAATCCCATGGACAGAGAAGCCTGGCGGGCTAGTCCATAAGGCTGCCAAGAGTCAGACACACTTAGCAACTAAACCACCACCACCACAACCTTAAAGCATGTGGATCCACCCCAAGCCCCTCACCTACTTAGCTCTGCCTCCCTCCACAACACATCTGTTCTCTAGGTGTTTCTGTGGGGCCATAGGAACCTCAGTAAAGGGCATTAAAAGTTAAACACTGTCCTGCTTTGGCCTCAGCACAACAGTCAACTCAGTGCAAGCGCTCCACCCCCTGCCCGGCCACAAAGGGTCATCAGATGACTCATTAGACGCCTCTACTTCTTTCATACTAAGAATTTACAAAAGCCCGGGAACTCTTTCACAGATGCCCGATGGGTCCACAGACCGCAGGTTTGAGAAGCCCAGCCTCCAGAGTTGCGTGGACAGGGAGCATAAAGGGACTGAACCTCAAGGGCAGGTAGTGGAGGGTGGGGACGGCAGTCTAGGGATCCGGGGGGCTAGAAAGAGACGGCACGGTGGCGGGGGCGGGGGGGGGGGTGCTTCGCAGCCCAGGGGGGTTCTAAAGAAGCCTGAGAAGGGAAAGTCAGGGACAGTCGCGGGGGTCCTGAAGGAATCTGGGGAGGTTTCTGAAACTGAGGATCCTCGAGGTCCCGGGACCCTGAATCGGCGGCAGGGCCTCAGGGCGGGGCGGGGTTGGGGGGAAGTCCGGAAGGGTTTCGGGACTTGAGGACCCTGAAAAGTGTAGGGGCAAAAGGTGGCCGGCGACTCCCACAGGGTCTCGGGGGCCAGGGGTGTCTGAGGAGGCCGGGGCGGATCCCGGGGGGGAGGGGGTCTTCGGGGCTGGGGTTCCCGAGAGAAGGGTTTGGGGGTGGGTCTTGGGCACCGAGGTCCGTCGGGGTCCTTCAGGCGGCCGTGGATCCCGAGAGTGGCCGGGGGGTCTGGAGGGGCAGGGACGGGTCCTGAGAATCCCGAGGTCTTGAGGGGGCCTCTCTCCACTCGGCACCCCCGGGCCGCCCCCCGCCAGTCAGCTCACCCCACGGTGCCTCCTCCGGCTCAGCGGGTCCAAGTCTCAGGGGGCTCCCGGCGGCCGCGCGCCCGGGGGTCACCAGGCCGAAGGCGGTCTGCGGGGAGGGCGACAGCGCGCGCCGAAGCCGGAGCCGGAGCCGGAGCCGGAGCCGAAGTCGGAATGGTAGGCGGAGACGGAGAAGTCAACGGCGCGCCGCCCTCAGCCGCGACTCCAACGGAGGCTGCCGCGGCACAGCCGCAAAGCCTTCCCCCGCGCGCCCGCCCCCGCCGCGCGAAGGTTCCGCCCCGAAACCGACGGCTCGGAGTAGCAGGCCCCGCCCCCTAGAGGCTCCGCCCCCACCTTTGGCGCAGGCGCGGTCGAGGGCGCGGGGAGCGCGATTCAGTTCGGTTCAGTCGCTCAGCTGTATCCGACTCTTCGCGACCGCATGGACTGCAGCACGCCAGGCCTCCCTGTCCTACGTCAACTCCCGGAGTTTACTCAAACTCAGGTCCATTGAATCGGTGATGCCATCCAACCATCTCATCCGCTGTCGTCCTCTTCTGCCTTCAGTCTTTCCCAGCATCAGGGTCTTCTCCAGTGAGTCAGTTCTTCACATCAGGTGGCCAAGGTGTTGGGGAGTTTCAGCTTCAGCATCAGTCCTTCCAGTGAATATTCAGGACTGATTTCCTTTAGAATGGACTGGTTGGATCTCCTTGCTGTCCAAGGGACTCTCAAGAGTCTTCTCCAACACCACACTTGATTCAAAAGCATCAATTCTTCACCGCTCAGCTTTCCCTTATAGTCCAACTCTCACATCCATACATGACCGCTGGAAAAACCATAGCTTTGACTAGAGGGACCTTTGTTGGCAAAGGAACGTCTCTGCTTTGTAATATGCTGTCTAAATTGGTCATAACTTTTCTTCCAAGGAGCAAGCATCTTTTAATTTCATGGCTGCATTCACCGTCTGAAGTGATTTTGGAGCCCCCCAAAATAAAGTATGTCACTGTTTCCACTGTTTCCCCATCCATTTGCCATGAAGTGATGGGACTGGATGCCATGATCTTAGTTTTCTGAATGTAGATTTTTAAGCGAATTTTTTCACTCTCCTCTTTCACTTTCATCAAGAGTCTCTTTAGTTCTTCACTTTCTGCCATAAGGGTGGTGTCATCTGCATATCTGAGGTTATTGACATGTCTTCCAGCAATCTTGATTCTAGCCTGTGCTTCCTCCAGCCCAGTGTTTCTAATGATGTACTCTGCATATAAGTTAATTAAGTAGGGTGACAATATACAGCATTTACAGGACTCCTTTTCCTATTTGGAACCAGTCTGTTGTTCCATGTCCAGTTCTAACTGTTGCTTCTTGATCTGCAGGTTTCTCAGGAGGCAAGTCAAGCGGTCTGGTAGTCCCATCTCTTTAAGAATTTTCCAGAGTCTGTTGTGGAAGCACAACAGAGGCACAACAAAGCGTACAGCCAGAGGCTTTGGCATAGTCAGTGAAGCAGAAGCAGGGCTCGGGTGGGGCTGAACCTCTGGTTGGCCCTCCCCTGCAGGTGCTCACAGTGTGGCCTCAGTTTCTAAAACGGGAGCAGGCACGCTTTGCAGAGACATAGAGGCCAGCTGTGCTGCTGGGGAAGACTCGAGAGTCCCTTGGACCCCAAGGAGATCCAACCAGTCCATCCTAAAGGAGATCAGTCCTGAATATTCATTGGAAGGACTGATGCCAAAGCTGAAGCTCCAATACTGTGGCCACCTGATGCAAAAAACTGACTCATTGGAAAAGACCCTGATGCTGGGAAAGATTGAGGGCAGGAGGAGAAGGGGACGACAGAGGATGAGATGGTTGGATGGCATCACCAACTCAATGGATATGAGTTTGAGTAAACTCCAGGAGTTGGTGATAGACAGGCAGGCCTGGCGTGCTGAAGTCCATGGGGTCGCCAAGAGTTGGACACGACTGAGCGACTGAACTGAACTGAACTGATAGACCAGTAAGTGGGATCGGAGGCACCTCTCTGCAGCCAGGCCCCGCACCACACTCATGGACAGCTTCAGTTCTCCAGCCTGAGATGGGTCCAAACCCAGGCAGATCTCGGATCCCCTGCTTGCCAATTGCCTGGCTAAAATCTCCAGTTTGCTCCACTTACCCGGGGTTCTTTTCCTTCAGAGTTCTTACAGCCCTGAAACTATGTTCACTAATTATCTGTGTCTCCCCAGCCCTCCCTGGGGAGCCAGGACCTTGTTCCCCATGTCCACCCCTGGGAGCCCACCCTCCACTATCCTCCACCTGGGAGCCCAGAAGCTAGAACAGTGCTGGGCACACAACTGCTGCCCAAATGTCGTGAATGAGTGAGTGTCCACCGGTGTTCTTATGAAGAAATACACTCACCCGGAGACGGGGAATGGGACTGGCTAGGGTTCGGGTCCGTGAGTCTGTGGGACATGCCCAGCTGATTTCGTGTCTCCAGTTGATATTCCTCTCCTCCCTTGTCTGCCCCTGGAAACCTTTCCCTGCCCTGTGCAAGACTTAACCGGATCCAAAGCCACTTGCTCTTGCCAGCCTTCCGTGTTTCCTGAATCCACACTCCCTACCCCGCCCAGGCCAGCCAGAGTTAATGGCTATTTCCTGTCTCCTTAGCAGTTTTTCTTTGCTCCCCACCCCACCCCACCCCACCCCACCCCACCTCCCCAGCTGATTTTAAAGTTGGCTAACATACCCCAGCCTGTCTCCAGCCCCACAGGAAGCCTCCCATTTGTGGGTGAAGTTCTGCTGGTGAGTTTCGGCAGCCCGTGAACTCTCTGGGGGCCCCAGAGCCAGGAGCACTGTGGGGGCCGCTGACTCAGGCCACTGAAGGAGGAGCAGAGATGGGCTTCCCATGGGTGCCAGCACTTGCCCAAGATCTTTCCTGTGTTCTTTAGGCCTAGGAAGAAGGAGAGGAAGTCACTGACGTTACTGTTCCGGATGGGGAACATTTAACCACCGCTGCATACAGTCCCTCCTGCCCTGGACAAGGGGTCAGGATGCAGTGTGTTTCAGTCCTGAGTACCCGTGTTACCTGAAAACTGGGCTCACCTCTTGGGGGGTGTCAAGCCAAAGACAGCTAAGCCAAACAGCAGGAGAAGGAAGGATTTATTCTCACTTGCAGCAAGTAAGGAAAACCATTAGGGGTCTTTCCAAAGCAGTATCTACCCAAACAGCAAAACTGGTGAAGTATTAAGCTAAGTAAAGTGAAGTAAAGTTGCTCAGTCGTGTCTGACTCTTTGCGACCCCATGGACTGTAGCCTACCAGGCTCCTCCCATGGGATCTTCCAGGCAAGGGTACTGGAGCGGGTTGCCATTTCCTTCTCCAGTATTAAGTTAAGGGGCTTCTTCAAGAAGGCTTGAGTAGAGAATTCCGCACTGAATGGGGCAAAGGTCAACAGAATCCAAGCCTTAGTGGATTGAAGTCAGGAAGGTCAACACCATCTTTCCATCCTCCCCCTGGGCTGGGTCCTTAGTTCCTGCAAATGGTAAAGACTGTATTACATTATGGGCTTGAGTTTAGTTCAGTTCAGTCGCTTAGTCATGTCCAACTCTTTGTGACCCCATGGGCTGTAGCCCGCCATTCCTCCTCATGGAATTCTCCAGGCAAGAATACTGGAGAAGGTAGTCATTCCCTTCTCCAGGGGATCTTCCCAATCCAGAGATCGAACCCAGCTCTCCCGCATTTCAGGCTGATTCTTTACCAGCTGAGCCACCAGGGAAGCCGAGGAGGTCTGGGTCTCTCTTCTGTCGCTGACTATTGTTTCTCGGCGGCTTTTCCTTTGTTCCTGTGTTCCCTCACTTGTCTTAAGATCTTCGATTACTGAGACTTGTTCAAGGGCCAGGCTTAGATCCCCAAAAGGTTTAAGCCAAAAATGGCGTTTCTTAGGTCAAGAAAGCCACACCTGGTTCTTTCTTCAGGGAACCCCCTACCCTATATGATTATACTCTTGCCCTTAAAACACAGCTCCTGCCCTTAAAACACAGCTCCTGCCCTTAAGGTCCCAGGCCCCAGCTTGGATCTTATGAACAGGACCCCGTGGCCTGGGTGTGTCAGAGGTCAGACCCAAGGTTCACTGGGGTCCTGGGCAGGGCGTGACAGGGTGGTGGAGCTGGAATAATCAGTTCAGCTCCAGGCAAGGGATAGGCTGGAAGTCTCAACACTCCACCAAAAAGCTCAGCCAGGAAGCCTTACCTGGCTTCCCGATGGCTTGGCACATAAAAAGTCCTCCAGCAATGCAGAAGACACAGGAGATGGAGGTATGATCCCCTGGAGAAGGGAATGGCAATTCATTCCAGTTCCAATATTTTTGCCTGGAGAATCCCATGGACAGAGGAGCCTGGCTGGCTACAGTCCATGTGGTCACAAAGAAGGCACAAGAAGCCTTACAAGGACAAAGCCAGCAGAAGGGACAGCCTGGGAACCTTGCCTTTCCCTCCCCTCCCACATATCCAGGGGACACGCAGCTTCTCTCAAGCTGTGGAAAATCCCCGGGAGGCCCTGCCGCCTGGCAGCACTGCCCACACTCGAGACAGATAAGTCAGTGGCGGGAGAGGGAGCCAAGGGGCCAGCTTGGTGCTGGGTGAGGACTGTGTCATGTGATGTTGGCCCTGCAGGGTGCGGGACTCCTGGCCTCCCTCATTCAGCATATAATGAACACAGGAGCGAACACGTGTGCGCGTGAAACTGCTCCCCAAGCCCCCAGACAGACCCCACTCACCTCTGTGCTAAAGGCGCCCTCCTGGGCACACAGCAGGGGATGCCCGGTGGCACACCAGTGTGTCTGGAATGGACATGTTTTCTCATGTGTGTGTACACTGCTGTGAACTATGAACTTCCAGATGTTCAAGCTGGATTTAGGAAAGGCAGAGGAACCAGAGATCAAATTGCCAGCATCCACTGGATCATCGAAAAAGCAAGAGAGTTCCAGATAAACATCTACTTCTGCTTTATTGACTATGCCAAAGCCTCTGTATGGATCACAGCAAACTGTGGAAAATTCTTTAAGAGACAGGAACACCAGACCACCTGACCTGCCTCCTGAGAAGTCTGTATGCAGGTCAAGTAGCAACAGTTAGAGCTGGACATGGAACAATAGACTGGTTCCAAATAGGAAAAGGAGTACATCAAGGCTGTATATTGAGTAATCACCCTGCTTACTTAACTTATATGCAGAGTACATCATGAGAAATGCTGGGCTTGATGAAGCACAAGCTGGAATCAAGATTGCCGGGAGAAATGTCAATAACCTCAGATATGCAGATGACACCATCCTTATGGCAGAAAGTAAAGAAGAACTAAAGAGCCTCTTGATGAAAGTGAAAGAGGAGAGTGAAAAAGTTGGCTTAAGACTCAACATGATCTTAGAAAACTAAGATCATGGCGTCTGGTTCCATCACTTCATGGCAAATAGATGGGGAAACAGTGGAAACAGTGACAGACTTTATTTTGGGGGGCTCCAAAATCACTGCAGACGGTGACTGCAGCCATGAAATTAAAAGACGCTTACTCCTTGGAAGGAAAGTTATGACCAACCTAGACAGCATATTAAAAAGCAGAGACGTTCCTTTGCCAACAAAATTCTGTCTAGTCAAAGCTATGGTTTTTCCAGTAGTCATGTATGGATGTGAGAACTGGACTATAAGGAAAGCTGAGCAGTGAAGAATTGATGCTTTTGAAGTGTGGTGTTGGATAAGACTCTTGAGAGTCCCTTGGACAGCAAGGAGATCAAACCAGTCAATCCTAAAGGAAATCAGTCCTGAATATTCATTGGAAGAACTGATGCTGAAGCTGAAACTCCGATACTTTGGCCACCTGATGGAAAGAGCTGAGTCATTGGAAAAGACCCTGATGCTGGGAAAGATTTGGGGCAGGAGGAGAAGGGGACGACAGAGGATGAGATGGCTGGATGGCATCACCAACTCAATGGATATGAGCGTGAGTGAACTCCGGGAGTTGGTGATGGACAGGGAGGCCTGGTGTGGTGCAGTCCATGGAGTCGCAGAGTCGGACACGAATGAGTGACTGGACTGAACTGTACACTGTTTATTGTTTAGTCACTGAGTCGGGCCCAACTCTTTGGCGACCCCATGGACTGTAACCCACCAGGCTCTGCTGTCCAAGGGTTATCTCAGACAAGAATTCTGAAGTGGGCTGCCATTTCCTTCTGCCAGGGATCTTCCCAATGCAAGGGTGGGAACTGCATCTCCTGCATTGCAGGTGGGGTTTTTGCAGACTGAGCTGCCAGGGAAGCATCCATCATAAGCCACATGCTGGTCTCTCCATGGGCTCGCCAAGTGCCTCCGTGGTAAAGAATCCGCCTGCCAGCGCAGGAGATGTGGGTTCGATCCCTGGGTGGGGAAGATCCCCTGGAGAAGGAAATGGCAACCCATTCCAGTATCCTTGCCTGAGAAATCCCATGGACAGGGGAACCTGGTGGGCTACAGCCCGTGGGTGGCAAGGAGTCCAACACGACTTAGCAACTAAACAACAACACGCAATGCATGTTGTGTATCTCTGGGCCACACCTGCATAGATAACACACAGCACACACCCTCACCCTGGGTGTACGTTGCCTTGTGACACATGCTTGCTGTAGGTGTTCTAATGGAAACGAGGCCGACAGTTGGACACGACTTAGCATCTGAACGACCACAAGCCTTTTGAATCCTCCCCACACCTCCCCCGACACCAGCTTCCCGGAGAAGCTCCAGCTGCGGTACCTGTGTCTGGGCAGGCTGGCAGGTAGGACTGCGATGCCAGCCTGGGCCGCAGGCGGGGTATGTGTGAATGGCTGGACGGCTTTGCTGGCAGGAGAAGGGAGGAGGGGAGCTTGGCAGAAACACCTTGGAAAAGTCTCCCTGGCCCCTCTTCTCTGCCGTTCAGTCTTGCCCCACTGTACCCCGGCTCCAGCTCAGGCCTCATCCCCACAGGCCTGGAAATTTGCAACAGGCTGCTCCCCACTCACCAGTCAAGGACCCTGCCCCCGAGTAGCCATGATAAGGCCAGGGGGGCTGGCATGAACACCTGCTGTCCTAGGAGCTGGGGACACAGCAGGAAATCAGCCCTGTCTTCATGGAGCTGATGATGTAGATGGGAAACAGGCGGTAAACTCTGAGTCAGAGTAGGGGGAGGCTGTAAAGAAAAGGGGAGCTGGGTTAGAGACAGACACACTATGAAAGTAAAAGGAGCAATTTGCAAAGCACATATCCAGCTAAGGACCCGATCTAGAATATGCTAAGAACTCATAACTTGATAATAAGATAAGCAACTCAGTTTTTTAAAACTGAGCAAAAGATCTGAACACGTTTCATCAAAGAAAACATGTGAACAGCAAATAATGACCTGCAAAGATGCTTCCCTGGTGGTTCAGATGGTAAAGTGTCTGCCCACAATGCAGGAGACCTGGGTTCAATCCCTGAGTTGGGAAGATCCCCTGGAGAAGAAAATGGCAACCCAAGTGTTCTTGCATGGAAAATTCCACGGACAGAGGACCCTGGTAGGCTACAGTCCATGGGATTGCAAAGAGTTGGACACGACTGAGTGACTTCACTTTCACTTTCTAAAGATGCTCGATATTGTCACTGGGAAATACAAATCAAAACCACCCTATGCCACCAGAATGCTCAGAAGATTTACTGAGCATGGCCCTGCCCATCAGAACAAGACCCAGTTTCCCCTCAGTCAATCTCTCCCATCAGGAAGCTTCCATAAGCCTCTTATCCTTCTCCATCAGAGGGCAGACAGACTGAAAACCACAATCACAGAAAACTAACCAGTCTAGTCACACGGACCACAGCCTTGTCTAACTCAATGAAACTATGAGCCATACCGTGTAGGGCCACCCAAGACAGTCGGGTTATGGTGAAGAGTTCTGACAAAACGTGGCCCACTGGAGAAGGGAACGGCAAACCCCTTCAGCATTCCTGCCTTGAGAGCCCCGTGAGCAGCATGAGGAGGCCAGCATCTTTGTGGGGGGAGTAAAATTGCTTCACAAAGTTACGTGGGTTTCTGCTATACAACCAAGGGAATCGGCCACGTGTGTGCACACATGCCCTCCGTCCTGGGCCTGCCTCCCTTACCCCACCCCGGCCCTCTGGGTCATCCCAGAGGTGAGCTGCCTGTGCTATACGTCGGCTTCCTACTAGCTATCTATCTCACACATGGGAGTGGGTATCTGTCAATCCTAAGCTTCGTCTCACCCTCCCCTTCCCCCTCTGGGCCCATATGTCTGTTCCCTATGCCTGCAACTCTGTTCCTGCCCTGGAAACAGGCTCATCTGTACCATTTTTCTAGACACCACATACATGCATTAATACACAGTTTTCTCTTTCTGACATACTTTGCTCAGTATGACAGTCTCAAGGTTTACCCACATGTCTACAAATAACCCAGTTTCATTCCTTTTTATGGCTGAGTAATATTCCAGTGGAAGTGAGAAATATATTTAAGGGACTAGATCTGATAGACAGAGTGCCTGATGAACTATGGACAGAGGTTCATGACATTGTACAGGAGACAGGGATCAAGACCATCCCCATGGAAAAGAAATGCAAAAAAGCAAAATGGTTGTCTGAGGAGGGCTTACAAGTTGCTGTGAAAAGAAGAGAAGTGAAAAGCAAAGGAGAAAAGGAAAGATATTCCCATCTGAATGCAGAGTTCCGAAGGATAGCAAGGAGATATAAGAAAGCCTTCCTCAGCGATCAATGAAAAGAAATAGAGGAAAACAACAGAATGGGAAAGACTAGAGATCTCTTCAAGAAAATTAGAGATACCAAGGGAACATTTCATGCAAAGATGGGCTCGATAAAGGAAAGAAATGGTATGGACCTAACAGAAGTAGAAGATATTAAGAAGAGGTGGCAAGAATACACAGAAAAACTGTATAAAAAAGATCTTCATGACCCAGATAATCATGATGGTGTGATCACTCACCTAGAGCCAGACATCCTGGAATGTGAAGTCAAGTGGGCCTTAGGAAGCATCACTATGAACAAAGCTAGTGGAGTTGATGGAATTCCAGTTGAGCTATTGCAAATCCTGAAAGATGATGCTGTGAAACTGTTGCACTCAATATGCCAGCAAATTTGGAAAACTCAGCAGTGGCCACAGGACTGGAAAAGGTCAGTTTTCATTCCAATCCCAAAGAAAGGCAATGCTTAAGAATGCTCAAACTACTGCACAATTGCACTCATCTCACACGCTAGTAAGGTAATGCTCAAAATTCTCCAAGCCGGGCTTCAGCAATATGTGGACCGTGAGCTTCCAGATGTTCAAGCTGGATTTAGGAAAGGCAGAGGAACCAGAGGTCAAACTGCCAACATCCACTGGTTCATCAAAAAAGCAAGAGAGTTCCAGAAAAACATCTATTTCTGCTTTATTGACTATGCCAAAGCCTTTGACTGTGTGGATCACAACAAACTGTGGAAAATCCTGAAAGAGATGGGAATACCAGACCACCTGACCTGTCTCTTGAGAAACCTATATGCAGGTCAGGAAGCAACAGTTAGAACTGGACATGGAGCAACAGACTGGTTCCAAATAGGAAAAGGAGCACGTCAAGGCTGTATATTGTCACCCTGCCTATTTAACTTACTTGCAGAGTACATCATGAGACATGCTGGGCTAGAGGAAGCACAAGCTGGAATCAAGATTGCCGGGAGAAATATCAATAACCTCAGATATGCAGATGACACCACCCTTATGGCAGAAAATGAAGAAGAACCAAAGAACCTCTTGATGAAAGTGAAGGAGGAGAGCGAAAAAGTTGGCTTAAAGCTCAACATTCAGAAAACTAAGATCATGGCATCTGGTTCCATCACTTCATGGCAAATAGATGGGGAAACAGTGGAAACAGTGTCAGACTTTATTTTTGGGGGCTCCAGAATCACTGCAGATGGTGACTGCAGCCATGAAATTAAAAGACACTTACTCCTTGGAAGGAAAGTTATGACCAACCTAGACAGCATATTAAAAAGCAGAGACATTACTTTGCCAACAAAGGTCCATCTAGTCAAGGTTATGGTTTTTCTAGTAGTTATGTATGTATGTAAGAGTTGGACTGTAAAGAAAGCTGAGTGCTGACGAATTGATGCTTTTGAACTATGGTATTGGAGAAGACTCTTGAGAGTCCCCTGGACTGCAGAGAGATACAACCAGTCCATCCTAAAGGAGATTAGTCCTGGATGTTCATTGGAAGGACTGATGCTGAAGCTGAAACTCCAATAGTTTGGCCACCTCATGCGAAGAGTTGGCTCATTGGAAAAGACCCTGATGCTGGGAGGGATTGGGGGCAGGAGGAGAAGGGGACGACAGAGGATGAGATGGTTGGATGGCATCACCGACTTGATGGGCATGAGTTTGAGTAAACTCCAGGAGTTGGTGATGGACAGGGAGGCCTGGCATGTTGTGATTCATGGGGTCGCAAAGAGTCAGACACGACTGAGCGACTGAACTGAACTGAATATTTCATTGTGTATATGTTCCACATCTTCTTTATCCATTCATCTGTCGTTGGACATTTAGGTTGTGTCCATGTCCTGTCTATTGTAAATAGTGATACTGTAAACATAGGGGTGCATATGTCATTTTGAATTACAATTTTCTCAAGATATAAGCCCAGTAGTGGGATTGCTGGCTCATACCGTCGTTCTGCTTTTAGTTATTAAGGAACTTGCATACATTCACAGTGGTCATATCAATTTACATTCCCACGGACAGTGCATGAGGGTTCCCTTTTCTCCGCACCTTCTGCAGCTTTTATTGTTTGTAGATTTTTTGATGATGGCCGTTCTGACCGGTGTGAGATGATACTGCTTTGTAGTTTTGATTTGCATTTCTCTAATAATTACAGACAGTAAAGAATCTGCCTGCAATGCAGGAGACTTGGGTTCAAACCCTGAGTCAGGAAGAACCCCTAGAGAAGGGAATGGCTACCCATTCCAGTATTCTCGCCTGAAGAATTCCCTGGACAGAGGATCTTGGCAGGCTACAGTCCATGGGGTTGCAAAAAGCAGCTAGCACTTTCACTTTCAGTAATTAATGATGTTGAGCGTCTTTTCTTGTGCCTCTTGGCCATCTGTATGTCTTCCTTGGAGCGATGTTGATTTAGATCTCCTGCCCATTTTTTAATTGGGTTGTCTGTTTTCTTGATATTGAACTCCATGAGCTGTCCATACAGACTAGCCAACATTTAAAAGCCCGACCGTGCCAAGTGCTGCCACGAAAGTCTCACACCAGGGGTGGGAATGTGAAGCTGTATAGCCGCTGCACGCCTATCAGAGGGGCTAAAATTTAAAAAAATATTAACACCAAGTGCCGGTGAGGATGTGCAGAAACTGGTCACCCATACACTGCTGGTGGGACTGTAAAATGGTTTCCAGCTTCTCTGGAAGATAGTTTGGTGATTTCTTTTTAAAGTAAAAATTCACTTTCCCATGCAATCCAGCAACAGCACTTAGGTCTTCAACTCAGAAAAAATTGAAATTATGTTCAGGTAAGACACTGACATAAATATTCAGAGCAACTGTATTCACAACAGCTAAAAACTCGAAACAAACAAACAGTTCTTCCAGTGGGAGAACAGATGCACAAACTGTGATCCGTTTACATCACGGGACAGCACTCAGCAATAACAAGGAATGTGCTGTTTATACCTGCAACAACCTGGACAGACCTCAAGGGAGTTATACTGCTATGAGAATTTTTTTTGTTCAAAGGGGTATATGCAGTATGGTTCCACTTATACAGTATTTTTTAAAAGAAAGTTGTAGAGCTAGAGAGAGTAGATGAGTGATTACCGGGGGTTTGGGGGGAGGTTATGAGTGGGGTAGCAGGAGAAAGCCTTGTGGGGATGGAAAAGTTCTGTATCTTTTTCCTTCTCTTTTAAAAAACATTTTATTTACTTTGTGTGTTTATTTTTCGGCTGTGCTGGGTCTTCCTTGCTGCCTGCGGGCTTTCTCTCTTGGCGACTCTTGGAGCGCCTCTCCAGTTGCGGGGCTCCGGCTTCTCCCTGCGGCGCCTTCTGTAGTTGCAGAGCATGAGCTCCCGGCCGCGAGGGCTCAGTAGTCGTGGTCCCCGGGGTTTAGTTGCCTGGAGGCAGGGGGGATCTTCCCAGACCAGGGATCGAAGCCTGCAGTGACACGCAGATTCCTAACCTCTGGACCACCAGGGAAGTTCTGTATCTCTTTTTTTTTTCCCCTAATAGGGGCTTCCCTGATAGCTGAGTTGGTAAAGAATCCACCTGCAGTGCAGGAGACCTGGCTTCGATCCCTGGGTTGGGAAGACCTTCTGGAGAAGGGAAGGGCTACCCACTCCAGTATTCTGGCCTGGAGAGTTCCATGGACTCTACAGTCCATGGGGTCGCAAAGTCAGACACGACTGAGCGACCTTCACTTTCACTTTCTTTCTGATTTACAGCATTAACAGCTCTGCATTCTGCTTGTGGTAGGAGCGACGCAAACCTACAGAGGGGATGACATCGCACAGAACACACACAGACACATAAGTGCTGGTAAAACCGGCGACTGTGAATAAACTCCGTGGGTTTTCCCAATATTAACCTCCTGGTTTTGGTATAACGATGCTGTTGTTATACAAGATGTTCACACTGGGGAAAACTGGGCGAGGGGTCCACAGGTATTCCCGGTATTTCTGTGGCTTCGGGGCAGCTTCCTGTGAATCTCCAATGGTTTCAAAGTAAAAAGGTTTTTCACGGTTCCACCCCTAGGGATTTACCCAGGAGAACTGGAACATGTGTCCATATAGGAATGTGTACACGAATCTTCATCACAGCGTCAGTCACAACAGTCCCAAGCTGGAAACAAGCAGACGGCACATCACCAGCTGAAGGACGGATCCGCAAACTGGAGAATACTGACGCAGCAGATCCCTCCTCAGCAGTTAATAGGAACCAGATGGTAGTACACGCTGCAATGTGATGCATCTCAAAACAAGGTCTGGGGTGTTGGTTTAATTATTTCGGCCACACCACGGCTTATCTGTGGCACGTGAGACCTTCCAGCCGCGTCATGCTAACTCTTAGTTGCGGCATGTGGGATCTAGCTCCATGACCGGGGATCGAACCCAGGTCTCCTGCATAGGTAGCGTGGAGTCTCAGCCACGGGACCACCAGAGAAGTAATTCAAAATAATTGTTCTGAGGAGAGCAAAGTCAGACAAAAAGAGACCTTTCTATGTGGTTCCATTTACATGAAATTCTAGAACGTGCTATAGAATCTTTAGCGTCAGAAAGCAAAATCAGTCGGCGGGGGAGTGGCAAGGAGGGACAGGAGGGAGGCTGTGCAAAGCACAGGAGGAGACTTTTGGGGGTGGCAGGTGTGTCCGTCATCTCGATGGTGGTGGTGGCTTCACGGGCTCTGGGGAGGGCCTGGAAGGGGACGGAAGGAAGAACTCCCGAGAAACGTGCAGGGGGTCGGACTGAGCCTCGTCAAAGAGCAGCTTAGCCCCTTCTCTCTGGTCAAGCAGGCTGTGTGCTCCACTGCTTGCCAAATTTAGAATTATTCACTTAAAAATGGAGAAACAGGAAAGATATATGGCATTCCAGGAACTTTTTACCTTTAATGAGTGTCTGTCTATTGGGGACAGGGCATGGAACATGACCTCTGGCCTCGGGAGCTCTGGGATAGAGATGGTAGGAAATTGAGGGAAGCACTGCCTCCTCCAAGAAGCCCTCCTGGCTATGCCTGTCCTGGTTGGGTGGGGAGGGGCGTCTCACCTCTGGTTCTTACACCTCTCTCTAGCCTGACCTGTGTGTCCAAGGTCAGACCATGCTCTGTCCAGGGTCTCCCCTCTGACAACTCCCCTGTGCATTTCTATTCTGACCAGATGGGTGACTCCAAGCTTTCCTAAGCTTGGGCCTCAGGGTTTAGGTGGATTTAATTGAATGACATTCCCTTGGGAGTGATTAGATTTCAGAAAAAAATCACCTATTTTGGAGCAAGCTTCCGAAGCAACCTGACTCTCTACGCACAGAGGCAGTCAGAGAAGAGCAGAGAGGGTATGTCCGTGCCCCCAGTCACACGCCTGTGTGTGGTGGCCGGCTCATGCATGAACCACGCCTGAGATGGGAGGGAGGGGAAGCCACATCTGTGCAGAGGTGGACAACTCAGCTTGGAAGCCCTGGCCTCTCAGTCATGGGAAGAGGGACTCCTTCAGAACCTGAGACGTGAGCCAGAAAAATGACTTCTGTGGGTATGTATCATTAAACGTTTCTGGGAAGTCTGAGTCCAGTCCAGAACCCAGCAGCCAGGCCCAGCCTCTCCTGCCCACCCCCAACCCCCGGCTTGGATTGTTCTGCTGGTTAATTAGAACTGGCTGGAAGCTGGTAAATCTCTGGTAACCTCTGTCCTTGAATCCAAGCTCACCGCCCCAATCCCCAGCTCCCCAAAGACGGTTTACCCCTTTTCCACGGGGACCTCCTGCCTCGTCGGCTAGGGACCCCTCTGGTGCCTCTGGACATGTCTGGCATCCACGGCCCTGGAGGACGGTCCGGTGTTCTGAGAGCACCCCATCAGCCCACGGGGCGCTTTCTCATGGTGTCAGGTAGCTTCCTGCTTTAACCAAACCTGCTCTGACAAACCTCTTCTCTTTTTTGGCCACCCCGTGGCATGTGGGATCTCAGTTCCTCACCTAGGCATCAGACCCCTGCCTGCTGCATTGGAAGCATGGACCACTGGGGAAGTCCCCTGACCAACCTCTTCTTTCAGTGATGGGAAGTGGGGCTGGCTTGTTCTGCACACCCCAGAAAGGGAAGCGGTCTTGCTACCTGGCTCAGAAGACAGAATGGACCCGGGACTGGGAGAGCCCGTCCAGCCCCCGAGGGGGACTCGGTGTCATCTCTAGGGGGGTCCTCAGAGAAAACTGTGAAGGGACTCAGGCGTGCGTCACCCTTAAGTTAACTGCCTGCATCAGCCCATTTACAGATGGGGAAGCTGAGCTCCAGAGACAAAGAGCTGATGGGGGCAGAGAGGAATGTGATGCCCGCAGAGCCGCACCCTGGGCCCAGATCGGTTTCCAGGACCTCAAGGCCAGCAAACCCCAAATAGCATCTAATAACCACACGTGTGCCCCATCTGGCGCGCGTGCGTGCTTAATTGCTCAGTTCCATCTGACTCTTTGAGACCCCTTGGACTGCAGCCCGCCAGGCTCCTCTGCACGGAATTCTCCAGGCAGGAATACTGGAGTGGGTTGCCATTTTCTCCTCTGACCCAGGGATCGAACCCGGGTCTCCTGCATTGGCAGGCAGATTCTTTACCCCTGAGCCACCAGGGAAGCTGGTAACACCCGCATCAGCTGGCCCAACACCCAACAAGTACTCCACCTTCCTGTGTCACATGACCTGGCCCTCGAGGAAGGGAGGGAGGGAGCGGTCGAGGATGAGGTCTCGGGGAAAGTTATTAATCCAGTAACCTGCCCGTGTCTGGGGACAATTTTCTGAGTGATGGCATGAGTCTGCTTGCCCAGGTTCCCTTGAGGACCACCCCCGGCCCACCCCCACCACTTACGGCGGTCGGTGTGGATGGGGTCCGACCATAGGGTCTGGTCCTGTACCAAGCCCAAGGACATATTGACCAGTACGGACCTGAACCTGTCACAGGGCCGGCCCCTAAAGCTCCCGTAAGCCCATGGGGGCGCTGATTTCCCATCTTCCAGAGGAGAAGGTGTGCCACCAGCCCAGATCTTACCCTCTGCACCCTCGCCTTGACTGAAAGCTAGCCCCCTACCCCCACCCCCTAGAGAAACAATGCAACCCCTCAAAATGACAGCGACTCGGTCATTCATTCAGCATCTCAGTCATTCTGTACATCTTTATTGAACTCTGAATCTCGGGAAGGTTTTATTAAGCGTGTTCCTGTAGTTGGATGCATGGGCCTGTGTTAGTTCGCCTTGGGTGGGGTCCGGGTGTGAACACTGTCCCCCGCAGACCCCCGGGGCAAGGCCCTCAGAGGGACTGTGGCTGCCCAGAAGAGGCGCCCGGGCTCAGTCCTGGAGCTTGCTGGCGTACACCTCGGCCCTGTCCAGGGGCGGCCCCCGGTTCACAGACGTGTATGGGGTCTCCGAGGTCCCCAGGGACTTGGGGGCAGCCTCCTGCGTGATCTGGGAGTCGTGGCTTGTTGCCCCATCAGCATCACCCCTGTCCCTGACAGAGGAGATGAACAGAGCCAGGGTTAGGGGCGCAGAGCTAACCCCACCCTTCAGCTGGGCAGGGGCCTTTCTGCTTAGACATGGCTTTCACAGAGGTCACCTTCGGCCTTCATTCAATAGACCGGTCTTTCTGGAGTGCCTCCTGTGTGCCAGGCCCTCCGTTAAGGAAAGCGTCACTCTTTTGGAAGCGGGTGGACAATTTACAAGTCTTACTGAGCTGGACAAATGTCCCCAAAGAGCTAAGATTCTATGGGAGACAGACCACAGCAAACAATGACCAGGCAGAGTGGACAAATCCGGGGACGGAAGCCACTGGAGGGCTTCCTGGAGGAGGGGGCAATTAGTCTGGCCTTAAAGGAAGAGAGTGGAGGCACAGAAAGGCATCGCAGGCATTTGATAGGAAGGACTGGGGTGTGTCTGGGGTAAGAATGGGGAGTTGGGGGCAGCTGGAACTGGGATGTCGCAGGTAGGAGAGACCAATGGAAGAGCCAAACTGAGGTCAGATAACAGGAACATGGTTAGGATGCTGCCCAAAGGGAGGGAGGGACGTAATCACATCCCACCTGCTCCCAGATCTGGCCATACAGACCAGTCCCCTGGTGGCTAATCTCATCTACTATTTGTTTTTATTAATCTAAATGCCAGAGAGCAATCTGATTTCCAAGGTCACTTCTGTCTCCCTACTCCGTCCTTCACCCACCACACATGTCTTTAAATCTGCCTGGCTAGTTTCTGTATTTCCACTTAATTTCACCCACTCCAAGAAGCTTTTCCATCCACCCTCTCCACCGACACTGGGACAAGCATCCCCCCTCTCCTTCTTTAAAGCTGCCTGGGTCTCCTGCCTCTCTTGCTGAGATGCGCACTGCACATGAGTTTTCAATTCATCCCAGTCCTGATAAGAATTTGTTCCTGCCGACCCTTCCTCCAGGAAGCCCACCCTGATACTCCAGGGAGGATCTGCACTGCCCTCCTCTGGATTCCCACAGCAGTTGCACCCATGGGTGCCTTGATTCACTCCCTGCTCCATCCTGTGACTGCACGCCTGTCTTCCCATCAGGCAGCTCTGTTAGCTGCTCCAGACACCCCAGGGGACCCCTCCAGTCCTAATCTAAATAGATGCACATCAGAGTTGTCAGTGGACTCAGGTGACTCGGGAGCTCGGGGCCAGCTCCGTTTTAACGGGCTGTGTGACCTTGGGCCTCCTTCCCCACCACAGACCTCAGTGTCCCCATCCTGATAACAAAAGCTAAGACCTGTTTAGTACCTGGATTCCGCCCTGAAACTAGAAAAGACCCTAATGCTGGGAAGGATTGGGGGCAGGAGGAGAAGGGGACGACAGAGGATGAGATGGTTGGATGGCATCACCGACTCGATGGACACGAGTTCGAGTAAGCTCTGGGAGCTGGTGAAGGATAGGGAGGCCTGGCATGCTGCAGTCCATGGGGTCGCAAAGAGTCGGACACGACTGAGCGACTGAACAGCAACTGCCTGAGTACTCAACAGGCCGTGTAGTAGAGGTAATATTTCACCCATCCCTCGTAACTCCACAGGGTAGACAATATTGATCAGAATCCCCATTTTCCAGAAGAGGACACTGAGGCACAGAAGGATAAGATATTGGGTTGGTCAAAAAGTTTGTTTGGGTTTTTCCATAAGATGGTACGAAAAGCCCAAACGAACTTTTCGGCCAGCCCGATCCTTGCCCAAGACGCACCACTGTGTCGGAGCTGGGGTCTATCCACAGAGCCTCGGCGCGGCGCCCCTCTTACCCAGCTGAGACTTGACCTGGGCCTCCCCGGGACCCTGCTCCCCTCTCACTGGGCCCCCCACCCCACCCAGGGCAGAAGGCAGCTTTGCTCCCAGGCTCTCCCCACCTCGGAAGAGCCTCCCGTGGGGAGTGTCCCCAAGCGCTGCACCCCACCCCCCAGCTGGCAGGTACTCACGCGAGGCTGAGGACGATGGCGCCAGCAAAGCCGACGAGCAAGAAGAAGGGCAGGGAGCCCAGGATGGACGTGATGACGATCATACCCCCGTTCCGCCGGCCGGGCCACGTGTCTATCGCCGAGTACGGGGTGACTGCGGGGGGCAGGCGGTCGCTGCCTGGACACTGCGCCACCCAGCCTCCTCCCAGGGATGGGGGGGTGGGGGGCAGGGAGGGCGTGCCTGCCTTGGCAGCCAAAACTCTCAGGGATGAAGCGAGGCCAGGTCAATGCCTCCCCCTGGGCCTAGGTGGAATTATACTCGCCTCCGTATTCCACTCCCCAACTTGGTCGTGCGTGTGTCTACTCTCACCCTCTTATCACTGTCTTTTCTCCTGATTTTAAGTGATAAACGGTCTCAAGTCTTCCAGTGAAGACGGATGGAATGCAGATTATAAACAAAATACAGGCGGAGCAAAGAAAGCTAAGCACCGAAGAACTGAAGCTTTTGAAGTGTGGTGTTGGAGAAGACTCTTGAGAGTCCCTTGGTCTACAAGCCAGTCCATCCTAAAGGAAATCAGTCCTGAATAATCATTGGAAGGACTGATGCCAAAGCTGAAGCTCCAATACTTTGGCCACCTGATGCAAAGAAATGACTCATTGGAAAAGACCCTGATGCTGGGAAAGATTGAAGGCAGGAGGAGAAGGGGACGACAGAGGATGAGATGTTTGGATGGCATCACTGACTCGATGGACACGAGTTTGGTGTTGGAGTTGGTGATGGAGAGGGAGGCCGGCCCGTGATGCAGTCCATGGGGCCGCAGAGTCAGACACAACGGAGCGACTGAACTGAACTGAACTGAAAGGTCTCTAATCTGACGGAGCCAGGGGGTCTGTGGGCTCCCTCTGCTCTTACCAGTGTCACCCACTGGACCTAAGTGGACAATACTGTGAGCTGGCCGCTTCCCATCCAGTGTCCCTGGTAGATCCCACGAGACCCTGATTTGCAGATCGCTTACTGCAGCTTAGGGAGAGTGCATGCCTGTTCAACAGGGCCCGGACTCCAGCCTCAAGCCAGAGGTCTGCCCCGTCCCCAAGGGCACGCTCTCCACGCAGACTGATCTCCAGGCCCTGCCCTTAGAGAGCTTTCATCTGGACTGCCCAAAGGAGCCCTGCTGGGGAAGTGGGGCAAGGATATCCCTTCCCATTTCTCAGATGGGAAAACTGAGGTTCTGAAGGGCTCACACAGCAGTGAGGCTCAGCGGCTGGGACTGAACTTGGCACTCTTGGTGCCGGGGCAGTGTTGATCCAGTGGGACCACAGAGCATGGCTGTGCCACCGGAGGGTAGCGAGGAACCACCCAGTCGCACCCGGGCCTGCCCGTCTGCACCCTCACTGGCCCTGTGACCTCAGGCGACCTCGCAGAGCCCTAACTGACCCACGAGATCACTGTGAGTGGCAGCGGAGTTCTTTGGTTTTTTTGGTTGTGCCACGCAGCCTGTGGGATCCTAGTTCCCCGACCAGGGATCAAATCTGGGCCCCCAGAAGTGAAAGCGTGGCGTCCTAACCACTGGACAGCCAAGGAAGTCCTGGGGAGGTCTAAAATCAGGGTCATGGGTTCTCAAAATTACACTGGGAAATCACTTCTGTCGCCCCTAAGCTTTAGCAGACACAATTCTGAGTTTATAAACCTCAGATCTGTGTTGAGAACACAGCTGGAGGCTTGAGGACAGACAGGCAGGACCACGGGCAGATGCTTGGGCCTGCAAGACCCCCCCACTTTAGAAAAACCACAGGAGAATGGCACTCTGCTGCCTCCAGGGTTCCTGCCCCTGTGGCTGAGATGCTTCTGGAACATCTTACGTGATAATGATGTCGTCATTGGCAGGGTTCAACAAATGGGCGGGTTAGGGTCTAAATGCACGATAACCTCTCTGCCCTTTGGAGGCAAATGCATCGTCAGGGCTGAAGATGCCGGTCGGTTCTGTCTCCGGTTATGCCTGTCCAGACGGCCAGCGCGTACCTAGTCGCTCAGTCATGTCTGACCGTCTGTGACCCCATGGACTGTAGCCCACCAGGCTTCTCTGTCCGTGGAACTCTCTAAGCAAGAATACTGGAGTGGGTTGCCATTTCCTTCTCTAGGGGATCTTCCTGACCCCGGGATCGAACCCACATCTCCTGTATTGGCAGGCAGATTCTTTACTTCTGAGCTACCAGGGAAGCCCATAACACCCACACCAGTTATCCAAACACCTGCAAGTCCTCCACCTTCCTGTGTCACACGACCTGGCCCTCGAGGAAGGAAGGGAAGGAGCAAGGGAGGATGAGGTCTCGGGGAAAATTATTAATCCAGTGACCTGCCCGTGTCTGGGGACAATTTTTCGAGTGACAGCTTGAGTCTGCTTGCCCAGGTTCCCTTGAGGGCCACCCCCGGTCCAGCCCCACCACTTACGGCGGTCGGTGCGGATGGGGTCCGACCACAGAGTCTGGTCCTGTACCAAGCCCGAGGACGTATTGACCAGGACGTACTTGAACCTGGAAAGAAGTGGAGCGGGGATGACTTCTATCCATCCCGTGAGGCTTGGCCATGGGGAGGGGGCGGGATTGTGGGGTTGGGAGCCGAACTGGGACTTGTGGGAGATGAAAATCTAGGTGGCCACAATGGGTGGGGTGGCAGGGGGGTTGTTCTGGCTGCAGGCTGCTGCTGGACTTTGCATTGGCATCACCTTCTCCCTGGGCTGCTTCCCCAGCTCAGACACCTCCTCCACGAAGCCCTCAGAGCCTACGCTGTCCCTCTGGGAGCCCCTCTGTTTCTCTGCTGCATGTATTACACACATAGCTGATTTTCGGGGTATTGACCCATTTGTCCTCCTTGCGTTTTTGCCTTCCTCTATTCCTAGCCTGGTCTTTGGTCTCACAAAAGTGACAAAAAAAACAATAACCAAGGGAAGAATATCCATTTGCAAAACTGCTGCCCTCTGATAAGGGCTAACTTTATAGGTAGAAAATCCCAACCAAGGGTTGCAAATCATAAAGGAAAATCAGGTGAGCAGTACAGAATACCCATAGCCTTAGGCCTTCTTCACCTTCAGTTAAAAAGGATGAATGTTCTGAGGTCAAAGAAATCAACAGCCTCTAGTTTGACATTTAAATGAAGACCCTTAAAATCTTCATACCATCCAGCATTTTGCTTAACCCCCTGCTTTGATAGGTTTGAAGATGGGAATTTCAGAGGCTGGGATGAATCCTCTAGGTAGGGTGGGCTCAAGTAGGAGGGAGAGATTTTCTCCCATGAAGAACAAGGTCAGAGGTAAGGGTTGAGGGTGGGGGCAAGGACGTCCAGGACTCAAGTCCTGCCTGGTGGCCGAGTAGAGGGGAGGAGTGGGCTCTTTGAGAGGATGGAGCGGAGTGATGGCCTGGGTCCAGGTGTGGCCCAGAGGGTACAGAGACCCCCGTCCAGGTATCCCCATGGGAACTGGAGTGGGTGTAGTCAAGGCTTGGCACTGGGTAAGACCCCCGGGCCTGGGTCACGGCTGAGCCCCCAACTCGGCCCCGAGAAGATGCTCAGGACATAGGTGTGAAAGTGAATCGGGGGCCCTCGGTCCTGGAGTGGGCCACGGTAGGGTACACCGCGGGGAGCAGGGAGAAGCCTTCACACTGAACCCAGCTTTTCTCAGAGTGACCCCCTTCTGCTTCTGGACCACCGTTCCTTCCTTCACTGTCAAACAAACGGCTACACGGGTGATGGGCCAGGATCAGATGTGTACTTTGTGGGGCCCGGTGCAAAAGGGAAAATGTGGCCCCTTGTTTAAACATTAAGGATTTCAGGATGGTGATGGCAGAGCGTTAAGCCAAGAGGTAGTCCCTCTGAGCACAGGGCCCTGTGCATGGTCGCCTGCCCAGGAAGCCAGGAACCTTCGTGGTACCCAGGACATCCTGGCATGTGGTAGGTTCTGAAGGAATGTGGCCTCTGACACTTCACCCAGCTCTAGGCGACACCCTTCCCCTGCACCGAGTCACCTGCCACCTTCCAGAAGCAGCTCACACTCACCTATATTCCGTGGCTGCAGACAGGGGTGGGTTGCAGAGGCCCTGGAAGTTGGGGTCCGACAGGCAGGTCCCGTTGGCACCCACCCTGATCAGGTATGCGTTCAGGATCTCCGAGGCCCGGGACACATCCCGGATGTCATCCAAGCTGGGCGAGTCACTGCACGGGGTCAGGTCAAAGGCCGCGGCCTTGTAGGGCCCTGTCCTCCCCCCCTCCGTCTGCTGGAATGTCGAGCTGAGAGGGGTCTTGGTGCTGTCCTGCACAGAGGCGTTCCTGAAGCTGGCTGTGGAGGCAGTGCTGGGCTGAGTCACTCACTCGGTCATTCAACATATGTCCCTAAGCATCCTCTCTGCACCAGTGCCGAGCTGGGTCTTGGGATCTCTTCCTTACTTGCTGGGTGATCGTGGACCACTCACTGTATCTCTCTAGACCCTTTGTGAAATGCAAGGGAAACACCCCACAGTGCCCACAGACTGGGATTGGGCATGGGTAGGCAGTCAATAAAATCATGGCCCTACATGAGCTATTGTAAATGGCTGAAAGCTAAGAGGCGGTCATTGGGTTCCTCCTCCGGGATCCCAGCATTGCTGCCAGAGAACAGGTGAGGCTGGCCCAGAGCCAGCACATCTCCCAGACACCCATCTCAAACCACCTCGGGAAGCCTTGGGAAGGACTTGAGCTTGAGGACCAGAGATTCTGATTTGATCTCCAGCTCAGGAACTCCCACGAGTCACTCTGCCTCTCTGGGCCCTGATTAATTTGCCCCTGTGAAGGGCATCCTAACGGACACCTTGCAGGCAGGTTGTAACAATTAGCTCTAAGGTCTGCAAAGCACCAAGCAGGATGTAAGTGCTCCATGATCGATGCTGTTATTTCCCCCTCTAGGCTAGATGTCCCTCCAGGGATGATGTACCCAGCCCAGGGCTAGCACAGAGCAGATACCCGAGCGTGTTAGTGAGGTGCCCGGGGTGGTTTGATTGCACGGATGGAGCACCCTCATCTTGTCTCCCCGCCTCCTGCCCACAGACAGCTCAAAGCCCCTTTCAGAGCAGCCTGAGGGCAGCAGGACTCTTACCCGAGTCGACCAGCACATAGAGGTGGACCTCGTAGGTGCCGTGGAGGGCCGCTGAACTGTCAAACATGCAGAGGGGCTTTTCCAAGGCCACTGTGGTGAGGGTGGGGTTGTTGGTGGCAAAGGTCACGCTAGCCAGTTGGGGCTGGAGGTTCACACCTGGAGGAAGCAGTGAGGATGGGAGCTGACCCCCGGCAGAACTGCCCACACCCACGGGCAACCATCTGCACGCCCACACACGCAGGTCTGCAGCTAGTGAGCGGCTGCTGGCACCAGGCACTGGCTTTCCCTCTCCCCACAGGCCATCTCAGGAGCTTGTCTCAGACGTGGGGAGAGCCCCTGTGCCCCTCCCCCCGCCCAGCCATCCGGGGCAGAAACCAGGCAGTCCGGCTGAACTGCTGCCATCTCGCTCCCCCCAACAGACAGCCGGTCGCCAAGAACCCCACAGCCCCTCCCATGCATCTCGCAGGTCTGAGTCCACCCTCTTCACCTGGACCCCAGGAACCAGCCCTCCCCCACCCTCTGCTCTCTGGCCTGCAAAGCTGACTGCAACCCCTTCTCACTGGGCCCCTTGGGGGATCTCTGTTGCTCTCCAACACGGTCCAGCCTCTCTAGAGGGGCAGTGAGGCCCTGAAGCTCTGGGCCTTACTTCATGGGTCCCCAGCCTGACCTGTATGCACACCCCCTGACCTCAGGCTCCAGCCACACGATGGACAATGGGCGGGAGGTTCCCAGGGTAGACCCTGCCGCCCCCCTCCTTCCATGCTGCTCCTTCGCCTGAAATGTGCCTCCCCTCCCGATCAAAGCATCACCATGAATCTAGTCCAGACCGGCCCCTGCTCTCCGGCAGGCAGCCCCTTGTGTGTCTGCCTCTTGTAACAGCCAGCATCGAGCCCTCGAATCCCCATCAGAGAAAGCTTATTACTCAATGTTAGCTATTAGTAGTCCTATCTGGGTCCCCAGAGCCTGCACACGGCCTGGCGCAGAGCAGGGCACCCACGCCTATTCCTGGAGTGAATAAGACAAGTTCCCATCCAGGTGCCTCTCACGACCCTTCAGGAGAATTGCGGGGTGCAGGACACCCCCCACCTCCGTCCACGGTGGGCACAGACCCCATCCCTTCTCACTCCCCGCTTACCGGAGCCAAGTCGCAGGCAGCCGAAGGCCAGCACGACCCAGAGCGGAGGCATCACCTGGGAGAAGCTGCGACAGGATGGGATGGTGGTCCAGGGGGCGAGCTTGGACCGCGCCTGTCCCGCCGCGCGCACCTGTCGGCCCTGGGCCAAAGACACGCCCCGCCTCCGCCCGAGCCAGCCAATCCCCGACCTCCTCGCAGGAAATTTGCATAAACCCGGCCCTGGCTCCCCCCACCCCCCAAAGTGCTTTGTACTGGGGATGGAGCAGTGTTTTCAGGGCGTTTCTCATCTAATGAGACCTTGAGGGCAAACCAGCCCCTCTCTGAGCCTCAGTTTCAATACTGTAAGTTCAGTTCAGTTCAGTTCAGTCGCTCAGTCGTGTCCGACTCCTTGCGACCTCATGAATCGCAGCACGCCAGGCCTCCCTGTCCATCACCAACTCCCCGAGTTCAACCAAACTCATGTTCACCGAGTCAGTGATGCCATCCAGCCATCTCATCCTCTGTCGGCCCCTTCTCCTCCTGCCCCCAATCCCTCCCAGCATCAGGGTCTTTTCCAATGAGTTAACTCTTCGCACGAAGTGGCCAAAGTATTGGAGTTTCAGCTTCAGCATCAGTCCTTCCAAGGAACACCCAGGACTGATCTCCTTTAGGATGGACTGGTTGGATCTCCTTGCAGTCCAAGGGACTCTCAAGAGTCTTCTCCAGCACCAGAGTTCAAAAGCACTAAAGATGCCCATAATTCCTCTATGGAATTCTGTTTATGGCAGCCCTACTATCCTACTATGTGCCACTCACTGGGCTCTTGTGAAGGTGAAACAGATTAAGGGGTGAAGGTGGTGTTGTGGAAACTTTGAAGTCCTGGGTGCATGAGCTGTCCCGAGACCTCTGCTGTGACTCAGTTCACAGGTGCAGCAGGGCCAAGGTCCGGGGAGGCCAGGGATTTGCCAAGGCTGCCGGTGGGCCCGAGGCTGACGAAGCGCAGGAGTCCTGCAGCCAGTCCAGGGCTGTTTCAGAAGGAATGGAGCAGAGTTTTAAGGCCTGCTTGTTGGGGGGGACTTTTGACAGTAGTGTTGGGGTCATCACCTGGACCATAGGGTTCCCTCCAGAGTCAGGAATCGTGCACGTCTCCCAGTACACCCTAAAAATTAGATTTTACCTTTAAGAAGTAAAAGGATGGAGGAAAATGTAAATTGGAATCCAACACTAACTAGTGGATCTGTGTAAGATATTGATGACATAAACACTTGAAGAAAAGGGCAGTATCTGAGGGACTTTGTCTGCCTGTGATCCCTTGGTGGAGAGTCCTCTAAGGACAAAGAGACTCTGGTCTTGGCTTGTGAGGCAGTGGGGTTGGGGGGGGTGGGAGGCAGAACATTTGGGAAGCGACTTTGGGGTCCCCTGGGGCTGGTGTTGTCAGGACCCAGGCTCTCACATAGGATGAGGGAGGTTTGGAGTGAGAGGAAAGAGAGCTCTGTGGTGTTTTCAATCAGCGATCTTGTTATGAAACAGTAACAAAATGACTCCTCAGCTCTGTCTCCTGAGAGGACCTCGAAGGAATGACAGCCAGCTGCAAGGAACTTACTTAGACCCAAAACTCCTCTCCCCAGGGAATGGCACTGGGGACCCTGGAGGGACGGCCACTCCAGGACTGAGATGGGGAAAGTCCAGAGGAGCCTTGAAAGTAAAAAGATGCTCTTGAAGAATGATGGGGACGGGACAGAAGGATCTTGAAAGGGCTCCCGGTGGCCAGATTGGGGGGGAACTTGAGCACAAAATCAATAATCAAAGCAACACATTTAATCCATTGGATAAAATACAAATCAATGAGTACTGATACTTTTAAAAGTTTTTTTTTTAACTTTTTTTTTGGGGGGGGGAGCACTGTGCCACATGTGGGATCTTAGTTCTCTGACCAGGGATCAAACTTGTACCCCCTGCACTGGAAGCATGGAGTCTTAAACACTGGACCATCAGGGAAGTCCTAAAAAGTGTTTTAAAGGAGAAGGAGAAATTCTTCTTCAAAGAAGAACACCAGTGAATAAAAGGAGAGGGAATGACAAACCAAAAATTACTATTTTATAGCCATCTTGGTAATAAGTGATTCAAGAAAGAATCATCTCAAAAGATGTTAGGGCATTTCTTGATGGTTGAGTGCTTAGAACTCTGAGCTCTCACTGTCAAGGGCCCTGGGTTCAGTGCCTGGTTAGGGAACTCAGATCCCACAAACTACACAGCAAGGCCAAAAAGAAAAAACAGATATTAAAACCATAGGGTAAAATAATTTTAGGGAAGAAGAAATGAAGAAATCTAAGGATGCCAACTTAACAAAATAATAAGACCTAATGTCACCAATAAGGCTTCCCTGGTAGCTCAGCTGGTAAAGAATCCACCTGCAATGCAGGAGACCCCGGTTTGGTTCCTGGGTCGGGAAGATCCCCTGGAGAAGGGATAGGCTACCCACTGCAGTATTCTTGGGCTTCCCTGGTGGCTCAGCTGGTAAAGAATCCGCCTGCAGTGCAGGAGGCCTGGGTTCAATCCCTGGGTTGGGAAGATCCCTTGGAGGAGGAAATGGCAACCCAGTCCAGTATTCTGACCTGGAGAATCCCCATGGACAGAGGAGCCTGGCGGGGTACAGTCCATGGGGTCGCAGAGAGTCGGACTCGACTGAGCAACTAAGCAGAGCCCAGAGGGAGACACGCTGGGTTCTTGCGGACGCAGTGTCACGACATCTGAAACACACGCATTTAAGGAGAGAAAGAGGAAGTCGGAGGCAAAGCAAATGCAGTGTAACGTCAGCACCTGGTGGATGCAGATATTCACTGTGCCCTTCTTGAAATACTTCTGTAGATTTGAAATTTTTCAAAGTGAAAACGTTGGGAGAAAAAGATTCTCTTCTCAAGGCATAAACGCATCATCTCTCTCCCGATGTCAGTTTCTTCTCTGTAAAACAGGGCGGGGGCTTGATGGCCTCTCAGCCCTGACCTGCCAAGAAGTGGAAGAACAGATCCTTATCTCCAGGGAACAGGAAACGCCCGAGATAAAGAACTCTTGAGCAAAGGGTGGGGTGTTCCTCCAGGAATTTTTATGGACTGGCACTTCTTGTCCAACGACCATGGGTGTGTGGACCGGAGTTTGTCAGAGGCCAGCAGAGTGGAAGTTGAAGGCTCGGCCCAGAAACCCCCGTGAGAAAGAGAGAAGGCCCGAGAATCCACTGTGTTCTCTGAGACACTGCAGTTTCTTCTGAAAAAGAAAATGCCAAGAGTCCTTGGTCTCTTGGCTTGCCCAAATATGGAGAAAATATTTGGGGGGAAAAGTTAAAATAATAATCTGCTAAGGCCCAAAAATGTTCTGCAAAGAAAAAACGTTTTGGATTTATAAACAAGTTTCCACTTCAAAGATGCTGACTTTTGTCTAGCAGGCTTCATGGTGGCAGATTTGCCAGGGAGACACTCACGCTGGTGTCAGTGGAGGGAAACTGATCACAAAGAGGCCCAGACACCCGCCAGCGTCCTCCTGCTACAGCCCAAGTGCCCACGTGAACGTTCCAAAAATATTTTTTTGGCAAATACCAATTTTTAAAAAAATTTCCCCTTTGAAGAGTGAAACATATGAAACCTCTCAGAAAGCAAAAACACAATTTGACTGTAAGAGCAATTCAGAGATATTATCCAAACATTTTGTGTTACAGGGTCTTAGAATTGTTGTACATAATGGAAATCAGTAGTTTATCAAGAATTTGTCAACGTTTTTAAAGTATTAAACCACCATATTAATTATTTAAAGTATTCTTTATAAAATCTTTCAAGACAAAAAAAAGAAAAAATTTCCCCTTTTGATCAGGCCAGTTCCAGGACCCTGAGTCTTCTGTCTGACAACTTTTTTTCCTTCAAGTTTTATTGAGATAATTGGCACACTGGGCTTCCCCGGTGGCACGGCAGTAAAGACTCTGCCTGCACATGCAGGAGCTGTGGGTTTGATTCCTGAGTCAGGAAGATCCCCTGGAGGAGGGCAAGGCAACCCACTGCAGCATTCTTGCCTGGGAAATGCCAGTGGGCAGAGGAGCCTGGTGGGCTACAGTCTATGGGGTTGCAAAGAGTTGGACATGACTTAGCCACTAAACATGCTGTAGGTTACAATCCCAGTACTTAAGTGTCTCATAACTGGAAGTTGGTAGCTTTTCCCTGCCTTTGTTCATCCAGCTCCCACTTGCCCTGCTTCCCACCTCTGGTAACTACAAATTCGATCTCTTTCTCTATGAGTTTTGTTGCTGTTTGTTAATTTCGTTTATTTTTTTTTGTTTTTTTTTTTTTAAGTATCATTGACTACAGCACTATGTTAGTTCCACCTGTCTTTAAATCTGTCCGTGTATCTCAATCCATCAGACCATCTTTCTGAACCCTGGCCTAGACTACGTGCTTGCTGGGAGGCTGTGGAGCAGGAAGTCGTATGATGTGAAAGGTTATACAAACCCAGCCCTGTACAGGCCTCCTCTGAATCTCAAACATGGGGAATTTATAGACTGCAAATTCTTGACCCAGAAATGTTTCTCCAAGGGCCAGAGAGGCCGGAACGGGTTTCTTTGATGTCAGAGAAGCGGGGGGTCATCCTCTCCACCACCCCAGCAAGCACTTGGTCTTGGCTGCCTCTGTGGGGTTCTGGAAGACAAGTTTCTGCATGCATGGAGACTCAGTCACTTTCAAAGCAGCTCACCTGTCTACCGCCAGCTCCTCGTTGCTCTCAGCTTCCCCGTCCCTCTCTCCACCTCCACGCCCCCCCAGCTCCAACCCCACACCTGCAGAGCATCCCCAGGGGTGCCTGAAGGGCCGTGGCTCTGGTCCTCAGAGGCAGTGCCTGTTCTATCCAACGTTTTAGTTCTTTTTTAGTAAACCGGGAGGACTCAAGGTGCCCCCTGGCAGAGCAGAGGCACGAAGTGCGGTCTGGGGTGAACGTGACTGGGGAGCTGGGCAGTGTCGGGGGGTAGCCCTCCAGCCCTTCACGCCCAGCCCGGCCCCGTCAGGAGAGACCTGCTTTCTCCAGGCCATCGAAGGCCTCCCTTTCAGGCCTCACTCTCACAGGATCCAACCTTGTGTGTGTGCATTAGTTGCTTAGCCGTGTCCGACTCTTTGCGACCCTGTAGACTGCAGCCCACCAGGCTCCTCTGTCCATGGGATTCTTCAGGCAAGAACACCGGAGTGGGTTGCCATTTCCTTCTCCAAAAAGGAACTATAGAAAAAAAGAAAGTGAAGTCGCTCAGTCATGTCCGATTCTTTGCGACTCTATGGACTGTAGCCTACCATGCTCCCGGATCCGTGAAATTTTTCAGGCAAGAGTACTGGAGGGGGTAGCCTTTCCCTTCCTCAGGGGATCTTCCAACTGAGGGATTGAAGCCAGGTCTCCCACATTGCAGGAGGATTCTTTACCAGCTGAGCCACCAGGGAAGCCCAAGAATACTGGAGTGGGTAGCCTACCCCTTCTCCAGCAGATCTTCCCGACCCAGGAATCAAACCGGGGTCTCCTGCACTGCTGGTGGATTCTTTACTGACTGAGCTGTCAGGACTCCAACGAATGGTGCGCCCTGTGACACACACACTTGGCTCTGTCTACGCCCTCCTGCCTGGACTAGTAATATAATAACAATTGCTCTCATGTATCGGAGACTTTACTGAGTGTTTTACGCATATTAACTCATTGATCACGTCCAGTCTGGGAAGCAGGTACGAATATGACCCCATTTTACAGATGATGAAACTGAGGCTCAAAGAGGTTGACTAACTGCCCACTAGACTATCAGCTCTTCCACTCCAGCACAGTGCCTGACGCTCCTGGGGAGGAGAGATGGACATGCCCAGTGGCCCCCAGGTAGGAAGTAGGGAGCGAATTTTAAAGCCATGCCATCACAGGGCCTCACCTTTGATGGCCTAACCACTGCAGAGGCCCGCCTCCTCCTTCGTCTTCTCTTACTTGGAAACCAGAGTGACATTTCTAAAGTGCAAATCTGATGTCACTTCCTCATGTAAAACCCTTCTGAGGTTTTGCCCTTGGCCCTCCTCGGGACACAGCCCATGCTTCTTACCCCGGCCTCCAAGGCCCTTGTGTGGCCAGTGAGCTCCCTCCCACCTCTCGGCCTTCCCTCTCCCCCGCAGCCCAAGCACCAGCCCCACCAGTCCCTGGCACGTCCCCAAGCTCCCCACGCACTCCCCTGCCCTGCGTGACTCCAAAGATGAGGGCTTTGGCCGTGTTCCCCAACTTTGATATCAACCACTGATGCTTCCTCAAGGCTGATCTTAACGCTGCCCTCAGATCGCTGTCCAAAGGCCTTTCACATGCTGTGCCCACTGCGTGGTCACTGTGCTCCACACGTCTCCATGGAGACCTGGCCTGAATCCCTCCTCCTCCAGGAAGTCTTCCTTCCGTGGCACATGACATAGCTACCAGGATGACATCATGCCAGTGGTGTGTCTTGCTCCCTTGACCCCAGACTAAGAGCCCCTCCTGGACTGTGATAGAATCTTCTTTGTTACAGTGGCTCCTGGGCCCTGGACGGGGCACATGCCCTTCAGTGTTTGATGAGTGAATAAGTGAAAGAATTTTCAAATGCACTTCACTGTACAGCGGAGACTGGTACAATACTGTCAACCAATTATTGTTGTTATTTAGTTGCTAAATCATGTCTGACTCTTTGTGACTCCATGGACTGTAGCCCGCCAGGCTCCTCTGTCCATAGGATTTTCCAGGCAAGGATACTGGAGTGGGTTGCCATTTCCTTTTCCAGGGGATCTTCCTGACCCAAGGATTGGATCCTCGTCTCCTGTATTGGTGGGAAGATTCTTCAGCCCTAAGACACCTGGGAAGCCCTTCAATCATTTATTGTTCCATTTAAAAAGAAAGAAAAAGAAAAAAGAATGAAGGCAGCAGGGAGGGTGTGGGGAAACCAGCTTTTTCAGTTCTTCTTAGAGTTTGGCATACTTTTTTTTCTGTTTTTTATTTAATGAAAATCAAACTTTTAAATGTAAAAAAAATTCTTTAATGAATGTAAGCAGAAGAGTGTGGCTCTTCCAAGGTGCCAAGTTCATCTTGGTTCACACCGGACGCCCTTGGGACGGAGCCATGGCAATGTGGGGCGGCTGGGGTCAGCGGAGGCAGCAGGCACTGATGAAGGCTGAGTCACCAGGATGCTGCTGATGGGCTGGGGGTCGGGTGTGGATAAGGGGGGATCAAGGGTGGCCTCAGGCGCTGGCGAGGGGGGGCCACTCTCTAGGTGCGGTGACCGGGCCTCTCACTGTGGCGGCTTCTTGTGGGACCCGGTACCTGTGGTACACGGGCTTATTTGCTCTGTGACACGTGGACTCTTAGTTCCCGGACCAGAGATCAAACCCGTGTACCGGGCATTGGCAGGTGGATTCTTTTCTCTTTTTTAAAAAATTTATTTATTTTAAGTGGAGGCTAATTACTTTACAATATTGTGGTGCTTTTTGCCATACATTGACATGAATCAGCCACGGGTGTACAAGAGTTCCCCATCCTGAACCCCCCTCCCACCTCCCTCCCCATTCCATCCCTCAGGGTCATCCCAGTGCAACAGCCCCGAGCGCCCTGTCTCATGCATCGAATTTGGACTGGTGATCTGTTTCACATATGGTAATATACATTTTTCAATGCTATTCTCTCTAATCATCCCACCCTCGCCTTCTCCCACAGAGTCCAAAAGTCTGTTCTTTACAACTGTGTCTCTTTTGCTGTCTCGCATATACAGTCATCGCTACCATCTTTCTAAATTCCATATATATGCGCTAGTATACTGTATTGGTGTTTTTCTTTCTGGCTTACTTCACTCTGTATGATAGGCTCCAGTTGCATCCAGGCGGGTAGATTCTTAGCCCCTCAGCTGAGGCTCGTGAGCCCACAGACGGCAGTGCCTGGGCCCAGCCGCCCCGCCCCGCAGAGACAGAGACAGACTCCGGTCATCCTCCCACCCCGGATGGTTTCCATTCCAAGATCCGTGAGGTCGGTTCCCTGATGAGGGACCCATTCCTGGGCTCCAGGGGGAGGTTTATAGAGCAAGTGGCCGCTTTTCCCACCCAAGGGTGGCAGGAAGTGGGGGCAGGGCTGATTTACACCCTGAGTGCAAGCCATGTCACCCCGCGCTGCCAGTTAGGTGCCCGGCCCCCTGCTGGGCACAGGGGTCTGAGGGCAGTCGGCCCCACAGGCCCTGAGTGAGCTTCTGGGGCCCTGGTATCACCAGGCAGTCCTGCAAGGCGGAGAAGGATCAGGGGAGCGCTGGCACGACCGCGGCCTCCCCCAGTGCTGGGGAAAGGTGAGGCTTGTCTGGTTGAGAGGTGGCAGACTGGTTTGTCGGCCCCTGGAATGAAGCCGGGCTTAGACATGAATGTCTCCTTATCTGTGTCATCGGGAGGCTGGGAGGCATGGGGGCCCTGGCCTGCCCAGCCCTGAAAGGCCTCTGTCAGCTCAGAGGAATCGTTCGCTCTCTGTCACAGGGGCCGCGGGTGACCCAGTCACCCCGCACTGGGCCGTCACCCTGGCCAACACTGTGGGTCAGAGCCCCGAGGGTGAGAGTGGGGGAGGGGCACTGGACAGCTCCCAGGTTCAAGTTCATCCCCCTCATCACTTTCCTGCAGCCCCGCAGTGGCCTGAGGAGGTGGCTGGCCTCACCCCCACTTTACAGAGGAGAAAGCAGGGTGCACAGTGACTTCCCGTCTCCCGCCCTGCACCCCGCAGCTGCTGGCTCTGCGTACACGGTGCCACAAGTGTGTGTTTCAGGGGTCCTCAGGGGATGGGAGCTATGGATACAGAGGAAGAGGCAGGGCAGCCCCAGGCCCTGCAGAATGTCCGGGCACGGGGAGCCTGGAGTCCAGGCCTCTGTCTGATTTGACTGCAGCTCACCCACCTCCCCCGTCCATCCCAGGACGGCCTGGTCAGCGAGGAAGGGCTTGTGTGTGCGTCCAGATCCACCCCCTTGGGGCCTGGTCAGGGGACTTCCAGGTCGTGCCAGTGGTGAAGAACCCGCTGCCAGTGCAGGAGACATAAGAGATGAGGGTTCGGTCCCCGGGTCGGGCAGGTCCCCTGGAGGAGGGCCTGGCAACCCACTCCAGTGTTCTTGCCTGGAGAATCCATGGACAGAGGAGCCGGGCGGGTACAGTCCACGGGGCCGCAGAGATTCAGACACGACAGCAACTGAGTGTGCACACACACGGGGACACCGAGGCCTGGAGGGAGCAGCAGGGGACACTGCCCAGCCTGGCCCCGCAGGGTCGTCTCAGAAGCCCGTGTCCTTGCCCCCTTTCCACTTCCATCTCCACCAACGTGCAGGCACCCCAGGCCCCTTCCCTGCGCCTCCCAGGCAGATGCAAAGCAGCTCTGACTTGATCTTTTCTGATGCTGCCTTTCGGGTGCCAGTCCTGGAATTTGAACACCCTGCCAGTAACCTCAGTTCTCAAGTGAGTTCTCTATTTCATGTTCTTATCCTAACCAACCCTTCAATGGCCACCACCCTAAACATCTGACAAACCAGGTCACGGGACTCTGTGAATTTCTGGGGGGTGCGGGGGTGCTCTTGGACAGCTCCTGCGGAGGCTGGGAGGCATTCAGGTTAAACTCCCAGATTTGCTGTCAGTCTTCATGGAGTTGCAGAGTTGGACATGACTGAGTGACAAACACTTTCACCTTTTTCTGTGGCCTTGGGCATGTTGACTGTAATTTGCACTGTGTTCTATTTGAAAATGATCGTAATCTCTTCTTCATGGATTTGCTCTAAGGATTAAACAAGTGAATGTGTGTAACAAGGGCCCAGGGCCCACGATTAAATGAGACGGGACACGTCACGCGCTGTACTCAGCCGCTCGGTCGTGTCCAGCTCTTTGCCACCCCACGGACTGCAGCCCAGCAGGCCCCTCTGGCCATGGGGATTCTCCAGGCAAGAATACTGGAGTGGGTCGCCATGCCCTCCTCCGGGGGATCTTCCCGACCCAGGGACTGAGCCCAGGTCTCCCGCATTACAGGCAAATTCTTTACCGTCTGAGCCACCAGGGAAGCCCTACATATCATGAAAGTGAAGCCGCTCAGTCATGTCCCACTCCGCGACCCCATGGACTGTAGCCTACCAGGATCCTCCGTCCATGGGATTTTCCAGGCAAGAGTACTGGAGTGGGTTGCCATTTCCCTTCTACATACCATGAGTACTTGATGAATAAACCAGGGCATCCTGGGCATCTCCTGGTCCAGCAGTCTCACTCCAGACAACCCCACTGAGGGGTTTAGAACCCCAAAGGGAAGGGAGCCCGTCAGCGCAGCCCCTGGCGGTCAGCAGGGCGCCGGCAAGATGGAAAGATGGAGAGGGAGTCGGGAGGGACACACAGAGAGGATCTGGGCTTTGCCTGGCCCATGCCCGATGGCTGAAGGCACCTTGGAGCACTGGCACCCCAAGTGTGTCCTCTCCAGCTTTGGAGCTCAGCTTATAAGCCTTACATTCTAATGCATGATGCTAACAAATGTGAACACTGAGAAAAGATGGTTTTTTTGCTATGGAAAATTTACAACACGCACAGAAGTACAGAAAATAGAATGTACTTATCTCTCGGCTTCTACAGTGATTAACATTTTGCCAATTTTGTTTCATCCATCCTCTGACTTACGATAATCGTTTTATCACGGAAAATTGTAAATGTATTACAAAAGTCGAACAATGGAAGCATGACTCTCCCACCTTCAACAGTGATTCGCTCTTTCATCAGCTACCTGGTCTATACTTAGACCGTTTGCCCCTACCATGAAATGATTATGAAGCAAATCCAAATTTGCGATGAATGGAAGCTACAAAATATGGGATTATTCTATGAAGTTCTCGCCTTGAGTTGGAAAATGTATTCAAACAAATGTATTCCTTATTAATATAATGGCTCAGTGAGTGATAAAAGAACCCAAGGTCATCTCCCTGGGGACATTTTCTTCCACAGTTCTCCATTTCTTTGACATGAATTTTTAACATTTTATTTTACATTGGGGTGTAGCCCACGAACAACAGTGGGATAGCAAAGGGACCCGGCTGTACCTGCGCACATACTCACTCTCCCCCTCCCGGCTGCCGCCTAAGAGGGAGCAGAGCCCCGTGCTGTGTAAGAGGTCCTTGCTGGCCACCCGTGTGACTTATTCATTAGGGTGGGTCGGCTCTTCACCGCAGCGCGCGGGCCTCCATCGGTGCCTCGTGCGGCATCCTTCGCTGTAGCGCAGACGCGCTCTAGTTGCGGGGCTCAGGCTCGGCAGTCCTGGCTCGCAGGCTTAGTCGCTTCGCTGGCACGAGGGACTTGCGTTCTCTGACCAGGGATCAAACCCGTGTCCCTTGCATTACAAGGCAGATTCTTAACCACCAAGGAAGTCCCTCTCCGTCTTAAGTACAGCAGCGTGTTCATATGGATCCCAAGCTCCCTACCTATCCATCCTTCCCTCTTTCTTGGGGATATTATGGTAACTTTTTATCATGTGCATCACTATGGAGTCATGGTATTTCCAGATCCAATGTGTTTTAATCAAGTACAGTCAATTTACTTCTTTTAGTGCTCAAATTGCCAGACCTTCAGCCAATGCGAGGCCCTTTACGTAAGCTCTGTGCCCTCTTGATAGGATTTGAATGATCCTTAAAAGCTTCCTTGCCCCCATGACGCATCACGAAAGCCCAGGTTTACCAGATAGCTCTTGGCCCACTCGTGGGGACCAAGAAGATATGTTTATATCATTGTTAATAATTACTAATGTAGTTATTTCAGATCATGAGTTTGTGTCAGTATCTCCAATGCAATTCTGACATTAGAATAATCACTTACATTATTTGACTCTATAATTGTTATT
Source organism: Muntiacus reevesi (assembly GCF_963930625.1). Lineage (NCBI taxonomy): Eukaryota > Metazoa > Chordata > Mammalia > Artiodactyla > Cervidae > Muntiacus > Muntiacus reevesi. The sequence goes on along the minus strand of NC_089249.1, from coordinate 59,156,214 downwards.
TATGTTCCTATTGGAAAATCCCAACTCCTAACACATGAATATATATACTTAGTTGTTTTTGCTTATGATACAATAAAATAAATCCAAAAGAACTCTGTCATATTCATACTGGGGGAAGAAAGAATACTACAGAATCAAGTCCTGGATTTTAAAGAAGTTCCTTTTTATGCATCTATTTGTGATGGTTAATTATATGTGCCAACTTGACTGGACCACAGTGGCCAGATATTTGGTCAAACATTCGATGTTTCTGTGAAAGTGTGTTTTGGATGAGATTGGCATTTAAATTGAATGGACTTTCTTCGCTATTCCCCTGAAACTATCACAACATTGTTAGCTGGCTATACCCCAGTACAAAATAGTTTCTTTTTTTTTTTTTTTTTTTTTTCAGTGGGTTTTGTCATACATTGATATGAATCAGCCATAGAGTTACACGAATTCCCCATCCCGGCAAAATAGTTTCTTAAAAAATAAATCGAATGAACTTTGAGTAAAGCAGATTACCTTCTATAAGGTGGGTGGGCCTCATCCAATCAGTCGAAGGCCTGAACAGAACAAAAGACTGACCTCCGTCTGCTGAGCAGAGAGGAATTCTGCCTCCAGGGGGCCTCTGGACTTGAACTGCAGCACTTCTCTGTCACTTTCCTGCAGTCTCCAGTCTACCAGTTACCCTGGAGATTTTGGACTTGCCAAGCCTCCAGGATCACATGAACCAATTTATTAAAACAAATCAACGTCCTACCCAAGTACTAACCAGGTCCGACCCTGTGTAACTTCTGCAGTAATTAACACAACATTGTAGCTCAACTATACTTCAATAAAGAATAAACTGAGCTAAATTAAACAATAAAAAAATAAACTCTCCCCACACACGTGTGTGCACGTGTGCGCACACACACACACACACACACACACACACAGCTGGTTCTGTTTCTCTGGAGATCCCCAGTACACCCTTTAGGGATGCTCTGAAAAATATTTTTGCTCTGGAGCTGAGGTTTTCAACTGGGTCTATTCTGCCCCCCAGAGGACACCTGGCCCTGTCTGGAGACGTTGCTGGCTGTCACAACCAGGCTGATTTTGGGGGGCGGGGTGGTGCTGGTGCCTGCAGGGTGGAGTCCAGAAATGACAATATACGTCCTACAATGCACAGCAAGAAGGATCCTGCCCCAAAGACCACTCTGCTGAGCTGGAGAAACTAAGGCACCAGTCATTCACACGTGGCCCACCCACGCATGGGTGGGGTGGGGGCCCAGACCTCCACCACCATCCACCCAGGAAAGCTGCGTGGGTCTCCCAGCTCCCGTATTTATCCACCTGAAAACCATTTCTCTAGGTCATGCTGGGGTCATGCGCGACCCAGGCCCATCCCAGCCTGAAGACTCCCGGTCCACTGTCTTAGAAGAAGGACACAGCGACAGTGTGGACCGGGCTCCAGGGGCTTTCGGGAGCTCAAGGGAGGCGCCTGGCTCAGAGGACTTCCTGGAGGCGGTGGTACCTCAACCGGGTCTCATAGAGGAAAGAGAGGCCGTGAAGTGCACAAGCGGGTTTTTTGGTGCGGCAGGAACCTCAGGGGCTGGAGCGGAGCCCGCAGAGAACCGCTTGGCCTGCGGAGCGCGGGCCCGGGTTCCCTCCCCACTGTTCAGCGGGACCGCGCGCCGGGGTCGGGCGCCCTCTGGCGGCGCCCCGCGCGCGGTTCAGACCCAGGAGGAGCCGGATGGTGGACGTGCTGGGAACCGCAGGACCGCGCCAGGCCGACTGAGCCCAGTTCTACTGGCATCAGAAGAAACAGGAAGCTTACAGGAGGAAAATATTTTAGCAAATCACTTTGGTATATTTGTCTCTAGACTAACGCTCTAAAGAAAGCTGAACGCGGAAGAACTGATGCTTTTGAACTGTGGTGTTGGAGAAGACTCCTTGAGAGTCCCTTGGACTGCAAGGAGATCCAACCAGTCCATCTTAAAGGAAATCAGTCCTGAATATTCATTGGAAGGACTGCTGCTGAAGCTGAAGCTCCAATACTTTGGCCACCTGATGCAAAGAAATGACTCACTAGAAAAGACGCTGATGCTGGGAAAGATTAAAGGTGGGAGGAGAAGGGGACAACAGAGGATGAGTTGGTTGGATGGCATCTCAGACTCGATGGACATGGGTTTGAGCAAGCTCTAGGAGTTGGTGATGGACAGGGAGGCCCGGCGTGGTGCAGTCCATGGGGTCACAAAGAGTCGGACACAACTGAGCGACTGAACTAAACTGATATTAACGCAGTTTTAAAATACTTTTAATTTATGATGAAGAAATATTTACATATTGAGGTTTGGGGAAGTCTGGCATATGCACGACTTATTAACAACCTGAAATGTATGCTGTCTTGGCTCTCTCTCTCTCTCTCTCTTGAGCTAACCTGATCAACTCCCCCCCTCCCCACTCCCGGGTCCTCCTGTTTCCTGAGTGGCAGCAGGAAAGATCCAGTGTGGACATGTGTGTACAGACACCCCACCTCATTCCTCAGCACTGAAAAGAAAGTGAGCTCTGGGACTTCCCTGCAGGTCTAGTGGTTAAGACTTCGTGCTTTCACTGCAGAGGGCACAGGTTTGATCCCTGGTCTGGGAACTAAGATCTCACATGACCCACTGCCAAATATTAAACAATAATTTTTTTTTTTTAAGAAAAGCCAATAGATACAGGAGATCCTCCTGTCTTCCTGAAGTCAAGGAGAAGTGTTCTGAGCTTCCCAGAACCCCTTTTCCTTAGTGGTTCGGTGCACAGATATAGTAAGGAGTGAAGGTGAAAGATTTCTCCAACTCCCTAAGGTTCCTGGGATCCCAAAGTTCCCGCAGAGCGGATTTGGTTGAACTACAGGAGCACAGAGCTTTGGGAAGATTCTGGGTCCCAGGACAGACCTTCGAGGGGTCTTGTTTCTGATATTCAGTATTAGCAGTTCCAAGGAGGAAGGTGTGCAGAGGAAGTGAATCCTTGAGGAGCACTGGAATATTACAGAAAGCACTGAGCCTTCCTTCCCCCTTAGAGATGGGGAGACCGAGGCAGGGAAGAGGTGAAGAGATGTGGCCAAAGCCACACAGGCCAGTTCTGCAAAAATTTACGCAGAGCTGACCAGTCGAAGCACAGAGCCGCCTAAGCAAGGCCAGCCTCGGCGTCCCTCGGGAAGAGAGGCGAAGACGTGAGGGCAGAGCCCAGCTCACAGCGGCTCCCGGCCGCCTGGCTCCTGACTTGGTGTTACAGACACAGAAATAAGGGCCAAAGGAGTCCCGCGCAATCCCCACCACCCTCCGCCCTTCACCCCGTTGGACAGTCCCCACTTCGGATCTTCTGTAAAACGGGGTGAGGATGCAGCCTTCCAGGGTGTGATGTCTGTCCTGAGCCGGCCCTGTTCTGGGATGAAGTCCAAAGTCTGGTAGTCGAGGCTCTTCTTAACCCTCCCAGCAAACTTCAGCTGCAGTCAGAATGAGCAGGGCCTCATGGGGCCACCTGACAAGGGCCTGGAGGAACAAATCTGTGGCCCCTTGCTTAAAACCCACCCCCAGTTCTCTGGCGATTCTGCTGTCTCCGTGGATGCCGGGCGGAGAAAAACTGAAAACCAGCAAGTGGGTCCAAGGCCAGTTGGGGAGCCCGTACTGGGTCTAGAGGGGCCCCAGGACCTCTAGTCCAGCTGATGGGAAAGCCACACGCAGCCGGTCAGTCCTGTTTCCAAGTAAAGTCAGAAATGCAGATATTTAAATATTTTTTGCTGCCTGCGGGCTTTCTCTAGTTGCAGGGAGGGGGCCACCCTCTAGCTGCGGTGCTCGGGCTGCTTGCTGAGGTGGCTTCCCGCGTTGCAGCGTACTGGCTGTAGGTGCACGGGCTTCCGTAGTTCAGCACGTGGACTCAGTACTGGTGGCACACGGGCTGAGTGGCCCTGAGGCTTGTGGGGCCTTAGTTCCTCAACCAGGGATCAAACCCACACCCCGACATGGGAAGGCGGACTCTTAAACACTGGACCACCACGGAAGTCCCACTCAGTATTATCATTTTGAGCTCTATCCATGCAGTTCCATGTGTTGAGTTTGTTCCTTTTAATTGCCGAGCAGTTTCCTATCATCAGTTCAGTTCAGTTGCTCAGTTGTGTCCGGCTCTTTGCGACCCCATGGACTGCAGCACGCCAGGCCTCCTGGAGTTTGCTCACACTCATGTCCATTGAGTCAGTGATGCCATCCAACCATCTCATCCTCTGCCGTCCCCTTCTCCCCTTGCCCTCAATCTTTCCCAGCACCTGAGTCTTTTCAAATGAGTCAGCTCTTCACATCAGGTGGCCAAAGTATTGGAGTTTAGGCTTCAGCATCAGTCCTTCCAGTGAATATTCAGGACTGATCTCCTTTAGGATGGACTGATTGGATCTCCTTGCAGTCCAAGGGACTCTCAAGAGTCTTCTCCAACACCACAGTTCAAAAGCACCAGTTCTGAAGGAAGCACTAAATTCCATCAAAACGGTGGACAGTTTGTTGTCCTATTCACCTGTGGTGGACATTGGATTGTTTTCCCTTTTGTTCTCTTCTTGTTCAGACACTCAGTCATGTCTGGGTCTTCTAGGCCCTGTGGACTATAGCACACCAGGCCTCCCTGTCCATCACCAACTCCCAGAACTTGCTCAAACCCATGTCCATTGAGTCGGTGACGCCATCCAACCATCTCACCCTCTGCCGCCCCCTTCTCCTCCTGCCCTCGATCTTTCCCAGCGTCAGGGTCTTTTGTTTCCTTATCTGTTACATGAAGCGTCCTTGAACATCCATGTACACGTCTCTGTATGTCTGTGTGGTTTTGTTTCTCTTGGGTAAATCCTAGGAGTGGAATGGTTGGGTCATGTGGAAGGCATATGTTTAACTTCTTAAGGAACGCCCATTGTTTTCCAAAGTGCATGTACGTTTACCATCCCACCAGTCATGTATGAGGGTTCCTATTTATCCATATCCCTGACAACAATTGGGATGACCAGTTGTCTTTTTTTTTAAGGGAGTCTTTGGTGTCTATCTTCTTGATTTTTAGGTGTTTGGCTATGCTGGGTCTTGGCTGTGGCACACAAGATCTTTAGCTGTGGCAAGTGAACTCAGTTGCAGCAGACAGGATCTAGTTTCCTGGCCAGGGCCAGGACCCATGAAGTCTTGACCACTGGACCACCAGGGAAGTCCCCAGATGGTCAGTCTTCAGTTTTGGCCACGCAGACACGGGTGCAACGCTGCTTCATCGTGAGAACTCATTCCCTGGGCACTCATGCGGCTGTGCTTCTCCTCATGGGCTCCTTTGTCATCCCCGCATATTCTTTGGTGAAAGCTTTATTTGAATCTTTTGCCCGTTAAGTGAAAATTGGGTTGTCTGTCTTCTTACTCTCTAGCCATAAGGGTTCTTTTTATATTCGAGATCACGCAGTTTCAATGGAGGCAGTATTGCCCCCGAGGGGGTGAAAATTGGTTTTGAGGATGTGAAGAAAATCATACTCTTTTAATGTGGAAAGCATGAACATATGTACAGTACAGAAGCCATATCTGTGCTATTAAAATTTCATGGGAGCAGTTAGGGGGGAAATGCTTGAAAAGGCTCTGTGGAGGAGAGAGTGGTGAAAAAGGCTGAGAAACATTGTTGGAGGTACTTTGTTAGATATTCTGCAAAGAGGATAATTTTTAAATTTGGAATAAGTTCAATTTATCAGTTGTGTTTTCTGTGTACTATTCTAGGGCTTCCCAGGTGGCGCTAGTGGTAAAGAATCTGCCTGCCAATGCCAAGGCAATAGAGTGTACTATTCTGTAACAGAAATGTTTGCCTTAGTCAATCAAGGTCACTAAGATTTTCTCCTATGTTTTCTCCTAGAAGTTTCATAGTTTTAACTATTCCATTTAGGTCTATGAACCATCTCATAGACCTAAATAGATTAAATTTTGTATATTGTGTGAGATCAAAGTAAAAAAAAAAAAAAAGTTCTTGGCATCTGGACGTCCAAATCGATCCAACAGTGTTTGTTGAAGCACTTTTCTGTCGCCGCTGAATTGCTTTGCCTTTCAACTTCTGTCAAAATTCAGTTGGCCGGGACGTCCGTGGTGGCTCAGTGGTAAAGAATCCGCCTGCCAATGCAGGAGACGCGGGTTCGATCCCTGATCCGAGGGATCCCACGTGCTTCGGAGCAACTAGGCCGTGTGCCACAACTACTCCGCCAGTGCTGTAGAGCCGGGAGCCGCAGCTACTGACGCCTCTGAGCCCTAGAGCCTGTGCTCCACGAGAGAGTCGCCCCACTCTGCAGCTAGAGAACAGTCAGCAGAGCCAAAAATAAATAAGTAAATGATTTTTTTTAAAAAATCAATTGACTGTAGACGTGAGGGTCTATTTCTGGACTTTCAGTTCTGTTCCCACTAACCAAAATATCAGTACTATACCGTGCAGACCAAAGAGAAGCCGGTCTCCGGTCGGCCTGCTGTGGGCCCTGCCCGTCTCTCTCCGTCCCCCACGCAGACCCCCTTGACTGCCTCGGCCAGGCACCTCCCGACGCAGGGCCGCAGTCGCACCTGCGTCCTGGCCCCGCGTCCTCTACCCTGAGATGACTCCCTGGTCAGCGTCTCCTTCTCTGAGAGGGAGGCCCCTGCTCGCAGGCAGCCCTGGCCCCTCTCCGTGGCCTCGCGCTGTTGGTTTCGTTTTAGGAAAGCTCAGTGACGTCTGCGGGCTTCCCTGGCAGCTCAGCTGGTAAAGAATCCACCTGCAATGCAGGAGACCCTGGTTCGATTCCTGGGTCAGGAAGATCCGCTGGAGAAAGGATAGGCTCCCCATTCCAGTGTTCTTGGGCTTCCCTTGTGGCTCAGCTGGTAAAGAATCCGCCTGCAATGAGGGAGACTCGGGTTTGATCCCTGGGTTGGAAGACCCCCTGGAGAAGGGAAAGGCTAACCACTCCGGTATTCTGGCCTGGAGAATTCATGGAAACAGGAGTGGCGGAATCAGACCTCAATTTTGGGGACGCCGCTTGGGGTGCTTTGTGGAGGTGGTCTGAAGGGAGCAGCGTGGAGGCCCCGGCCAGCACACGGACCCTGCCAGCCATGGTCCCGTCGTCAGAGCCAGCAAGAGCAGCGCCCTCAAGGAGGAAGGGAGCTCTGGTTACCCCCCGTCCTGGCCCTCGGGTGGTGAGCATCGGGGAAGGCAGGAGCTGGGTGTCCTGAGGAGGGGTGCTGGGTGGCTAGTGACCCCCAACGCCCGCTGGATAGCAGCACTCCCAAGGCGCTCCCTTGGGGTCAGGCCCTTTGGCCATCAGCTCCCCTCTGGCCAGCAGGGGTCGCAAACCCCTCTGGTGATGGCACACTGGCTCATCCCCAGCCTGGTCCACCCCTGCGTCTACCGACTCCATGTGTGTTTATTGAGCACCTATAAATCGCCGGCTCGGGGCCAGGTGGTGGGGCGATGCCAGCAACTGACGGTGGGCAGACATCTCTGCTCTCAGGGCCCCAGGCTGGTGGGAGGCACAGTGGGATCCCGAGAGCTGGAGAAGGGAGAGGCCTCGGGGTGAGGGCAGGTGCTCCGGCCACACCTTCCCTGGGCCACCAAGCCCTGCACCGTGGCCTCTTCATGACCTTCGGACTCTGTCTTCTCTCCTTCCTCATTCCCACGGGACAGCCCCAGCCCAGGCCTCCCGCAGCAGCCTCCTTCCCCTCACCGGCCTCCCTGACTCCGGTCCCCGCTGAGTCGCGGTGGCCCTTCTTGCACGCTCACAGCTGAGGTCACACGCTTGCCTGGGACTCCCTGGGCTCTCGGGGCAGCTCTGGGAGGGCAGAAACCATGTGCGACCCACTGGTTCCTGGGTCCCAGGAGAGCGCTAGGGACAAAGTTACAGATACTATCGTGGTTTGCGACAATAAAGAGGTGATTCTTTTCTTCCCCACTCAAGTCCACAGACCTCCTGAATTCTATCTACCAACCCCAGGATAAAGGGCTTGAGCTCCGTCTGTAACGAGGCATGAATTGGTGCGCTCTGAGTGGAGGGAGCAGCCTCACCAAGAAAGAAGAATGGGGGCCCTGGCACTTACAGCAGGGCCACCTGGAGGGCAGGAGGACAGACCGGGTCAGGAAGACAGCTTCATTGACAGCCAGCCGGCCCGGAAGAGCCAGAGGACTGGAGCTTCAGCTTCAGCATCAGTCCTTCCAATGAACATCCAGGACTGATTTCCTTTAGGATGGACTGATTGGATCTCCTTGCAGTCCAAGGGACTCTGGAGAGCCTTCTCCAACACCACAGTTCAAAAGCATCAAATCTTCGGTGCTCAGCTTTCTTTATAGTCCAACTCTCACATCGATACATGACTACTCAAAAAAGCATAGCTTTGACTAGATGGACTTTTGTTGGCAAAATAATGTCTCTGCTTTTTAATATCCTGTCTAGGTTGGTCAAAACTTTTTTTCCAAGGAGAAAGCATCTTTTACTTTCATGGCTGCAGCCACCATCTGCAGTGATTTTGGAGCCCAAGAAAATAAAGTCTCTCACTGTATCCCCATCTATTTGCCATAAAGTGATGGGACCAGATGCCATGATCTTAGTTTTCTGAATGTTGAGTTTTAAGCCAACATTTTTTACTCTCCTCTTTCAGTTTCAACAAGAGGGTCTTTAGTTCTTCTTCGCTTTCTGCCATAAGGGTGGTATCATCAGCATATCTGAGGTTATTGATATTTCTCCTGGCAATCTTGATTCCAGCTTGTGCTTCATCCAGCCCAACATTTCTCATGATGTACTCTGCGTATAAGTTAAATAAGCAGGGTGACAATATCCAGTCTTGATGTACTCCTTTTCCTATTTGGAACCAGTCTATAGTTCTAACTGTCCATCTCTAGTTTTAACTGTTGCTTCTTGACCCGCATACAGATTTCTCAGGAGGCAGGTCAGGTGGTCTGGTCTCCCCATTTCTTGAAGAATATTCCACAGTTTGTTGTGATCCACACAGTCAAAGGCTTTGACATAGTCAGTAAAGCAGAAGTAAATATTTTTATGAAACGCTCTTGCTTTTTCGATGATCCAGCAAATGTTGGCAATTTGATCTCTGGTTCTTCTGCCTTTTCTAAATCCAGCTTGAACATCTGGAAGTTCATGGTTCATGCACTGTTGAAGCCTGGCTTGGAGAATTTTGAGCGTTACTTTGCTGGCGTGTGAGATGAATGCAATTGTGTGATCGTTTGAGCATTCTTTGGCACTGCCTTTCTTTGGGACTGGAATGAAAACTGACCTTGTCCAGTCCTGTGGCCACTGCTGAGTTTTCCAAATTTGCTGGCATATTGAGTGCAGCACTTTCACAGCTTCTTATTTTAGGATTTGAAATAGCTCAACTGGAATTCCATCACCTCCACTAGCGTTGTTCGTAGTGATGCTTCTTAAGGCCCACTTGACTTCTCATTCCAGGATGTCTGGCTCTGGGTGAGTGATCACACCAATGTGATTATCTGGGTTGTGAAGATCTTTTTTGTACAGTTCTTCTGTGTATTCTTGCCACCTCTTCTTAATATCTTCTGCTTCTGTTAGGTCTTTATCATTTCTGTCCTTTATTGTGCCCATCTTTGCATGAAATGTTCCCTTGGTACCTTGTATTTTCTTGAAGACATCTCTAGTCTTTCCCATTCTATTGTTTTCCTCTATTTCTTTGCTTTGATCACTGAGGAAGGCTTTCTTATCTCTCCTTGCTATTCTTTGGAACTCTGCATACAAATGGGTATATCTTCTCCTTTGCTTTTCTCTTCTCTTCTTTTCTCAGCTATTTGTAAGTCCTCCTCAGACAACCATTTTGCCTTTTTGCATTTCTTTTTCTTGGGGATGGTCTTGATCACTCCCTTCTATACAATGTCACGAATCTCCATCCATAGTTCTTCAGGCACTCTATGAGATCTAATCCCTTGAATCTATTTGTCACTTCCACTGTATAATGGTAAGGGATTTGATTTAGGTCATACCTGAATGGTGTAGTGGTTTTCCCTATTTTCTGCTATTTAAGTTTGAATTTGGCAATAAGGAGTTCATGATCTGAGCCACAGTCAGCTCCTGATCTTGTTTTTACTGACTGTATAGAGCTTCTCCATCTTTGGCTGCAAAGAATATAATAAATCTGATTTCGGTATTGACCAGGCAGTGTGGCACCACCACCACCAACAAAAAAAGCAGTGTCCCTTCTCCTTCCTCCACCCCAGTGTCCACCCTCAGTGGACCATGACCCATGCTGTGGGTCACCTGGGAGGACAGGGCCATTTGCAGGCATTTGTTGGCCTCAGTGTAATTCTTGCTTTTGGAGGCTCTGTTCACACGGTCCCAAACATGAAGGTAGCCTTATAAAACGTAATCTTTTTTCAAAAACAGATTCTGAAAGGATTTTTTATAATTTTTTCATTTGAATTGACTTGGATCCTTGCCCCTGCCTTTGATGACCTTGGAACAGATACTTAACCTCTTTGGGCCTCCTGGCTCCTCCCTGAAAGAGCAATAATGGTGTTCCTGAGTCATAGGGTCCAGTGTCAACATTTGTAAAATCATAAAACAGTGCCCCGCACGTAGCAGACCTGCAGGCACGTCGGCTAAATAAGATAAAATACCAACATTTTTTCATTTCTGATTTCTCATCAATAACTCCGAATTCTCAGGACTCTTGTTACTTGAGAGTTTTCAATGTAGTGAAACTAGCAAAACTTTCATAATTACCGAATCAAAAATAATGATGACATAATGTCACATGCTATAGGTATTTGTTGTTTTTCAGTCGCTCAGTCGTGTCCGACTCTTTGTGACCGCATGGACTGCAGCACGCCAGGTTTCCTTGTCCATCACCAACTCCCAGAGCTTGTTCAAACTCGTGTCCATTGAGTCAGTGATGCCATCCAACCACCTCATCCTCTGTCACTCCCTTCTCCTCCTTCTCTCAATCTTTCCCAGCATCGGGATCTTTTCCAGTGAGTCGGCTCTTTGCCTGTAGGTATTTAGTGAAGCATTATTTATTTGGCTGCGCTGGGTCTTCGTTGCAGTGCCTGGCTTTGGTTGCCCTCAGGCATGGGGAATCTTAGTTCCCTGACCAGGCGTCAAACTTGTGTCCCCTGCATTGGAAGGCACATTCTCAACCAGTGGACCACCAGGGAAGTCCCAGTAAAGCGTCTTTTAAATTTCACCTGTTTTTTTTCCATTTGCAGTAGTACACAATGCTGGTTGTTAATACCGGTTCTATCACCCCAGGGGACAAAGGCTGCATTCACGGGCAAGGGAAGTGACCTCCAGGCAGGAGCTCTGAGAGCCTGGAAGAGCGGGAAAAGCAGGGCAGGCTCTCCAGCTCTCTGCCGGGCTCACCCGACCTGTCCTCCTATCATGTCCGGGCTGGATAGGCCCCAGGGGACACGTCGTTCAGCCTCCATTGACAGACAGGAGCCCGGGGCTCTGGAGCAGAAGGGACCTGCACAAGTACAAAGTGTGTGGTCCCAGGTCTCCCTCCCAGTGAACAAATTTCTTTCCCTATGTCAACCCCGTCCACATCCAGCACAGCCCACGACCCCTCCCACATCCTCATCCCGGGTACAGTTGTTCTTCCCAGGAACAACCGGCTGCCTGGCAGTTCCAAAAGAAAGGCTTCTCCTTTCCAAACCTGTCATCAAACGTGCATTCTCCAAGAGGCCTTCCTGCCCCAAACCAGAAAAAAAGGACTCACTAATGCCAGATGGTGTGTGGGTTGCTGTCTCTCCCTTCCTGGCTCCAGGGTTCCAATCCAGACTCCGGGTCCACCTTGCTGTGTGATTTGAAGCGTGACTCAGCCTCTCTGGGTTTCACGTGTCTGACTTAGCACAGAAGAGAACACCAGTTGCCTTTCGGGGCTCAGGATAATCCATGTCCACATCCATGAAGCTGTTGACATCAGGCGGCTTCTCAAGTGATGTAGTTAGGTATCTCCCCAACCCCCAACCCTTCAGGCACTTCCTCTTTCAAAATCGCTGAATTCCTTTCTTCTCCCCAACGTGTCGGTGCCTAATAATAATTTTAAGGTTATTCCTTATGGGGGAATTTTAACAGAGATCTATTTTTAAAAAGTGGAGTGCTAAAGTCGGAGTTTCTGCCAACAGATGAGGATGAGAAACTATTTCGTGTGTCAGGCGGATGGTGGAAAAGGGGCCAGAGGATGGGAGAGGAGGTGGTTGGACCTTTCCAGGTAGTTCCTCTGTCTTGGTAGCAGGTGAGAAGCACCCAGTGGTGGAGGAGCTGTTGCAGTCTTGATCTGAGGACGGTTGGGTTTGAATTTCCTGATGAAAAAAAAAAAGGCTGAGGAACCGGAATTCCAAGAACCTGAGTCACAAGAAGGGAGAAGTCAGGCTAGGAAGCTGCTGACAACACACTCACATGACTGAAAAAAAATTTAGCAGATTCTCAAGGGTGACTGAGAGAGCCTTTGAACCTTCCCCTTGGGCCTTCTGCTCATCCACCCAAGGAGAGGTTATTTATTCCTGATCTACCTCCAGAAATTAATTGTCTTTTCTTCTTGGGGACTAAGCAGAAAGGATGAACAATTGGTTTCAACTAGTGAAGAAGAACTAAAAAGCCTCTTGATGAAAGTGAAAGAAGAGAGTAAAAAAAGTTGGCTTAAAGCTCAACATTCAGAAAACTAAGATCATGGCATCCAGTCCCATCACTTCATGGCAAATAGATGGGGAAACAGGGGAAACAGTGGCTAACTCTATTTTTTGGGGCTCCAAAATCACTGCAGATGGTGATTGAAGCCATGAAATTAAAACATGCCTGCTCCTTGGAAGAAAAGCTATGACCAACCCAGCTAGCATATTTAAAAGCAGAGACATTACTTTGCCAACAAAGGTCCGCCTAGTCAAGGCTATGGTTTTTACAGTGGTCATGTATGGATGTGAGAGTTGGACTGTGAAGAAAGCTGGGCGCCAAAGAATTGATGCTTTTGAACTGTAGTGTTGGAGACGACTCTTGAGAGTCCCTTGGACTGCAAGGAGAGCCAATCAGTCCATCCTAAAGGAAATCAGTCCTGGAAGGACTGATGTTGAAGCTGAAACTCCAATATTTTGGCCTCCTGATGCAAAGAGCTGACTCATTTGAAAAGACCCTGATGCTGGGAAAGACTGAGGGCAGGAGGAGAAGGGGATGACAGAGGATGAGATGGTTGGATGGCATCACCGACTCAATGGACATGAGTTTGTGTAAACTCCTGGAGTTGGTAATGGACAGGGAGGCCTGCCGTGCTGAGGTTCATGGGGTCGCAAAGAGTCGGACACGACTGAGCAACTGAACTGAACTGATAGACTCACAGAACATTGGAAGTCCAGGAGGGTGCTTAGAGATCACCCGGTCCCATGGGCCATTATATGGACAGTAAACAGTGCTCAGAGAACAGAAGGTTGGTGGCCAGGGGCCAGCATCAGGACTGCTGGCTTCTCTGATGACCAGTCCGTGTGAGAAGAGTTCTCTGGGAGCATTTGTTCATAACACGGACAGGCTCTTTGAATAAGATCAGCCCCAAATGTTGAGAGAGGAAAACATGAACCACCAATGCTATTTTCCCTCGTATACACAAGGATGGTGTTCAGGTCTGTGGGGCACCGATGTCAGGGAATGAAGCAACTGACCTGTGAGAGCAGACCGCCTGTGGTTGATTTTCCTCTGCACTTTGCCTGATTGCTGCTCTAATGTTGTTTGCAAAATAAACCTTGGGGAAAGGAGGGCTTGAGTAGAAAGTTCATATGGTTCCCTTCATCTCAGGTTTGCCCACTGCATTGGTTGTCTGTGGCTAACAACAAACTGCAGGTTAGAAGTAAGACTGGGGGCGGTGGGGAGGAGATGGGTTAAAATCAAGGTGCAGGGAAGGCTGTGCTCTTTTCTGGAGTCTCTGGCAGAGAATCTGTCTCCTGGCCTTTTGCAGCTTTTAGAAGCTGCCTGCATCCGTTGACTCGTGGTCCCTTCCTTAACCTTCAAGACCAGCAGCACCGCATTCATCTGATCACTTTCCTGTTGTCGCCTCTGTGACTACAGCCAGGAAACCTCCAATTTTAAGAACATTTGTGGGGACTTCTCTGGTGGTTCAGTGGCTAAGACTCTTAATGCAGGAGACCTGGGCTCAATCCCTCATCACGGAACTAGAGAGATCTTGCTGCAACTAAGAGTTCAATTGCCACAACTAAAAGGTCCCATCTGCCACAACTAAGACCCAGCACAGCCAAATAAATGAACAAGAATAAATAAATATATATATATAAAAGAATGTGTGTGATTGCATTGGGTAAACATGGGTAATTCAGGACACTTTCTCCATCTCAAGATCCTTAACCTAATCACATTTGGGAAGGGTCTCTTACCATGTAGGGCTTCCTGATAGCTCAGTTGGTAAAGAATCTGCCTGCAATGCAGGAGACCCCAGTTCGATTCCCGGGTCGGGAAGATCCGCTGGAGAGGGGATAGGCTACTCACTCCAGTATTCTTCGGCTTCCCTTGTGGCTCAGCTGGTAAAGAATCCGCCTGCAATGCAGGAGACCTGGCTTCGATCCCTGGGTTGGGAAGATCCCCCGGAGAAGGGAAAGGCTACCCACTCTAGTATTCTGGCCTGGAGAATTCCATGGACTAGTCCATGGGGTCACAAAGAGTTGGACACAACTGAGCAACTTTCACTTCACTCCACATTTACCATGTAAGGTAATATATATTCACAAATTCCAGGGATTGGGGTTGGGCATCTTTGGGGACCACTGTTCTGCCTCAGTGGTCTCTCTAAAAATACATTCAACTCTTTGCAGGAAAGAACATTTTCATTGTCATGGGAAACACGGGTACACCAGAATTCTTTCAAGGACTTTAAATCTTTCTATCTTTAATTCTATTTTACATTCTGCACATATACAGAAAAGTGCATAACTCATCAAGTTACAGTCTGAGTTTCATAAACAGACCGCACCAATGTAACAAGCATCCACACCATGAAGCAGGACACGTCCTGGGACCCCAGAAACCCGGTTCATGCCTGCTTCAAGTCCAAGGTATTAGTCAACATTTGTTGACATTAAAAAATTTCCTATGTGGGCAATACTTGGAGTATGATTGAATAAAAAGGGAAGAACCCAAGGGCTGTTCATTTCTTCATTTGATGAGTTTTTTTTCTGGCACCTCTCCTGGGCTGGATGCCAGGGAAAATGGGATGAATTCATTGGACGAGGGTCATATGGCACAGAAGCAATAGAGGCAACTGTATGTGTGTGTGTGGTGGGGCGTGAGGGGGTGGGAAGGGAGTTTGAGAAAGAGATAAAAATACAAATTCATTGGCCAGGCCTACAGAAGGCTTCCCATAGAATGTAGGCCCTGAAGGTGATCACACAGAGGAGAAGAAGGGATTTCCAGCAAAGGGGTGTCAGCGGGGCAGGTGGGGTCAGGTGGAGTTAGGGGACACAAAGAAAGAGATGACCATTGGACTTGCCAGCCTGTGAGCCCTTGCTCAGTCATTCCCGTGTCCCATTTCATTTTCTTTTTTAAAAATTTTCTCATAAACATTTTACTTATTTATTATTTTGGCTGCACTGGGTCTTGGTCGTGGTGCTCAGGGGGCTTCTCTTGTTGCAGAACACGGGCCCTAGAACATGGGATCAATATTTGCGACATGTGGGCATAGTTGCCCTGTGGCATGTGAGATCTTAGGTCCCCCCATTTCCCATTTTACCAGCCCCAAATCCCAGCAGTCTGGACTCAGAACCAGAACCGTAGCCCTCAGGCCAGGGTCTTCCTTTCAAAGATGGGGAAGCAGCCCCAGGGGAGAAGATAGATATATATATATACACACACACACACACACACACACACACACACACACACACACACACACACACACACACACACACACACACACACACACACACACACACACACACGGCAGATCACTGGCTTCATCAATTCTCTTCCTCCACACGCCTCTACAGAGCCTCCCGAACGCCACCCTCCCCATGCCTGGCGCGGGCACACTGGGGTCAGACCCCCACCCCGCCACGAGGTGCTCAGGGTGGCACAAACCAGCCGTGAGGCCTGAAGCAGGATCCAGACCATCCTCTTCCTCCAGCGCTGTTCCCGCACCCCGCGGTCCCTCACTGCCTCCTCCACCCGCGGCTTCCCACCAGGCCTCTCAGTCATTCTTCATGTGCTCAGTTCACGGGGCATCCACTTCGTGGTGGGCCGCGTTCCAGGCACAGGGATACAGTGGTGCAGAAGACAGGCCCCTCCCTCAGCGGGGACATCAGACAATAAACAGAACACAGAGCTCTATAAGGCAGTGTCAGCAGAGGTAAGTGATGTGTGTGAAGAAAAATAAAGACCACCCTGGTGGTCTAGTGGCTGAGACTCTCAGCTCCCAATTCAGGGGATCTGGGTTCGATCCCTGGGCGGGGAACTAGATCCCACATGCCGCAACTAAGAGTTCGAATGCCCCAACGAAAGATACTGCAAGCTGCAACAAAGACTGAAGATCCCACGTGCTGCAACTAAGACCCGGGGGAGCCAAATAAATAAATAAAAAATAGTCCAAACAGGATAAAGGGCTTGAGGGGAGGGAAGGTGGTCTTTGAAGTTAGGTGGTTGGGGAGGCTCTTTGAGGAGGTGACACTGGGACCCAAATAAGATGAAGAAGCTTGAGTTGCAAGGGTGGGGGAGAACCTTGATGGGTGTGTGGACAGAGGCTGGTGTGATGGCAGGGGGACGTCCTCGGAGATTTAGTGAGTGGGATTTAGTGAGTGAGTTTCTCCCTCTCCATGTCCATCTCCCTGCTCCGCAGAAATGGGTCACCAGGGGTGAGGTCAGGGAAGGGCCTCTAGCTGCTTCCCTCCCAGATCTTCCTCTCTCAGTGTAGGCCAGCATAGGGATGGATGCCCACTGGACCTTGGCCTTTATCAGGATCACATGTCCAGCTGATCTCAACTCCCTGCCCCCCCAACTCTCTCACTCAGTTCAGTTCAGTTTGGTCGCTCACTCATGTCCTACTCTTTGCGACCCCATGGACTGCAGCACGCCAGGCCTCCCTGTCCATCACCAACTCCTGGAGTTTACCCAAACTCATGTCCATTGAGTCGGTGATGGCATCCAACCATCTTGTCCTCTGTCGTCCCCTCTCCTCCGGCCTTCAATCTTTCCCAGCATCAGGGTCTTTTCCAAAGGGTCAGTTCTTCGCATCAGGTGGCCAAAGTACTGGAGCTTTAGCTTCAGCATCAGCCCTTCCAGTGAACACCCAGGACTGACCTCTAGGATGGACTGGTTGGATCTCCTTGCAGTCCAAGGGACTCTCAAGTCTTCTCCAACGCCCTGTACCTAGTTAACACTCAGAGGGAGGCCCGTCGCACCGCTGAGGAAGCAGGCGCGGAGCCTTTCTCAGCGCCCTGCGCTGTGGCAGGCGAGGCTGCGGCGGTAGGAAGGGCTTTTCCACCGTCCCCCACCCCCCCAACCCCGTGAGACCTGTTCCTGGGGGAGGGGTGACCTCTTTCTGGGTTCTGAAGAGGAAGTTCCTAGCGGAAACCGGTCCTGAAAGCAACTTGACTGAGAGAAGGGTGACAACGGGGAGGGCAAGTGACACTCTCAGTCCCTCACGGGGCAGCGCGTAGTGGGCGGAGCCGGCCGGGTAGGTCCCCCGCGGCAGGTCACAGGCGGGTGATCCGGGGCGTGGCCTGAGGCGGGGGCGTGGCCTGAGGCGGGGGCGTGACCTGAGGCGGGGGCGTGACCTGGGCGAGTCAGGGGTGGGGCCTGGGCTCCAGGGGCGGGGCCTCGGCGGTCAGGGGGCGGGGCCCGGAGGATGGTGGCAGGATCTGGGTGGCTGGGGTGTGGCCTGAGGGCGGGCAGGGGCGGTGCTGGGGGCGGGGCCGGGCGGCCTGGGGGCAGGGCCGGGCGGGGCCGGGCGTGGCCGGCGGCGGCCTGGAGGCGCGCAGGCGGTGTGTCAGCGACGCGGAGGTGCGCTGGTCTCGCCGGGCTCGGCGGGCGGCGACGGCGACGGCGACGCGCACAAAGGCGGATTGTGGCTTCTCTGGTGCTGGCGGCGGGCGGCGCCGGGGCGGGGTCGGCGGGGCGCGCCCGGGGCCCCCGCGGGCACCGCGGCGCGGGCGATGAGTCGGGGCCCGGCATGGCCTCCGCGCGGCCGCCGGGCCGGGCCTGCGCCGCGGTGCCCGCGTCCGCGGGGCTCCGGGCCGGGCCGCCCGCCCTCCCCGCCGCCGTCGCCGTTTCCCCCGAGCCTGCGGGCGGCGCGGAGGCCGAGGAGCGCTCGCTGCAGCACATGCTGCGCGCCATAGCTGAGGAGCGCGGCCGCGTCAGCCTGCGCCGCGAGGTCTGCGGCCTCGGTGAGTGGGGCCGGGCGGGGGCGAGGCCGGGGCCGCGGCGGCGCCGGAGTGTCCGCGCGCGTCTCCGTCTCTGCGCTTGTCTCTGAGTCTCTGCGCGTCTGTCCCCGCGTGCGTCTCGGGGGGGGGGGGCCCTGCGTGTCGTCCCCAGGTCCTCGCGTCCTGGTCGTTCCCGCGCCCCCGCGTCTCCGTCTCCGATTCTGGCCCCTGGAGCTATCCGGCACGGTCGCGTGCCTGCGTGTCTGTCCCCCTCTGGCCGCCCATCCGGGGGTCGGCGCGTCTTTTCCCTCCCTCTCCTCTCCGTGGCTCCGCCGGGCCTCTTCCGTCTCCGAGAAGCCGTCTCCGGGGCCTCCGTGCCGCAGCCAGCAGTGTAGACAGGGCAGGTCCCCGGCGCCCAAGCCCTCCCCGGGGCCTCCGTGCCGCGGCCGGCAGTGTGGACAGGGAAGGTCCCAGGCGCCAGAAGCCCTCCCCAGGGCCTCCGTGCCGCGGCCGGCAGTGTGGACAGGGAAGGTCCCGGGCGCCAGAAGCCCTCCCCAGGGCCTCCGTGCGGCGGCCGACAGTGTAGACAGGGCAGGTCCCCGGCGCCCGAAGCCCTTCCCGGGGCCTCCGTGCAGCGGCCGGCGGTGTGGACAGGACAGGTCCCCAGCGCCCGAAACCCTCCCCGGAGCTTCCATGTCGGGGCCGGCAGTGTGGACTGGGCAGGTCCCCGGCGCCCGAAGCCTTTGTCTCCCCGCGCGGCTCTGCGCCTTCGCTGTGACTGGGGACCTGTTGGACCGTGGGCCCCGAACCCACCCCTGGGCAGAGCAAGGGTGCGGTCGCCCCTCGGGCTGTGACTCTGTTCTGCGGAGGCCCCGAGTCCTAGATCGGCCGGTGAGTGCGGGCAGGGGTGTCCCGTATTGTCTACAGGGAGCCGGGGGTGGGGGGCTGGAGGCAGGGGTGAGGTCTCCTGGCGCGGCTGGGTGTGAGGTAATGGCTCCTGGTGGATCGTGTTCGGACTTGAAGCGCGAGGAGCCCCCCACCCCCACCCACCCCATAGGGTGGGTTTTGCGGTTTTCTCTCAGCGAAGACCCCTCCCTTCCTCCTGCGGGAATGACTTCATTACCACGTTGTCACCCACCCCTCCTCCCCAGTCTGGGCTGGGGATTTCTGAGGGGGCCACGGCAGCTTTTGGAGAAAGGACTGTCCACCTTGGAGATTCTGCGGCCCCGCCTTCATTCTCCATTGGGGAAACTGGGTCCCAAAGAACCGATATATCCCCCACCCCCAACCCACCTGCGGTCACAAGGCTTCCAGATCCCCTCAGCAGGCCAGCCCTGGAGGCCGGGATGAGGGCGGGGATCAATTTGCATCCTCCCTTTTGTGGGAGGCAGGCTGCCCTGGAATGAAGCTTGGCTCACAGGTGGAGGTGAGGGTGATGGGGGTGAGGGTGAGGGTATCTACCACGCAGAGCTGGATGAAGACATAGGTTTCTGTGGTCTCTTCTGAAAAGGTGTCACTAGTGAGTTCTGAGTAGAAACGGAAGGATCGTCATTCCTCCATTCAGCAAACATTCGTTGAGCACCTACTCTGTGCCAGGCTGCATGCCCGCCCGGCAGGCTGCCTGTCACCTGGCACAGAGTGAAATGGAAGGGGTCTGAGCGCCCATCTGCTCCAGGCCCCTCCGCCCTGTTTGCTCAGCCGCTCCTGCACCCCTCCCCACTCCCCTGCCCGCCGGTTCCTACATCCTCTGAGCGTCCCCTGCCCTGTTAGACGGTCCCTGCCCCGAAGGGCCTGCAGCGCCGCCCCATAAGAACCGTAATCGTTTGCCCTGGCACCTGGCGTTCACTGAGCACTCAGTATGTGCCAGGCGCTTTGTGCAGGCGCTCTCCATCTGATCCTGACTTTGCCCGAGAGGAGTGTGATCTCTGTTTGACTGACGAGGAGCCTGAGGTCCAGAGAGGCAAGGGATGAGCCCAGGGACAGCCTGCGAGGAAGTGGTACAGCTGGGGTTGACCGTGGTCAGGGCGACCCTGGTGCCTGGCCCCCCGGATACTCCCAACCAGGCCTCGTTGCACCTGCCGATGTGCTGCATCTGGGGAGGACTGCGTGTGCGACGCCAGGGGCACTGGCTGATGGTCACACTTCTCACCTCTAGTTCCCCTTCACACACAAGGTCTCCCCGTCCTACCACCCGCAGCCCCTCGGAACTCAGTCCCCGTGCTCCGGTGCTCTGCGCTTTTATCCCTGCTGTTTTCTGCTCCTGGGGGGCCACCTGCCCCGCACACTCACCGGCCCTGTAGACAGCTGCAGGTCTGGCTTTGGTCCTCAGCGCTGGTGGGTGCCGCCACCCAGGGACCCTTCCTCCGCCCCGTCCTGCTGCCTGAACGCTCTTTGTACCAGGCTCATGTCCAGTGGGTCATCGGAATGCTGTGGCTCTGTGGTGCTGTCTCCTCAGTTAGCAGGTGACCCCTCCAGGGCCTTGCCCACATCTGGGTCCCCCCCCACCCCCAGGGCCCAGCATGTGCAGAGCAGGTGCCCGGTGCTCATTCAGCGAATGAAGGAAAGGATTACTTTCTGAACTGGGGAATGAAGGGCGTGGGTGGCAAGGAAATTAGGATCTTCAGCTTGTAGAAGGGCTCATGTTGCCCATCTCTTACAGTTTTCAGATGAGAAGTGTGATGTTCAGAGAGGGGCAAGCTAAACAGTGACTTCATGCCCAAGCAGAGCTAGGATGGAACGACTGGCCTGAGCACCTGGGCATGAGCCCAGAACGCCCTCCCCAAAGCACTTTGTACATCCAGTTGCTCACATCATCCTCTCATCTCCACTTTGCAGCTGGGACAACCTGTTACAGTTATGAATTAACTTAAATCTCCCAGATTGTTGTTGACTCAACGCTTAGGCTGTTCAGAACCGTGCCATGCCCTCTGAGGTTGTTTTGAAGGTATGCAGGAGCCTCTGGGGGAGACCCTTGAACTTGGATATGAGGTATTATTGTTTCTGAGTCAGTGTTTGTTTATGAGATGGGAGAAATTGACTACCCTGCCCACCCCCAGCCCCGCCCTGGTCACTCTTCACATCATTGCTTGGCTGCTATGATGAAAGGCACCTTGGAGACCCAAACCTGATTTCTGAATCTTGTCCACTGCATCCTCTGCAGCAGAAGCATTTTTCTGAACACTCGCTCTGTGCCAGATGGGGGGATCAGCTTGGATCCCTCCCGCATGGGGCAGGGGACAGGTGAGTGGGGAAAGAGAGCCAGGTACTCAGGTGAACTCTGTGGAATCAGCCAGGCCTCTGGTCACTCTGAGCGGGGCTTTGGTCTTTTATCTGCAAGAAACTGCCGGTGCTTCCAGGGAACAGCTGAGCCAAGCTGGCGGCCAGGATAGCTTGTGCAGGCACCAAGAATCTCTGAGCTGGGAAGAGTGAGGTGGTCCAGTGCCCAGATGTTGTGTGATGCTGACATCTGGACCAAAGGTGGAGATAGCCTGATGCTTCCTCTTGGGGCTTGGGCCTTCTAATGGGCCCTGGATGTCAGCCCACGCACGCTGTGTGGACAAGCTCCCTTTAACATGGGCATCATGCCACTGGCGTGTGGTCAAGTCATACGGACACAACCTGGGTGTGAGTTGTGGAGGGGTGCTGGGAGGGGAGGGGCCTCCTCACGCTGCTTTTTTTTGGTGCCCTGCCTAGCCTGAGCATTATATATTTTTTTAATCTATTTTATTTTATTGGCTTTTTTTTTTTTTTTAATGGCTGAAGCCAGCCTGTGGGATCTTAATTCCCCAGCCAGGAGTTGAACCCGCACCATCGGCAGTGAAAGTGCAGAGTCCTAACCCCTGGACCACCAGGAAGTTCCCCGGGCTGAGCATTTTGGAGCTGCTTGTTCCTGGGCTCTCAGCGCCGTTTAGGTGGCCCAGGGAGTCTTTTCTTTCTCTGGAGTGCTGCGCGACCAAACCGAGTCTTTCCTTTTCACCGTGTCCTTTTATCCTCAAAATAATTCTCTTAAGGTTCAGTTCAGTTCAGTTGCTCAGTCGTGTCCGACTCTTTGCGACCCACATGAATCTCAGCACGCCAGGCCTCCCTGTCCATCACAAACTCCTGGAGTTTACTCAAACTCATGTCCATCGAGTCAGTGATGCCATCCAGCCATCTCATCCTCTGTCGTCCCCTTCTCCTCCTGCCCCCAATCCCTCTCAGCATCAGGGTCTTTTCCAACGAGTCAATTCTTCGCATGAGGTGGCCAAAGTATTAGAGTTTCAGCTTCAGCATCAGTCCTTCCAATGAACACCCAGGACTTATGTCCTTTAGGATGGACTGGTTGGATCTCCTTGCAGGCCAAGGGACTCTCAAGAGTCTTCTCCAACACCACAGTTCAAAAGCATCAATTCTTTGGCACTCAGCTTTCTTCACAGTCCAACTCTCACATCCATACATGACCACTGGAAAAACCATAGCCTTGACTAGATGGACCTTTGTTGGCAAAGTAATGTCTCTGCTTTGTAATATGCTGTCTAGGTTGGTCATAACTTTCCTTCCAAGGAGTAAGCGTCTTTTAACTTCATGGTTGCAGTCACCATCTGCAGTGGGGATTATCAAACTCCTCTTTGTCCTGGTGGAGAAACACAGGTGCAGAGGTGAAGTAGCGTGCCCCAGTCCCGTGGCCAGTAAGCGGCAGAAGAATCTGCCTGAACCCCAGCTCTTAGCGGAGGTGAAGGCCCACACCTGTCCTCAGGTGCACGTGACCCGAGGTAGGCGTGCAAAGCTGCCTGCCGCCTGGTGGCCTGGGGGCAGGCCCAGGTCGATGTGGGAGAGGTGGTGAGGGTCACAAAGAAGGTACCCCCCTCCGCTGATGGGGGCGGGACAGGGCGGGGCCTCTGAGAGGGGGGCCTGAGGCGGGCAGGACTTGTCAGGCCAGAGTGGGAAGGCTTGAAGGGCGGCCGCGGGAGTTGAGGCGGAAGCAGCGTTTGGGGATCCGGATGCCTGGCTGGGACTCGGGTGTTCCCGGGGCTGGCCTCAGGCCACCCTGTGGGTGTTTGACTTGAGGACCAGCCGGCACTTAGAGAAGCTGTTAGTCCTGGGGGTGGGGACTCAGCCTGTCTGCCGTGTGCCAGCCCCGCTGGGCCTTCACTTCTGTCTCCCGTGGAGGCAGCTTCTGCTGTTACCCTACTTGACAGAGGAGGAAATCAGGCTTCAGAGAGGAAAGTGACTCCCCCAGGGTCACGCAGCTGGGAGCTAGCAGAGCTGGGGTTCTCGGGGTTCCAGCCAAGCCCAGTCAGGTGCCAGGAGCCATCCTGCAGAGAATTGGTGGCATGGGGCCGTCAGAGGGCTCGGGGGCAGTTGCCTTCCCGCGGGCCTCGCCTCTGCACCAGACACCTGCACCCACCACCGCCCCGTCGGGAGGGTCCTTGCACGCTCCGCTGGCCTCTGTCTGGCTGGTGCTGTTGTGTTAGGCAGGGGATGTCCGTGGGAGGTGTGGCTGGAGGGGAAGACCGTGGGGCCTGTGCCTGCCACCCCTTGGGGCCTCTGTGTCCTCATCTGTGAAGTGGAGACAGCAGGATCTGGAGGGTCGAGGGAATCGTCTGGGAAAGGACAGGTGGTGTGGGGCCCCTAGGAGCTGCGGCAGGACTGGGCCCCACGCCACCCCAGCACGGGCTGGCCCTCGGTGGCACAGACCTCTGGCTATGGAGTTGGGGCGGGACCTGAGCTCCGAAGTTGATGGCTTCGCTGTGGCTGTGGCTGGTTTCCCAGGGGTCCCTGGGGCCCCCCCAGCGCCAGGGCTGGCTGAGTGCGTGGGGAGGAAGTGTGGCCGTTGGAATGGCAGGGGGCCTCTCTTGGTTCCTGTGCCTATTTTTAAGGCCTGTGGGTTCCGGCCTCCACCGTTTCTGGAGCTGGAGTGGCCCCGGGCGGCTGCCGGTGGGTCCTCTGTCAAGGTCGGGATGCTGCATCCTTTCAGAGAACCCTGAAGATGCGGGCCTTCCCTCTCTAAGGAGACTGAGGCTCAGGGCTGCAGAGATTCTTGGCAGAGCCAGAGGGCGGTCAGCTGTGTTGGCACCCACCGCCCTCCCCTGCCCGGGGCGGGAGTGCCTGCTCTGCCCCTGCCCCGAGGCCTCTCACGTGGCGCACCCCCTCCTTGAGGCACTGACTCCTTATTTACATCTGCCTCGATGCCAGCCAAGCCACCAGGCCACTGAAGAGAAGCCCCGGGTGGGACACTTGTTAAAAAAAAACAAACCAAAAAACAGCCTCAGAAACCCCCAAACAAAAAATTTTTTTCCAATTAAAAAATGTTACATGCACAATATAGGAACTGGAAAATATAAGAGAATGGAAAAAAAAAAATCACTCATAGTTCCAGTTACACAGAGGCACATGGTGTCACCGACTCAGCGGACGTGAGTGTGAGCGAGCTCCAGGAGCTGGTGGTGGACAGGGCGGCCTGGCGTGCTGCAGGCCCTGGGATCGCAAAGAGTCGGACCCGACTGAGCGAGTGAACTGAACTGGACTGACACTATTGACTGCAAAGTCTCCATTTCCAAGCTTTTTAAAGCCCCTTAATGGATGCTTGACATTCTACACATAAAGTTTCTTCATCATGCTTTCTCACTTAGAATTCCTAAAACATTTTCCATGTTGTTCAGACTCGAAGCGTTATTTAAATGACTGCGGGATAGTTGGGTGGCTGTGCCGTAATTTACTTAATTGGTCTTGTCTTGTGGGAAACTTAGTTTGGATCCAGTTTTTCACTTCTGTAAACAGCTTGCCCCAAGCCTCTTCATCTGCGCGGAGCTTTCTGCAAGTGGAGGATTTCTTTGGGCCTCCAACACGCAAGGCCGTTTCTTAGAGGTTGCGGCCTGACCCCCGAGGGCCGGCCCGAGGACACGCGCGGATAGGCAGGTGGCAGACAGACCTTTACCAAACTCACGGAGGACTTTCTGAATTGCTGGGGCCGAGCGCTTCCGGGGCAGATGGTAGTGGCAGGTGGGCAGAGGGTGACGGTTTGTGCTGCCCCCGCGTCCCATCCAGCCCCTTCCCAGACCAGCCCAGACCCTCGCTGGGTCCCCAGCCCCCAGTGCCGACTGTCCTCGGCCATCGGACATGGTCTCCCCACCGGGGACCTGCCACTCAGCCTGGCCAGGCCTGGGCGGGGGTCAGCCCTTCCCCGCCCCCTCCCCGGGCCATCCCTCACCCCCGCCTCGGGTCCCGGCTGGGCTGCACTGCATCCCAGTGGCTGCCACCCCTGACCACGTCTGCCGCTCACGCCCTGAAAGACTCCTCCAGGCAGCCAAGTCAGAGTGCAAGACCCTTTGTGACCTGGGCCCGCTTGCAGCTGCACCCCTGGCCGTGTGAGTCTCCTGGGGGGCGGGGGCCTCCTCATGGGGAGCCTCACTTCTCACTTCCCGCCCTTTCCCGACCTCTCTAGGGGTCGGCTGCCCCTCTCCCCACCCTGTTCTTGGCACCTATAGGGATGTCCACCCTCAGGCCTGTGATGGTCTTCGGTGTGGCCTCCTCCCTCACCTCCCCTGCAGGGCCACTGGGCTGGCTCCATGGCCTCTGTGCCAGCTCATGGCAGAGCAGGCCCAGGGCAGGGGGCTGGGGGCAGTGAGGGGGTGGGGTTGGTGTGGGGGAGGGGTCGGTGGGGGGAGGGGTGTGCATGTATCTAGTGTATCTAGCTCTGGGGGAGGGGTCGGTGGGGGGAGGGGTGTGCATGTATCTAGTGTATCTAGCTCTGGGGGAGGGGTCGGTGGGGGGAGGGGTGTGCATGTATCTAGTGTATCTAGCTCTGGGGGAGGGGTCGGTGGGGGGAGGGGTGTGCATGTATCTAGTGTATCTAGCTCTGGGGGAGGGGTCGGTGGCTTGGTGTCTGTTGAGTGAGGACAGCGGTCATTCTTAGGAGGCAGCCCGTGTGTAGGGCAGTCACGGTGTGGGCCGTCCTCCCCGGGCAGAGACAGAGCAGAGAAGATTGAAGGGTTGAATGCTGTGTCACTTTGGGGAGGTCCCCGCTGTTCTCCGATCCCCGGAGGAGGAGGACTGCTTACTGCCCTGCGCCCACCTCAGGCAGACGTCGGCCTGCAGACCTGGAGTGCAGAGAGGGTCACTGAGGCCTCCCGGGGCAGGTTTCAGCCCTGGGTTAGGTCCAGGGGGCCCCGAGGGGCTTGCTGTGGGCGGGGCCCGGTGAGACTTGTTGCAGGAGGGCCTGTCCCCCGCCAGCCCTCGCTTTCCTCTTGGGTAAAACGGGGAGGGGAGGTTGGCTGGACCACTGTCGACAGCCCGTGGTTCTGGGACACTTGGTCACCAGTGCACATGCCTCTAAAACCGAGCCCCTGGCGGAAGCAGGCCAGTCCCCCCGTGCTTTGGGGCGCAGCGTGCCTCTGTGGTTCAGGACGAGGGAAATGAGATTGGGAGAAGCAGATGCAGGAGGAGGCACACAGCCCACCCCAAGCTGGACGTAAGAACCGGGCGCCCCACCACCCAGGGCTGCTGCTCCGAGCCCCCCAGCTCAGCCTGCAGGTCTGTCCTTCTTATCCCCGGCATGTGGAGGCTGGTGCTGCCTCGGGTGGTCCCCAAGGCTGTGCCCCTTCCAGGAGATGGGGCCCTGGGTTTCAGGCTCCCCCCTGACCTGCGGAGGAGGGAGCTGCCCCCCCAGCGGGGGTGGTCACCTCCTGGGAGTCCTCGTCCCACCCCGGGTCCTGCAGCAGACCCCGAGGAGTCAGGGGGTCAGCCTTGATGACCGGAGAGGCTGTGCAGGGAGCGGGGGTCATCCCAGCGGGGCTCTGTGTCAGGAGCCCCTCTCCAAGTCTGGGGAGGCCGCTTCCTCCCCAGAGCAGCCACTGCTCCATCACTGCGAGCCCAGCCCTGGGTCGTCCCCATAGCAGCCCCCGGCGAAGGGGGTGTCACCCCTGCTGGCGGACGAAGGTGGTGGGGCTCAGAGAGGCCCTTGGTCGGGGTCCCAAGTAGTCCGTGTGGGTTCTGCACCCAGGCCTCCTGGGGGCTGTGTCTGTGCCTGTCACACGTGGACACCCGTTTCTCCAAAGGCATTTGTGCCTTTTCTTCCCCGTGGCCCCACCCTGGTCTAGTGTATGAAGAAGAACCCTGGCCGCTGCTTTTCACAGCGAAGGACCTCTTAGAAGAAGTGAGAGTGAAGGAGGGAAATGAGAGAGGAGGACGGCCTGGGCGGGGGCATTCCTGGGGAGGAAGCCGCGGGGCTGAGGGCTGGCTGGAATTGCACAAGGCTGCCCATACCCCAGACCCTGGGAAGGAGGAGAAATGAGAGGAGCTGCCCCTGGGGGAGGGGGAGTGGGAGGTGTGTTTTGGGGGGACTCTGTGGGCGACATTGAAGGTAGAACTTCTGAAGCGCCCGTGTCTGTTGACTCTGCCCAGGGCCTGGAAGGGGGAGGCGGGCAGGCCTCGAGTCCTAGCTTCCCCCAGCGGATAATCAGCTTTGCATCCTGACACATTGGAAGCGCTTAGTAAACCTCAGCCTGCACCCTGAAGCCTGCAGGAGCGGCTGCTCGGGCGCGGCCATGAGCAGGGCAGGCCTTCTGCTGGGCTCCCTGGGTGGGCTGGCCCAGCTGAGCCGGGTCCCCAGCCCCGAGCCTGGTTTGTGGGCGGGGGTGGGCTCCCACGTGGCCTGGGGTTGCTGGGTGGCACAGCTGTGAGCCTCTTGCGGGGCTGGCCTAGCCTTCTGGGATCCCGCCATGTGTCTCGTGCTGTGTGACGCGGCGGGACGGGGCCGGGAGGAGGCGGGATGGTGACCAGGGCAGGTCCCAGGGGAGTCACACCTGCAGCCTCCACCTCCTCCTCAGCGGAGTGAAGACACCAACAGGGGCTTTAACTGAGTGTTGGTAGCTGACAAGACACATACGCTCTGAGCTTCTGATGACTTTCCAACGCCTCCAGTGTACACGCGTATGTAGGATGCTCCCGTCACCTGCCTGGTGAAAACCTGATACTGAAGCCGCAGCTGAGCCCAGAGCCAGCACTTGCTGCTGGCGGCTGCCTGTCTCTCTTCATCGTCTCCTTTTGCACAACATCTGGGTAGAAACCTGGCTCTGACTTCCGCTCCTCGTCTCCTGGGGTCCGTTCCTCAGCACGCTGTTTTCCCCCTTGTTTGTATTTTTTTCCGTTGGTGTGGGGCATTTGTTACATCTTTCTTTTGTATGCGGTTTGCAATGATGCGCTTGCCCAGCTAAGCCTTGAATTGCACTTTAAAAATAAATACTCGTAACAGTGAAAACGTTTTTTGATCTTTTGAAGATCACGTGCAGTAAAGTGGCTTACGTGGGTCAGGGGAGGTGCATGGTGGGGGGTGCAGATGGTAGGGACAGGCCCCCCGGAGGTGATGGCGAGCTGACCTGCATAAGCCAGGCTGGACTGGACTCCAGAAGACCCTCCATGGTGAGGGGAGCGGTGGCCTGGGGATGTGTAGGGTGTTCAGTCAAGGAAGAAGGTGCAGGGGGCAGCTGGAGCGTGGGGGACCACACCGCCCTCTGGAAGGGATTCTCTGGACGGTCTGGCTCCTCTGGGGAGGGTGGCTGGACTTTCCCTGGGGAAGCGAGGAGCCAGGCATGGGATAGCTCTCCTGGTCAGGCCCCTGAGCATCGCTGAAACCCCGAGCTTCCCTCGGGCTGCAGCAGAGGGCCGGCCTGGCCCGTGGGGTGGCTCACGTGGGGCCCGTCTGACCAGCTCTCCATCCAAGTGCCTCATCGGGGCAGCCCCGGGCCTCCCAGCCCTGGGCCTCCCAGGGCAGCTGCTTTGTCTTCTCTGCCCCGGGGGAGGGAGCACGGAGAGCCATGAGTTGATGAAAGGCCTATTGAGGGTCCACAGAAGCCTATTCATGCTGCCCTGGCTGCCACGGGCAGAAGCGGCCCAGGGCTGCCCTGGACTCTCCCCAAAGAGGCCAGTTGACCCCCCCCCCCAGCCTTTGGGAGGGGCCGGGCTGAGCTGGGGCCGCCCCCGAGCCAGGCAGCTCTCAGGAGGCCTCATGCGGGGCCCTTGGGCAGACTGGACCCCCGGCATCCACAGGCGCGGGTCACACCTCCGCCCCTTCCTCCCCCCACGACAGGGAGGCTCCATCTCGGACCCTTTGGGGCCCCCAGTCCTCTGAGGATCAGCACAGAGCCCCACCCTGCCAGCGGTCGTGTGAGGTCACGTCCTCCCCAGCCCTGGCTCCCCCCGGCCTCCCAGCCCTTGGCCCCTTCCCCTGTCCGGTCCTCTCTCCAGGAGGGCCTTGAATGCTGTCCCCCCCCCCCACCCCCCCCCAGCCTTACCTCCTCAGGGCGCGCTCCCTGACGCCCCGGCCGGTGCAGCTCTGTGGTGCAGGCTCGGGGAGCTCAGCCTGCCCCCCCACCCTCCCGACACCACTATCCTGAAAGCGACAGGCGTCCCTTCACGGGAGCGCCGAGGAGCTCCAGGGCCGTGGTCCTGTGTCTCAGTGCGGAGGAGAATTCAGAGCGCAGAGTGGCCGATAAGAACGGGTTTACTGGGATAGGACACTTGTGAGGCTTGCGAGCCGGCGGGTGAGAAATGCCAGACCCTGAGAGCGCAGTGGGCTACGCCTGCCTGTGGAGTGTCAGCCTCTCGGTCTGTCCGACTCTCTGCGACCCCCTGGACCCCGCCAGGCTCCTCTGTCCATGGGATCCTCCAGGCAGGAACACTGCAGGGGGTTGCCATTCCCTTCTCCAGGGGATCTTCCCAACCCAGGGACTGAACCCAGGTCTCCCGCATTGCAGGTGGATTCTTTACCATCTGAACCACTAGGGAAGCCCCACAGTTCTGTCATCAAAGGAGAAAGTGGGGAGGGGGAGAAGACCTATGTCTTTCTTGCGTAGACGTCATGCTTCCATTACCAACTCCTCCTCCAGGCTGGGAGGGGAGTTTCCTTGTCCCTACATGACCAAGCCAGGTCCACAAATGGTCGTTTCTCACGTGTGCAGAGAGCATGTCCTTGGGATCCTTAACTCACTGAGCTCATCGGACAGGATGTAGGTCTCACGCCACCTCTGTTTCATTGTTCTGGGTCTTGTCGCGTGCTTCTGCCGCGTGGTTTGGTTGCTAGGCAAGCCTTCGTGGTTCTGTGGTTAAGCGAGCTTGCTTTCTCAAGTAATGATTAACTTCCAGAGGTCTCCCATATTTTTTCTACTTACAGTCAGTCCCGTAGTGGGGAAGGGACCTATTTTGTCCCTTCATTCTGTCCCTATGATATCCCTCTCTGGGTGTTTTATCCTTTTATGCTTAAAAGGGGGTGAGGGTGACAGTCCTTCAGCCGTTAGCTACTTCCCGCTGAGGTGGGGCAGAGGCCTGCCTGGGGAAGGAGCAAACAGCTGGCTTGTTGTCCCGTCTCTGCTAGGAGAACTGCTGATCGGCGTCATTCTCGTTAGCATCATCCTTTTCTCTCTCTCAGAAGTTAAGCATTGGAGAATGAGCCTACAAAAAGATGTGTATGTAAAGAAATACAGCAATAAACATCAGAAAAGTCATTAAAAGAGATTATATCATGATTTTGAAGATCCAAGTCGTTTTTTAACCCCGATAGTTTCCAAATCTGGAAGGGGGTCACTTAAGGCCTCAATTTGTTTTTACTTAGGCCCAGAATCTCAGTGTTTTATATTTCAGAGTCTGTTGAGTCTTTTATTTCAGTTATAGGTTTAATCTGTTCCTTTTTTTTTTCCTGTTAATAACATTTGGTGATGAGGGTAGCTTTCTTGTCCCTTGAGAGTGTGGCCCCTAATTTAGTAAACAAGTAAGTTCCTTTTGTTAAAGAAATAGAACAATCAGGCACACACAGAAAGCAGTGTAGAAACAACCGGCGTTGCTGTTACAGAAAAGGGGTCCCAGGAAAGTGTGCCCCATCTCTCCTCGGACTCCCGTCACATGTTTCCTACAGCTGTTCAGGTTTTCTCTCATTTGGGTTGAAACCAAGGAGGCTGCGCCAGTGTATATGAGAAATTCTGTCAAGTGGCCCCCCATTTCCATGACCACCGAGGCCCAGCCTCAGTTACACAGATGTGATCTCTGGGCGGAGCCACTTCTGGCTTTGGGCCCCGTCCGTCTTCTGATTGTGAAACTGCCGATGACCAAGGCATTCCCTCTGTCAACGCCCTGTCGACCCCTGGTCAGGGAACTAGATCCCCTGAGCCGCAACTAAAGATGCCATTGCCACAGCGAGGACCGGAGACCCCGCGGGCTGCAGCTGAGACCTGCCACAGTAAATAAATGTATTTTTAAAAAGCCACTTATATCTCCCTTTGCCTTTCCATTCTGTTTGATTTTATTCTGCATCATATGAAAGTTACTTGTTAAGAAAATTAACCCTCATTTAAGAGCTCCGGTAATTTTTCCAGCATGGTGTTTCTCTTTACCTTTATTTATGGTGTGTAGGACTTTTTGTTTTCTACAGAAATTTTTTATGTAGTTTGATTTATCTATCATTTTTTAAAATTCTTTTTTTTTTTTTTTACTATCATTCTTTTCTTTGACAGCCTTTGTGTTCTACTTACAAGGGCTTTTCTCTTTCCAAGAGAATCAAAAAAACTCATGCATGGTTTATTTCATTTTCTTATGATTTTACTTTTAGCATCATAAGTGTTTCTATTTCCAAAATTGACTTTGGCCTGAGCAGAGGCCCAGCCTCATTCTCTTTCCTCAGCTGGCCAGTCTTTCCAAGACCATCTGTTGAAGAACCAGCTTTATCCTACTGACTAAAAGGACAAATCTTTATGTGAACTAAATTACCGTGTATTTTCATCTGGTTTTGTGCTTTCTCTTCTGTTCTGTTGATCATTCTAATTGTGCACCAGCACCACCTTGCTTTCCTTAATCACTCAATTCATCTCCTTCACTTAATTAGCCAATATTTATTGTTTCTTACAAGTCAAATACTGTTCTAGGAGCTAAGTGTACAGCAGTGAACAAAACAAGGAGGGGAGGTGCTCTGTTAAGACCAGATCGGTCCTAGTAAGGCAGGTGCGGCACTCGAGGGCCCCAGGCCAGCTCCAGCCTGCTGCCCGTTGTTGTGAGGGAGCTTCTTGGCACGTCGCCATGCCCATTTCTTTATGTAGTGCCGTGGGTGATCTTGTAGTTGAGACAGGACCATATTGTCTGCAGAGCCCAAACTATTTTCTGTCTGGACCTTAATAGAAAGAGGTTGCTGGCTGCTATGCTTGGGAAGGGCGGAAAGCAAAGGAAACAGATAAAGTAGATATGATGCTATACATAGGGGTAGTACGAGTGGTTCGGGAAGGCCTCCCTGAGAAGGTAGGCGTTTGAGTGAAGAGCTAAGGGGGGACTTCCTTGCTGGTTCAGTGGCTAAGACTCCACGCTGCCAATGCCCTCCCTGGTCAGGGAACTAGGTCCCACGTGCCACATCTGAGTTAGCCTGCTGAAATTAAAAGGTCATTTGAAAAGACCCCGATGCTGGGAAAGACTGAAGGCCGGAGGAGAAGGGGACAACAGAGGATGAGATGGTTGGATGGTATCACCGACTCAATGGGCAAGAGTTTGGGTAAACTCCGGGAGTTGGTGATGGACAGGGAGCCCTGGCGTGCTGCAATCCATGGGGTCACAAAGAGTTGGACACGACTGAGCGACTGAACTGAACTGAACTGACATGCCTTGAAGATCCTGCATGCTGCAAGTAAGAACCAGGGAGGCAAGGATGGAAGCCTCACGGAGAATTTTGAGCAGGAAAGTGACAAGAACTGTTTCAAGTCTGGGGACCATTTAGGAAGCTGGGACAGTCACACAGGCAGGAGACGGTGGTGCTTGGCCCTGGCTGGAAGAGTGGTTTGTGGGAAGCAGCTGGATTCCGGATACATTTAAAGATAGAATCAGTGAAATGATGCAGAGATGAAGTCAGAGAGTTCTGCAGGAGAATAATAGACAGACCCACCAAACGATGGCAGAATTGAGCAACTCTGTCAGTTAACTTGTCTGTCCCAGTAAGAGAGGCTAAAAAGTTTCTGTTGGAATCAGCGTCTGGTGAGACAATAGCTAGAGCTGTTTTGGGGTTAAGAGAGGGTTCGAGGTTTTTCTTTAACTTGGGTAATTCTTGAGTATTTTTTTGGGGGGTATCTTTTGGTTAGAAGTGAAGAAACTTACCCATGGTAGCTTAGAAAGGGAAAATAAATCTGAAAAAGAATATACTATGTATAGGTATTGGAGAAGGAAATGGCAACCCACTCCAGTACTCCTGCCTGGAAAATTCCATGGATGAAGGAACCTGGCAGGCTATAGTCCATGGGGTTGCAAAGAGTCAGACACGACTGAACGACTTCACTGTCTTTCTTTCTATATTTCCTTTTGGACAAGGAAATGGCAACCCACTCCAGTGTTCTTGTCTGGAGAATCCCATGGACAGAGAGGCCTAGTGGGCTACAGTCTGTGGGGTCGCAAAGAGTCGGACACGACTAAGCAACTAATGTGCGTGTGCGCGCGCACACACACACACACACATAGGTATCTGAATTACGTGTATTTATATAACCGAGTCACTTTGCCATGTGGTAAATCAGCTGTCTCCAGCAGGGCCTTCCCTGCTGGTCCAGTGACTGAGATCTGCCCTCCCGATGCAGGGGCCCCGGGCTCCATCCCTGGTCAGAGAACTAGATCCCAGGCGTCCCAGCTAAAAGTTCACATGCCACAGCTAAGATCCATGCAACCAAATAAGGGCTGGCGCTAGTGGTAAAGAACCTGCCTGCCAGTGCGGGAGACATAGAGATGCTAGTTTGATCCCTGAGTCAGGAAGGTGCCCTGGAGGAGGGCATGGCAACCCACTCCAGTATTCTTCCCTAGAGAATCCCACTGACAGAGGAGCCAGGCGGGCTACAGTCCATAGGGTTGCAAAGAGTTGACATGACTCAAGTGACTTAGCATGCCTGCACACAGCCAAATAGATATTTAAAATAAAACAACACTGTACTTCAATTTAAGAAAGTAAAAAGAGAAATTTATTGTCTAACAATCTGTAGAATATTGAAGTCTAAGCCTCCAGAAGACTAGGAAAGCACAACACTAAGAACTTGAGTGGATCTCCTCTCTCTCTGTCTGCGATCTCTCGTCTCTGGCTGTTTCCTCTCTCTCAAGTCCACCTTCTCCACGTGGCAGGACAGGCATTGTAAGATTTGGGTTGATGGTGACATAAAGGTTTAGTTCTCCTAGTATGTTTCCATATCTGATAGGATTCATGGCCCCATTTAACTTTTTCTGCATTTTCCTGGCTGTTCTTATTTTGAAACATTCTTCTTGGCATTTTCTTTTGGGTCATGTTAAATTAATAGATCAAAGTAGGTAGAATTGCTGCCTCTGTGATTTGAATATTCTATTATGATTATGTTTGTTGTGGTGGTCTGTGATCAGTGATCTTCCATGTCAACATTGTAAAAAGATTGTGATTTATTGCAGACTCGGATGACGGTTAGCATTTTTCTGAAATAAAGGGTTTTAATTTTTTTTCAATTATTTTTATTAATAAAGGGTTTTTAAATGGAGGTATGTTTTCGCTTTCTCAAACATAATGCTGTTGTGCACTGGCTAGCCTTAATTCACTGGGAAACCAAACAGTGTGTGATTCGCTTTATTGTGATATTTGCTTTTATTGCCTTGGTCTGGAACCAAACTCCCAACATCTTAAAGGTCTACCTGTAATAGTGTGTTGTGATGATACTGGACAGTTAGAACTGGACATGGAACAACAGACTGGTTCTAATAGGAAAAGGAGTACGTCAAGGCTGTATATTGTCACCCTGCTTATTTAACTTATATGCAGAGTACATCATGAGAAACGCTGGGCTGGAGAAGCACAAGCTGGAATCAAGATTGCCGGGAGAAATATCAATAACCTCAGATATGCAGATGACACCACCTGTGGCAGAAAGTGAAGCAGAACTAAAAAGCCTCTTGATGAAAGTGAAAAGAGGAGAGTGAAAAAGTTGGCTTAAAGCTCAGTATTCAGAAAACTAAGATCATGGCATCTGGTCCCATCACTTCATGGGAAACAGATGGGGAAACAGTGGAAACAGTGGCTGACTTTATTTTTTTGGGCTCCAAAATCACTGCAGATTGTGACTGCAGTCATGAAATTAAAAGATGCTTACTCCTTGGAAGGAAAGTTATGACCAACCTAGACAGCATATTACAAAGAAGAGACATTATTTTGCCAACAAAGGTCCATTTAGTCAAGGCTGTGGTTTTTCCAGTAGTCATGTATGGATGTGAGAGTTGGACTGTGAAGAAAGCTGAGTGCCGAAGAACTGATGCTTTTGAACTGTAGTGTTGGAGAAGACTCTTAAGAGTCCCTTGGACATCAAGGAGATCCAACCAGTCCATCCTAAAGGAAATTCAGTCCTGGGTGTTCATTGGAAGGACTGATGTTGAAGCTGAAACTGCAGTACTTTGGGACCTGATGTGAAGAACTGACTCATTTGAAAAGACCCTGCTGCTGGGAAAGATTGAGGGCAGGAGGAGAAGGGGAGGACAGAGGGTGAGATGGTTGGATGGCATCACCGACTCAATGGACATGAGTTTGAGTAAACTCCAGGAGTTGGTGATGGACAGGGAGGCCTGGCGTGCTGCAGTTCATGGGGTCGCAGAGAGTCGGACAGGACTGAGCGACTGAACTGAACTGATGATAGTTACTCTGTCTCTAACTTTTTCTTTTTTAAATATTTATTCATTGTCCATACAGGGTCTTAGTTGCGGCTCGTGGGATCTTTGCTCTTCCTTCCGGCCTGCGGCTTCTGTAGTTGTAGCGTGTGGAGTCTGCTCGTGCTCCCCTGACCAGGGATTGAACCTGGGCCTCCTGCATTGGGAGCTTGGAGTCTTAGCCACCGGACCGCCAGGGAAATCCCCGTTTCTAGTTTTTTCTCATTGAGATACATATCATGTTTAGGGAAGTATTTATTCCCATTTTATAGGAATTTTTAAAAAATCAAGAATGGGTATTTAATCTTATTGAATGTTCTCCCAGTATCTGTGGATACGATCATGTGTTATTTCTCATTTGAACTATAACTTTATCATGAATATATAATTAGATTTCCTAATATTAGACCATTCTTATATTTCTAAGTTAAATTCTTCTTGGCATACTTTTAGCAGATGGCTGGATTCTATTAAATATATTATTTAAGATTTTTATGTTTATGTGGTGAGTTCAGTTAGCCCATAATTTTCTCTCTGTGTTGTTTTTTTGGGGGGGCTCAAGTCTGTGCCTCCTTGTTAAAAAGAATTTGCAAGTTTCTCAGGCTCTAAAACCTTGTACGTAGCATTTGAGCTGTCTTTTCTTGAAGATCTGGTAGTGAGTGAGTGTTAGTTGCTCAGTCATGCCCAACTCTTTGCAACCCCATGGACTGTCTCCTGCCAGGCTCCTCTGTCCATGGAATTCTCCAGTTAAGATTACTGGAGTGGGTTGCCGTTTCCTTCTCCAGGGGATCTTCCCGACCCAGGGATCCTGCATTGCAGGAGAGTCTACCATCTGAGCCACCAGGGAAGCCTATTTTAAGAGACATTTCTAAGTATAAAGACAGGTAACTGAAGAAGTATCAGCAGGTACATGCTTGACTTTATCTTATAATCTATAGACAATACATTAGAATATGTATTGAATGCATACAACTTTCCAAAGGAATACCCAAGACAGAAGTAGAGGATCTGGTAACATCCTTTCAAAAACGTCTCTCGACTCCAGCGCACTTGTCTAGGGAGTAGCTCTGGGGCAGTTTTCTTTATTGTAATACATGCCCATGATTTCTTTCTTTTTGGCCTTGCCGTGCAGCTTGCACGATCTTAGTTCTCCAACCAGGGATTGAACCTGTGCTTCCCTGCAGTGGAAGCGAGGAGTCCTAACCGCTGGACCACCATGACCATCATTTTTAATGGCTGTAAACTGTTTTAAGTACGGAGTTACCATAGCTTGCTTCACCTATGTGGTTTACTGGTCTGGAGAAGGATTGGGGTTGTTTTCAAGGAATGCCTCCTAAAATCCAGTTCACAACTATTCCAAAGCTGTGGTTAGTGAGAGATAGTTCCAAGTTGTTAACAGTAGCAACAGCATGTTCATCCATTGAATGTTGAGGAGGCGCCTGTTACCATTCTGAGCACCTGGGATTAGCTCCGATCTCCAGGGAGACTGTAGGACTGAGCTCCTGGGGGCTCAGATGTGCAGTGGGAGGGTTTGGAAGCCTGAGTTGATTTCTTGGTTGCTCACCAGCGACCCTTCAGGGTCCTCATTATATAGTGGCTGGAAGACCCCAGGACCGGGGTCTTAAAGAGTAGGAGAGGCTGGATTTGAGCCTCAGAAGCTCTTGAGCTACTGGATCCCCAGGCTTCTGTGGCCTTATCTTTAAACTGAAGCCTGAGGACTTTCTAAGCTCAGGGTATCCCACCTTATCAGTTAGAAGCAACAGTTAGAACTGGACCTGGAACAACAGACTGGTACCAGAGAGGAAAAGGAGTATGTCAAGGCTGTTTATTGTCACTCTGATTATTTAACTTGTATGCAGAGTACATCATGAGAAATGCTGGACTGGATGAAGCACAAGCTGGAATCAAGATTTCCGGAAGAAATATCAATAACCTCAGATATGCAGATGATACCACCCTGGTGGCAAAAAGCGAAGAAAAATTAAAGAGCCTCTTGATGAAAGTGAAAGGGGAAAAAAAAAAAGAAAGTGAAAGGGGAGAGTGAAGAAGTTGGCTTAAAGCTCAACATTCAGAAAATTAAGATCATGGCATCCAGCCCCGCTACTTCATGGCAGATAGATGGGGAAACAGTGACAGACTTTATCTTTGGGGGCTGCAAAATCACTGCAGATGGTGACTGCAGCCATGAAATTAAAAGACGCTTACTCTTTGGAAGGAAAATTATGACCGACCTAGACAGCATATTACAAAGCAGAGACATTATTTTGCCAACAAAGGTCCATCTAGTCAAGGCTATGATTTTTCCAGTAGTCATGTATAGATACGAGAGTTGGACTATAAAGAAAACTGAGCACCGAAGAATTGATGCTTTTGAACTGTGGTGTTGGAGAAGACTCTTGAGAGTCCCTTGGACTGCAAGGCAATCTAACCAGTCCATCCTTAAGGAGATCAGTCTTGAATATTCGTTGGAAGGACTGATGTTGAAGCTGAAACTCCAATACTTTGACCACCTGATACAAAGAGCTGACTCATTGGAAAAGACCCTGATGCTGGGAGGGATTGAAGGTGGGAGGAAGGGGATGGCAGAGGATGAGGTGGTTGGATGGCATCACTGACTCAATGGACACAAGTTTGAGTAAACTATGGGAGTTGGTGATGGACAGGGAGGCCTGGCGTGCTGCAGTCCATGGGGTCACAAAGAGTCGGACCTGACTGAGTGACTGAACTGAACTGATCCCACCTTATCAAGTTGCCATGGCTATCTGGAGAGGTCACAGGTGAAAGGACTTCATAAACTGTAGTGTGTGCTAAGTCCCTTCAGTCGTGCCCAACTCTTTGCGACCCCATGGAGCCCGCCAGACTCCTCTGTCCATGGGATTCTCCAGGCAAGAGTACTGGGGTTGCCATTCCCTCCTCCGGGGGATTTTCCCGACCCAGGGATCGAACCCTCATCTGTTACGTCTCCCGCAGGCGGGTTCTTTACCGCTAGCGCCACCTGGAAGCCCCGTGAAGTGCGGGGCCAGCATGGGCCGTCGTCACTGTCAGTCCTGGCGCGCTGTTGGCACGGTTACCTGCCCCATTCAGTGTCCTGCGGATGAAGTGGACAATCTGCGGCCAGGCGGCGGGGAGCACGGAGCTGGCATGGGCGGCTCAGGTTCCGTCCTTGCACAGCGGCGTGCCCTCTT
The DNA here is from genome assembly GCF_963930625.1 of Muntiacus reevesi. NCBI lineage: Eukaryota > Metazoa > Chordata > Mammalia > Artiodactyla > Cervidae > Muntiacus > Muntiacus reevesi. The sequence goes on along the minus strand of NC_089249.1, from coordinate 59,117,074 downwards.
CCATGCTTCCCCGAAGCCACTAGTCTGTAAGGGACTCTCCCGACCTGAGGTTCAAAGACGGTGACTTATGAAAGCAGGTCACTTACTGCAGCCGCGGGGGAGGCTGGATCGCATAGTCCCATTTGGAGCTGGCAGATTCCAGACTTTGTGATACGGCTCTTCCTCCTTATTCTCTGATTCTGTATTTACGGATTTAGCCACTCACCTAAATTTCCATCACCACACAGTCAGTACCGTGGGTGCCTTGTGGTTAACTGCAGATGTGTGCAAAGTGGTGGGAAACTTTGAGTCACCCGGGGTGCATGGTCGCAGCTGAGGCTGAACAAGACGACGCTTGTCTCCTTGTCTCAGCTCATCCTTTCTGCGGTCTCTTTGGCTGTTGTTCAGCCGCTCAGTCGTGGCTGCTTCTTTGCGACCCCGTGGATGCAGTACGCCAGGCTTCCCCGTCCGCCACTGCCTCCCGGCGTTTGCTCACACTCATGTCCATTGAGTTGGTGATGCCATCCAGTCGTCTCATCCTCTGGGTCTATTTAGTGCCACGTCCTTGCATGTTGTGCTTTTTGGGGGTGATTTTGCTATTTGAAGTGGCCCCCGAGCGTGACGCTGAAGTGTCTAGTCCTGAGCAAAAGAGGTGTGATGGGCCTTGTGGAGAGCATACATGTTAGATGAGCTTCATCCAGGCACGAGCTAGCGTGCTGGTGGGCTGGAGATCACTGTTAATGACCCAGCTGTATATTACGGTGTTTTTTAAACAGAAGCACACATACCACAAGATAATGTATAGATCATTTGATGAAAACGCAACCAGAGGCTTGCAGGAGCCCAACCCTGTATTTCTGTAGGAGCAGCGACTGCATATTTGCCAAGTCAGCGTCTGTGGCCACCTGATAGGCGAGAGCTTTAGATGAGGAGAACAGGCGGGAGGACCCCAGCCCTGCGGGGGAAGGCGCCTGCGGGCGTGGAGCTGTCCGTGGTGCTGCTCTGCATCTGGGGCTGAGCGGATTCAGGGGCCGGAAGCCTGCTGACCTTGGGCCGGACAGAGCCCTGGAGTTGAGGGAGCTCTGCTGGCCTGGTGGCTCCCAGGGCTTCTGATCCAGGGCACATCTCGGTGGACAAGACCTTGGGACAGGGTGAAGCGAGAAGGGGGCTCACCCGTGAGAGAAAGAGCCAGCGCTGATTCCACAGGCCACACGGGGGGCAGCCACCCTGTGTCTGTCCACACAGTTAGTACATCATGGGGTTCAGGGACACTGGCCAGTTGGGGGGTCGTCACCTCATCCGAGCAAGCCACGCTCTGGACAGATACGCAGGGCTGCAGTGCGGAGGGCCCACAGATTCACACGTGGCCAGAGCTTTACAGCGTGCAGAGGACTTTCCGTATTGGCCCCCTCCCCACCCCCGACCTCACCACTTGTTCCGGGACAGTGGCAGGTTAGACCCCTCTGACAGAGGGACTCCCTGGGGTCCCCAGGGGTTCTGAGAACCGGCCACCCAGATGGAGAGGAGCAGAGAGCCAGGACCTGAGCTCAGGTCGTCTGGCTGCAAAGCCTAACACTGTACTGCGCCTCCCACAGTCTGAGCCCTCACCCTGACCTTGCCCTTCCTAGCTCCGGACTTGGACTGTCTCCCCTCCCTCCCTCTTCTCCCTCTGAAGATGGGGAGCCCCTTCTCCACCCCCTTCTCCCTCTCTCTAATGCACTCTATGACACTCATCAGAAGTCATACATTCCTGGGCAAAAGTGGTGTCACCTTACTATTAAAAATATTAAAAGTGAAAAAAAGTAAGAAGCAAGCGTATGTCCTGTGAGGCTCAGCAGCTCCTGCCGCTCAGGCGCATGCGTCTCCGTCAGGCGTGTGTGTCCAGGGCCCCGTGTGTGGTTCTGTTCAGTGTGTGTGCGGCCTAAATTTCTGCTCTTTCACCAGACATTGTGCTACATGCCTTCCGCGTGTCTACTCGTCTTCACAGGCATCCTTTTAAAAGCGTGATGGCGATTCGGTTTAGTACACACAGCACAGTCTACCTAGATTAAATGTGAGTGATTACTGAACATTAGTTTCTTCTTCTCCTTACTGTTATGACTGCTGTTATGTTATTTGCTGTCATCAGTACCTATGGAATGTCTTTGTGCATAAGGCACTTCTTTATTTCCATTTTTTTCTTTTCCACAAGATAGAGTCACAGAAGAGGGAAGATGCTCGTTTGCCTTTCACAAAGGACACCATGATTTTTGTTGTCTCACGACACACGAGAGCTCCCAGTTCAGTGTGATCTTGCCAGCTTTGGCTGTCATGGGTTTTTATCAACTCTACCCGAGTATGGTGTATGGCAAATAGACTGTGTCCAGGTCAAGTAAGCAGGTGGATGAGTCCTGGCGGCTGTGAAGGCACCAGCGTCAACACCCGGAACGTTTGGGGCAACCACCACTCTGCTTTCTGCACCTTTTCTGGAGCATCCTGTGAATGTGATCTTTCAGGATGTAGCTTTTTTTTTTCTTGTATCTGACTTCTTTGGCTCGGCGTGGTGGTTCTGAGATTCACCCTCCGCGCTGTGTAGGTCAGTCATTTGTTCTCATTGACGCTAACAGGCCGCTGAGTGGCTGTGTCACATTTCGGATGTCTTCCCCTGGTTTCCAGTTTGGGTTTATTCAGGAACAAAGCGTCTGTGACTGTTTGTGCACCAGTGTCTGTGCAGACAGGCGCTTTGTGTCTCTTGGGCAAGTACCTGGAAGTGGCTGAATCACTGGTAAACACATATTTAGCTTTACAAAATCTGCTGGTTTTCCTAAGTGATTGTTTTTTCTTTTCTTTCTTTCTGTTTTTGGCCGCGCTGGGTCTTCGTTGCCGTGCGAGAGCTTCCCCTGGTGTGCCGGGCAGGCTTCCTCAGTCGTTGCAGGCGCAGGTTTCTCCTTGCAGAGCACGGGCTGCAGCGCGCGGGCTTGCTGGGGTCTTAGTTCCCGGGCCGGGACTGACCCCGTGTCCCCTGCATTCACAGGCGGGATTTTAACCACTGGACCACCAGGGAAGTTCCCTGGTGTTTTTATAAAAAGCAAATTTGCTTCTTAGAAATGACAACTTTTTCTCTCAGTGTGATTTTTTTTTAATTGCTAGTGAGATTAATATTTTCCCACATCTTGCCAAGGAGGTGTGTTTCTTTTCTGGTAGTGGCCTGTTTTGGGTTTTTTCCCACTTATCTGTTGGGGTCTTACACGCATTTTCCTTCCTGACTTGTTACGCTGTGAATTCTTTAGATACAGACACTTACTTACTATGACTTGCCCTCTCCTGGTTTTCACGTTCCCTTTGATTTCAGCTGTGCCTCTCTTGTGCACAAGGGGAATTTTGAGTGTTCAGGGTGGTGGCTGGGTCCTGACTTTTGTGATTTCTCTTCTTGCTTTATACCGAGTGTTCCTGGTCTGGCCTCTGCCTGACTGTACCACTGTCTGTCCTGCCTGCGTCTGGGTGTGGTGCCCACGGACACTCTTGACAATGGTTCTGGCGTCTCACGGGTGAGAGGCGGAGTACGAGGGGCCCCCCGACAGAGTTGTTTTCTTCCTCTTGAGTTTGTCATCGGTACTGAAATAGTTAGGCTGGTGATGACATCTGTGTGATGTCCCAGCCCCTTGCTCCTTTTGGAGGTTAGCGCTGGGTCTCCCCACCCGCACCTGTGGGGCAGGCAGGGGCTGCAGGTGCGCGGGCAGACAGGTGGGGCGGGGAGGGCCCTGTCTGGGTGCCCAGGTGCCTTCTCAGCAGGCCTGGCTGGCGCACCCGCCCGTGGAGTCACCGCTTTGAGCCCTGGGCGAGCTGAGCCAGGGGAGCCTCGGCCCTTGTGTTGTGTGTGGTGGTGGGGCCTCTTGGAAGGTTTTTCTAGGGTCAGGGCCCTGTGACTGAAAGAAAAGGAGATGTTCGCACCCTGTGTCCTGCGTGGGGCACCCAGGCCTCGGGTGGACGGCGGCTGGGCCGCATCCGTGCTGTGGGCACCTGGGCAAGGCACCCACCTCCCGGAGCTCGTCTCCTGTTGGGACAATCCATTTATTCATGCAGCATTTATTGAGTGCTGGCTCTGTTCTGGGCACTGCACTAGATGGTCATCCAGGCAGGTCCCTCCTCTTGGGAGGCGTTTGTGCGGTGGGGGACAGTCGTGAAACCCCAAACGTAGTGATGGCGGTAAAACACGGTGAGGAGGAAGGGGAGCGCCCCCAACACGTTTAATGTGGAGTCTGGAGTGGCTCCCTGAAGACGGGAGAGCCATCTGAGTCGCAGCAGGAATGGCAGGAAGGAGCTGTGTGTGCAAAGGCCCCGGGGCAGAGGGGCGGCATCCCCAGGAGGCCAGCAGGGCTGGTGAGCAGCGAGGGGAGGGGCTGTCACGGGGAGTTTTCTCAGAACTTTGGCTTTCATTCTGAATTCCATGGGAAGGTTTTAAGGGGGATAGGAGACGACTTTAAATACAGACCCTGTAGCTGTGGTGTGGGGGGCAGATGGGGGGTGGGAGTGGACGGGGCAGTGGACTCATTCCAGGGGAGCTGCCCTTGTCCCCCACCCCGGGAGGGGAAGAACCTGGGTGTGGTGCCCGCCAGGGTCTCTGAAGGCCGCGTGGCTGCCGGGAGTTGCGGGGAGAAGCATTCTGGTGGCGGGCCGGTGGTTCGGGAGCGGCCCGTCGAGATGGGGGCACCGGCAGAGGGTGACCTTCGGGCTGGATCCCAGGAGCCCCTGTGTCAGGAGGGGACACGGGCAGGCGGTGTGCTGCAGCCTCCTTCGGTAACAGGGCCGGTTGGGCTGTGAAGAAAGCCATCTCTCAGCGTTTACAGCAGGGAGGTGGGACCCCTTGTGCAGACCTGCTGGGCCAGGTCTGGCGGCACCTGGAACCCTGGAGACCACGTTGGCACCTATCTTGTGCCGCCTCCAGCACTCCACTCCTGCACGCAGCCCCCCACCCCCAAACCCAAGGACCTTGTCAGACGCCGGGGCTGCCAGCTGCCTGCCGAGCACTTTGCATTCATTATCCGGGTCCATCACATTGCATTTTCTGAGAGCCTGAGTGTGTGCGTGTGTGTGCGTGTGCGTGTGTGTGCGTGTGTGTGTGTGTGTGTGTGTGTGCATGGTCTGACAGGTCTGAGAACTCAGCAGTTTCTAGCTCTGGGATCTTGGGCCCCTTTTTTGACTCCTGAGAGTCAGTTTCTTCTCTTATGAAACCGGGCAGCATCAGTAACAGGCTGCGAGCACAGTTCAGTGAGATGGTCTGCATGGCTCTGCCTGGGGCTCCATGTGGCAAATGCAGGAAACACCGTGGCCGCCCACCTGGTGCCGTGGGCGCCACCAGGCTCCTTCTGCTTGCAGAGTCAAGAGATCACCCCGGGGATATAGCGCTTCAGCCTGATGCGGATGGTGACCTTGACTCACTGCGGCAGGTGGTGGGGTTTGGAGCCCAGACCCACTGCGTGTGGAGACCACAGCGGCTGCCGTAGGCCCCCCGAGGGACCAGGAAGCTGTGGGCGCAGGCAGTCTTGGAGCGTTGAGTCTAGAAGGCCTTCTGCTGGGCTGGGGGCTCAGAAGGAGCTGAGAGTCAACCTCCCCGGGAGCGTTCTTGTTTTCTTAGGAAGAACGTGGCCCCCGGCTTGATTTTGTGCAGGGGGCTGTGGGGCTGTGAGTGGGCCACTGCCTGTTGTCATTGTGGCAGGAAGTCTGTCAGTCCGGGGGCCTCTCCTGGCCTTTGCCCCCGAAGCTGACCAGTGACCTTTGTCTTGATCAGGCTCGTCGGCCTGGGCCCCCTGACTCATCAGACCCCCCTCTGTTTTCCTTCCGTGGGAACCAGCCAGGGTGTGGGCCTGGGTGGGCTGCGGACCGCGTGGGCGCAGAGGGCGGGAGCCTGTGTCGGAGAGCTGATGTAAACAGGCCTGGGGTGTCCAGTCCTCCAGGGCCTGAGCGCTGAGCACCCCCCCAGAGGAGTGGGTGTGGGTGCAGGCCAGGGGATCTGACCCCCTGTGAGGACACGGGCAGCCCCGTATCCACCCCGAGGGTCCCGTCTCCACATGTTCCAGAAGACAAGTGTGAGGACTTGGTCACGGTGATGAAGTCGGTTTGGGAGAAGAGGGAAAGAAACCAGCAACAGTTTAGTATCTTGGGTTTCTAAGCAATGGCTCTGCAGCACATCTTGTGGCTTCATCAGGTCTGTCCAGACGCCCAGCTTTTTTAGGTCCCGCGGGCCAGCCACGTCCGCGCTGTCAGTCTGCGTTCATCCCCAGGAAGCTGGGGATCAGAAAGGTCCCCGGGCTGGCCCGCTGTCACACAGCCAAGTGTAGAGCTGGAGTGGAAACCCTCAACCTTCCTACCAGAGCCTGTGGGCTTTTTTCCTCCTTGCGTGAGAAAGAGGACCATAACGATCTAGGTATCAGGAAGAAATATTATCGGTAGTAAGAAGCAGAGTCAGCCCAGCGTGCTGGAAGGCTGCCTTTCTCCTGCCTGCAGCTGAGCCTGGCTGGCAGTGGGGCAGCTGGCCCTTTAAGTCGGGTTCCCGGGGTCGGGGTGGGGAGGGAGGTGCTGGCTGGATGGATCTCCCCTCCTGAGCCCTCGGGGCTCCCCGCCAGACAGCCTGCCCGTGCCTTCCCTCCCGAGCTGGGCTTCCCTTCCCCCTGAGATGCTGCTGATTCATCCTCGGGCTGGAGTCCCCGGTGGTGCGGGGTTCCAGGCCGCGCTGCTGGGTGGAGGGCTCGGGGCCTCCTGGGGAGGTGCCCTTGGGCCTCTGCGGGTGCCCCGTGGGGGCTGGGGCGTTAGGGGAAGGGGGCTCCGCACATCGCAGAGGTCTGCAGGGGGCAGGGAAGGGGGGCCAGGGCTCGACAGAGGCCCCTCACGGGTGCCCCCCCCCCCCCCCGCCCCCTGCTTCCCCGCGCAGGGTGCTTCAAGGACGACCGCATCGTCTTCTGGACCTGGATGTTCTCCACCTACTTCATGGAGAAGTGGGCCCCGCGCCAGGACGACATGCTCTTCTACGTGCGCCGGAAGCTGGCATTCGCGGGCAGCGAGGGCGCCCTGGACGGGCGGAAGGTGAGCGCCCCGCGGGCCACCCCCTCCCTGGGGTCCGCAGGCTTGTGAGGGGGCCTGCAGCGCCCCTTGTGCATGCTGAGAGGGGAATGTGGTGTTCATTCAGCACCCGCCGGGTGTCAGGAGCTGGGTGGGGGCTGTCACTCAGGTGTCCAGTGGTGGGATGCGCGGGCCTCATGTGGGTATTATTACCGAGCTTCCCCACGACCCCGGAAGGCAGGGATGAGTCTCGCTACAGTGCCTTGGAGGAGACATGTCCAGAGGCTGGGTGGTCTGGCCGGCATCTCATCCTTAGTAAGTAAATGGTAGAGTGAAGACATTGACCCCGGAGGCTGGGTCCAGCCTGGCCGTGGGCAGGTGACCCAGCTTGGTGATGGTGGTGATGGTGGTGATGCCTGCCAACCCCCGAGCCCTCACCTCACCCACGACACGGGGCTCAGCCTCCTGCCTCTCCATCTCCCTTGTCTTCCCAGCAACTGGACAGGGCAGGGATTATCATCCCCTTTTTACAGAAGAGACAGAAGGCTCGCAGGTGACATGAGTCACCTCCGGTGTTTAACCCACTAAGTTTCAGTGTTGACAAGTTAATAGAACAAGCTTTGCATGTCTTTCAGAAGCTTTATTGTTTTGTAAAATGTTGAAACTACCTGTATGCCAAACATGCAAAGGTGTTGTTTTCATTTAAACACAAAAACGCTGCGGGCAGTGGAGACAGGTCTTTGCAGCGTACCTGCCCCAGCACTTGTGACCCCGGGCTGGGGCTTGGGGACCGGGGCTTGTGACTTCCCTGCCCTGTACCTGCTCTTTGAGCCTGATCGTGCAGGACGGGTTTTCTGCAAACAGACAGGCCTGGTGCCTGCTGCAAAGGAGACACAGTGACCTGCGTGCCTGCCGCCAAATGGCTGGTCCGGTCAGGCTGCGTGACAGGCGGGAAGACCCGGGGGTGGGCCAGGGTGCTCTGTGACCATCTGGAGTGTGCAGCGGCTGGCCATGTGACCGGGTTGTCACTGGGGCTGGTGGACGCTGGACCCAGGTCAGCGGAGGCCACCGGAGTGAGGCGGGCCTGGAAGGAAGGGAAGGGATGGTCCCGGTGGAGGGGCCGGTGGCCGAGCGGCGGGCCTGATCGTCTGCTGAAGTTTACATTGCAGATGCCGTGTGTTCGTGTGTGTGTGTGTGTGTGCAAAATCTTGGTGTTGGTTTACAGGCAGTGTGTTGAGACCAGAGGACTGAGTCCACGTGAGATGCGGTCATGCCTTGAATGTTGGTGCCTGGAGGGGCCCCGGTTCTGGTTAGGGAGGGTTTTCTTAGTCGATCTGGCCTTGACTGCGCCAGTGGGCAGGCGGGGCTGAGGAGGGGTCAGCTCTGCAGGTTCCCCGAGCCGCCAGGCAGGGAGGTGAAAGGAAGCGGCAAGTGCTGGCTTGCTCTAGGGGAGAGAACCCTGGACTCAGGCCTAAGCGGTTTCGGAGCTGGAGGCCTGAGGCTGTGTGTGAGGGCCTCCGAAGGCTGGGGGGGCAGCGGCGAGGTCAGTGAGGGGAGCCTGAGTTTGGGAGCGTGTGGCTGGCTAGCTGTGCGCGTGCTGGAACGTTCCATCGCACCCCTGCCCTGAGCCGTCTGCAGGCCCTTCTCTCCCAGCACTGGGAGCAGAGATGACTCTGCCTTGGCCGGGTCCTCACGGAGCACACCCCACCCCGCTGCCCCCTGGCCCCGCATAGCTAGTGGCACATGGAGCGGCTGGTGCTGTGGTGGTGGGAGGAATGGGGTGGCTGGGGGCCCACAGAGGAGGAGGCGGCGGCTGGCCGCAGTGTTGTCCGTCAGAGCGAGGGGATGACGGTGGACAGAGGACATTTGTGGGGAGGGGCGAGCCAGCACACGCACGACAGGCCCCGCCTGGGTGGGTCTGCGGTGTGCGGCGGGGGAGACCCCATGGTCTGGAGGTGCGAGGTGGCCGGGGCGGGGGAGGAGGGAGACCACACAGGGGTTCCCTGCCCGCCTCTGCTCGGAAGAGCAGAAAGGAAAGCCCCTGGCCGGCGTGCTGTGGGCGCTGCCGCAGGGCCTGCGCACTGCGCACTGCGGGCTCTCTGCGGCAAGCCCGGCCGCCTCCCGCCCCCTCCTCATCCGGGCCGCGGAGCTGGCACCCGGTTGCCGTAGCAACCCGAGGGCCTCTTGCGCGCTCAGCCGGTGCAGAGGGTGACTGGCTGGACGGGTGGACGGGTGGACGGGCCGCCTGTCGGCTGGGCCACGATGCTGGGATCCCCCCGCCCTGCTGCGGGGCCCAAGGGACGAACTCGGTGGGAGGCTGGCTTCTTCATGAACCCAGGGTGTGGGGGGGTCGGGTGGCCAGAGAACCCAGGAGGGAGACTGGAGGGAGGAGAAGATGCCCCCACTCGGGGGCAGGGAGGGCAGTGAGGGCCGGGACTCACCTCTGCCCTGCGCCTCGCAGCTGGTGGAGGCCGAGCCGGAGGTAGAGGTGGAGGTGTACCGGCGGGACTCCAAGAAGCTCCCGGGCCTCGGAGACCCCGACATCGACTGGGAGGAGAGCGTCTGCCTGAACCTCATCCTGCAGAAGGTACGGGGCGCCGAGGGCAGGGCTCCCGGCGGTGGGGGCGGGGTGCTCGGAAGGCCCCGGGGAACAGCGAACCCCGCACTCCTGTCCCACGTCCCTTCCAGCTGGACTACATGGTGACCTGTGCCGTGTGCACGCGGGCCGACGGCGGCGACATCCACATCCACAGGAAGAGGTCCCAGGTGAGCCCTCGGGGACCAGGGCTCAATGGGGGGCGAGGACCCCTCCCGCTGCCTGCCCGAGGGGAGGCTGACCCCAGAATTTCCCTGCAGCCCCGGGGGCCTGTGAGCCCCCCGAACCAGGTCCTCCCTCCCAACGGTCCTACCCCAGCGGCTCCTGTGACCCTGTGACCCATGCCTTACAACACACCCCACCCCAGTGCGTTGCTCCAGGCCCGGGTGTGGGGCACGGTGGGGTCTCACTCGGCCCCCTCCAATCTGCTTTCTTCTAGCAAGTATTCGCGTCCCCCAGTAAGCACCCCATGGACAGCAAAGGGGAGGAGTCCAAGATCAGCTACCCCAACATCTTCTTCATGATCGACAGCTTCGAGGAGGTGGGGGCCCTGTCTCGGTCTGACTCCCTGAATCAGGGGATGTGACACTCCCTACCCCCGGCCCCACCCCCCAGGCCTCACACACTTTCAGGAAGGAGGCGGGGGCAGGGCTGGGCTCCCACTCTCCCTATTTCCTTGACTCAGGGCAAATGAGTTCACCAGGCTTGAGCCTCAGTGTTCTCATCTGTAAAATGGGCGTCAGGGTTGAAAGATCAGAGAGCTCACGCGTGGGAGGAGGCGTCATCAAGTCCTGCAGAGTACTGCCTGGGCAGGAGGGACGGTTATTACCACCCTTGAACCCTAAATAAGGCCTCCACACCTTGGGGTCCTAGGATGTCCGCAATGGGTGGGGCTCCAAAAGTTACAAAACTGGGGCCCCGGGCAACTCACTCGACTGGGAAACGCGGGGTGCTGGGAAACCAGCTGCGCCACCTGGCGACCCTGCCGGCTCCTGTCCAGCCACCCTCCTGTTGAGGTCTGGGCCGAGGAGCTGTTCCCCCCACCACCCACAGCAAGGGCCGGGGGGGGGGGGGTGCCCTGGAGGACTCAGGAAGGATGGGGCGTGGGTTGCAGGTCGCTTCTCGGTTTGGTTGGCATCTTGAGCATCTCAGGTCAGAGGACTGAGCGCCCTCTTCAGGCTCACACTGCTGGTCCACCGCAGAGCTGAGATTGAAACCGAAGTCCGGGCGACCTCAGAGCTCAGCCTGCACAGGTTCCCCCACCCCTGCCCCGGACGCAGTGACTCTCGGGGGCGGCTGTCCAGTCCCCTGCAGGCCATCGCCCCCTGCAGGCCATCGCCCCCCCCGCAGGCAGTCTGTCCGTGCAGCTTCTGAGCTGGTGGCCACACACAGGCCGTGGCGGCGGGGGCAGGGCTGGGGCGGGGGGACTGTGCACCCGTTGCCGGCAGCCCCCGTGAGCTGTTCGACTTCCTGGCGTCCCTCCAGTGGACGCTGGGGTGGGGCGCATCCTCTCCCGGTCCCGGAGTCACTTACGATCTCAGCCCCTTGTAGACGCTGCCCCTGCCCGCGGGTGGGCTGCCCCCTTGCTGTGAGGGTCCCAGTTGAGTGGTGGCAGGCCTGGGGGCCTTGGGCAAAAACCTTTACATCTGTGGCTCAGCGTTCTCACCTGTAAAGGGGGCGTTTCCCAGCAGCCCTCCCTGAGTCAAGGAGTGGGGTGGGGGACTGGGAGCCGGGCCGTGCTGGGGGCAGGGGGCAGCCGACCGGTGCCATCCCCGCGTCCGCCTCACACCCCCACCCCAGGTGTTCAGTGACATGACCGTGGGGGAAGGAGAGATGGTCTGCGTGGAGCTGGTGGCCAGTGACAAGACCAACACGTTCCAGGGAGTCATCTTCCAGGGCTCCATCCGCTACGAGGCGCTCAAGAAGGTGTACGACAACCGCGTGAGTGTGGGCTGGGCCGGGCCAGGGGCGAGCACCCCACAGCCCCGCTCCGTTCTCGCCCAGCTCCTGCAGCGCCCCCAGCGCCCCCAGCGCCCCTTCTAGGCGGCTGGGGCCTGGGTCACGTGGTGATCGTCCCAGGGAAGCCCTCCTGGGATTGGTCAGGGCCTGACCGTTGGACCGAGGGGAGGGGAGGCCAGGTGGACGGGCGCCCTCCTGCTGCTGAGCACCGCGCCAGGTGTCCTCTCTCTGGACCCTGGGGCAAGGGACGGGGCGTGGTCTTCGGGCGAGAGGGCATCAGACAGGGATGCAAGGGTCCTGGCACCACCCCGCCTTGTGGCGAGCCCGGGTCAGCTGGGGCTGGGTCTCTCCAGAGGGGGGCCGTTGGCCCTCGGGCTTCTTGAGGGAGGGCCCCCTGGCTGCTGGAGGCCCCGGGGGCGGGCAGCCCCGCCCGCCTGACTCCGCGTCCCCGCCTGCCTGCCTGCAGGTGAGCGTGGCGGCCCGCATGGCCCAGAAGATGTCGTTTGGCTTCTACAAGTATAGCAACATGGAGTTTGTGCGCATGAAGGGGCCCCAGGGCAAGGGCCACGCCGAGATGGCGGTGAGCCGTGTGTCCACCGGCGACACGTCCCCCTGTGGGACGGAAGAGGACTCTAGCCCGGCCTCGCCCATGCACGAGCGGGTAAGGCTACACCGCTCGGGGAGGGCCTCGCCCCCCCCTGAGGCCCGCCTCCCCCGCCTCCCCATCCTTCCCGCCCCCGGCGAGGTAGGTGTCATGGTCCTCACCCCTCTGGGGAGCAGGCCGAGGTTCAGAGAGGGCAGGTGAGTGGCCCGGGTCACACAGCAGATTAGTGCCTGGGCCCCGAGCGGCCACGGCGGCGGGGCTCAGCCGGCGGGGTCCCAGCGCCCGCCTTGGTGGACCTGCTGGGCGAGGGTGAGCACCCGAGCAGCCTTCCCCGGGGGCGAGATGGGGATGACGACCAGCTAGCCGCCCATCCTGCTCCAGGAGGGTCGGCTGGGGCCCCCGGCTCGTCTCTGCTGGGGCCGCCTGCCAACCAGGCGCTGGGCGCCAGAACTGCTGACGGCCGCTGCAGCTGTGGACGCGTTTGGGCCTTCCTGTCTGCAGACCTGGGCAGCGCCAGGCCTGCCGGGTTCCTTGTGCTGCCCTCCGCCGTGTGGCTCTCGGTGACAGCACTGGGCCTCTGAGCCCTTTCTAGGCCGCTGTCCTTCCCCGGGGCCGGGAAGCGGAGCTCAGTGGCAGCCTCATTCCCAGAGCCTCTGAGGTTGTGCGCGGGGGGCAGGGCTCAGGCAGGAGAAAATACCCAGCCCATCAGCTGCTTTGCCCCCATTGGGGGCTCCAGAGGAGACCAGGGGTCTTGAAGGAGGAGCGCGCCCTGCCAGGCGTCTCCAGGAGGGGCTGCGGGGTGAGCCGCGGTCCCGGCGCTGCTACCCGCGTGAGCTGGGCAGGTCTGTCCTCTCTGAGCCTCAGTTTGCTTGCCCAGAAATGGGGTGAACACACCCACCTCCCGAGGTGTTGGGGACTCAGGAGCCAGGCATCAGGGGCCCTGCCGGGGGTGGGGCCGGCCGGGGCATCTGCCTGGAGAAACGGCCCTGTGCATGTCGGTCCCGCGTGCCCGCTGGTGCGCCCGAGGTCAGGGAGCCGCGCGCACTGTGCCTTTCACTCTGTGGGATCACCCTCAGCACGCACAGCTCCAGGGAGCCAGGTGGCGGTTTTCTTTCTCTGGTTGTTTTTCTTTTTTTTCCACTTTGAGTTTCCTGCAGTGAATGTGTTTTGTAAGCAGAGCAGAAACAACAAACGCTCTCTTTCTGTGATGATGGGTGAGAATTCTGGGCAGAGGCCTCTGTTGCCTTGGGGACAGAGGTGGCTCATCTCTGCGATAAGGAGCCTGACTCCCCCTCGGTCCTCAGGTGCCCACTGAGGCTAACGAACGTGTGTGTGACAGTCCTTGAGAAGATGTGGCCTGGGCCTGGGCTGGAGAAACCTGGGTGCCACTTCTGGCCGCATTTGCCCAGTGACCACAGAGGGGCCTTCATCTTTCCGTCTGTCAGATGAGGGTGCTGGTCTTTCTCTCCCAGGGTGGCCGCGGGGGGTGAAGGAGACAGTGCTTGGGAAAGCCCCCGGCCCGCAGCAGCAGGGGGGGCCTCGGGCCAAGGCGGGGGGGCCTGCCAGGGTCACACAGCTGTCAGCGGCTAAAGCCATGACCTCCGGGCGCTGCCCGGGGCCCCCCGCCTCTGTGCTCCATCTCCCTTTCCCAGAGGGGTCGTTTGTAACCAGTGCGTGACAAATGCAGACTGTGTGTATTGTGGTTTCTGGTGTTTTGTTCTTTTATCTTCTAAAAACCTTCCCCGGCTTGTGGGAGGACCGTCTGGAGCCCAGCGGCCGCCGGGACTGGTGGACGTCGGAGCCGTGACGAGGAGGCTGACGGGGCTCCTGAAGTCTCAGTCCCAGCTCGCCTGGTTCCTCAGATTCTTGTTTGCGTGGGGAGGAGGGAGGAGATGGGCCACGTTCCCTCTGCCTGGAACGCCCTTCCCCCCCTTCTTCACCTAGCTAACTCCTACTCGTCCTTCAAGACCCAGCTCAAGCGGCACCTCCTCCGGGAAGCCTTTCGTGATTCCCCAGGCCGTTCGTTCCTCTTGCCTCTGTGCCCCCTGTGTCCTCTGCTTCCTTTTTCCCCTGTCTTTAATAACCAGCATTCAGTCTGTGGTTGGTAACGTTTGGGTCTCTCGCCCCACCCGGCAGACTGTGAGCTCCTGGAGGGCAGGGACCCAGGTCATGTGCTTCCCTGAGTGGGTGTGAAGAACAGTTGGTGATGGGTAGTGTGGTGAGGAGGGGATGGAGGGGTGGACCGCTTGACCACTGCACTTCTGTGGAAGGACGCTAGGGGAGAGGGGACAGGAGATAAAACCCAGGAGCAGAAATTAGAGGGAAGAGCGTGGTCTGAGGGGCAGCCCCAGCACGGCCACTGTCCGCTGGGTGACCCTGGCCCTGCCAGGGTGGCTGTCCCGCCCCAGCCGGCTCTCACGTTGAGGGTGGTCGGGACGGTTTGGTGGATTCGGCGCCTGGAGGGTGCTCGACCCGTGTCAGAAGCCAGGCTTGCTCTGTGCTCCAGTGACCCCTGCCCGGCGGTTGAGCCCCCACGAGGGCAGCAGGGTTCTTCCCGGGGCGGAGCTGGTGGCCAGCGCCCGCCAAGCCCCAGGCCGGCCGCGCTCTGCAGGCGGGAGACGGGTGGGCACCGGGCCCCCCTACTGGGTCGGCGGGCCACCCTGGTGACACGCTTCTCGTTCCCAGGTGACCTCCTTCAGCACACCCCCCACCCCGGAGCGGAACAACCGGCCTGCCTTCTTCTCCCCATCCCTCAAGAGGAAGGGGACCCGGAACCGGATCGCGGAGATGAAGAAGTCTCACTCTGCCAACGACAGCGAGGAGTTCTTCCGGGAGGACGACGGGGGAGGTGACCCTGCTCCCCAATTCCCCCCACCCCCGCGGCACCTCCTCACTCCCTTGTGCACATTCAGAGAGCCAGGGGGCCATGTGCCAGCCCATCCTGGGCGGGGGTGGAGCTCTGGATAGACAGACAGCAGACGGCCACCGAGAGGAGCCCCCAGCCGTGGGCTCAGCGTGGCGGGCAGTTGGCACCTGATTTCAGGGGCTCAGAGGGGAGGGCTCTGGTGCACGCGCGTGTGTGCTGCGTCCCCTTCTTCTGCGAGGTGCCCCGCGGCCCTGCCGCCCCCAGCGGAGTGTCCCTCGGGGCTCGCCTGCCCTCCGCCCCAAGTCCGGGGGCCCGTCTGTCCGGCGGCCTCTTGGGCATCTCTGCGGTCCTTGATCTCACCCACTCAGTCCTCAGGGCCTCCCCGCTCCCCTCTCTGCTCCACGTGGGCCGCACCGTGGGAGCAGTACCGTGGGAGGGCAGGGCCGTGTTTATTGGAGGAGCAGCGGGAAGTCGTTCGAGGAGCTTAGAGGGTCCTGATTGGCAGGACCGAGGCAGAGGGCCTGCTGGACGAGACCCTGGCCAGGGCTGGGGGCCCCTTTAGCAACCCCTTTAGCGGGCTTGGGCAGCGCCGCCCTCCTGGGCTCCTTCCAGACCAGCGGGAAGGCGTCCACAGCACCCACCTGCCTCCCTAGGCGGCCTACCGGCTGGGTGATGGTGCTGGGTCGTTCCAGCCGTACCCCCGCGCCCCTCCAGGGAGAGGACCGGAGCAGGGCAGCCACAGGGCCCGGCACAGCAATGGGCCAGGGCCCACAGGGGAGGTGCTCCAGGACTGGGGTGGGATCAGGCGGGAAGGCAGAAGGGGGCTGGGCGTCGTGGACCAGGGAGGGGTCACCTAGGTGGGCGGTGTCCTCCCTGCATCCTCCGCACCGTGGCCCGGGCCTGACTTGCCTTCTCCGCTGCAGCTGACCTGCACAATGCCACCAACCTGCGGTCTCGCTCCCTGTCGGGCACGGGGCGCTCCTTGGTCGGGTCCTGGCTGAAGCTGAACAGAGCAGATGGGAACTTCCTTCTCTATGCACACCTAACCTACGTCACTTTGCCGCTGCATCGGATTTTAACAGGTGACTCTGACTTTGGGGTGGGACCCCTGGGGGAACCACGGGCCCCTAAACAATGCTCCTGTGGGCAGTGCTTGGGCGCCCACTCCGTCCCCCGGGAAGGGCTTCAGACCCTCGGCATGTGCCTGCTACTCGAGGGGCAGGCGGAGTTTGTGCTGACGGGCCCGCGGGGCCGTGACTCCAGAGTCAGGCTGCCCGCGTGAGCCCCAAGCCCCGAGCCCTTGCCCGGTGGTGCAGCCGCTCCAGGCGCGCTCGTTGCCCCGTTCCTGTCTGGAGGGAGGGTGAGCCCAGTACCGCAGGTCCCCCAGGGCTGGAAGAGCGCCTTGGGGCGCCCCTCACACACGAGCACCAGGAAGGTCCCCGTGCTCCCTCTGCGAGCCCGCGGGGTCACCCCTCCCTGTCTCCTCCACGCCCCCTCCTGCCGCCCTAGACATCCTGGAAGTTCGGCAGAAGCCCATCCTGATGACCTAGCCGTGTGCGGAGCCTGCGCGGAGCCCCCAGCCCTGCCCGGTCCTGGGAGTACTGACAAGTGCCTACCTGCCCACCGCCACTGGGGTCTTCCGGGACCACCCAGCGCCGGAGCCGGAGCCAGGCGGGGCCGCCCGACTCCCGGGGCCAGGGCCGACTCCACGAACACCAGCCCAAACTGAAGTGCCTCTTCCTCGTCCCTGCTGGCCCTGCTCCGGCCCCCATGCCCGCCCACCCACCACCCTCAGCCTGTCTCTGGGGGAACCCTCTGCACCCCGAGGAGCAGACTCGCCAGGAGGCCATAGGAGCGAGGGAGCGGCCGGTGGCCAGCCCGCGGACCCGCCCTCACCTCCCGGGAGACAGCAGGGAGACCGCCTGGCTGGAGCCGCGCCACGTGTCCAGCACTCAAGGAAGACCGGTTTAAGATGTGGTGACCCTGACCGGCTGAGTTAGTCCCGATCGTCTGTCCTCCCCAGCTTGCCCGCGGTCGTCTTTAGATGGGTTTCCATAGGGAGCATGGCTGTCTGCTGGCTCTGCCCTGGGCTGGGAATACCTCACCCCGCACCCGGCTCCAGACAGGCCCTTGTCCCGCCAGAATGGCCTTTGCTTCCAGCCAAAGAGCATCACCCACATACACACACCTCCAACCTGGAGACGGCCCATCTGCACCTCGGCTGGCGTGACCGGCAGGATTGGGGTCCTGAGGGCCGGAGGGGAGGGATCCTACCGACAGGAGAAGGGTGGGGTCTCCTGCCGGAAGGGTGGATGGTGCGCCGTGGGGTCGACGTCCTCCCAGGAAGGTTCCAGGCCGAGCCTCCGTCCTCTGGGGCCAGGGCAGGGGCTGGAGCGGCTTGTCTTCTCTGCTTCCCTGGAGCTCGTGTTTCCTTTGACTGGGTGTGTGCCTCTCAGGCCAGTCACTGAGGCAAAGAGGCACTGGCTTTCCGGCTGGTCAGGCCTCCTTCCAGCTCAGACGGAAGGTTTCCATCTTCGGGGACACGCCGTGCTCCTCTCAGAACCACGAGCCTCTCTGGGAGCGGAAACACCGCTCCTGCCGTTCCCCACGGGGTGAGCCGTCAGCGGGGTCTCTGCCGCTCTGCGTGTCCTCAGGGGTATCTGAAGGGTCCCTGGGCTGCGGGTAGCGATCCCCCTGGGGGAGGAGGGGGGAAGGAGGAGCGGCTCGTGTTCCTGTCCGTTTCCGTCCTTTGCGCTCCAAGGGTTTGCTTCGAGCTCCAGGAAACAGGGGGACTCCTTTGGGGCTTCTCCAGATTTTGTATGCTGTTATTAAAAGCGAGCTACTGCATTTCATTCTGCCTCAGTTTGCCCACCTGTGAATGGGGCTGATACCACCTACCTCACTGAAGTCTCCAGGGTTCCAGCGCACGACCAGGTCAGGGTGAGATGGCCAGTCATTCCGCATAGCTCAGCTCAGGTGTCGGGTCACAGGAATGCTTTCCTGCCCCCCCGCCCCTGCCCACCCCAACCCCAACCCCATCACCTAGGCCAAGAAGGGGAGCGGTGGGGTCAGGGCGAACATTCTCGCCTTCTCTGACATGCCCGGCTCACCTACGTTTGGCCGCATCTCAGCTCCTTGCATGATTTGACGATCTGACGTCCCAAAGCTGCGTCTTCCAGCCCCAGAGCGCTGGAGTAGAGCTTCAGGGAGCCGGGAGCCGGGCCCAGGGTCCTGAGACGGGGGTTGAGTGTTCCCTGGGCTCCTCTCTTCCTGGTCTTCTGGGTTCTGAAGGCTCTCGGCCCCGACCTTGGGAGAAATGCAGTCCTGACGCATCCCCCGGGGAAGGATGAGGTCGTTCAGCACATGTACAAGTGCAGGGCCCTCCCCATTGTCAACGGCGAGGACCCCGAGGAGGGGCCTCCCACTGGGGCCAGGAGTGATGCCTTGTAGGGTAACTGAGGGCTAACTGCAGGAAGGTTGTGTGCGTGCTGGGGTTAGCGATCACACCTCACTCGTAAAGCACATGAACAGACGCACAGCATGGTTTGGTTGTTTCCTATCCAGCATTGAGATAGTCCCTGGCATATGCAGGCACTGTGCTAGACATGTAGATAGCATCATCACCCCCATCTTAGAGACGAGAGGCAGCCACAGAGAGGTTAGGTGAACTGCCCGAGACCGAACATCGGGAAGATGAGCACAGCCCAGGCGCCCGGCCCCCGTGGACACTGAGCCGCGACCCCGTGCCGCCCCAGGAAGGACACAGGGGCCGAGCTTTCTCAGTCTTAAACCCTCCCTGGGGTACTTCTGACACTTGATCTAAACACGCGTAGAGGCGTTTGGTCACTAGGCACTAAGCCGTTACTCTGAGTTTTGCTTTTTTCAGTCCCAAAGGACATCAGTAAGAGTCACAGAGAGGCCCGTGACAGCTGGAACCAGCCGCCAACGTCCCGGGGCGTCTCGGTGTTGCCACACCTCACTTCCTGTAAGGCCATCTTTCATTTTCCAGGAACATGCCCGACTTACGCAACATGGAGGCGGCCAGAGCGTGTGGACATCTCTTAAATGGGAACTGGAATTCAAGTCCGGGGTTCCCTTGAAGAAACCTGTAACCTCTAGGCTTTCTGAGGACATTATGTCTTGGTCCTGCAGTCAGACCAGGCCACTGTCTCTGCATCTCCCAGCACCGAGGGTTCAGGCAGCGTTTAGTCTCCATTCCAGTGTCTGACAGAAGGAATTTTCAGTTGTGTGTGAAAACAACTGAGGCTTCTTACTTCAAACGGATATTCTTTAAAACAAATATCATTTAAAACATTAGGTACCAGAGAAGTTGTCCAAGAGAAGCAAAGTATTCTATAGCCAGTCATCTTGGAGATAGCATGGGTTTTCTGGTGAGTCAGAGCCTTGCTAACATTTGGGCTTTTCAAGGACTGTGAGCAAAGCATCAAAAATCAACTAGGTTTCCACCAAAGATGCTAATGACAGAAAGGCATGTTCCCGATGTGATTTTTTTTCCTCCAAAGACTCTAGCTAGAATCAAACCAGGATCTGTTTTTGCTGTTTTAATCACACAAACTAGTCAGTAGACATTTTTGAAGAATGATGCGAAAACATCATTATTTTTTTCTGTTAAAAGACATTCCAGAGAAAGTCCCTATGTAGTTAGTATCGTCTAATGACTGACATTTGAAAAACATATTTGACATTATCATGATACAGGCATTTTAAATTGCCCAAATTTTTAAGATTTACAGATAAAACTGTCAACTTTTTAATACACCTTGGTAACAGGTTCCACTGATAATTCTGTTCAGTTTTCCAGTGTAGCTGGAATTTAGTTTCAAAAGCCAAGTGTCTTTTGACAGTACATGGATTATTCCTGTTCAGGCCTTTTCTCTCCTGAGTATCAGAAAGCAGAGCTGTTTCTCTTTGAAAGGTATCCGCCCTAGTGGGACAGACTCTAGCAGGGATGCTATGCTAGCCCCAGAGCCGGAGTGAAGTGGCTTCCAGGGGTATCAGCTGTCCTCCGGGCAGGTCTCCTCTCCGGCCAGAGTCCCGCCCCATCCTCTTGGGAGCTGGGTGCTGGGGGCAGCGTGGCTTCTTGCCCTTGTCCTTGCTCACAGGCTGACTGGGCGCTGACATGGCCCCTGGATGGAAAGGAGCCCTGCGGCCCTTCCTTTGTCTGAGCCCTGGGGACAGACAGCCCCGGAGGACCCCCGGGGCCCCACGCAGAAGCCGAATCACTTGAGCACCGAGTGGCCTGGGGCTGGGTTCTGAGTCCACAGCGGGTAGAGCCTCCCAAGTGGAGGCAGCCGGCCTTTTGGAGGCGTTTGTGTTTACAGTTTTCTACCCCACCCGAGGCAGGCGGGCATCTGTGCGGCTGCGGCTCCAGCCCTGAGCTCAGCAGATCAAAACCCACAGCGATGCTCCAGCTCCAATGCGGGTATCGTCTCTCGTTTCCCCACTTCCTGAAAGTTGGGTAATTTAGGTGTAAATAGTAATCTTTTATGGTCTCCAAACGAATCCTGTGTGACGATATGTAAACCTGCAAAGAAAATCTGTGGAGGTTTTTCACGACTTTGAGGCTCAACTAAAATGATTTCTACAAAATATATTTTAGCAGAAACACCATGACGGCATATTTTGACTGTATTAGGATCTGTCGGTGGTATTTCCATAAGCACTGTCAATGGCTTCGGGATTAACCATCTTCCACATACAATAGGAATAATTTCTAAGCAGTAATTGTGGTTGGCTGTTAGCTGTGCTTTATGACTTTGCATTTCTTCTGAAAGTTGTTTTGCATGTTGGGTATTATTTATTTCTTCTTTATTGAATCTGTACCATTATTTTTTTCTCTAAAGGGTGTTTCGGATTAAATATGGATACTACTGCAATGTGTTAACTTGCTGATTGAATCTTAATTTTTTCCCCCAGAGATGTCTTAACCTTTGGAGCTTTCATACAATTTACTCTATTGAATGACAAGAAGGCCTGCCCTGGCGTTGGCAGGCCTGGGAGTTGGCAGGGAGGTCTGGAGGCCAGCAGCCGGAATGTGCTCAGATGCTGTACTTGCAGAATGAAATCACAGATATGCTGCAGGCTCGGCTTTTGGCCCCTATACAGCAGTATATAGTCTTTGAGCTATACTATAAAATTCCCCAAGCTTTTGCTAGAGAACCTCTTAAAAGGCCCTCAGAGAAGTGGGAAAAAGACGAATAAAAGTCAGGAGTCCCAAGTTCAAGTGCTGGCAGGTTCCCAACAAGCTGCTGGTCTTCCGGAAGATGGTTTTTGGCTCTGTTGCCTCCTAGCCTGTAGCTGTCAGGTCGACACTGAGAACGTTCACAGCCCCCGCAGGCCAACTCCGCCAGCAGGGTCTGCGGAAGGAAACCGCTCAGGCGGCGGGCTGTTTCTATGGTTAGGTGATCTCCGATGTCATCAGGTGATGGGCAGAAGGCCCAAGACACCACAGAAAGTTACAACAAAAGGTGGGGTGGGGGTGGGGGTCGGGAGGAACACATACAATCAGGAAATGGGATCATCACTTCAAATGACATCTCGCAGAAGGTCACTGCATTAGAAACACGAGCCAGGATCCTCAGAACTGGTGTCACCAAGGGCAGCCTGTACCTAGGAAGATGTGCAGATAGTGCTTGAGGAGGTGGCAGTTTAGTAGGTAAGAGGTGACTTCCTTTTCATCCAGTCAACCCCCTTTTCTTGTTGACTTTGAGAAAGTCTGTACCCGGGAAGCTGGTAGCTGCATCCGTACTAACTGCCTGCTCTCGAAGGCTGCCTCTCCGTTCTCTCACGCTGACATAGATGCACTTTAGGAACCACTGTCATGCCCTGGCTTAGAAAAAGAAAGTTGACTGGAAGGGGAAACCTTGAGGAATTTTCTACCAGGAGGAGGGATGAATGTGTAATAATCCATACAGTACCACAGTTCATTGTATATATACACGTTGAATGTGTGAACACGCTGTAATCTGCACTCGATTGTTAAAATGACAGGATGGTTGGAAAACTTGTATGAGGAAGGAAAGTATGTGTTTTGGGGATGATCAGACAAAAGATGTCTTTTCCTTTGTTTACTCCTTCATTCAGTTCTCTCCTGACTTGGCCTCCATGTAAGCCAATAGGCTTATTAACAAGACATTTCTTTCCTGTTTGTGGCTTAAGGAACCTGACTTTAATAAAACAACTAGACTGCTCCATTTGAAACATCATGGTTTTTAGTAAACTAGTGATATTTTTAAAATTAATTTTTATTGGAGTATACTTGCTTTACGGTGTTGTATTTCTGCTGTAAAGAGAATCAATTGACACGTGCACATATCCTCTCTTCATAGATTTTCTTTCCCATTTAGGTCACCACCCATCATTGTAGGGTTCCCTGTGCTAAACAGTAGATTCTCGTTAGTTACCTATTTTATACGTTGATTGTATTTTCAATAAACCACTTTGTTAAAAATATTTTAGACAGTTTCAGAAACCAGTGAAGCTTAGTCCTTTAATGGGCACACACATACCTTCAAGTCACACTGCGCAGGGAGCCCCATGTGGCTGTTCCGTCAACAAGCTCCATCTCCTTGGGGTTTTCTGAGCTGTGAAGAACTGCCACCTACCTTCGCAGACGCAGTGAAGCTGGACTGAGACATGTACAAAGGCTGGTGTAGTTCCAGGCAACTATGAGGATCACTGTGCCAAAGGGCATTTTATAGGCTATCTTGAAACAGTCATACAGGAACACAGATGTAGCCCACTGGTCCTCAAATTTGATGTGAGTCTGAAACAGCTGTGAAAATTCAGACGGCTGGTGATAAAATATTCTGGAATTATTGCTAACAGTTGTGATGGGCGTACAGCTCGGTGCATAGACGAAAAACAGCTGGACTGTACACGTTAAAAAGGAGAATTCTCTAAGTATGTGAACGACACCTGCCTCTGCTTCGGCAGGTGCAGGGTGGGCCCCCGAGTGTGATTCTGTCAGGGCCCTGGGTGTTGCTGCCGCTGCTCCTGGGCCCACCCTGCAGAACCACTGCTTCAGCCCAGCCATTCAACTGAGAGCCTCAAACAGGGCCAGCGTGGCTGCAACGCACTCTTCCTCTTTAGAGTACCTCACTCAGCGTCTTCAGTAGTTTCCATGAGATGTTGCCAGCTCAAGAAAAATATTTTGATGGATAACTTAGTCTTTGTAATAGTTTTCTTTACCAGAGACACTTCTTATAAATAAACTAAGTGAATAACTTAGGAATGTTTTAAAAATATGAACCTTACTCTAAATTACAGTTTACTGTGTTAATGCCTTAGTAAGTGATTTTCTAAATCACCCAAAACAAGGTTACATAGACTCAAAATAATTTTTTTCCTTGATCATTTTGACCCTTAAGTTTCACAATGTTCTCCTGGACACAGATTCCCAAATCCACTTACTTGCCGGAAGAAACCTCACCTGTTCAAACTCGATTCTTTGGAAAGTCCACCCAGGAGCCCACGTCTGGAAGGCTTGCTGCAAGCACTAACCAAGAGAATATGCTAAAAGCTTCTAGCACAATGATTCTCATCACAGCCAATGAAAGGTCCGTTATTCCGTCTAACCTGAAAAACAGGGATCCAACAGAAAGTCCTGAATGGCCTGGAATGGGTCTCATCCAGCACAAGAGATCCAAGGCACCTAGGGATCCAATGACAGGTGGGTCTGGGTCTCTCACCTCCCAGCCAACCCTCCTGTTGCTAGGCGGGCTTCCAGGCATACTTCACATGGCTCCTCCCGCTCCGGCGGGCTGGACGCGCCCTAACACCAGGTGCAGCAGAGGAACATAAAGTGTCAAACAAACACTGATTCTGTTTACTTTCCATTTATTCACATTTCATGGATTGATACACTTGCTCAAAGGGATCAATTCAAAAACTAATACACACCAAGATTACATTGTCTGACAATTCAAGTATTTTAGCTTTAGAAAACAGTTTCCTATGTAAAACAGAAAGCAAACAATTGATCCATTTGATATGCTAACAAGTTTCCCGTCTCAGCTACAACTGGGCCTGCCACACCAGACACACACACACACACACGCACACACGTGTCTGCCACGCCAGCGAGACACAGAGGCCTTGTGCTCAGAGCACCACACGGGAAGGAGCTGTGACAGGCCCCTCCCTGTCTTCTACTGGTGCTACAGGACAAAGCGGTTTGTACTCAGAGACCTCACTTCCAGAATGAGGATGACTACCAGGGGTTTGGGAGTGAGTCGCTTAGTTTGTAAAAATGCACTGCACTTTCATTTGGATTGTTCAGAACTGTTCTGAAACAGAATAACTGACAAATGCTCAGAAACAATTCATCAGGCAATTCGTTGACCTTTAAAACTAAACCAAAAAAGCCTTCTCTAAACTTCTAACAGTAAGGTAGAATATTAGTTTTTTTCCCTCTACCCCAGAACAGGTAGATAATTTTTTGGCATGCAGCATATCAAAAATATGATTTAGAATTCAAACTGTAAAACAATAATCCTTTTTAAAGAAAACCAGTCCATAAACAGACCTGTTCTTTCATGAAAAACACAATCTAAAGTTTGAAAACTGGACACACATTTTCAGCCTGTAACCTAATAATGAAAACAGCATAATACTCTTATTTTTTTTGCTTAATGGGAATGCTTAAAAGGAAGAGATGAACACACAGCAGTTAAAAAAAAGGCCATTGGGATATTCGGTATTTGTCAAGATACAACACAATCTGATTTAAAGATATATATATACACCCTTTAGGCCACATTTATGACACTCTCTCTATAGATTCTCAAACCAAAGATAAAAACTTCATCCACATTCAACATTTTAAAGCCTAATTTCTAATAACTTGGTAAAAAATAACTAAACCCAAGGGGTAGAATTGAGCTGTTAAACAGTGGGGACAAAAAGGCAAGCCCTCCAGGGGCCCAGGCGCCCCTCCCCCAGTAACATACATGGACTTAAGATTTTACAGTGAAATCAACATACACTTATTAGGCTCTTTTACACTCAGACATTAAATTAAAGTGGAGACCGGCAAGTTCCTAAAGTACAAGAGTGATTTTAAGACAATACCACATTTTGACTTACAGTATACATACCACATGTCCCCCTTGTAATTTCCACTCTAACAGTACAGTCTTAGCAAGAATTTGCTGGGAATGTTAGAAAAAAAGAAAGCCACACACACCCAGTAATTTAAAAAGACAAACTTTTTAGGATGGTGGTGGGGAAGAGTTAATCCAATCATGACTTTCATGCCATTTTTGGTGAACATTCCACATCACATGCAAAGGCAAACAAAATAATGCACCAGCGTTCCTATAGATAAAGAAGTCTCTGAGCCTGACTTTCTGGTGGGACAAGGAGCATGCGTGGCTAAGCTAGGACATGCTGATGAGGTTTGTTCCCCTAATTTCCTCGTCCTTGTAACAGCTGGTAACCTTGTAACCTAGTGTGAACAGGGCAGGGCCAGTATTAAGTAATCAACCACTTGTGAACTAAAATTCATCTACAACGAACACTCATGAACATTCTCATTTCTAAAAAGTAAAAGAAAGAACAATTGTCACTTCCTCTCCAGGCCTCATGATACAGCCGATTTCGATCACATTCCCTAATAGTGCATGTTATCTACCCAAAGTCACACATGGGGCCAAAGTCTCCCCATGGAATCAGAAAGGTGAGAATGCAGTAGTACAAGAATTTCATGATCAGTGTTGGCCCAACTACTTTACCTCAAGTATTAAAGAGTAATGTATCATAAAATGGTTTCCCTGCTCTCTTTACATCTAAAAATTGTAGTTTTTTTTTTAATAAAAGCAACTGTATTATCTACAGTAATTTTGACTATCTTTTTTTTAAAGTCAGAAGACATTATGTTCTAAAGAACAGAATATACAAGTGTGAGCCCTCAGGCACAGACCCTGAGCCTATCTGGTACCAGCATTAAATGACTCATGAGGAATGAAAGTGGATATTTAGAACATTAAACCTGACATCTAGTTTGTGTGACCAGAGTCGTCAAAGAAGGCTAGTGCTAGTTACCCAAAAGCTACGGAGAAGTAACATGGCTACCTTCGGTGCAACCATGGCCCCATCCCACATGGACACACGGAACATCTTACCCTTAAAAAGTAAATGGAAATTTCAGTATCAAATGTAGAATACACTGGTGTCTAAAAGTTAAAGGCAACGTTTACACACACAACTTCCTCTTCCATTACCTTATTGCATGTTTCCTGCTTAGTTCACATGGCTCATGTGTAATAAAAGCTCCTATGACTTAAGTTTAGAGTTTAGATCCATAGGATTCATCATGGTACAATTAACTAAGAGCATATTCTTTCCCTTTTGTTGTACGGTTTAACCCTTTTTTCTATAAGCGCTGTGACCACTGTCTGTGGTCTACAAACTACCAAATTTGTGCTTTTAAACCTCTTTCCTGGCAACCCCCCGTCCCTTTTGTCTCTAGGGGGATACAGAAGTAAGAGCACCTCATGAAAGAACCTACAAAACCAAAGAACAAGCTATTCATTTCCTCTTAAAATGAAAAAGCAGCTCTGGAATCCTAGTAGAGCAGCCTGTGGGGTTAAAGGCCAGCGTCCACACGGAAACAGCTGAGGACCCATTGCTGAAGGCAAGCATCCCAGCTGTAAAGTAACGTGGTAGAACAAAGCGTAGAGGAACATCTCTGCCACAGCGCGGCAGCACGGCTCATGGGGACACCAGCCAGCCAAGCCTGCCAGAAGGCCGCCTCAGGCAAGCTCCCCTTGGACGCACGGCCGTGAAGCTGTGCAGATGGTGGCAGCAGACCCCAAGTCCTGGATCAGAAAAGCCTTTGGGAAATCTAATCGATACCCTGATTTCAGTCCATTAAGAAATCACTTGTGGTTAGTTTAATAAATGAATGTAAAAATCTTCCAAAATTTTTCTTTCAAACGTATTTTACACATTAGACAGTTCTTAAGAAGGGAGAATGCAGTTTCTTAACACTTAACATTAAAGGTTTTATTGGCCTTTTAATATTAATCTTCCTCACAAAATTTTAAGTTATCTCTAAGTCCTAGAAGGTCAAAGTAAGAAGAGAAGAAAACTGACTAAGCTCGGGGCGCTGGGGGAAGCAGCAGCTTGGCGACAGCTCCTCAGCCAGGCATGCTCAGGCGTCCTTCTTCTCCAGCAGAATTTTGTGCAGCTCATCCGCGTCCTCGCTTGTTTTCACCCGAATCAACACGGGAACTGGGGTGGCGGCGTTCTTTTCATCAATGGGCGGGTTCGGAATGCAGACGATGAGCACGTTGTTCTTCCCTGTGCGGGTGCAAGGCATGCTGGGTGCAATCAGGATGTTGAGCAGTATGTTGCCTGCATTTAAACAAAGGGAAAAAATGCATCAAAATAAACTATTTTCCATGAAACTACACCTTTAATAGGCTAAACATTAAACACTGATGCAACACATACTTAACGGAGCCAAAGGAATGTCACAAAAAGGGCCTGGTTCCCTGACAGACTCCCTGACAGTACGGGGTCCCCGAGAGAGGACTGTGGGGCCTCTGGCAGGACATGGACTCAGCCCCACTGAGGAAGCCTTCTCCCCAAAGAGTGGTCAGCTGAGAAACAGCTCTGTCACAGGGGCCAGCACGCTCATGGGCAAGTAAGAATGCTGTGACTGCACCGCAGGTCAGCCGAGCCCACAGGAAAGGCGCTTCACAGCAGTCTGTTTCAGGGACACAGTCTGGTGTCACCTGGCACCCATGATCACTTCCCCTGAGAACCCCCACCCAGGCACTACCCCCTCCTCTCAGAGGACTGTTAATGGTAAAGCTGGAGGGTGGACAACAACGAGTTAATGATTCTTTGCTACATCAAAAGGATTCCTTTACAAGGTTAACTCCCCTTGAGAGTCAACTAAACCGTCCAATTTACCTACAGTTTCTTAGTCACATTTCTAGCACAAAGGAAAATGAAAACATTTCATTACCTCCTCGCAGTAGCTTTTTAATACAACGAGGTTTTCTTATGCACTATTACCCCAGCATTCAACTAAATCTGTAAGTACTGAATCAGTACAGGATGAATTTGGCCTGAACAATCTCTATTCTATTCCAAAAAACACATCAACATACTTGAAAATCTCGAAGACTAAAATCAGCAAAGTAGAGAGCTTTAATGTACTATGTAATCATGATTATTTTGTGCCACCTGAAAAAAAAAGGTACTCACCTAAATTGGTGTCTGCCCGCACTAACAGCTGTGTCTTCTGATTCGCTGTAGGTTTTAAATGCAGAGTGCCCACACCCTTCTCTTTAAATTCATTTTCTTTCTTGTAAAACAGTTTACACCTAAGGAGAAAAATAATCAGTATGATCACTCAGTGACATGTCATGAAAGCCACACGATTCTCCAACAGGCCCTGCTCATGCTTGTGTGGAAGCCAGTCAGTAAGTACAGCAGAGGGAGCTTAGAAGAGTCTTCTGTTGACCCAAATCAGGTCTGCCTTACACAAGGCAGGTAAGAGAATCTGATTAGACAGTCTACAGTCCCTCCTTCCTTCTAACTATTACACAGCAGGCCTGATACAATTCTTTACAATGGTTTCTGAAACTATCCTTTCTCAGGTCAGTAAATAATCACTGCCAAGCACCTTACACCTCCCTGATGCATCATTGGTCCTGAGCTCAAGAGCTGCTCCTGGTGCTTAAAGAACAGGAACATACAGGACAAACACTCTGCCCCTCACCCTCTTCCTATTTCTTATTTTTGAATTTTCTTTAGGACTCTTTCATCTCCGTAGGTTATTAATAAACAAGTCAAAACTACTGTGTGTTCCCTTGATTCACTATGGTTAGAAAAAAATCTTGGGTTAGAGTCTCTGTGGTCCAGTGGTTAGGACTTGGCACTTTCACTGGTGGGGCCAGAGTTCAATCCCTGGTCAGGAAATTAAGATCTCACAAGCCTTGAGGAGTGGGAAAAAAAAAAAAAAAAAAAACCAACCAACAAAAAAACCTCATTCAAAACAAGCTAAAAATCCCCTAAGTCAGGGTCATTCCCTTACACCATCTGTGTAATTACATTTTAAAACAGGCAAAAGGAACTGGTCTCTTTTTAAAAGTTCTCAAAAATAAACATTTGAAATCCCACGGGATTTGGTGATTTATACTATGAAAACTGCTGACTTACTAAGTCTGAAATTTTTGTATTAGAAAAACATATCCAAGGGAAGCTTTAAGGGCACAAATGTTTTTCAGTAAAATCTTTGTTAAAAAGCACTAATTTCATTTAACTGAGAACTAAAAATTTCCCTTCAGCCTTTTTCTGAAAGCAGCAACTCTCACTAAACAAAATCCACCCACATGCCAAACCAGTTTGCATCCCAGGGGGAAGACAGAGTAAAGTAAAGCCAAATCTAGAATCACTGACTTAGATGTCTATCTTTGTAGGGAAAGGAGGGGAAGAAAGGAAGGAGAAAAAGGGAGAGAACGATGAGGTAAGAGATGAGGACAAGAAAAGAGTTTCTAAAGCACCTGAAAAGCAGAAAGAGCTAAACTAACATGAAAGAGCAAGCTTCGCCCAGCAGGAAATTTTTACATCATATTATTTTTAAACAAACAGGCCCAGAATTCTTCCTTGTCCCAATTCTGGGAGCAGGCACAGCCTGACCCCAGGAGGGTTGCCCGGTAAACTCTGCAGGGACGATGTTGCCCGTGGGCTCCAGCGAGAGGCCTGTTTCCACGTCTCTGAAAATAAATTCATCAAGGGGGCCGCCGGGACCACGACTTACTTCTTGGAGTAAAAAGCATCGTCTTCTTTCACTTCAGTAACTACTACTTTCGGTGGCTCGTCACTCTCTTCTTCATCTCCACCTTTTGTAAAAACACCACCAATAAGATTCAGAACAAGAGCCTGAAAATGCGATAAAAGAAGTTTGCCCCCCCTGCCCCTCACCTGGACCTAAAAATTACATGTAAGCTGATACAGAAACTGAAAGCACAATCTAACTGTGTCGGGGGTCAAGGTGAGGAGGTACTTGCTGGATTTTTGTAGAAAGTCTTAGAACAAAAGTGTCCATGCTTGTATGCAGAGTGCAGGCAAAGTTACACAGAAAAAGTCAACACTCAGGTGCTCAGTTATACTCAGGTTGCCCACGAAAAGAAAAATCTCACACAGGCTTCTAGCACATGAAATTTCACCCCCAAATATTCCTATAACCATTTCTGCATCATGCCAAAGAACCAAGGAACGCAATGGCCAAAGACAGAGAAAATAAGCATTTTACAGGGCATGTTGTCAGAGAAATGAGTCCCAAGCCAAGTGTAAGTAACTGAAGCTGTGTCTGCATCACTACGCATCTGGACATGCTGGTACAGGGGGTGCCCTCCCGGTCTGAGCCCAAAGCACTATCCTTGACCCCAATGCCCCAATCATAAGGGAGAGTAAAGTCACTGGTGGACACAAATTACGATCCCCTTAAAGAGAAAGCAACTGTATAAAATTCAGTGATGAGCAACTAAGAAAAAGAATTCTGCTGCTCAAACAATTCAGGTCACAAGATTTAAATTTTAAGATGGTATGCCTGAGTTAGGCCCTGGGCATTTTGTTATTTTAACAAGTTCTCCAAGTCTTTTCATGCATAACATGTGATAACCACAGGGTGAGGAATAAGTGCTTTATGGAGGGGTGCCCTGCTGAGATGGAGACTATTTCAATTCAGCATCCTTTCTACAAACAGCAGAGTCCCTGTGACTGTGACACACTCTCTGTCTGTCTTATTTAAGACAGACAAAGGGAAGCTCTTTAGTCTCTTCTTTGCCCTGGAGGGCTCTTGCCTGAGGATACAGCTGAAGGCAGGGCAAAGCAACAGAAGGAAGTTTCCCTCCAGGAAGAAAAACAGTATTTATGGCCCACTGGCAACTGCAGTTTTCTTTCTCAAAGATCAATATGCTAATACCTGGGGAATGCACTTTTAACTGCTTTTAAGTCTCTATACAGACACTACTTGTTCATGACCACCGTGGGGTGAAGAGGGATAATGACACAACCCCTATTTGGAGATGTTCAAGCTGGATTTAGAAAAGGCAGAGGAACTAGAGATCAAATTTCCAAGATCAGTTGGATCATCGAAAAAGCAAGAGAGTTCCAGAAAAACATCTACTCCTGCTTTATTGACTACGCCAAAGCCTTTGACTATGTGGATCACAACAAACTGTGGAAAATTCTTAAAGAGGTGGGAATACCAGACCACTTGACCTACCTCCTGAGAAATCTGCATGCAGGTCAAGAAGCAAGAGTTAGAACTGGACATGGAACAACAGACTGGTCCCAAACCAGGAAAGGAGAATGTCGAGGCTGTATATTGTCACTCTGCTTATTTAAGTTATATGCAGAGTACATGATGAGAAATGCTGGACTGGATGATGCACAAGCTGGAATCAAGATTGCCGGGAGAAATATCAATAACCTCAGATATGCAGGTGACACCACCCTTACGGCAGAAAGCGAAGAATTAAAGAGTCTCTTGATGAAAGTGAAAGAGGAGAGCGAAAAAGTTGACTTAAAGCTCAACATTCAGAAAACTAAGATCATGGCATCCAGTCCCATCACTTCATGGCAAATAGATGGGGAAACAGTGAAAATAGTGACAGACTTTATTTTCTTGGGCTCCAAAATCATTGCAGATGGTGACTGCAGTCATAAAATTAAAAGACACATACTCCTTGGAAGAAAAGTTATGACCAACTCAGACAGCATATTAAAAAGCAGCGACATTACTTTGCCAGCAAAGGTCCGTCTAGTTAAAGCTATGGTTTTTCCAGCGGTCATGTACGGACGTGAGAGTTGGACTATAAATAAAGCTGAGCACCAAAGAATTGATGCTTTTGAACTGTGGTGTTGGAGAAGACTCTTGAGAGTCCCTTGGACTGCAAGGCGATCCAACCAGTCCATGCTAAAGGAAATCAGTCCTGAATATTCATTGGAAGGACTGAAGCTGAAGCTGAAGCTCCAATACTTTGGCCACCTGATGGGAAGAACTGATTCATCTGAAAAAACCCTGATGCTGGGAAAGATTGAAGGTGGGAGGAGAAGGGGACAACAGAGGATGAATTGGTTGAATGGCATCACCGACTCAATGAAACTGAGTTTGAGTAAACTCCAGCAGTTGGTGATGGACAGGGAAGCCTGCTTGGAGTGCTGCAGTCCTTGGGGTTGCAAAGAGTCGGATGCAACTTGAACTGACTGAAGAACAATGGAGAGAGTGGAGAGGCTGGGATGACGGCCTGGTTTGGGGCACTAACAAGACAGACCACGAACACTTGTAGAAAGGCGGCTACAACCCAGACATGTCAGTTTGTTCCACGAGGTTATGAAGTCTGTTGTTGCTGTTGTCCTTCAGTCACGAAATCACATCCAACCCTTTGCCACCTCACAGACTGAAGCACGCCAGGCCTTCCTGTCCCTCACCATCTCCTGGAGTTCGTCCAAGTTCATGTCTATGAAGTCTACCTATTTAGAGTAATGTTTTGCTATGTGAATTTATAAGCAAATATCTTAAAACAATTCAGTGAACATCCATGATGAGTTTTTTTCAATAAAATAAATTTTCAAAAAATCTTGTTTTCCTTAATATAAAGGCATGTATTTTATGGGTTTTCAAAGTTCCCCTGCCAGATGTTTTTCTATTATTTTTATATTCATAATCCTTATAATAATCCTATAAAATAGGTCTTACTCCATTTTATGAATAAGCAATCAGAGAAATTAACCAGCTTTACCCAGGATCACACATGCATCTAGGCACTAATGGAGTCTGGACATGAATCCAGACCCATCTTACTCACAAGACTACACTTTTCCCACTAAACATAAAACTCACATGAACCTAAAACAGACCTCAAGCACTGAACTGTGTTTACCTTTGCATTCGTTGCCGCCACTTTCTGCTTGGCTCTCCGATGTTTTAGTGGAAAATGGTGAAGAAACTGGTTTACTCTGGGTAGTATCTTTGCCAAATAAACTGGAATTTCCAGAAGAAAATGAAAATCCAGTCAAGGGGCCCGAATTTAAGGAGCCCAAAACAGAACTATCAATTTTCTTGCCAAAATTAAACGAGGCACTTGTGGCTCCTAGTGATGGGTCCTTGCTCTTTTCAGACACAGTTTCCACCTTCTGTTCAGACGTATCCTCCGTTTTGTTGACATGAAACAAAAATGGTGACTTTGGCTGTAATTTTGTTGAACCAAATAGAGAAGGAGGCTGTGCGTCAACTGATATTTTGCTGGCTTCACTTTCAGAATCACTGTTGCCACTGCTCCCATGTTGCTGTTCGATGCTTGCCAAGTACTTCTCGTAGTCTTTGAAGATCGGAGTAAGGTCGCAGAGCGGGTTTGTGTCCACGTGCTTCACGATCCAATCCCGCACAGAGCGGTTTAAGGCCGCCAGCTGCTTGTGATAGGCATTCCCATGGCGGGCAGCACCAGAGGAGGGAGGTTGCTGACTGTCACCAGTAGTTTTAGGAGTTGGAATCTTTTTATCGACCAAGGAGGTAGGGCCATTTATAGCAGTAGATCCTATAGAAAATTACTACACGTTTAAGAATTTATTCAGAAGCTGATTTAATTAAGCCATTCAGATCTTCGTACTGCTCTGCCTTCACATTTTCTTTTATCGTATCCCATTTTTGTTACAGTTCAAGATGCGTACATATAGTATTCAAAAACTAGTTATTACAAAAATCAAATCAAACATTTTACATGTATACATGAATGTGTGTGTGTATATATATATATATACATACATATACATATATACACACACACACACACACATATTTTTTCATATGCTTGCATTAAACCTGTCATTTTAAAATAATCTTTTCCTTCAAAAGGATGCCCATTTCACCTAAAACTGTCAAAATAGTTAGTATAAAACTTAACCCTCAAGATTGTAGGAACATATATTAATGCAGTTAAAATCTTAACAGAAAGTGCTTATTTTAATCACACTAAACACTGCCTAATTTAAATGAAACAGTATACACTCTTAGAATAATTTGCTAAGTATGATTCAATGAGTCAGGATCACTTCCAAGAATCAAAGATTTTAACCCACAAGTCCATTCTTTGTCACTAATTCCAAGATTCTTGAGTAATTTCCTCAAAGCAGGATGAGGCAATCAACATGTCCTGGGCAAACTAAACCACGCCTAGGAATGTAGGTGTGTGGCAGAGAGGAAATTCTTGGTACATTATAATGAATGAGGTGGAGGGATGGGAGGCCTTCACCTAGGGTCCACTAAGAGCTTCTTTTTCTCTTTTGATCCTTACGTCAATTTTGAGGTCATATTCATTTCACAGCTGAAGGAAGATTTGGAAGCTCAAAGGTTAAGGAACTTTACCAAGGTCACACAGAGCTGGTAGGTAACTGTCAGAACTGAGAACAGAACCCAGGCTGTTTAGGCCTGTGCTCTACTCACTCTGTAATTAGCCAAAAGCTCCCTAATTTTCGTCCCTTTCATCATTACCATGTTCTTGCTCCTACAGCCGCAGAACCCAGAGAAAAGCCCTTCCCCCAAAAAATTGCAAAGTTAGTTTTTATAGATTATGTTTCCACAGTAAGACGGGAAGAAGCGCCTACTCACCGAAGGTGGCCTTGGTCTCAGCTGCCGCCCTTGAGCTGGAGAAGGAAGGGGCACTAGTCACGCTGTTCCCATTCGACAGCCCTTGCAGAGGCTTCCCTCCAGCACCGTTACCAAATCCAGAGAACCCTCCTCCTCCAGAAGACGCAACCAAACCTTTAAATCCTTTAAAGGCCCCTCCACCATCAGACTGGAAAAGAAAGAAAGAGCACACGCTAGATAACTCTTTTTGTTTCCAAATAAGCAAGCAAATGGCAGTATTCTCTTGGCTAAATAGCACCCACAACCTTCATGCAACCAGCATGAACGGAAACTGTCAGAACAAGCAGAGACAATGTGGATTTTACTCATGATGAGAGATTTGCAATCTGATACTGCCTTCCTATAACAGGAAGGACAGATGGAATCAGAATGAAATACTTTTTAAAAACCTATTTATGATATAAAAGGTTAAAAAGACTAATTCAAATAAATTTATGGACTCACCAGCAGCTACAGAACTATAAATAAAACATTCTTAACACAACTAAATCCCAAATGAAAGACTTTTCATATACTATTCAAAGACCAAGTGCCTAAGGAAGTTGTAGAAACATCAAGTTAGGTTCACTGAAAGTATTTTACCCACTACTTACAATTTCCTATGAACTTCTGGAGCTTTCAATCTGTGTTCAATGTACAGAACGCTGATGCTTTGGGAATGTCTGGCACGCTTCATGAAATCCGAGAGCTGCTCTTTGCACTGAGGTCTGCACTGTTTCCACCTCTTCACTGTCACTCGTACACAACAGCTGGCTTGCCCCTCCTCGAGCCTATCTTCCCAGGCATCTTGTCCTCGTCACAAGTTCCCACTCTCAGGCCTCTTGCCAGTAGCCCCCATCGCTTCAACCTCCTGGAGAGGAAACTTACCAGAGCTGCACCCATCTCCCAGTTCCTGTTCTGAGTGGCCAACCAGTATACCTAGCGGTCTCCCTAGGGAACTCCATGTGGATGTACCACAGGCCCTGAAATACTTTTCCTAAGACAAAATCAATAGCTTCCTCATGAAGTCCCTTCCCCCCATATCTTCTCCATGAATGAACTATCAACTATCACTTGACTCAAGACCTACATCCAACCAGTCACCAGTCTTAAAAATGACATTAGGCCAGAAAAGAACTCAGAATAAAGAAAAACTGAACAAAGCCACCACAGAACATGCAGCCAAGTAAATTTATTCCAAGAATGCCACCCAGACTGTTCAAACAAGTCTCTCCTGCCTGACAAGAGACGTCCAGGTCACCAAGACAGGACTCACGGGTCTGGGATGTATTCGAGGGATGAAGAGCTGTTAAACATGGAGTGACTGCTGAATATGGAGACGTGATTTCAGTTCATGAATTATAACTCATATTTTATCTTTTTGAACACAAGAATGAAACATTTTGCCAGGAAACAGCTATGACAAACCTAGACAGCATATTAAAAAAGAGACATTACTTTAACAACAAAGGTATGTCTAGTCAAAGCTATGGCTTTTCCGTAGTCATGTATGGATATGAGAGTTGGACCATGAAGAAGGCTGAAAGCCAAAGAATTGATGCTTCTGAACTGTGGTGTTAGAGAACACTCCTGATAGTCCCTTAAACTGCAAGGAGATCAAACCAGTCAACCGTAAAGGAAATCAATTCTGAATATTCATTAGAAGGACTGATGCTGAAGGTGAAGCTCTAATACTCTGGCCACCTGATACGAAGACCCTGATGCTGGGAAAGATTGAAGGCAGGAGAAGGGGATGACAGAGGACGAGATGGTTGGATGGCATCACCGACTCAATGGACATAAGTTTGAGCAAGCTCTGGAAGATGGGGAAGGACAGGGAAGTCTGGTGTGCTACAGTCCATGGGATCGCAGAGTTGGACACAACTGAGCAAATGAACAACAATAAACACTAGAAGAAACACCAAAATGGGAAACGCTTCTATTATTCTCAAACGTACTACCCCACCCACACCTCAATCCTAGGAAACAGGTAAGACTTTGAGAATATCTTACATTTTCCCGTCTTAGCCCAATACCCACTTCCCTTGCTTTCCAATTACTATATTCATTTTTCCACTTCACACTATAATACAACTTGAATTTGTCTACATCTACCTCTTATTTCCCCAACTGGATAAGCTCCCTTTAAGGTACAGATGTCATATTTATTATCTTTTATATCTCCCATGGTCTTCACCAAGGGTATGCACAAGAGAACTAGGCATTTTAAAAAGCATTTATTAAGAACTCAATCAAAAAACAGACAAAAGGTCTAAACAGACTTCGCCCCAAAGAAGATATACAGATGATCAACAGGCATGTAAAAAAATGTTCAACATCGCTAATTATTACAGAAACACAAATCAAAACTACGACAAGGTATCACTTCACACAGGTCAGAATGGCTACCATCAAAAAGTCTACAATTAATAAATGCTGGAGAAGACATGGAGAAAAACATGCCTTCCTACACTGCTGGCAGGAATGTAAATGGGTACAGCCACTAAAGGAGAAAAGTATGAATGTTCCTTTAAAAAAAAAAACAAAAAAAAAACAGAACTACCATACAATTTAGTGATCCCACTCCTGGGCATTTATCCAGACAAAACTGTAATTCAAAGATACATGCACCCCAAAATTCACTGCAGCACTATTTACAATAGTCACCACATGGAAGCAACCAAAATGTCCACTGACAGATGAACGGATAAAGATGATGATGTGCTGTGTGCTCTGTCTCACTGACTCTTTGTGACCTCATGGACTGTAACCCATCAGGCTCCCCTGTCCATGGAATTCTCCAGGCAAGAATACTGGAGTGGGTTGCCATTTCCTTCTTCAATGATAAACCATTATATATTTTTAAAAGGCATTCTTGATAGATTACCTAAAAGATATTTTATTTTTAAAAAAAGCACTTATTGATCTGATTGCTCCCAGAGGTGGAAATACTCTACAACTCAGAAATCAAATTAGTGTTTAGAACCAGAAGCTGTAAGGAAACACTCACTTCGAATCCAACATTTCTACGCTTTGCTTTCTTTATGGCTCTATTCTTCAAGACCTCCTCACTGGCCACCGAAAATGTTCCCACCTGCAGGAGTATACAAATTAAAGAGCAATAAGGGCAAAAAGGTAAAATGCTAAATTTCTAAAAAGCTAGACCAACACAAACTGATCAATAACGTCTGGGTTCTAAGTACTGTTAATACTGATAACATAAATTATGGAGAACATATATTAAACTAAAGTTTATGTCTCTTATCTGTCAAATGAATTTGATTGCTAGTCAGGTGAATCAGAAATGTTTCAGAAACTACAAATCCAGACTTTGAACCATAATTCAGAGAGAAGAGTTTATACATCAACTTTCTAAGAAGACTAAGACCAACAAAACCTTGGCACAAAACTGTTCATGATCAACTCTATGGGAGAAGGTGAGGGTGGGATGTTTTGAAAGAACAGCAAGTATATTATCTATGGTGAAACAGATCACCAGCCTAGGTGGGATGCATGAGTCAAGTGCTTGGGCCTGGTGGGCTGGGAAGACCCAGAGGAATCGGGTGGAGAGGGAGGTGGGAGGGGGGATCGGGATGGGGAATATGTGTAACTCTATGGCTGATTCATATCAATGTATGACAAAACCCACTGAAAAATTTAAAAAAAATAAATAAAAGAGCAAAAAAAAAAAAAAAAAAAAAAACCCTGTTCATGATCAATTCTTTAAATATTTCAAATATATTCAAAGACATTACCCAGATGCCAAAGCTAGCATCTTACTACTATAGTTTTCAAAAACTAAGTTCATAATACACATTATTTTAAAGAACAGCTCTGTCCATTTGCCCATGATCCAGAAGACCTCTGAAGGACCTGGGACTCTAAGTGACCTGTTGGAAATTTGCTGAAAATGGCTTTACTTCACCCTTTCTTTTACCTTGGAGAAATGGCATAGAAAACTTGCTGTAAAAAGTTCTCCTCTATACTTATTTCAGATAATGTTAAACTATGGAATCTCTGTACCTACAGAAGGGATCATCTGACTATGCCTGACTCAAATGTAATATCCTTCCACATACATTTCATTAGAATCTATATCCAAATGCAAGTTCTTTCATTTCTGAAATATTTTAATGTCAGAACAAATCATTATGTGGTAGGCCCGGAATGTGACTGTAGCCTAAAACATGGAAAAAACTGAGTTACCAAAGACATGCTTTAAAAGTACCAAGTCAGTCAGAGTTGTTAAAAACACTTCTTTATAAACCCATACTTGTGATTTTGGTTTCCTTAAAAATATTAGTACACATATTTGTAAAGGAAAAATATTAGTACTAGAAAATAGATTGAGAAAGAAAGAAAATGTGAGTCGAAGAATTATCTTGGAAATGTTTCTGCAAACTATTTAAAATATATATGTACATTTTTTAACTTAGCACACTTCTTTTAACTTGAAAGGATAACTTGGTTCAGGCTTGCTCAGTGAACTGGCCTGGGAGTATCAAACTGCTGATGAGGCATTTCAGAAATGCAGCTGTGTTTTATTCTTTTTAAGAGAAAAATTAAAAGGTTTCCTCAGGAAAGACCATTTTTATTTTCTTAGGAAAGAAACTAGGCCATCTAAATTCTATTCCTATTAACCCAGCTGGGGGTGGAGAGTGTCTCAGATCTTCAATATGAAATAAAACAGGACTCTTAGAAGCAGTATAGTAAGGGAGGCAAACTCAATCTTCTAAAATCTAAAACTGCTGAGTATGGCACTCTAAGACAGTGCTGGTAAAACACTTTTCAAGTTTAGTTTATAACTAGATCATTTACCCAGCCTTCAATCTGGACTAAAACCATGGGCTGAGTGTGCTCAATGAAATGCTATATGAAATTCAAGAGGAAGATGATTCTACAAAGGAGTAGAGTATTGAAGGAACAGTTGTTAATCAAAAAGCACACCCATCAATTTCTATACTTAGCATAGATCATAAGAAACCATATTATTTCCAGTTCAGGATGCTCTGAAAAAGGCCTTTTATTTTTACCACAGTCTTCACGAGGAACCACAAAACAAATTTAAATTTGGAAGTAGCAGGAAATCATTCTTAGGGAAAGCACTTTTTACCTCTTCTGCTTCGTCTTCTTGATCCCAATTCCTATCTGTCAATTCCTTCTCGGCGATTCTTTTGGCCATTTTTTTGAACCTAAAAGTAAAAAGATTAGAAGTAGTAAGCTTTTGTTGTTAAGTCGCTCAGTAGTGTCCAACTCTTTGCAACCTCTTGGACAATAGCCTGCCAGGTTCCTCTGTCCATGGGATTTCCCAGGCAAGAATACAGGAGAGGGTTGCCATTTCCTTCTCTAGAGGACCCCAACCTAGGGTCAAACATCAAACCCATGTCTCCTGCACTGGCAAGCGGGTTCTTTACCAATGAGCCACCAAGGCAGCCAGTAATAAGTTTGCTTTTCCAAAACATGATTCAACTCTTACAATGAATTTTAAAAATTTACTTTAGCATGAGATGAGATTAAACCATCCCTGATACCAGTGGGCACTTCTTTAATGAGAATGGTATAACACTGTTAGGTTCCCAGTGTCATAAATCCAACAAAAATCACAGGAGAAGGCAGCGAGGTCTTCTAAGACACAGTGAAAAAACAATAAAACAACTCCATTTGGAAAAAAAATGCTAATGAAACACTGATTTTTTAAAAATCAGAAATCTACAGAACTGCCTAATAATCAACAAATACTCAAATTAACTCCATGCAAATTACATTTATACATAACCTGGCTATAGGCAAGACATTTTTAATATTTAAAATTCTCTTAAGGATTTTAGTAAAGTTTGACCTTAGTTAAGAATGTGAACGAGGCATTACGTTCACAAGATGGTCTCTGACTTCAAGGGTTCATCTTGCAAGTTTTCAAGTTTATGATGGAGGGAAAGCAACACTCATTAAGTAGAAACCTTCCTTTAGATTTTGACTTTTTCTCAGGCCAGCAATATGAGGTATGATATTCTCCTATGATCCTGGGCAGTGGCAACAAGCCACAGCTCCCAGCCAGCCAGCCAAGCCACCACAATCAAGTATACACTTACAACCATTCTGTACCCATATAACTCTTCTGGTTTTCATTTTCCGTATCGTATTCAAAAAATTACATGAGATACTCGACACTACTATAACAGTCTCTGTGTGTCAGCTGATCCTGCCCGACTGTGGGCTAACGTCTGAGCACTTTTAAGGCAGACTGGGCTGTGATCTTCAGTAGGTTTGACGTACTACATGCTTTTTCGACTTACAATATTTTCAACTTATCATGGGTTTATTGTGACATAATCCCAACATACATTGACGAAGATAGTTCAAAATATGATTAACATGAATGTTAAACATTCTTGGAATTCTTAATTCTTCAAAAACAAGCCATCAGCAGCAGAAACCAACATAACATTATAAAGCAATTAGCATCCAGTTAAAAAATAAATTTAAAACAAACTAACAAAAAAAATCGCAAAAAAAGAAAAAGACGCCATCAGCTCAACTTCTATTCAAGGCTGTTGTTGTTTAGTCACTAAGCTGTGTCTGACTCCATGTATTCATCCCTTAAAATTTCCAATTTATTTTCTGATCCTAAGATGTGTATCTGTTGCTATTAAAAACAGAAACAATCAATGGAGTGCCACTGTGACCGCTGTGCTTGGCTCTTCCCTAACTTACCAATTAAATAGTCCGCATATCTCCTTACCTTGCCCAGAGATCTACCAATCAGCCTGGAACACTAGCCAGGGTTCCTGAAAACCAGCCTAGCTTCCTTCCTAGTCCTTCCCCACTCTTATTTGCCCTCAAGACCACAACCCACCAGAGAAGTTTCTAGAAGCTCATGGTCATTAAGACACAAACTTATACATCACTCACTGGGCACAGTAAGATCTGTAAAATAAAATTCAAAGCCAGCGTTCCAAAGTCCTCCAAAATCCTATCCCCTGGTAGGATAATCCCATAGCAATTTTCAGCTTTTAATAAGCTCCTAATAATCTCTGAATTTTTCTTTTACCAAGTGCTTTTTTCTGATTACAGAATAAATGGCTTTAAAGTCCCAGATTCTAAAACATACGTGAGAATTAACATAATTTTGTCATTACTTGCAAATCTTTCTTAATGCCTCTGTCCCAAACACTTGGTCAAGTTTTGCTATTAATCTTGTCATTCAGAAAACAAACAAGGTACCCTTCCGCATAAATTCTTAGTAAACTTGAACTGTTCAGAGGCCAGGCCTCTTTGTGGCTTCTTTTGGGCCATTTTCCCATTCAGTAACTAACACCTCCACCAGAGGGCAGAAGAGAGGAGAAACTTAAAACAGTCATTTTTGCTATTAACTTAATAACCTAACTAGTTATTAACAGGCAAAAAGGAGTGGAGCTGAAAGTGCAAAAACTTTATTAAGTGTTACAATTGTAACACCTAACC
The DNA here is from genome assembly GCF_963930625.1 of Muntiacus reevesi. NCBI lineage: Eukaryota > Metazoa > Chordata > Mammalia > Artiodactyla > Cervidae > Muntiacus > Muntiacus reevesi. The sequence continues at coordinate 59,074,905 of NC_089249.1, read as the reverse complement.
CACAGCCACAGCTAAAGACAACTGGCATAGGCAAATAACCTAAATTAATATACCAATTCACTTCCTATTCCATATTTATCCAATCTCCATTTTTATCAAATCAATGAATAACCAGAGGGCAGGTATCTTTGTTTCACTCATGCAGGTACCTCAAAATCCACCCTCCTCCACATGATAGGTGGTCTAGAATCAGAGATCTGGGACACTGCAAGTTTGAGAAAAATACTACAAAATGCTAGCATCCAGTTTTGCCATGTTGTTGTTGAAGACCGTGGGCAAATTATTTCACTTTTGTGCCTCAATTTATTTACTTCACAACAGGGAAGTGCTGTGAAATTTAAATGAGATAAACAAAAAGCTTAGCTTAGAACAGGGCCTGGAACAGAGGAAGGACTCAATATATCTTATCAAAGAGAAAAGTTCTGTCAGAAACAAAGGCTTTCCCTCCCTAACTTAAAGGCTGTAATGGGGAAAAACAATTAACTTGAATTATGAATCGGGCTCTAAATAACACTTTACCAAATCCATATTTTATTTCAAAGCATGGTACTTCAGACAGTAACATTTCTTTGAAAAAGGAAAAAGTGCCGGTAAGGTACTTAGAACAAAGTCTGGTACCTAGTCTTTAAGTGTTAAGAACTAAGAACGTAAAAAAAAAGGTGGGCTTGTGGTTTAGAAGGCACCAAATCATGAAATGATTACGAGGTATGAAGCATACCTTGAGATAGGAAAATCGAAAACTTTCGGTGATTGGGGGAAACTTTATTTGTGCCGGATACAGGGAATTCTGTGATCTCTGCCAGCGGGGGCTTCCCCGACCTTGGGGTGTAACTTCAGTCCACGTCGGTTTACTCCAAGACGGAAACAGATCGGAACATACTTGACAGCGTGGTCCCCCGAGGAAAAATGGAACATGGGGCAGGCCCTCGGAGACTGAAACGCTCGAGGAAAACGAAATCCTCCAACATTGCTTCTCAATCGAACAGAGTCAAGTGATCAGTGGGCTGTGGCTGCAGTTCCGGAGGTGGGTAGTGGAGGTAGTGGAGGGAGCGGAGAGAGACGAGTACCGGGAGGAACAGCGAGGAAATACACCGAGGACGCCTCGCCAGGACGGCCCCTTCCCTCTCCGGCACCCGCCTCCGCCGGGGCCGCAGGGGCCCCGCGCCCGGGCCCAGCCTTCCCCAAGTCGGACACCGCAGCCCCGACAGGCCGGCCCCGAGCCCGGCCTCACAAACACCCCGCCGGGTTGCGTCGCGGCTGACACCGCGCCCCACCCTCCTCCGCTCCCTCAAGTGCCCCGTCCGCAGCCGGCGCCCCGCACCCCGCTCCACCCTCCTCGGGCTCCCCGTTTCAGGCCCGGGTCCGGCACCCGGGGCCCGGCCTCCTTCTTTACCCGGCACCCGCCCCTTCCGTACCGCCCAGTCAGCCCGCCCCTCACCTCTCCGGTGGCTGCGGCGGCCCTCGCTGGGATGTGAGCGCGGTGAAGCCGGGGTGCGCAGCGGAGAGCAGGTGCGAGGTCTCGGCCGCGGCACTCGGGTCTGAAGCGGCGCGCGGTCGTTTCTGGTGTGCTGAGAGCCTCGAAGGATTCGGTGATCGGCAACCCCTGAGTCTCAAACACCATGTCCTTCGGGGGGGGGGGGGTCTCGTTTCTCTGCGTTGAGCAGTGAGGGGAGGTAAGCCGTCCGTTCAGCAGTAGACAGCTAAGAGAACAGCGCCCCACACACCTCAGGCGGCCATTTTGTAAGTCGAATCGAGCCCTCACGACCAATTCGAAAAAAAAAGGGAGGAAAGAAACGCCCGCGTCCAGCTACTGCGCAAGCGCGCCGGAGCCTCAGTTGGCAGCACCACCAACGGCGGCGGCCGGGCCTCTCGCTGCGCATGCGCCTAACTGCTTTGGGAAAAAACCGTCGACGAAGGCGCGTCCCTCGTCTCACCCATGCGCGCGCAAGCGCACGTCCCATGCTCTGGCTTGGGCGGAAGTCGGCGCCGGGGGGCGGGGCTTGTGCGGGTCGGCCGCGTGTGGGACGCCGTGGACGCATTGGAGGCGGTCGCGCGTGGTTGGCTGCTGGTTGTGGGCGTGGCCGGGGTTCCGGAGGTCCGAGAGAGAGCTGAGTCTGTAGGGGAGGGTGGCGGGCGCTCGTGGTGTCGGGATCTGGTGCTGGAGGGCGGAGAAAGGAGCGGTCGTGACCTCCGGAGGCTTGAGTGAACTCGGGTAGCGTCATGTCAGGAGCTCGGTACCTCAGCCGTGGAAGAGAGCTGCCCCGTGGGCCGGCCACTTGCCTGCGACGCGCTGGCCGCGGATGCTCGGAAGGTCTGGGACTCACGGAACCCGGGAGGGAAGGTCGCGGGCGTGGCGAGAGAAGCGGACCGTTCACTGTTCCGTGGCCAGCTGTATTTCCTTTCCGCGGTGGGTGCCATAGAGGCGAAGTCGCTTGCCATTTTCCATATATAGTCGGTATCAACGAAGATGAAGTCTGCAAACGCGTTTTTTAAACTGTGGAACGAATACGAATGTCCAGGGTCAGGAGGTGTATTCGTGTGCTTTTGCTTGAGTACTGCAGCATAGCATCTCAAGATACCACGTACAGTAATGAAGTGAAAGTCGCTCAGTCGTGTCCAACTCTTTGCGACCCCTTGGACAGTACAGTCCATGGAACTCTCCAGGCCAGAATACTGGAGTGTGTAGCCTTTCCCTTCTCCAGGGGATCTTCCCAAGCCAGGGATCGAACCCAGGTCTCCTGCATTGCAGGCGGATTCTTTATAAGGGAAGCCCAAGAATACTGGAGTGGGTAGTCTCCCTTCTCCAGCAGATCTTCCCGACCCAGGCATCGAAATGGGGTCTCCTGCATTGCAGGCGGATTCTTTACCAGCAGACCCAATAGACGGCAGCGCATCAGGCTCCTGTGTCCCTGGGATTCTTCAGGCAAGAATACTGGAGTGGGTTGCCATTACCTTCTCCAAACAGAGCTATGAGAGAATGAATAAAGCTGTACAAAGCAATTTAAACGCTCCTTGCCTTACGGTTAATAGGTCGCTATGGGAATTAGATCCGTTACTAATTAGCAAAAATTGCTTCAGAAAAGGAACGTTCTTAGAGCAACGGTTCTTAACCTTTTTTTTTTTCCCCTCCAGGCAGGATTTATGATTATACTTGTGTGAAATGCCGGCTTCCTTGGTAGCTCAGCTGGTAAAGAATCTGCCTGCAGTGCGAGAAGCCCCAGTTGGATTCGCGGGTCGGGAAGATCCCCTGGAGAAGGGATAGGCTACCCACTCCAGTATTTTTGGACTTTCCTGGTGACTCAACTGGTGAAGAATCTGCTTGTAATGCGGGAGACCAGGGTTCCATCCCTTGGTTGGGAAGATTCCCTGGAGAAGGGAAAGGCTACCCTCTCCAGTATTCTGGCCTGGAGAATTCCATGGACTGGGGAATCACAGAGAGTTGGACACGAAATGTGTGAAATGAAAATATCTCCTGCGTTTTTAATAAACAGGAACTGTAGAAACAAAGTGAACGAGGAAACAGGATTGGTTCCAGATAGCTGAGGTGCATATGAAAGGAGTGAATTCAGTGATATCTGGTCTTTGATGTTCAGACTGCCTGATCCCTTTGTTGCAAATTTGTGTATAGCCTGACTTTTCCTTCTGCCTCTTTGGAGCAGTTTTCTCAGAGCTACTGAGATGCTGTCTCCTGGGCTGGGAGTCCAAAACATTCCCACCAAATAAAATAACTCTCTGCTTTCAGGGTGTGGCTATATTTTTTAGTCCACACTTGAAAGTGCAAAGAAAGTTTGCATACATTCATGCAAAATCAGAAGGGTGGGAACATTCTTGGTGGTCAGTGAGGAAGTCTTGAAGAATAGAGCCATAAAGAAAGCAAAGCTGTAGAAATGTTGGGTTTGAATTGAAGTGTTTTCTTATAGTTTCTGGTACTAAACACTAATATGATTTCTGAGTTGTAGAGTATTTCCACCTCTGGGAGCAATCTGATCAATAAATGCTTAAAAAAAAATTGTCCTTTTATGTAATCTATCAGGAATGCTTTTTAAATGTATGTATACAGTAAGCTCTTGGTTGGTTATCTCTTGTATATAGTAGTGCTGTGTATATGTTAATCACAAACTCCTAACTTATGCCCCCCCTCCACATTTCCCCTTCCTAACCCTTAAGTTTGTTTCCTATGTCTATGAGTCTATTTCTGTTTCTGTTTGTATCATTTTTGTAGATTCCATATATAAGCAATATCATATTTGTTTTTAGCTGGCTTACCTCAGTATAATAATTTCTAGGTCCATCCATGTTGCTGCACATGGCATTATTTCATTCCTTTTTATGACTGAGTAATATTCCATGGTGTGTGTGTGTGTACACCACATCTTTATCTGTGTCTTCCCTAGTGGCTCAGAGGTAAAGAATCCACCTGCAATGCAGGAGATGTGGGTTCTATCCTTGGGTTGGAAAGATCCCCTGGAGAAGGAATTGGCAACCCACTCCAGTCTACTTGTGTGGAAAACTCCCATGAACAGAGGAGCCTGGCAGGCTACAGTCCATAAGGTTGCAAAGAGTTGGACATTGAGCTTGCAAGAACATCATGTAGGGAACCACTTTGCATGTAATTTCAGGATGTTTATGAACCATCCCTAAAGGCCTATTCGTGCACTGGTGTGTAAAGACTGCTTATCTAGATACAAGGATTACACGTTCAGTTCAGTTCAGTTGCTCAGTCATGTCCAACTCTGTGACCCCATGGACTGCAGCACGCCAGGCCTCCCTGTCCATCACCAACTACCGGAGTTTGCTCAAACTCATGTCCATTGAGTTGGCGATGCCATCCAACCATCTCATCCTCTGTCATCCCCTTCTCCCGCCTTCAGTCTTTCCCAGCATCAGGGTCTTTTCCAGGTGAGTCAGTTCTTAGCATCAGGTGGCCAAAGTATTGGAGTTTCAGCTGCAGCATCAGTCTTTCCAATGAATATTCAGGACTGACTTCCTTAGTATGGACTGGTTGGATCTCCTTGCTGTCCAAGGGACTCTCAGGAGTCTTCAACACCACAGTTCAAAAACATCAATTCCTCAGCGCTCAGCTTTCTTTATAGTCCAACTCTCACATCCATACATGACTGCTGGAAAAACCACAGCTTTGACTACACGAACCTTTGTTGGCAAAGTAATGTCTCTGCTTTTTAATATGCTGTCTAGGTTGGTCATAACTTTCATTCCAAGGAGCAAGTGTCTTTTAATTTCATGACTGCAGTCACACCACCTGCAGTGATTTTGGAGCCCAAAAACAAAGTCTGTCACTGTTTACCCATCCATTTGCCATGAAGTGATGGGACCACATGTCATGATCTTAGTTTTCTGAATGTTGAATTTTAAACCAATTTTTTTCAGTCTCCTCTTTTCACTTTCATCAAGAGGCTCTTTAGTTCTTCACTTTCTGCCATTAGTGTGGTGTCATCTGCATATCTGAGGTTATTGATATTTCTCCCGGCAATCTTGATTCCAACTTGTTCTTCATCCAGTCCAGCATTTCTCATGATGTACTCTGCATATAAGTTAAATAAGCAGGGTGACAATATACAGCCTTGATGTACTCCTTTCCCTATTTGGAACCAGTCTGTTGTTCCATATCCAGTTCTAACTTGCTTCTTGACCTGCATACAAATTTTTCAAGAGTCAGGTGGTCTGGTATTCCCATCTCTTGAAGAATTTTCCAAAGTTTGTTGTGATCCACACAGTCAAAGCCTTTGGCATAGTCAGTAAAGCAGAAGTAGACGTTTTTATGGAACTCTTGCTTTTTCAGTGATCCAATGGATGTTGACAATTTGATCTCTGGTTCCTCTGCCTTTCCTAAATCCAGCTTGAACATCTGAAATTTCCTGATTCACATACTGTTGAAGCCTGGCTTGGAGAATTTTGAGTGCTACTTTGCTAGCGTGTGAGATGAGTGCAATTGTGTGGTAGTTTGAACATTCTTTGGCATTGCCTTTCTTTGGGATTGGAATGAAAACTGACCTTGTCCAGTCCTGTGGCCACTGCTGAGTTTTCCAAATTTGCTGGCATATTGAGTGCAGCACTTTCACAGCATCATCTTTTAGGATTTGAAATAGCTCAACTGGAATCTCATCACCTCCATTAGCTTTGTTCGTAGTGATGCTTCCTAAGGCTCACCTGACTTCACATTCCAGGATGTCTGGCTCTAGGTGAGTGATCACACCATCGTGATTATCTGGGCCGTGAAGATCTTTTTTATATAGTCCTCCTGTGTATTCTTGCCACCTCTTCTTAATATCTTCTGCTTCCGTTAGGTCCATACTGTTTCTGTCCTTTATTGTGCCCATCTTTGCATGAAATGTTCCCTTAGTATCTCTAATTTTCTTGAAGAGATCTCTAGTCTTTCCCATTCTATTGTTTTCCTCTATTTTTTTGCATTGATCACTGAGGAAGGTGTTCTTATCTCTTCTTGCTATTCTTTGGAACTCTGCATTCAAATGGGTATATCTTTCCTTTTCTCCTTTGCCTTTAGCTTCTCTTCTTTTCACAGCTATTTGTAAGGCCTCTTCAGACAACCATTTTGCCTTTTTGCATTTCTTTTTCTTGGGGATGGTCTTAATCCCTGCCTCCTGTACAGTGTCATGAACCTCTGTCCATAGTTTTTCAGGCACACTGTCTATCAGATCTAGTCCCTTAAATCTATTTGTCACTTCCACTTTATAATGGTAAGGGATTTGATTTAGGTCATACCTGATTGGTCTAGTGGTTTTCCCTATTTTCTTCAATTTAAGTCTGAATTTGGCAATAAGGAGTTCCTGATCTGAGCCACAGTCAGCTTCCGGTCTTGGCATTTGCTGACTGTATAGAGCGTCTCCATCTTTGGCTGCAAATAATATAGTCAATCTGATTTCAGTATTGACCAGCTGGTGATGTCCACGTGTAGAGTCTTCTCTTGTGTTGTTGGAAAAGGGTGTTTGCTATGACCAGTGCGTTCTCTTGGCAAAACTACTAGCCTTTGCCCTGCTTCATTTTGTATTCCAAGGCCAAATTGCCTGTTACTCCAGGTTTTTCTTGACTTCCTATTTTTGCATTCCAGTCCGCTATAATGAAAAGGACACCTTTTTGGGGTAATTCTAGAAGGTCTTATAGGTCTTCATAGAACCGTTCAACTTCAGCTTCTTCAGCATTACTGGTCGGGGCATAGACTTGGATTTTCCTGATACTGAATGATTTGCCTTGGAAACGAACAGAGATCATTCTGTCGTTTTTGAAATTGCATCCAAGTACTGCATTTTGGACTATTGTTGACTTTGATGGCTATTCCATTTCTTCTAAGGGATTCTTGCCCACAGTAGTAGATATGATGGTCATCTGAGTTAAATTCACCCATTCCAGTCCATTTTAGTGAGCTGATTCCTAAAATGTTGATGTTCACTCTTGACCACTTCTAATTTGCCTTGATTCATGGACCTAACATTCCAGGTTCCTATGCACTGTTGCTCTTTACAGCATCGGACTTTACTCCCATCACCAGTCACACCCACGACTGGATGTTGTTTTTGCTTTGGCTTCATCTCTTCATTGTTTCTGGAGTTATTTTTCCCCTGATCTCCAGTAGCATATTGGGCACCTACTGACCTGGGGAGTTCTTTCAGTGTCCTATCTTTTTGCCTTTTCATACTGTTCATGGGGTTCTCAAGGCAAGAATACTGAAATTGTTTGCCATGCCCTTCTCCAGCAGACGACATTTTGTCAGAACTCTCCACCATGACCCATCCGTCTTGGGTGGCCCTACACGGCATGGCTCATAGTTTTATTGAGTTAGACAAGACTATGCTCCATGTGATCAGATTGGTTAGTTTTCTGCGATTGTGGTTTTCAGTCTGCCCTCTGATGGAGAAGGATAAGAGGCTTATGGAAGCTTCCTGATGGGAGAGACTGACTGAGGGGAAAGGTCTTGTTCTGAAGGGTGGGGCCATGCTCAGTAAATCTTTAATCTAATTTTCTGTTGATGGGTGGGACTGTGTACCCTCCCTGTTGTTTACCTGGGTTAAACTATGGTGGAGGTAATGAAGATAATGGCGACCTCCTTCAAAAGGTCCCAGGCAGGCAGGCACTGCCACACTCAGTGCCCCTGACCTCTCAGCAGGCCACCACCGACCCACGCCTCCCCGGAGACTCCTGGCCCCTCCCAGGCCTGTCTGGGTCAGTCTCTTGTGGGGTCACTGCCCCCTTCTGGGTCCTGGAGCACGAGGTTCTGTTTGTGCCTTCAAAGACTCTGTTTCCCCAGTCCTGTGTGAGTTCTGGCAGCTCCATGGTGGGGTTAATGGAGACCTCCTCGAAGAGGGCTTATGCCATGCCCAGGTCTGCTGCACCCAGCGGCCCTGCCCCTGAGGCAGGCCACTGCTGACCCGGACCTCCACAGGAGACACTCAGACACAGTTCTCTTTCAATCTCCAGAGGCATGCTCTTTAAGTGTTTTTATGAACAAAAAGAGAACTTATAATACAGACCCTTTAGGATGCTACATGACTAGGCAAAGCCATCCAGTTGGTTAGCAGCAGAGCTAGGGCCACAGCCTAGGTCTCCTTTCCAGCCCAGCGTGACTTTTCACCTGTCCTTGGAGCAGTCACTGAATGCCTACTGCCAGAAATGCCACAGATACTACAAGTGGCTCTTCATCTCTTCCAGCTGTCTCAGGTCAGCTTTCCTGCTCATCATAGCTGCTGCTGCTGCTACTAAATCGCTTCACTCATGTCTGACTGTGCGACCCCATAGACAGCAGCCCACCAGGCTCCCCCGTCCCTGGGATTCTCCAGGCAAGAACACTGGAGTGGGTTGCCATTTCCTTCTCCAATGCAGGAAAGGAAAAGGAAAAGTGAAGTTGCTGAGTCGTGTCCGACTCTTAGTGACTCCATGGGCTGCAGCCCACCAGGCTCCTCCATCCATGGGATTCTCCAGGCTCATCGTCGTGGCTCTTCTAAATCCTTATCACTTAAACCTCTAGCCACATGTTTTCCTATTCAGCCTTCCTATCTCCAGCCTCCCCTCCTGCCTAACCATCCTTAGCACGTAATATGCACACAACTAGTTACCAAGTGAGTGAACCCTTCTTTTTCTTCATTATACTGGAGATTTCTGGGTCCTTTCTGACTAATAGCTTGTGAATTTTCCTGTTTGATTCTGTCTGTGTGAAGCTCATTCATTCCAAACTTTCTAGTGCCTTAGAAATTGAATGGTAATTTTCTTCACATGAAAGTATAATTACTAGTCAACTTGCTGTATGTAATATTTTCATCCTTACCATATAGAGGATCCAACTTAGGTAGTACTCTGCTTTCTTGCAGTCAGCACTGAAATGTGGCTAGTTAAAATCACAACTTTTATTCTTGCTGTAATCCCAGTATTTATCTTGTAAGGCTAAGCAAACTGGTACATTTACTTCTTAATTACACATTGTAGTACGCGGTAATTGATGCCTTTATAATGCAAATAACAAAGATTTATGCATATAATAGCGCAACAGTACTTTAGCTGACTTGCACATTACCGCAGTGGATTTTAGTGCTTAGTAGAATGACAGCTTTAAATGGGTTGTAATTCCGGAGGAGACTGGAGACAGTCTGTATGCAACCCCTACCTTCACTGAATCTGGATATATCCATTTGTCTCTCATTTTATAAAACAGTCTTCCAAAAGCATTAGCTAGTTTTTTTCTGGAATCTACCTCTCAAAAATCCCTTTGCATTTGCTTAACCTCTGAGAATTTTTATGGTTGCCAGATTAGATCACTTTCATCTTTATGTCAAGTAAAGATACATTGGTTTACCTTTACCTAATTCAAAATGAGTTCATGGCAGTGTAGTCATGCTTTATTTCTGCTGCTTAAGTTCCATGACAGAGAGCAGCATTGAGTCAGCTTTGCCACCATGATCAAGTTGTAAATGTCTGAAATAATTCAAGCCTAGAAAATTGCAAGATAATATCTGTTGAATTCAGGCTGTGTTCTGGCCTCTGTTTTAGGTTGAAAACCTTGAGATTAGAAGCATTCTCTGGACTCACCAGGAAACATTCAACAATAGGAAGCAAAGAGGACCAAACACACTGTGCTCCTAAGAGTAAGGAATTGTAAAAGGAAGCATCTGTCGGTCATCAGCCGGCAGAGGGGCTGCTGGCAAGGCAGAGGTATTGCTGCAGACCCCAACCAATAGAAACGGGCCCCTGCTTTATGCCTGAAGTGACCTCTTTGAATCCAGAAGTGCATTTGCACCTTCCTCCTTGTTTTGGATCATTCGTTGACTAGTATCTGTGCCCTGTCCTGGACTATCTTTTTACCTCAAGAATAGGAAAAAAAAAAAGGACAGATGGGCAGATAGCATCAGTCAGTCAGTTCAGTCGCTCAGTTGTGTCCGACTCTTTTTGACCCCATGGACTGCAGCACACCAGGCCTCCCTGTCCATCACCAGCTCCCGGAGCTTACTCAAACTCATGTCCATTGAGTCGGTGATGCCATCCAACCATCTCATCCTCTGTCATCCCCTTCTCCTCCCGCCTTCAATATTTCCCAGCATCAGGGTCTTTTCCAGTGAGTCAGTTCTTCTCATCAGGTGGCCAAAGTAGATAGCATGGGATGCTGAGAGGAATGTCATGTACCACTTTTCTCATCCTGCCCTTCAGTTCTTCATGAGTTTGGTGTTGAATACTGATAAAATGATCTTGGTGGTCAAGAGAAGATACATGGTAAATGCAGCAGAATGAAGAATTTGACGTTATGATCACCAGACCACAGAGCGTGGAATCCTTAAATAGTTGTCCCACCAGAATTCACAGAGTTCTTGGAAGATTCACTTTTCCCCAGACCTGATCTGAGAGCCAGAAGTCTGGTGGGTGATGCGTGTACGTAGGCACCAAGAGTCTTGTTTTTTCCTAAGATTCTTCTTTCCCAAATTTGAACCTAGTGGAAAGTCCACTTCCTGTAGTTGTTGGGCGGGCAATGGTTATCCAGCCCAGCGAGGGAATGAAGATGAATCAAACAGTAAATATGGTGATTAAGAGCAAGTTTGGAGTTAGTTGTCCTGAGTTTGATTGTGAGATGTGGTGTTTGCCAGTTGAACAAGCTGTTGAGCTCTTAGCTCAGTTTCCTCATCTGTTCCGTTCAGCTGCTCAGTCGTGTCTGACTGTTTGTGACCCCCATGGACTGCAACATGCCAGGCCTCCCTGTCCATCACCAACTCCTGGAGCTTGCTCAAAATCATGTCCATCGAGTCGGTGATACCATCCAACCATCTCATCCTTTGTTGTCCCCCTCTCCTCCTGCCTTCAATCTTTCCCAGCATCAGGGTCTTTTCTAATGAGTCAGTTCTTCGCATCAGGTGTCCACAGTATTGGTTTCAACTTTAGCATCAGTCCTTCCAATGAATATTCAGTACTGATTTCCTTTAGGATTGACTGGTTTGATCTTGCAGTCCAAGGGATGCATCTTCATCTGTAACCTGAAGGTAATTGTACCTTCCTGGAGCTGTGAGCTTTAAAGGAGAACGTTTGTATAAAGCACACAGTAAGGGCTCAGTAAATGGATTCTTATTAAGACAATAGCCTCTATTTTTAAGTCTTTTGGAGGTTTTCCTTCTCAACCACCATGAAAGAACTTTAATTATTTTTTTTCTGATAGGATTCTTGTCTTAAAAGATTTTGTTTACTATTGTAGATTGTATTTGTGAAATGTTAATTCAGTTTGCCTTTACTAATCAAAAATGTAACCGATGTGCAGAGGTTTCTGCCTCCTCAGCACAACTAATATAATCTCACTGGGTTCTTGTTATTTCAGCTAAAAACAAAGAACTGTGCTTTTATGGCTGGAGCAATTTTATAGTGAGTTAGATTTATGATTTCTAGTGGGCTCTTTGAAATGTTGCTTAAGGGTCAGAAATCCTTGTTCCTTTTCATAGGTTCTAGATTAGATCTTTCTCAGTTTCAACACAGTTGATTCAAAACAAAAAATTAATGTTAAACTGAATTCAACTGGATTTTCTCCAGACTGAGCAATGCCCGACTGACTTTGTCCTGGAGGTTGTAGCCCACTGACTTGTATTTTCATATTTCAGGCTTCAGTGCAAAAGAAAACCTAATGGTTAAATTTTCTAGCGCTGTTATTTTTTTTCTTGAGGTTTTACAGTCTCAAAAAGCAGAAACAATATGTAGTAGGTTAAGAAAAAACTGTTATGTTACTATGCATTATATAAAGTAGCATGTTGTTAGCTTTTTTTCTGGGAGCAAAATTAGCTGATGAAAATTAAATAGTAAACCCATCAAGAGACCTCATGGGACCATTATGACAGATGTAAATTATAATGTTCCGAGGAACAAGAAACACCACCAGCAGAAGTGATGAAAAAAATATCCACAGCACTGGGGCTAAATGCCCTCCAAGCAAGAGTGGATCTTGTTAAGTGGAGAGAAAGTGGGGTGATGATGAAACTGTGAGCAGAGCCCTTGTTCAGTTCTTAAGTCCTGTCAGACTCTTTTGTTACCCCATGGACTGTCGCCCACCAGGCTCCTCTGTCCATGGGATTTCCCAGGCAAGAATACTGGAGTGGCTTGCCATTTCCTCCTCCAGGGGATCTTGCCAACCCAGGGATCAAGTCATGGCTCCTACACTGCAAGTGGATATTTTACCACTGAGCCACCGGGGAAGCCCAAGCAGAGCTCACAGAGGCGTAAAAAAGCGATTAAGGTTTCTGGTCTCAGAGAAGAAAGAGTGGAAACAAGACAAGAGCAGATGTCTTTGAAGAGACCTGACTTGTTCTATTCCCCTCCAAGTCTAAGGAACACGACCCTTGTCTCCTCGGTTGCTTGTACGTATAAGTGGTTAACAGTTTTCAAGGGCTGCTGTGAGCGGGCACCGTTCTAGATGACAGAGTACAGTGACTGGGCTGCCCTTAAGGACGCGTGGGACTAGCCTAACAGGAGCAGTATTTGTGAGATGTGCCCTTAACTGGCCCACACTCCTCGTGCGCGTGGCTCTGTCCTCGCTGCTCCGTGTTGACCCACTTGCTGCTTCACGCATCGATCCCTCGCCTGCTTCCTGTTGAGTCTGGCCCTCTCTTACTCTTAGCCCTCTTCCCGCCTGTCCACCCCTTCCCTTCCTCCCTTACCTCCCTTGCTGAATACTTTTTCTCCAGGTTTGTGACTTTAACGAATCCTTTCAGCAAGGAAGAGGAGAGTAGACATGGGTACGCATTTAGCAATGTCCAAGTGCCCAAACACGACATGACTATCATATGGTCTTAGGTTGCATTAGTTGCATATGACATTTTAAACAAGGGAGATGGTCCTACTCTGAGAAATTGAGGCCATGGTTGGAGTAGGTCCAAGGTGGGGGGCAGCACAGGGGGCTCTGGAGACAGGCTCTGTGACCTTGAGTCAGATATGTGACTTCTCTGTTGTGTCAGGATGGGGTGGCCATAGCTGGCGTGTTAGACTAAAAATGTGCAGATGAGGACCAACTGAATGCGGAGACACAAGCCTCCCCCGTGGGAGTCAGCAGTGAGCTCCCTCAGCATCCCAGCTCCCACTCTGGGAAGATGAAAACCCGGGGTTGTTTTGACTGAAGGCACGGTTTCAATACACTCACACAAAGGAAGCCAGGTCACTAGATTTACTACTTTTAGGTCCCGGAAATGGGGTTGGGGAGCATGATGAGTGAGTGGGGAAAGGGCAGCCCCACTTCCCTCCACCCCCGCCATCCCAGGTCACAGTGAACAGCATGTAGACAACAGGATTTATCAGTTCAGTTCAGTCGCTCAGTCGTGTCCGACTCTGTGACCCCATGAACTGCAGCACGCCAGGCTTCCCTGTCCATCACCAACTCCTGGGGCTTACTCAAACTCATGTCCGTTGAGTCGGTGATGCCACCCAACCATCTCACCCTCTGTCGTCTCCTTGTCCTCCAGCCTTCAATCTTTCCCAGGACTTATAAGTTTGCTTATGACTTTGCAGGCTCGACTCTAAGTGGTTATTTGAAAAGGTGCCCCCCAGGAAAAACAAAGCGGGAACTCGGGGCGGACATCCTGAGCTCAGGCCCTTATCTAACACTCCGCTCACACCCACCACTGAAGCCTGCGAGCCTAGAGCCCGTGCTCTGCAAGCAGAGAGGCCACGGCTGTGAGAGGCTCGCACACCGTGATGAAGAAGCACCCGCCAGCTGCAGCCAGAAAAAAGCCAGCACAGCAACAAGAACCCAGCACAGCTAAAAATAAAAAGAATGAACTTTAGGAAATTACAAAGTGGGCGACAAGGCTACTCACCTACCTCACAAGCTTGTGGAAAATTTAACTGAAGTAATAGCATTGAGGTGCTTGGACCAGGTCCTGGCACATCGGTACACAATACAGATTGGCTATAATTTGTCGGCCCTGGGAATCAGTCTTTAAGGAAGCCTACAGACAAAATGCAGCAGGTTTAGGGGGTGTGACTGTAAGGGCCAGCAAACAAACCCCGTCCTCTAAGTGAGGGCTGAAGGGATCGGGAATGTTGAGGCTAGAAAAGAGACAATTCAGAGGGTGGAAAAGCTTTTCACTTATTTGGAGAAAGTGTGTATCATGTTTATTTTTTATATTCTGTATGGCTCCTAAGAAAGGATCTTGCAATAGTTCTAAAGGAAATGAGGAAGGCACTGGGAGTTGAGAAACTGTAGTTTCATAATCAGAAAGATCAAAGTGTCACCTGCTAACTGTATGACTTTGGAGGTTTACACAATTTTTTTGAACTTCAGTTTATATATCTGTAAAATGGAAATAATAATGATGCTTTCTACTGATGTTTTGAATGAAAGAGGTGATGGGATGGTTCATGGTAAGGCAGAAGGGTTTTGTTGGCTGAATTTATGGTCCAAGATCTGACCTTCAACTTTACAGGTCTAAACTTTTATTAACTTGCCCAGGATGATTTTGGTGACAGATTGACTCTAATATATCTCTTTCAGGGTTATAGTAGGTTGAGCAGGGCCCCCAAAAGGTAAGTCCATGTTCGAACGCCTGAAACCTGTGAATTTGATCTTATTTGGAAAAAGGGTCTTTACAGATGTAATTAAAGACCTTGAGATATACTCCTGGACTTTCAGGGTGGGCCGTAAATGCCATGACAGGTGTCTTTATCAGAGGGAGGAAGAGAGGATGGAGGAAGGGAATGGAGTGATGCAGTTACAGGCTGAGGAACACCCAGAGCAACCAGGTGCTGGAGAAGCAGGAAGGATCCTTCACTAGAGGCTTTGGAGGGAGCATGACCTTACTGCAGTCTGAATTTCTGACCTCCACAATTTATTCTGCAAGAGAATAAATTTCTCTCATTGTAAGTCTCCCTTCTTGTGATAATTCGTTATATCAGTCTCAGGAAACTAATACAGTCACTGGATAAAGTCTCCTTGATTAGAGAAAGCTAGTCAACGTAAAAAATAAATTTAAGAAAACAATTCATTAAAAGAAGTGTTGTTAGTGACAAAAGCCAGATAAGCTGGCTTTGGAGAAGAAACTTCTGCCCTGTGAATTCACCCCCGTCCAGGTGAAGAGATGAGGGCCCTGGAGGGTATAGCCATCCTGGTTTCTACAGGAATGAGCTGCTCTGAGGGGCAGGGGTGCTCCTGGTGGCTCAGACCGTAAAGAGGCCACCTGCAGTGCGGGAGACCTGGGTTGGGAAGATCCCCTGGAGAAGGGAAAGGCTACCCACTCCAGTATTCTTGCCTGGAGAATCCCATGGTTGAGGAGCCTGGTGGGGTGGCAAAGAGTTGGACACAACTCAGCAACTAACACACAACATGCTATCACCACACTCATGGAGCTTCACCAGCACATTATCAAATATGATTTCTTAATAAAGGGATCTGAGACGTTGTGAGATAGAGTTATTCAGATTGATTATATTCTTTGCAGCTAAAGATGAGAAGCTCTATACAGTCAGCAAAAATGAAACCGGGAGCTGACCATGGCTCAGATTATAAACTCCTCATTGCAAAATTCAGGTTTAAATTGAAGAAAGTAGGGAAAACCACTAGACCATTCAGGTATGACCTAAATCAAATCCCTTATGATTATACAGTGGAGGTGATGAATAGATTCAAGGGATTAGATCTGATAGAGTGCCTGAAGAATTATGGATGAAGTTTTGTAACATTGTATAGGAGGCAGTGATCAAAACCATCCCAAAGAAAAAGAAATACAAGAAGGCAAAATGGTTGTCTGAGGAGGCCTTACAAATAGCTGTGACAAGAAGGGAAGCGAAAGGCAAAGGAGAAAAAGAAAGATATACCCAACTGAATGCAGAGTTCCAGAGAATAGCAAGGAGAGATGAGGAGTCCTTCTTAAATGAACAATGCAAAGATATAGAGGAAAATAATAGGATGGGAAAGACGAGATCTCTTCAAGAAAATTAGAGATACCAAGGGAATATTTCATGCAAGGATGGGCTCGATAAAGGACAGAAATGGTATGGACCTAACAGAAGCAGAAGATATTAAGAAAAGGTGGCAAGAATACACAGAAGAGCAATACCAAAAAGATCTTAATGGCCTGGATAACCATAGTGGTGTGATCACTCATGTAGAACCAGACATCCTGGAGTGTGAAGTCAAGTGATCCTTAGGAAGCACCACTATGAACAAAACTAGTGGAAGTGATGGAATTCCAGTTGAGCTATTTCAAATCCTAAAAGATGATGCTGTGAAAGTGCTGCAGTCAATATGCCAGCAAATTTGGAAAAGTCAGCAGTGGCCACAGGACTGGAAAAGGTCAGTTTTCATTCCAGTCCCACAGAAAGGCAATGCCAAAGAATGCTCCTTTCTTGCCTATTCTGGTTTCTGATGGTCCCGGCATTCCTGAGCTGTGACCTCATCACTCCTGTCTCTGCCTCTGTCTTCACGTGGACTCTGTGTGTCTGCTCCCTGCCTTCTCTCCGCTCCTGTAAGGACACTCATTTGTGATGGCTTTTAGGACCCATGCAGGTAGTCTATATGGATTATCTTCATCTCCAAATCCTTAATTTAGTCACATTTGCAAAGACCTCTTTTCTAGATAAAGAAAGTGAAAGTCGCTCAGTCATGTCCAGCTCTTTGCGGACTGTACAGTCCATGGAATTCTTCAGGCCAGAATACTGGAATGGCCAGAATACTCCCTTCTTCAGGAGATCTTCCCAAGGGATCGAAGCCAGGTCTCCTGCATTGCAGGAGGATCCTTTACCAACTGAACTATCAGATTTCTAGATGAAGTAACACTGAAAAATTCCGGAGGATAAGACTTAGTATCTTTGGCTGGTCATTATTCAGCTGGGCCCAAGAGGGAGAATATATTCCCATTATGTTTTTGTTTGTTTTTCTTTTGTGCTTATATTTTCAAATGAATCAACATTTAAAGATATAAAAATATACAGAGAACAATGTTCTAGTTTTTAAAAATGTAAATACTGAAAGCCACAAAATGTCTTTCAGTCCGTGTTTTCCCCTGTTTCTTACCTTCCCTTCTTATCCAAATTGTCCTTTATTCTTTCAAATCTCATCTCGCCTAGTAAGTCTCTAATAAGTCTTCCCCGAGAGCTCTAGCTTTTGCTGGACGTGTCTTCAGAATCCCACAGAACTGTCTTTTAATTTTTAAAATTTTTTTGGCCTTGCTGCTTAGCATGCGGGATCTCAGTTCCCTGACCAGGGTTCCCTGCAGTGGAACCACAGAGTCTTAACCACTGGACCGCCAGGAAAGGCCCACCATAGCACATCATGCTTTTTTTGTCATCTTCCTCTGCATGGTCTGGCATTTAAAGTGCAAGGTTGCGCATATATGAACGTGAATGTGTGATCTTCCCACATACAAATAAAATCCTGGAACACTGGTTTCCAACTCTGCGGTCTTCTGCTCTCTAGAGGTCTTAAAGGTGTGGTAATGTGTTTAGCACAGTTTCACACAGTCAGGGGCATAGCTAGAGATGTGAAAATGAATGAGACATGGTCCCTATTTACAGGGGATTCAGAAGAAGGAGGGAGATACAGTCACATAACCACAGAAATTTCAATACAATTTTGTAAGTGCTATGAGAGAGACACCCTTGGCGTGTCTGTGTACCTAGGAGGAGGCACTTCACAGCTGCTCTGTTTCAAAAGGTTATCACTCGTCACATATCTGCCCCCCAATGTCTTCACAGTTAAGATGTCAAATTTTCCTCTTGAGATTTTATCAACTTAATATGGTGATTCTAGATGTTGCCTGCTGATCAGTGTTGATATATTGTCTTTGATTTTTAGAAATAAGGAATTCGTAAGTTGATAAATATAACTTGGCAGGTGAAATATTTCAAAACCTAGGAGTCTATTGCAGGGGGGATGAACAAATGACATAAAAGGAATCACCTTTCTCGTGGGCAGTGTCTTAACTTACGTGTATTGTACATATGATAGCTGTTCATTACAGGTGAATGGTACTCCTCGCCCCGCTCCCTGAATTCAAATGTTAAAGTCCTGGCCCCCATTGCTCAGAATGCGGCCGCGCTGGAGATAGGGTCTTTGTCGTTGTTCAGTGGCTCAGTCGTGTCCGACTCTGTGCGACCCCGTGGACTGTAGCCCCCCAGGCTCCTCTGTCCCTGGGATTTCCCAAGCAAGAGTACTGGAGTGAGTTGCTGCTTCCTTCTCCAGGGGGTCTTCCCGACCCAGGGATCGAGCCCACGTCTCTGGTGCCTCCTGCATTGGCAGCTGGATTCTTTAACAACAGCGCCACCTGGGAACCTCCCGTCTGCTCAGGCTGCCGTAAGAAAGCAAGCTGAGTGACTTCAATGACAGACATCTGTTTTCCCATATTCCAGAGGTTTGGAGTCCCAGATGAAACTCTAGCAGGGTCAGTACTCTTTCAGGCTGGCATTATAGATGGCTGCTTTCTCACGAAGTCCTCACACGGCATTTCCTTGGTGTGTGGTGTGCGAGGAGAGAGCGAGAGAAAGGAAGAAAGAGATCGCTCTCTGGTGTCTCTTAAAGCATTAAAGCAGTGGTCCCCAATTTTTTTGGCACCAGGGACCAGTTTTCTGGAAGATAGTTTTTCCATGGACAAAGGGGATGATTTGAGTGCATTACATTTATTGTGCACTTTATTATTATTACGTTGTGATATATAATGAAGTAACTACAAACTCACCATAATGCAGAATCAGTGGGAGCCCTGAGCTTGTTTTCCTGCAACTAGATGGTTCCATCTGGGGATGATGGAGAGACAGTGGCCGATGCTCCCCAGTGCTAGCATCACCTCCTCAGCTCCACCTGAGATCATTAGGCATTACATTCTCAAAAGGAGCACTCAACCTAGATCCCTTGCACGCTCAGTTCACAGAAGGATTCTTGCTCCTATGAGAATCTAATGCTGCCGCCGACCTAATAGGAGGCAGAGCTCAGACAGTAATGTGAGCAGTGAGGAGGGGCTGTAAACACAGATGAAGTTTGCTCGCTTCCTCACCTGGGCTCCTTCTGTGTGGCCAGGTTCCTAACAGGTCCATCGTCTGGGGGTTAGGAATCCTTGCCTCAGAGGACACTAATCCTATCAGATCAAGGCCCCACCCTTATCTCATTTAACCTTAATTACTTCTGTATAGGGCTTCTTAGGTGGCTCAGATGGTAAACTGCCTGCCTGCAGTGCGGGAGACCCAGGCTTGACCCCTGGGTCGGGAAGATTCCCTGGAGAAGGAAATGGCAACCCACTCCAGTATTCTTGCCTGGAAAATTCCATGGACAGAGTAGCCTGGTAGGCTACAGTCCATGGGATCACAAAGAGTCAGACACAACTGAGCGACTTCACTTTCACTTCTGTATAAGCCTATCTCCAAGTACAGTCACCTTGGGGTTTAGGGCTTCAACAGGACATGTGAATTTGGGGCTTGGGGGCACAATTCAGTCCACAGCATGTGGCCCATCCAGGGTTAAAGTAATTTGAGAACAAAAGGCTCAAAAGATGGTTAGTGAACACGAGTCTTTGTCTAGATATGATCTATAGGCAGTTCTATTTTAATAAAGAGAATATTTTGAATAAAATGTGGATATAGGATATTGGACACAAGTGGAATGAGATAATCTGAAGTTGTGTGTGTACGTTATTATGTGCAAAATACTTGCACTGTGCTGTATTAGGCAAAGATACTACAATCCTTGGAACCTTTCCCAGAAGAACATGTTGCGTTTCAAATATCTGTAATAGCAACAAGCCACCCAATCTATGATTTCACTTAATTATTTCTATCATTGCTTTGTACTTTAGGTTCTTTTCTTGCCAGCGAAACTCACATTTGGCATAGACTTCCAAATGCAAAATAAATTTTTAATATTCATGATTGGATAAATTTCATAGGAAAAGAGCGTCTCAGAGCAAGATCTTAAGACAGAACCTAAAGGTGGATAGGGCTTCCCAGGTGATGATAGTGGTAAAGAACCCACCTGCCAGTGCAGGAGACGTAAGAGACATGTCTTCAATCCCTGGGTTGGGAAGATCCCCTGGAGAAGGAAATGGCAACCCACTCCAGTATTCTTGCCTGGAGAATCCCATGGACAGAAGAGCCTGGCAGGCTGCAGTCCATGGGGTCACAAAGAGTCGGATACGACTGAAGGGATTTGGCACAGAAGTGGATAAACTACTAGTTCAAGTTCCACATTACAGAGAATGATGATATTCTGATTATCATGTCACTTTTGAGGTTTTTTTTAAATGAAGAATAATCAGAATACTTTTATTTTTTTCAATCGTTCTGTGGTGTGTGGCATCTTAGCTCCCCAACCAGGGATCAAACCAGCACCCCTGCATTGGAAGGCAGAGTCCTCACCACTGGACCAGCAGGGAAGTCCCACTTTTGAGTTCTTTTACAGTAAGAAAGAGAGAGGGATCATGGAGAGATGAGCAGTTAAAGAAACTGAATATGACACGTAAAGCCTTGTACTGAGAACTGTGAGGACTTAATAGTCAGACAAACTAGGTTGCAGTCTACACAGATTCTGCGTGGAGATAAAATCCGGACAGCTGCATAGTTTGATGACTATGATTTTCAGATGAAATATATACCTGGGTATGGCTTCCCAGGTGGCTCCATCCCTGGGTTGGGAAGATGCCCTGGAGGAGGAAGTGGCAACCCACTCCAGTATTCTTGCCTGGGAAATCCCATGGACAGAGAAGCTGGTGAGTTGTAGTCCACAATGTCACAAAGAGTCGGACACGGCTGAGTGACTGAGCACACACATACACGCAAATATCTGGGTGAAATATGATGTAAGTATACTGGAGACATGGTGCATATGATTTTCACAAGAAAAAACTGAAGAGGGTGTCCGAGGTCGATGTGATAGTTACAACTTTCTCTTAGCCCTCCCACACAGTACCAGGTGATGAAGTCCGTTCAAGGATAATTCTGACTGGAGAAATGAATATACTCATTGTACATTAAAAATATGAACCTTTATACTGCACCCTAGAAGCCACTTATAGAATAATGTTGATACCCAGGGGAAAATCTCACATTTCTACTTCACACATTTCTCACTTCTAGAATGGTGGACTAAGGGCCTCCAAAAGTCAACTCTTTTTAAAATTTTAAAGAAATATTTATTTGGCTGCATCACATCTTAGCTGCGGCACACGGGCACTCTAGTTGCAGCACATGAGCTTACTTGCTCTGTGGAATGTGGGATCTAAGTTCATCGATCGAACCCATGTATCCCGCATTGCAAGGTGACTCTTAACCACTGGACCACTAGGGAAATTCTCAGAAATCAGCTCTTTTATAAAAGCAGCTAGATCAAAGTACATGATGCAAAAAACAACAGGATTGAAGGCAGAAAAAGACAATTCAACAATAAAGGTTGAAGACTTAGATATCCCACTTTCAATAAGTGGATAAGTAGGCAGATGATCACCAAGAAAATAGATGATGTAAACAACCCTTTAAAACAACTGAAACTAACAGACATCTGTAGAACACTCCACTCAACCAAAACAGAGGGCACATTCTACTCAGTCGCACGTGGAGCGTTCCCAGCACATATGTTAGGCCATAAAATAAGCCACACAAAGTTGAAAGGACTGAAATCACATGAAGCATGTTCTCCAACCACAGTGGAATGAAATAAGAAATCAACAGATGGAAATTTGGGGGATTAAAAAATATGAAATTTAAACATCACACTCATAAATAATGAATAGACAAAGATAATTGCACAAGAAATTGGAAAATACTTACGAGATGAGTGAAAATGAAGTCACAATATACCAGAACTTAAGAAAAACAGCAAATGCAAACTTAGAATGAAATCTCTATTACAAAGAAGAAAGATCTTAAAAACATCTTATGGAAATCACATTTAAGGTTCCTGAAGTTATACCACTCTAATTTTTTTCTTTGGATGCGTGGGGTCTTAGTTGCAGCCCATGAGATCCTTTGTCTTCTTTGGGGCCAGGGAGCTCTTAATTGCAACATGTGGGATCTAGTTCCCTGACCAGGTATCAAATCTGCACCCCCTGAATTGGGAGCATGGAGTCCTAGACACTGGACCACCAGGGAAGTCTCACCCTTGGGTTTTAAATGAAGTTGGTTTTTGTCTGGTTTGCAGCCTCCGTGGTTTTAGAAGTCTGTTCCATTCATTCGGGTGATGAGGCCCTTGCATACACTAACTGTATTGTTCTCTCTGCTACAGGAATATCCATGTGAGCTTCTCCGACAGGGGCATAGTTACCATTCGGCTGGGGGACTCGGGGGCCCAGGGGCAGCTTCCAGCCACCGTGAGTGTCTCACCTGAAATCTCTTTCTTCCTGCCCCTCATCTGCTTGGGAGTGGGGCTCCCTCCTCTTCGGCTTTGCGACTGGCCTGAGTGTGACTGCTACCTGGATGTGTGAGATTGACAGCAGCAAAGGCCTGGAAAGCTCGGGGTGGGGACAGCTTTTGCTCATTCAGCTCCTTGTGGAGCTGACTTAGGCATCTTCCGCTCCTTACCCTGCGGGCTTCCCAGGTGGCTTAGTGGTAAAGAATCCATCTGCCAATGCAGGACATGCAGGAGATGTGAGTTTGATCCCTGGGTTGAGAAGATCCCTTAGAGGAGGAAATAGCAACCCACTCCAGTATTTTTGCCTGGGAAATCTCGTGGACCAAGGAGCCTGGCGGGCTACAGTCCATGGGGTTGCAAAGAGTCAGACACAACCGAGCAACTGAGCATGCACACTTCTCCTTGTCCCCACCCAAGCCTCTTACATGTATAACTTGAACCACGGGTGTTCATTTCCTCAGCAACTGCCTGAGCGCCTGGAACCTAATGTTTGAGGAGCATTGGATATATTTGAACCAGCCCTGTGACCTGGGTCAACTCATTATTTTATATCCCTGGGCTTCCTTCCATCATCTTTTCTGCCAAGTAGGGACCTACCTTGAACTGGATGCTCTCCTCAAGGTGACTTTAACTCCAAAGTTCTCATCTTCAACATGTGAATGTCACATCCTAATAGCTTCATCAACAACTCTTTCCATCCCCCCACCCCAAAGATAGCTGTCAGCACAGCCCAGGGTTTGGGGAGATGAATCTAGTCTTACAAGACACAAATCATTTCTCCCATTTTCATTTCTTTCATATCTAAGATGATAATGATTGTTAGCATTTAATGATTTGTTGACCTGAAGGAGGTACCCAAGACTACTTTCAGGTTCAAAATTCTCTAGAAGGATTTGCAAATTCAGAAAGCTTTTATACTGATGGTCACATTAATTACCATGAAAAGACACAGATCAGAATCAACAGAGTTAAGAGGTCCAGAGAACAGAGTCCAGAGGAGCCCTGGTGTGGGACTCCCAGCTGCCCTCTGCGGTGGAGTCGTGTGGACAGAGCTCCATCCCCCCAGGAGTGAAGATGGAGAGAAGAGGGTGAATTTGATGTATATTTAATCTGATTTGAGGATATGTGTGTGTTAAGTTGCTTTAGTTGTGTCTGACTCTTTGTGACCCTACGGACCACAGCCCGCCAGGCTCCTTTGTCCATGGGGATTCTCCAGGCGAGAATACTGGAGTGGGTTGCCATGTCCTCCTCCAGGGGATCTTCCCAACCCAGGGACTGAACCCGCTTCTCCTGCAGCTCCCTGCATTGGCAGGTGGATTCTTTACCACTAGCGCCACCTGGGCAGCCCTATAAGAATTGGCTAAACGTGAGCATTGATAAAATTTTAGGAGTCACGTGACAGGAAAGTCAAGGATGACTCCCAGTTCTCCTGCTTATGAGAGAGGGAATGTTGAAGGGGGCCTGGGTCTGGGGCAGGAAGGGGAAGGATGGAGACAGTGAGTTCGGTTTTGAATATATTGGTATGAGGTAACTGTGATATGCCCGTGTAGGTCTGAAGTTCACAGAAGAGGTTGGAACTGGGAATCATAAGTGTTCAAAGAATTATCAAAGCCTTGTGAGTGGATGAAATTGCCTGGCGGTGGAATTTAGAGTGGGAAGGCACGTTCTTGAGGAGTTCCATGGTATTAAAAATCACTAGCAGATGGAGAGCCAGCCTGGAGACTGAGGACACTCAGCCAGAAATACAGGAAGAAAACTAGGGGAATATGTCAGTGTTTCAAGAGAGAGGGGATGGTTAGGGGTGTTGACTCAGCTGAAAGGCTAAGTAAAATGAAGATGGTATTAATACAATGCCCATTGGATCTAGCAAAATCCCTGGTCATTGTTGACCCTGCAGTCAGCCGTTTTGGAGAAGGGAAGGTTGAGCAGAAGCCCTTTGGATGGTCTGAGAAATGAGGAGCAGACACATTGTGGACCGCTTGACAGAGGCTGGGCTGAGAACAGAAAGTCAGAGATCAGGAGAGAACTGAACCAGGTAACGGGGCAGAGGGGTGGTTTTTAAAATGTTATCTTTAAAAGTAGAGGGGCTCTGAGCATGTTAAAGTACAGAGTGGAAGGATCTAAGAAGAGGCTGAAAACAAAGAAAGAGTGACGATGTTAGAATGCGGTTCTTGAGAAGGAGCGCCTGAAACCAGAGCACAAGAGGAGGCTTAACCCAGGAGAGCAGGAGGGAGGGAGCAGAGGATGGTCGCAGGCATGGGAGGCTCCGAGTGGTCACAGTCCCCTCCCTAATGCCACGGGAGGTGCCCCTTTTACGCTCAGTTCAACTCCACAAATACTCTTTGAAATGCTGGCTTGTGCCATACACAGGGTTACTAGCTGGTGATGGGAGAGCGAATCTAAGGCTCTCACAGAGTCAGTGAGAAGTGGAGGAGACAGGTGACCATGATCAGAGGTGACGTTTAGGGAGCAGGGACCAGGCTTTTTAACAGATCGTAGCACTGAGATCTCACGACAGATCAGGGAGTGAACAGCGGTGTGACTCTGTCCTAACAGATGAAGGATGGGAAGCCCAGAGAAATTAAATGACTCATCCTCAGTTAAAAGAAACTGTGGGACTGAAATGAAAACCCAGAAAACTCCCCCTAGATGCTGTGCTCCTCGTGACAACATCACATGCTGGCTCTTGTCCCTAAACCACGTTGCAGGAGAGCAACTGGCCAAGATTCCGTGCACCCGGCTATTTCTGGTTTTCCAGGGCAATCCTGGTTTAATGTCATCCTCGTCTTTTCCGCAGAGGCAATTCATTAACTTTCCTTCTGGCATCTCTTCAGATGGCACGTTCGTACTCAGCGATCATAATCCAGCCTGTTAACCCACTGCTGCTTCTGCAAAGCTGGTCTCTCTATGTATTAATCCTTCTTAAGGTTTTTTTTTTTTTTTTAATTATAGATCTTTTCTACATCCCAAACTGGGGCACACAGGACTTATTTTAATTTAGGAATCTGTGTGGGAATCTTACAAAAGGCTCACGTGGGTGGGTGGCAGGTAGGGCTTCTCTGGTGGCTCAGTGGTAAAAAAAAATCCACCTGCCAGTGCTGGAGACATGGGTTTGAACCCTGGTCCAGGAAGATCCCTCATGCCACAGAGCAAATAAGCCCGTGTGCCACAGCGCCTGAGCCCGTGCTCTAGACACGAGTATGGAGCCCGCGCGGTGTACCTACTGAAGCCCGTGTGCCCCAGAGCCTGCGCTCGGCCGCAAGAGAAGCCACTGCAGTGAGAAGCACGCACGCTGCAACAAGGACCCAGCACAGCTCAAATTAACAAATAAAAATTTATTTTTAAAAAAAGGCTCACGGAGATGATATGAGACTCTAATCTGCAGCCCAAACCTCTGCCCTGAACGCCAGCTCCGTATACCCAGTGGCTTACCCAGCGTCTCTGGATGTCACCTTCAAAGCCTGAACCTTCAAAGTCTGATTTCTTCCTTGGACACCACGTCCTTGTCCGCTGCCCCCTGCAGTCTCCCCGTCATTAACCCTCAGTTAACGGTATCTCTGTAACTCCACTCTCCGTCTCGATTTATTTTTTATTTTTTAAATTGTATTGAAGTGTAGTTGATTTACAACGTTGTGTTACTTTCTGCTGTGTGGCAAAATGATGCAGACATATACATATTCTTTTCTGTTATGGCTTTTCACCGGCTATTAAATGCGGTTCCCTGTGCCTTACAGAAGCTTGCTGTTTATCCATCCTACATGTAGGACTCTGCATCTGCTAATCCCAAACTCCCTGTTCTTCCCTCCCCTGCACCCCCCTCCTTTGGCAATGCCAAGTCTGCTCTCTATGTCTGTGAGCCTGTGTCTCTTCCATAGATAGGTTCATTTGTGTTATATTTCAGATTCCATATATATAAGTGATATCATATGGTATTTGTCTGTCTCTTTTAAAATAGATTTTACTTTATTTTGTAGAGTATTTTATATATATATATATATATATATATATTTTTGGTCATGCCATGTGGTGTGCAAGATCTTAGTTCCCAGACCAGGGATTGAACCTGTGCCTCCTGCATTGGGAGCATGGAGTCTTAACCACTGGACCACTAGGGAAGTCCCGGTACATAATTTCAACATGACTTAATCCTGGGATGTTAACTTTGATCACTTGGTTTACGTGGTAGCTTCACATTTCCACTCTGAATTTACTGTTTTCCTCTTCCAATGTTCTTTGGGACAGAATCAAGTTCATCCTCAGGGGGCAGGACAGGCAATGAAGTGCCACTTCTTTGTGGGGAGAGTATCGAACATGTTGTTTGGAATTCTTCTGAGAGGAAGATTTGTCTCTTCTCCTTTTATGTGTGCAATCATTTATTCACATCATTGTGCACTCATATGGATTTTATCCTTTTGTTATAATCCCGTTCAGTCACTCAGTCGTATCCAATTCTTTGCGACCCCATGGACTGCAGCACACCAGGCGTCCCTGTCCATCACCAACTCCTGGAGTCTACCCAAACCCATGTCCATCGAGTAGGTGATGCCATCCAACCATCTCATCCTCTGTCATCTCCTTCTCCTGCTGCCCCCAATCCTTCCCAGCATTAGGATCTTTTCCAATGAGTCAACCCTTCGCATGAGGTAGCCAAAGTTTTGGAGTTTCAGCTTCAACACCAATCCTTCCAGTGAACACCCAGGACTGATCTCCTTTAGGATGGACTGGTTGGATCTCCTTGCAGCCCAAGGGACTCTCAAGAGTCTTCTCCAACACCACAGTTCAAAAGCATTTACCTTATCTTAAATATAATATTTAAATAACAGAAGCTGTTTCCTGCTTGGGTATGTGGAAGTATATTCTGAAGTATACTGTCCCTTAGCGCAGGTTTGCTAACTTTGATTTTCAAAAGCATTTGGTGCTTTTAAGACCTTTTGGTCTTTTAATAGAGAAGACGACAGTTCAACACTCATATTCTGAAGTACGGACTCCTAAAAAAGTCCAGACTAGAATTCACCGAGAATCCTGAACGTGAGAGTCAACTTCTTTAATTAAATTAGGGAAACTAGCCATCTCTTCCCTATTCTGTCATCTCTGGAACCTCCTTCTTGCTTCTCAACTTCCCCTATTTTCCATCTTTATTTCTGTGTATGTTGTATCCCGTGTAATTTCTTTAGGTCTGTCAGCCAGTTCACTAGTTATTTCTCAACCTCTGTCTAGCCAGCTGTTTAACATGTTGATGTTTTTAATTTCAAGTTTTATGCTTTTTATTTCTATAAGCTTTAATTATTTCTTTTTAAAATCTGCCTGATCTTTTTCTGCAGAGTTTCTCATTTTGTATTCAGATGTTCCATTTTCTCTTTAAATATGTTGGATAGATTTACTTTCTGTTGTGTATCTGATGACTTTCAAAGTCTGAAGCCTTTACTAGTCTGCTTTATATTGTATCTGTTCACTCACTCATGGAGACTTATGTCTCTGTGTGTGTGTGTGTGTGTGTGTGTATGTGTGTGTGCGTGTGTGTGCGTGTGTGTCTGTGTGTGTGTCTGTGTGTGTCTGTGTGTGAGTGTATGTGTATGTGTGTGTATGTGTGTGTGTCTGTGTCTCTCTGTGTGTGTATGTGTGTGTGTGAGTGTCTGTGTATGTGTATGTGTATGTGTGTGTGTGTCTGTGTGTGTATGTGTGAGTGTGTGTGTATGTGTGTGTGTGTCTGTGTGTGTCTGTGTATGTGTGTGTGAGTGTGTGTATGTGTGTGTGTGTTTGTCTCTGTGTGTGTGTGTGTCTGTGTGCATGTGTGTGTCTGTGTGTGTGTGTGTCTGTGTGTCTCTGTGTGTGTATGTGTGTGTGTGTGTGTCTGTGTGTGTGTGTCTGTCTCTGTGTGTGTGTGTGTGTGTGTGTGTGTGTGTGTGTGTGTGTGTGTTGACCAAAAGTTACGATCCCGGAAACAGTGTCAGTGGGAATTATTTGAGGACATGCTTGAGGGTGAAGATTTTAGTTTGATTCTGTCAGGCTCCTGGGACCACTTTGGATCAAATTCTCAGTTTCAGGTTTTTCTGGACCCGAGTGTGTGCTAAGTCGCTTCAGTCATAGCCCGCCAGGCTCCTCTGTTCATGGGATTCTCCAGGCAAGAATCCTGGAGTGGGTTGTCGTGTCCTCCTCCAGGGGATCTTCCCAACCCAGGGACTGAACCCACATCTTACATCTCCTGCATTGGCAGGCGAGTTCTTTACCCCTAGTACCACCTGGGAAGGTGGTGTTAACTGAAGTTATGTACGTGCGTGAAGACTAGTTTGCAGCTACGAGTTTCCAGGGCTGCCGTTTCCCCCTGCACCCAGAGTTGAAACGGAGACAGACTCATTTCCTCACTGACCCCTTTCAGGGCAGGCTCGTCCTACCTCACCCTCGCAGTGGTTTCCGATGCAAACGCCCACCTGCGTGCCCCTGAGACTCGTCTTCTACAGCTGAAGCTCTTGTTCCCCATGGTTGACAGAGGATGCCTCTGGGCTGGTTCTCCTTCCAGCATCCCTGCTCCCACTTTGCTTTTGACATTGAGAACTTCCTTTTCTTTTTCACAAACCCAGTCATGCATTTAAGAGGACACTGTTTACATTTAAACTAGAATGTTAGGATTTTTCATGGGAGAGCGTCAGTATGACTTTTTGCTGAACTAAAAAAAGCCTCTTGCAGAGCTCCTCCATCCTCTTGGCTGCAAGGGAGCGCGTGCTTCTCTTTCCTCATACTTGAGCCTTCTTTTATGACCGTGGTGGCCCCAATGGTAAAGAATCTGCCTGCCAGTACTGGAGATGCAATGGACACAGGTTTGATCCCTGGGTCAGGAAGATCCCCTGGAGGAGGATGTGGCAACCCACTCCAGTATTACTGTCTAGAAAATTCCATGGAAAGAGGAGCTTGGTGGGCTACCGTCCCTGGGGTCACAAAGAGTCAGACACGATTTAGCGACTGAGCAGACACATTACGACTACACCTCTCACTCCAACAAAGAGCTGTTTGCTTTCATACAATTTCACATCGAGGAAGTGGAGGGGGGAAAAAAGGAATGAAGTTCTGTCTCCTCCTCCTTTGCCAACTTAGAATATAAACACTCCAAGAGTGGGCATTTCCTTAGGAATGCTTTGTATAGTAAGTAGCTGCTCTTTTTTAAAAAAAATATTATTTTTACTTATTTACTTAGCTGTGCTGGGAATTCGCAGCATGCAGGATCTAGTTCTCTGATCAGGAATCAAACTTGGGCCTCCTGCATTGAGAGCGTGGAGTCTTTCTTAGCCACTGGCCACCAGGGAAGTCCCTGAGTAATTGCTCTTAATCATGAACTCTCATGTGTTTCCACAGATCTGTATGATGAACTTGCTAGTTACTACCTTTAGATCGGCTTTAGATGGCTGAGTGCTGAAGAACTGATGCTTTCGAATTGTGGTGTTGGAGAACACTCTGGAGAGTCCCTGGGACTGCAAGGAAATCCCACCAGTCCATCCTAAAGGAGATCAGTCCTGAGTGTTCATTGGAAGGACTGATGTTGAAGCTGAAACTCTAATATTTTGTCCACCTGACGTGAAGAGCTGGCTCACTGAAAGACCCTGATGCTGGGAAAGATTGAAGGCAGGAGGAGAAGGGGACAACAGACGATGAGATGGTTGGATGGCATCACTAATTCAATGGACATGAGTTTCAGCAAACTCTGGGAGACAGTGAAGGACAGGGAAGCCTGGTGTGCTGCGGTCCATGGGGATGCAAAGAGTCGGACACGACTTAGCACCTGAACAGCAACAGGATGGGTTTGGAGCTGAGCTGGCTATTTAAAGTCATCCCTGACTGACTCTTTGTATATTAAAAGGCATGCTTTGGTTGAATAGCATAAGAAATTTTGCTTAAAGTGGGATACTTTTGGCATTGTGCAGCTACATGTAGATTTAACCAGCACAAGGTAACTAGGGGAAGCCTCTGGTATTATCTTAGGGGGCAAAGCAGTGACTCATTCACAATTATATATTTGCGTGTGTGAAAGTCGTTCAGTCATGTCCAACTCTTTGTGACCCCATGGACTCTATAGTCCATGGAATTCTCCAGGCCAGAATACTGGAGTGGGTAGGTGTTCCCTTCTCCAGGAGATCTTCCCAACCCAGGTCTCCCGCATTGCAGGCAGATTCTTTACTGTCTGAGCCACCAAGGAAGCCCCAGTTTATATATTTAACAGTCAGCAAATGTCCATCACCCAGAGACACGACAGATAAAGCTGTATTTCCTGGCCTCTGAGAAGCTGCCTTTGCCTGCTGCCTTTCAGCCCAAATGGGCAGATAACCACGTCAGGCTCACTGGTTCGGCAGGAAGATGCTTTTGCTAAAGTCTGGTCTAGCAGAAGGATGACAGAGTGGTTGACATGCTTCATTATCCTAGGAGAACAGCTACTCATCACTCCTCGTATTTCTGGCAATAGTTACCTCCCCTGGTTCCTTTTAGGAGTAAGGGAATGCTGCCAGAGCGGAAGGCGACGCCGCAGCTTTGGACACTTCTCTGCATCATCGTTCTGGAAAGCGCTGCCAGTATTTAGTTTGCTCCTGTCACCCAGAGGGATACTCATCTAAAGTGCGCAAGGGCGTGTTTCTCCCCAAGCCTTCCTTCCTTGTGCCTCGGAGACTATGGGGGAGCCCAAAGGGTCCCATGGGCAACGGATCCCAGAATTATTTAGGAAATAAGGACTGGAGATGAAGTAAATGCTTTCCAAAGCTTTGCAACTCTCTCGCCAACCTACAAAGGACCGTTGGAGAGCTTCAAAATGAGGAAGTATAAGATAATAAAGACTGAGATCAGACTGAGGGGGAGCAGTCACAGAGTGAACGGTCATCTTTCATCTTTGGAATCCTCTAAAGCTGTGCACTGCCCTGGTCAGCGCCAAAGATTCCAAGGAAAAGTGCCCGGTCGTCAGTTGTGTTAAGACTCTCTAAAAATGGAGGCTATGCTTTGAGTTTAAAAAACTGTTGAACAGAATGATGATCTCTGTGTTTTTTCATGAAGTCTGAGACCTCTTAGACCTCCTTGCAAGCATAGCTGTCTTCTCAATAACAAGTTCATCAGTGGAGCCGGGAGTCAGACGGAGCTTAGGCTGTCTGTTACTTTCCACTAGTCCGAGCGAGGCTCATTCATCAAGCACCTCCTTTGTGTGCCTCTGGTCCCGAGTCATTTCTCCCTCCCTCCCCACCCCGTGTGCCTGCGTGGTGAAAGCACCCTGGAGCTGCCTTTTCACCGGGCAGGGCTTGCAGTCTTAATTAACGCGCCCACGTCTGTCAGGAAGCACCTGACATGTGGCATGTGGTAACATTGATATGGATCGCAGTCTAATTTCGAGCCGCTAAATGTCAGGAGAGCAGAGGCCACCCCGTTTTTGGACCTGGACTTTGAAGGCAGGTCTCGTTGCTAGGCTCCTCATCCCCTCCACCGGCTCCCATGGAGTCGAAGGGAAACCGCCCGCAGCTGGAAGAAGTCTTCACACACCAGGGCAGCTTCCTTTCACGTCCCTGGACAATGGGTGAAAGCAGCTATTGTCAGCAGCTCCCAAGGTAGCCGTTCTTCCTGGGCAGAAATAAGAGGATGAATCATTTGAACAGGATCTTGAAATATGAGTAAATATCATCAAATATGGAAAGGGATATTTTCAGGGGGTTCCACTCCTGGCTACGAAGAATCGTTAAGACAGACCAACTTTCCTACCATGAGTTATCAACTTTCCTATGATCACCATTCTTTTAGTTTGCACAGAATTCCTTCAGTCAGGGTAAAATATGATTAATTTGGTTTCTGCTCACTGGCTTACACTCACGTTCCAGTCCTGGGGTGTGCTGGAGCCAGTTCCTGCTGGCTTGGGAGAACTGACTATGCTTGCCTCTTCCCAACTCTGCAGCCAGTTTTGTTGAGTCAATAGCTCGAACTGGCTGTGGTGGAGCATTTCCACCATGGAAGCTGTAAATCCTACACGTCAGGACTTCTTCCCAGAGAGCCCGTTGTTAAACACTGACCAGCACACCACTGCCCAGACCTCTTCATCCGAGTCTGGGGCGTATTCCAAACTCTTGGGTCTCACATTTCTAGAAATTCTCTGATTACTCCTGCAAATCATTAACATTGTTATCATCTAAGAGTTCAAGTACATCTCTGAACCAGTGAACCAGTGAAGTTGCTCAGTCGTGTCCGACTCTTTGCAATCCCATGGATTATAGCCTACCAGGCTCCTCCATCCATGGAATTTTCCAGGCAAGAGTACTGGAGTGGGTTGCCGTTTCCTTCTTCAATCTCTGAAAGCAGCCTCATTCCTCTTACCTCTAGATTCCAGAGGGGAATATTTCACTTTTGCCCCAAATACTGGAGAAGGAAATGGCAACCCACCCGCATTATTCTTGCCTGGGAAATTCCACGGACAGAGGAGCCTGGTGGGCTTACAGTCCATAGGGTTGCAAAGAGTTGGACATGACTTAGCGACTAAGCAACGACAACCACCAGCAGAAGGCCGGACTGTGCAGAGCCGTGAAGAGCAGCCTAAGATGAGTGACAAGGAAAACTAAGCCTGGACGCTGGACACTGCCCAGTGAATGGTGACTACTGAGGCCTGCCTGGGTGCACACTCGTCCACCACCCAGACTGTCATTTCATCCGAGAGCCACCTCATTCAGCCACCTGGGGAAACGATCTCCCAGAATTACTGATGAGTCTCGAGGACACTCAGAATGCCACTACACTTCAGTCCATTGCATACTTCTCTTTCCACACCTGTCTTCCAATTAGTCAATGTTTGGGGGCCCTTGAATCCCAGGAGATAGATAGTCTTAGAAACAGACCCTCAGGTCTTATTATGCCAAAACTAAGTGACATCAACCATACAGAGGACAGAGAGTCCGTGGTCATGGAATGACAACTTAATGGTTGATGAGAAAAATTCATGGTTTTATTGTATTTATTTATACACAAGCATCTCAGGTGATTGTTGTTACTAATATACATCCGAAGTCTATTTCTTATAACCTGAGATTTCCCCCTGTTAAGCCCTATAATGACTGTACCCTGAGCAAGTAAGCTTTTGTTTTGCTTTGTTTTGCCTCAGAGTGTAGCCTAAAGTACAGTTCTGATTGCCCTGTAAATAGCATCTTCCTTGAGTAATTATCTCAGTAACCGCAGGTGGTTGTGGTTGATTCCAAAAATTTCCCTTGTGAGACAGAGCCTGTCCATGCTTCCCATTAAGTCATGGAGACCAAACCTAAGAGTGAGGTTGCATACTTATTCAATATTTACTCAGGGTGAGTTCACAGCAGCAAAGAGAGCTGAGAAAAATAAACAGCCATCAGCACAGAAGAACCTCATTAAATCAGCTGATGGGAGCTGGAAGCTTTTCATATTTACTGTAACATGATGGTATATAACTCAGGATTCTCCTAGAAGGCCTCCAAAAAACAGACTTAAAAAAAAAAAAAGAAAACAAAGATGCAGAGCTTAAATATTCAAATTTGTTGTTCAGTCGCTCAGTCATGTCCGACTCTTTGCAACCCCATGAACTGCAGCACGTCAGGGTTCCCTGTTCTTCACCATCTCCCAGAGCTTGCTCAAACTCATGTCCATTGAGTCGGTGATGCCATCCAACCATCTCATCCTCTGTTGTCCCCTTCTCCTCCTTCCTTCAGTCTTTCCCAGCATCAGGGTCTTTTTTAATGAGTCTGCTCTTCACAGTAAATATTCATATACTTTCTTTTAAAATAATATCTACCT
Source organism: Muntiacus reevesi (assembly GCF_963930625.1). NCBI lineage: Eukaryota > Metazoa > Chordata > Mammalia > Artiodactyla > Cervidae > Muntiacus > Muntiacus reevesi. Next base: position 59,040,335 of record NC_089249.1, on the reverse strand, counting down.
GTGCAGTCCTTTAAGCTTTTCCAAAGATTCTTCATCTGTGTTATTTTATTGAAATTCTTATAACAACACTGTGAGGGGGTGAGGTGTGCAAACTATGTCATCTCTCTCTTCTCACAGCTGCAGAAGGGGACACTGAGGTTCCAGGAATGATGATGCTGGCCAAAGTGACCCAGCGGTGGAACCACAGTAATTCAGGTTCAAGATTCTCGGCTGGGCATCTATTGTGCTGACCACAGGCTCACGGCCATTTGTTTTGAAGGTGAAACGTACTTAACTATAGGGGGATGTTTACTTTTGATTAAGATGTTTAAGTGGACTTCTCTGGTGGCCCAGACGGTAAAGAATTTGCATGCAGTGCAGAAGACTTGGGTTCAATCTCTGGGTTGGAAAGATCCCCTGGAGGAGGAAATGGAAACCCACTCCAGTATTCTTGCCTGGAGAATCTCATGGACAGAGGAGCCTGGCGGACTACAGTCTATAGTCCATGGGGTCGCAGAGAGTCGGACACGACAGAGTGACTAACAGTTTCACTTTCAGAAGTAGCAAAAAGAGGTGTGGTTGGAATTCGGGTCCTGATACTGAGGCTAGTGTTGGCGCCGGTCTCCGCAGTGGCTGTGCTGGACCCGCCCCTGGAATTCATCCTCTGTCTGGGCCCCGCCCACTCTGGCCACGTGACTCACTTCAACCAATACAGTGCGCACAGGGGATGCTGTGCCAATTCTGGGGCTAAGCCTTCCTTAAGGATGTTTTTGCACTTGGTGGAGCCCTGAGCTGCCATGGTAAAGGTTCAGTTACCTGGAAAGATCACCTGAAGAGGTTACATTGAGAGGGAGAAGGCCTGAGGCTACACAGGGAGAGAAAGAGAGACAGATGGACAGAGAGAGGAGAGGCAGAGAGCCCCTGCAGAGCCCTCTCCATCATTCCGGTTGTTCCAGCCTTGGGACAGGGGTTGCTGACCCAGAGCCTCAGTTCTGAATGACCTGAAGCTCGTGATACACAAATTCCCACTCGACGAGTGTCTTTTCTGCGGAAAGGTAATATACTCCTCCGGGTTGTCATGATTTCTTTTCTGTTTTGATAAATTGGTGCAGCCACTATTAAACGTTGAGTTTTATTTATGTTTGGCTGTGCTGGGCCTTTGTTGCTGCGAGAGCGTTTCTCTAGCTGCGGCCCGCAGGCTTCTCGTTGTAGTGGCTTCTCTTGTTGCGGAGCACAGGTTCTAGGGTGCATGGGGCTTCAGAAGCTGCAGCTTCCCGGCTCTAGAGCCCAGGCTCAGGAGTTGTGGTACACGGGCTTAGTTGCCCCGCGACATGTGGGTTCTTCCTGGATCAGAGCTCGAACCCGTGTCTCCTGCCTTGGCAGGTGGATTCTTCACCACCGAACCACCAGGGAAGCCCTCTCACTATTTCTCAAGTAGCTCTATTGGTAATCAAGGATCAGTTGTGGACATGTAGGGAATGACTGTGGCCTCTCTCCTCAAGTTTATATTCTCACCAGGAATATTTTAAAGTGACAATAGGAGTTAGACAACAGTCTCAGTTGAATGACGATAGAAGATAACAGCACAAGCTGAGTCCCAGGACAGGACATGATGAACTCATCAATGGCAGGTCACAATGCAGAGAACAAGGAAGTGACTTTGGGCTGAGCTTGTTTGGGGAAGCTTCACCCAGAATAGGACAATTAAAAAAATTTTTGGTCACACCATTCAGCATGCTGGATCTTAGTTTCCTGACCATGGTTCGAACCCGTGCCCCCTGCACGGGTGTGGATCTTAACTACTGGACCACCAGAGAAGTTCCAAGAGGATGTGACCTTGCTGCCCTGTCACCAGTGGTAACAGCGTGCCAGACTCTCAGTGCAGCAACCAGGCCACTGGTCAGCAGCCTTAGGTCCCTTAAGCTCGACAGCCGGGCTGATACCGTTATGGTGGAAATCAATGTCCAGAGCGATTTATACTTTCCATCCCCCAGACCAATTACTTTGTATTTCTTAGCATTACCTGATGAATCTGTGTGCTAATTAGTAGCTGTTACTTCATTCTCAGCAGCTTAACCTGCTGCCAGAAATTCTGACGGAGCTAAAAATGAAAGATTGCCAAGAGACACTAATTACATCTCAAGGGACAGGCCCAAGATATTTAGATTATTTTTTCTCCTCCTTTATTGCCTTCCCCTGGTGAGTAAGTTTGCTCTAATCACTTTTGAAGGGAGCAAGTTACATCACAACTCCAGCACCTTGGGGTTTGTACATGTAAGGGCTAAGAGGAAGATTCGATTCTTTAGCAGAGTGGTTGGCAGTCTTTGAAATGAGGTGTGTCCAGGTCATTTGCTGACTGCACATTTGCACAAAGGATAAAATAGGGCAGATGGTGGGATGAGACATCACTTTGCCAACAATAGTTCGTCTAGTCAAAGCAATAGTTTTTCCAGTACTTATGTATGGATGTGAGAGCTGGACCAGAGAGAAGGCTGGGCACCAAAGAATTGATGCTTTCGAACTGTGGTGTTGGAGAAGACTGTTGAGAGTCCCTTGGACTGCAAGGAGATCAAACCTGTCAATCCTAAAGGAGATCAACTCTGAATATTCATTGGAAGGACTGATGCTGAAGCTGAAACTCCAATACTTTGGCCACCTGATGCAAAGAGCTGACTTATTTGAAAAGACCTTGATGCTGGGTAAGATTGAAGGCAGGAGGAGAAGGGGACAACAGTGGATGAGATGGTTGGATGGCATCACTGACTTGATGAACGTGAATTTGAGCCAACTCCGGGAGACAGTGAAGGACAGGGAAGACTGGTGTGCTGCAGTCCATGGGGTGGCAAAGCGTCAGGCGTGACTGAGCGACTGAACGACAGGATGAGTACTTACTTTGCAGCTCCTGATTCAGGGTGTGGACTCTTGTAATCTGAAATGAAGGGATTAAGGCGGGCAACAGTACATGAGGTCGTAAGAACCGGACATGACTGAGCGGCTAAACCAGCACCAAGGCGGTAGAAACAATTCATGTCCAGCAAAACCTCGGAGGGCGCTGCCTTTGGTGCATGGCGATCCAGCTTCTGTACCAGGACCCCAGGGTGTCAGTATCCGTGAACTTCCCACCGTACATGTGGCCACATTTAACATTCAAGTTGATAGTTAAGGATTAAAGACCTTGGCTGTGTCGCCTTCAAAATAACGCACTACATGAGAGTTAAGTTTATCTGGGGAAAAATGAGGAGGGCAGCTCAGGAGACAGCACCTCAGATAGCTCTAAGATGCTGCTCCAAAGAGGCCGGAGGAAAGACAGTGTACATGTGATTTTAGTGAAGGGGGTTACATTCAATTGAGTACGCATTTTTTGCAGAAAGTTCCTGCTAGTGTCATGAAGCTTCTGCGAGGCACTAGAAACAGTCATTACCGTGAAGGATTTTAGTGCTTTTCTAGATATGAAGAGATATAAGAACCGGGCTCATAAAATCAGTTCCTGAGAATATCTAACTATCTGAAGACCTGTCCTGCCAGTTTTTTCCTGAGCTTGAATACCTCCTTTCTGCTATTCACCCTAAACTCCTTTCAGAGGGTATTGAAGGTCAGCAGCTGCAGTAGCACATGACTTAATCCTTGTAGAGGTAGATTTGTGCTCAGCTGCTCAGTTATGACCGACTCTGTGACCCCATAGACTGTAGCCTGCCAGGCTCCTCTGTCTACAGGATTTTTCAGGTTAGAATATTGGAGTAGGTTGCCGTTTCCTTCTCCAGGGAAGCCTGTACTCTGTGGGTCCTTCCAAATAAAGCAAAAGCTCAGGGACTGCCCTGGATCTCCAAATATCCAGAGTGACCGTCCGCTCTCCCCAGCTGGCCCATCTGACGAGTACTGAAGGGCAGGACTTGGACCGCATGGTGTAACCTTCTAGGGTCTGAGGGGTTTGCCACTTAAACTATTATTACATCTGGGACCCAGTGAGGAACTGAACACTGATATCTGATGTATGATTAATTGCCCAACAAACCTTATTTGAGCACCACGATACTTAAGTAACTATTCAGTAACTGACACTTTCCTGTTGAGAACTGAATATAGGAAAGGCTTATTCCTGCCCTCAAGGAACTTCCTGTCAAAGGCATGAATAAGAACAGAGAGCCTCCAGAACAGCTACTGGAATTGTTGTTCAGTCGCTAAGTCCTGTCTGAGTCTTTGAGGCCCCATGGACTGCAGCACGCTAGGCTTCCCTGTCTTTCACAATCTCCCGGAGCTTGCTCAAACGCATATCCACTGAGTTGGTGGTGCTATCTAACCATCTCATCCTCATCAGGGCCTTTTCCAATAAGTCAGCTCTTCGAATCAGGTAGCCTAAGTTTTGGAGCTTCGGCTTCAACATCAGTCCTTCCAATGAGTACACGGGGTTGATTTCCTTTAGGTTTGACTGAGTTGATCTCCTTGCTGTTCAAGGGACTCTCAAGAATCTTCTCCAGCACCACAATTTGAAAGCATCAATTCTTTGGTGCTCAGCCTTCTTTATGGTCCAGCTCTCACACCAACTCTCACATGACTGCTGGAAAGACCATAGCTTTGACTATGGTCTTTGTTGGCAAAGTGATGTCTAGGTTTTAAATACGCTGTCTAGGTTTGTCATAGCCTTCCTTCTAAGAAGCAAGCGTCTTCTAATTTTATGGCTTCAGTCACCATGCTGAGTGATTTTGGAGCCCCAGAAGAGAAAGTCTGTCACTGCCCACTGAATCGGCGGGCCCTGATCCAGCAAGACTGGAACCCTTATAAGAACAGGGGACACAGAGAGGAGGCCGTAGGGAGGCAGCGTTTCTTCCCGGCTCAGAGTTTTCCCCAGCATTTTTGTGGAGCCTGGCATCGAGAACACACCATTAAGCACCCCAGGAAATGCCCATACTCACCTGTGGGTAAGGAAGGCCCGGGAACTGAAGTCAGTATGTTGGGGGACGAGGTATGGTTTAAACTCTGTGTATCAATAAGCAGAATATATGGAATACTAGGAGATTAGAGTTGATAGAAGTTTTAGAAGTTGATGTGTTTTAGAAGTGTAATTATCTCATCATGTGGATTATATCTCTAGTCCAGAAGTACTCTATAATTTGTCAAAATGCATAGAACAGGTTAATGAGAGGAATGTGTGTATGTGTGTGTGTATGATATTAAGCTACACCATAAAATATGTTGAGACAATTTTTTCATTTTTGGTCACACCACTCGGCTTGCAGGATCTTACTTCTTTGACCGGGGATTGAACCTGGGCCCACGGCAATGGAAGCCTGAGTCCTAACCATTGGACCAGCAGAGAATTCCCATGTTAAGACAATTTTTGAACAGTAGCCTATTTAAAAAGATACACATACACACACATATAATCAGGAATTTGATAAAATGATAAGATTTCATCAACAACCACCCGACCTTCAGCAACCATTCATTAACGGTTTGCTCCATGCCCAGCACTGCTCTGGGCGTTGGGAATGCGGTGGAGACTGAGGCAGAGAGGGCGCCTGTCTTCATGAAACTTATGTTCTAGGCAGAGCAGAGAGACAGCCAACAAATAAATAAAGAATGGACAGGCTGTAGTGATAAGTGCTGTAGCGGTTATAAGACACGGTCTTGGCTCCTTCATTCACTGGACAAATATTTTTTGAGCTCTGACTGTATGCCAGGTACTGCCCTGGGCCTTGGTGACCTGGTGGAGATGGGACAGAACAGCTCCCTGACCTCGTGGGGATGCGGCAAACCCACGAGTAGGTGTAACAGCTGCAGATGACCAGCTGCTACGAAGGAAGGAAGTGGGGTGATTATCTTGGAGCAATAGAAGGAGTGGCTTGGAAGGGGTGGATGGAGGGGTGGACAACTTAGATGCTTCTCAGAGCAAGGGCGGCGTGTGCCGTCTTAGCTCCCGGACCAGGGATCCAAGTCACATCCAGGGGTCTTAACCACTGGACCACCAGGGACGTCCCCGGCTCCTCTGCTTTTAACCCTCACTGGCTGGTGGCAGACAGGCAGAACTTCAAGCCTCTTTTCTGGTTGGTGGGTGCTCCCTGGGGCCCCTGCCTCGCCACAGAAGGCTTTGTGAAGACAGTCTCTGAGTATTTGATGGCCTCCCAGGCTGACCACAGTGGTTCCTGAGCAACGGTTCTAACACATACTCAGCCCATGGAAGAGGTGTGCGCTATTTACTCCACGGCGCCGAGGGGGCCCCGGGGGGCTAATTGCCTTCATTGTATAAATCCACGCTTAGAGAAGGTGGGCGCTCGCCGATTATTCCCTCAGCCGGCTGAAATGCTTCTCTGTGGCTGTTAGCGTCAGTGGTGAAAATCACACACACCACTTTGTAAAGTAGGCGATTTTTTTCACCCGATAGATCATAATAGCTCTCCAGAGTTGTTAAGGCCTAAGCAGTCCATTGAGAGCTTGTGGAGCTGGTGGCGGGGCAGTAGAGGGGGAGTCGGGGAGTGAGAAAGGGAGTCTCATCTTTTCACTCCTTCCAGACAGCCCGCACAAGACAAACTGGCAGGCATTTTTTTTTTTAATTTTTGGCTGTGCTGCATGGCCGGTGGGATCTTAATTCTCCAACCAGGGATCGAAGCTGTGCTCCCTGTATTGAAAGCCTGGAATCTTAGCCACTGGACCACCAGGAAGGTCCTTTCTTTTTTTTTTTTTTGGTTACTTCGGTGGCAGGCACTTTTACTGGCACGCCAGTCTTAACTCCATCTGCACTTCAGGGGCTGGTAAATATCACTGGATCCTTTTCTGTATTTCCATGCACAGCTCTCTGGCTGGCGCCTGACTCCCGATCTTCTCAGTAAACCCTTTGTAGTGTGTGTCAAGAGCAGGAAGGGCCAAACATCGTTGAGGCCTGCAGCCAGTTCCCTCTGCTTTGAGGTCCAACTCAAGACCCATCTCTGTGAAATACCGTCATCCTCAAGGCTCCGCTTTCCTCTGAATCCTGAGGATGGTGACGGTGCCAGCAGTGGAGACAAGGATGACGGTTATGACAAGGATGACGACAGCCGGCACCCGCTGGGCCCTTTGTGAGAGCCTAGAGCCACTGAGCCCTAAATCCTCTGTCCGTGCTGGTCAATGTAATAGTAACACAACAGCGCACCAAGCCGCGTGATGTTGTTCCCGTTAATTAGACCAGGAAGCGGAGGCAGGACAGGCTCAGTGACCGCCCTGGCCACATGGCTACTCAGACACAGAGTGAGGAGCTCCATCCAGGCCACAGGCCTTAGAAACTCAGCCTAGAACCCTGCCGGCAGGCTGCCTCACTGAGGTCCTGGTCTTGCCCTTGTTCCTCTGCTGGGGTTATCAGCTAACCGGCTCCACTGCCGTGCTCCTTCACTTCTCAAAGCCGAGTCATCTTAGTCTTTGTAGTTCCGAAGCGTACACAGTAAGTGCTCAATTATCATCAATCAGCTGGCCAAGACTCTGACGGGCAGATGGTGAGAGGCTTTCATTTCACAGAAGCAGGCCCTCGGCTGGCCCTTTCATCCTAAGGGGGAACACCATGGCCCTGACCCAGGCCCCGGGGGTGTCCGAAATCCAGAGATGCCTGGATGAGGGGGGACAGAGAGGAGGGACACTCCCAGGGGAGCATGGGCAGGAGGGGCTGGTCCTGGGAGGAGAACTCTGAGGGTGGGGAAGAGGCAAGGCCCAGTCTCCAAGGTCTGGTGGGGAGCTGCAGGGCTGGCGGGACCCCTGCAGAGTCCAGTCTGGTCTGGGTCAGCTGGCCGGGCTGTTAGCCTGACTTGTCCTCAGGTGTCAGCAGCCTGGAGGGCAGGAGGAGCCCTGGGAGCAGGAGACCAGGAAACATGGCTCGAGGAGGCGGCCAGGCCGCCCACCCAGCTTTTGAAAGCAGTAGGCCCCACCTAGTAGGGTGCAGGGGTGCTTTGGAGCTCCGGTCTTAGGGCAGAGCCCAGGCAACGGCTCCGACGCCCACGCGGACTAGAGGAGGCGCAGAGGGGCCCTGGCCCCGCCCTCTGATGGGCTGTGGGAGGCAGGTCAGCCACAGTGCCTGGCGCAACAAAGTAGGTGCTTGGGGCTTGCTGAATGAATGCAGGAATGAATGGGCCAGAGCCGCGCTCTTCTGCACGAAGCAGGTCCACTCTGTCATCCTGAACCTGGGGGCAGGAAAGGAAGGACCGTGTTCACATGACTCAGCAGGTGGCCTGCAGCGGACCTGGGGGGCCACAAGGGTCTTTCTCAAAGGGTGACCTATGGGCGCACCGCCCTGGAATGTGGGAGGGGCCCAGGAATCTGCTGTAGCAAAGTCTGTAGGTGATTCTTATATGGAAGACCGGGCCTGATGATTAAGAGAAAAAACAAAACAGAGAATGAAGTGTTCCTGTGAACTCAGAGCAAAACAATGGCTTTGGTCTAAGATGGCTCAGGGTGACTGAGTAACGCGACACTCTCTTTTTAAAAAAATATTTACTTATTTGGCTGCCTTGGGTCTTACTTGCAGCACCTGGGAGGTTTGGTTGTGGCACACGGACTCTCTAGTTGGGGCGCAAAGGTCAGTAGTTGGGGTGCGAGGCCTTAGTTGCTCCATGGAATGTGGGATCTTAGGTCCCTGACCAGAACCCACGGCCCCTTCATTGGAAGGCAGGTTCTTAACCACTGGACCACCAGGGAAGTCCCAAACCTTGCTTTTTTGTTTTTTTTTTTTAAGTAAACAATTGTATATGTTAAAGAAGTATAGCTCCCTGTCTTGATATGTATATGAGCAGTGAAATCATTATTATAGCCAAGCTAATTAACATACCCATCCATCTCGTAACACATTTAGCAGGTTTTGTAGCAAGGCACCTGGAGTCTACTGTCCTAGCAGATTTCCAGTGTATCATTCAGTGTTGTTAACTATAGTCACCATGCTATACGTCAGACCTCAAGATACTGTGGACGATGAATACTAACACGTTAGCTATATCAACGAACACATTGCAACAGCATCAGCTGGACAGTTAAAGTCAACGAACTCTGAACACAAATTTTTATGAGGCCACATTTGTACAAGTGCGTTTTTTAAAAATTTTTTTATTAGAGTATAGTTGATTTTGCAATGTTGTGTTGGTTTCAGGTGTAGAGCAAAGTGAATCAGTTATAGGTATACCTGTAGCCACTTTTATTTTTTTGGAGAGCAGGGTTGACGTATATACACCAAGGCGTGTGGAATAGACAGCTAGCAGGAAGCTGCTACATAGCTCAGGGAGCTCAGCTTGATGGCCCAGGGTGGGGTGGTGGGGCGCGGGGTGGGAGGGAGGCCCGAGGGGACGGGACCGTGTAGACATAGAGCTAATTCCCTTTGTTGTACAGCATAAACTAACACAGCGATGTAAAGCCATTATGCGTCTATAAAAAATAAGTTAAAAAAGATTCTTTCCCTTTGTAGGTCATCAGCTAGTTGTGCATGTTTAATTTCTTAAAGAACTGCTACACCTAACTCTCTTTCTCCCTTCTCAGTAAAATGCTTTGCTTAAATGTAAGTTCCTATCTTTCCTCACCTCTCACCTCCTTGGTGACAGTTCTGTGGCCACCTCCACCCGCGGGGCCCCTCCTCTGAGCACTTCTCTCTGTGTCCAAAACTCCAGTCGCCTTGAACCGAGTCAGTTTCGTCCTCCCCGGCGTCCCAAAACTCTGGCTCATACCTCTCCCTGTCACTAGATGGCGCGTGAGAGTAATTTTTTTTTTTCTTTCCCCTGGAGAGCAAGACCTTGTTTGTATCCTTCTCTTTGGGGTGGACAGTCCCGTGCCAGGGGTGGGGGCTACTCTGCAGTGTCCCCTCTCTAGGCTCATGCTGACCAGAAAGCTGACAGCATTTTTGAGCATCTAATGTCCTTAGCTGGAGCAGCCATCACGGGGCGGCTGGCAGATGGCCTGGAGAGAACTGAGAGCCACACAATATGCACAGCGGAATCAAAAGTCAGGGGCATCCGTGCACCCCCTGGCTTTGGCTTCTAGCCCAGACGGCCTCAGTGGGTGGACCTGGTGGGAGCTGGGGGGCGGTGGGTGAGCTGGAGAGCCGCTTGGGGGTGGGGGGAAGAGGAGGGGAGGTGGGTAAAGGTAGACAGCCTCCATTTGTCTCCTCGGGCGCCTAAACTGAATACCTAAGCCTGGGGTCTTACATAACTGACATGTGTTTCTCACGTCTGCACGTGTGAGATCAGGGTGTGAGCAGGGCTGGGTTCTCCTCCTGGCTTGAAGACAGCCGCCTTCTTGCTATATCCCATCATGGCATCTGTCTGCAAGCCAAGAATGAAGTCTGTCCTTCCACCCTCCCTCTCTCCCTTCCTTCCTCTCCCTCGTTTTGTTCCTCTCTTCAGTCTCTCCAAACTCAGCAGAGTATATACATTAAATCTATGTGCAGTTAATATGTCCAGATTGGGGTCTATGTCAATTATATTTCAAAAAGCTGTTAAAAACTGTATTTTTGACATTTTTTGTTTGCTCTGCTTTCTCTTCTCTTACACTTGTGGCTTTATACATTTTTAAAATAATTACCATTTCGAGGTATGATTTATGTACAATAACCTGCGCCTGTTTAAATGATAGGATTTGATGAGTTTTGATAGACGTCTGCACCTGTGAAACTGCTACTGCACCAAAGAGGCAGAACATTTCTACCCCGATGTCCTGGTCCCTCCCTCTCCTCTCTGCCCTCCACTCTCCAGGCTGCCTTCTGTCACTAAAAAGTTTGTTTGCATTTTTTAGAGTTGCCGGCAAATAGGTTCTCAGAAAGTTAAACACACACCCGAGTGCCTACCTAGTAAACTACAACAAGAGCCCTTTTGTGTCTGGGTTCTTCCACTCAGCAGAATGATTTTGAGATTCGTTCATGATTTTGTATCGGTAATCAATTTCTTTTAGCATCTCAGTGTGATTCCGGTGTATGGACATACCATGATTTGATTATCCTTTTGCCCACTGGTGGACCCTTAGGTCGTTTTCAGTTTGGGGCTATAAAGCCACTCTAAACGTTCGTGTGCAAGTCTGTGTGAACAGATGCTTCCATTTCTCTCAGGTTAGTGCCTAGATGTGAAAGTCCTGGGCGGTTTGGGGTGTGTGCTTAACAAGATACTGCCGAGCAGCTCTGTCTGACACTCCCACCAGCCATGTGTGAGTGATTCACTTCTGCTGCATTCTCTCCAACTTGTGGTGTTGGGTCTTACATTTAAATAAAAATTTTAGCCATTCTCACGTATGGATGGCATCACAGACTCAATGGACATGAATGTGAGGGAACTCCAGGAGACAGTGAGGGACAGGGAAGCCTGGCTTGCTGCAGCCCATGTTATCGTTCAGAGTCGGACGTGACTTAGCGACTGAACAACAACCACAGATGTGTGTGTAGCGGTATGATTACTACTGTGATCTTAATTTGCGTTTCTCTGATGACTAATGTTGTTGAGCGTCTTTTCCTGTGTCTATTCATACATGTTCTCTTGTGAAGTCGTGAGCTTTTTCCTGATCCCTTTAGCTGGTTGTACCGTTTTTTCCCCTTAAATTCCTGTCACGGGGTACAAGTGAAAGGGTTACCCCAGACGAGAACTGTCTCAGAGGCAGGAAGCGGTTCTTATCACCCGTGTGTGGCTTGCTCTGCCCTGCACAACCGTCCTGTAGGGGTTCTATGAGGTTGTTTTCAGCTGTGTGACGTGTCCCCAGCTCCCAAGACTCCACGCTGCTCGGGAAGCGTGGGAAAGGCTGACCCTGCACTCTCCCAACTGAAGAGACACATTAAGAAAATCGCTCTCTCTCCAGAGGTGAACATGAACATTAGCCAAAGCCATTCCGAGCTCCCTACTTCTCTGGAGCCAGTTGGGAAGAGAAGAGTAATGTATCTGGAAGACACATGACATGTAAAGATCTGAAAGGAGATGGAGGAATGGACAAAGAAGATGTGGTTTACACACACATTTATACACAGTGGAATATTACTCAGCCATGAAAATGAAATCATGCCGTTTGCAGCAACATAGATGGATCTAGAGATTATCATTCTAAGTTAAGTAAGTCAGACAGAGACCAATATCACACGGTATTGCTTATGTGTGGAATCTAAAAAAAATGGTACAAATGAGCCTATTTTTAAAAGCAGAAATAGAGTCACAGGTGTAGAAAACAAGTTTATGGTTGCCGGGGGATTGGGGGGAGACATAAACTGAAACCCTGGGACTGACATATACAGTACTATACATAAACAGAAACAAATGAGGGCCTACCGCAAAGCACAAGGGACTCCGCTTGGTCCTCTGTAATGACCTATGTGAGAAGGAAGTCTAAAAGAGGGCATATGTGTGTGACCGATTCACCCTTCTCTACAGCAGAAGCTAACACAACATGGTAAATCAACTACACGCCAATACATTAAAAAAAAAGAAGATCCAAAAGGAAATGCCCATGGCCTATTTGTTCTTAACTTCACAAGATCTAAGCATTGATCATATTAGTATGTGAGGGTCCTGTGTTGGTGATACTCCAGGGCCCTGCTTACAACCTGGCCTTTATGATTAATAATTTTTCAAAACATTTTCATGAAGCTGATCTAGCTACAGGAAAAACCACTGTTATGCAACATCGCGGCAAAGTGCTGTTTTTGCTACAGATGAATAACTGAAGACTGCTCCTTTTTGGGCTAAAGCCCTTTCTTCCAGTTTAACTTTTTATTTTTATTCAATTTTTTTTCTTTTTTATACAGTTTTAAAAGGTTATTCCGTTTACAGTTACTACAAAATATTGGCTGCATTCACCACATTGCACAATATGTTCCTATAGCCTATTTATACCCAATAGTTTGTGTCTCCCACCCCCCCATCCCTATGTAGCCCCTCCCTCTCACATTGGTATCCACTAGCTTGTTCTCTATATCTGTGTCTGCTGCTTTTTGTTCCATTTACTAGTTTGCTGTGTTTTTTAAAATTCCACATGTAAGTGATAATGCATAGTATTTGTCCCTCTCTGTCTGACTTATTTCACCTAGCATAATTCCCTCTGAGTCTATCCACGTTGCTGCAAATGGCAAAGTTTCGTTCTTTTTTAATGGCTGAGTAAGACTCCATTGTGTGTATCCATTCGTCTGTCAGCAGACACCCAGGTTGCTTCTACATCTCAGCAGTTATAAATAATGCTGCTGTGAACACTCACTGGGGTGTGTGTGTCTTTACAAATTAGTGTTTTCATTTCTCTCAGATATATACCCAGGAGTGGACTTGCTGGGTCAAATGGCAATTCTATTTTTAGTGCTTTAGAAACCTTCGCATGGTTTTCCACAGTAGCCGCACCAACTTCCGTTCCCAACACAGTGTTCGAGGGCTCCCTTTTCTCCAGGTTCCCCCAACGCTTGTTATGTGCGTTCCTTTTAACAATAGCCATTCTGACAGGTGTGAGGTGATACCTCTTTGTAGATTTGATTTGCGTTTCCCTGCTGATCAGTGATGCTGAGCATCTGTTCATGAGTCTATTGGTCATTTGCATTTCTTCTTTGAAAAAATATCTATTCCGTTCTTCTGCCATTTTTAAAATCACTTTTTAAAAAAAAAATCTAGTGATTCATTCCCGGTTGCGCGGGGTCTGTGTTGCCGCACGTGGACTTTCCTGGTTGCGCTGAGTGGGGGCTGCCCTTGCTTGCAGTGCTCCGGCCGCCCACTGTGCTGGCTTCTCTTCTTGCGGAGCACAGACGCCAGGTTCTGGCGCTCAGGAGTTGTGGCACGCGGGCTTTCGTTGCTCCCCAGCGTGTGGAATCTTCCTGAGCCAGGGATCAAACCTGTGTCCCCTGCACGGGTCGGTGGATCCACAGGCAAGTCTCAGGTTGCTTGTGCTTTTGAGGTTGAGTTATATGAGCTGTTTCCATATGTTAATGACAACCCCTTATCTTCATATTATTTGCAAATATTTTCTCCCGTCCAGTAGGTTGTCTTTTTGGCTTGCTGATGGCTTCTTTTGCTGTGGGAAAGATTTTAAGTTTACTTAGCTACCCCAGTTTAACATTTTATGTGGAAACTGTCCTAAAGCAGAAGATATGCTTCTTTTCATTCCTTTTTTTAAAAATTGTGATAAAATGCACATAACCTCAGATTTAGCATTTTAACCATTTTTAAATGTACAATTCAGTCCATTCACATTGTTGTTCAACCATCCCCACCATCTGTCTCCGGAACTTTTTCATTTTTCCAAAACTCTGTCCCCAGTAAACACTAACCCACCTCTCTCCCCCACCCCTGGTACCCAGCATTCTACTTTCCATTGCTATAAATTTGAGGGACCTCATGTAAATGGAAGCATATAGTGTGTTTGTCTTTAGTGGGCGGCTTATTTCACCAAGCATATGTTCTCAAAGTTCATCCTCGTTGTAGCGTGCATCAAAATTCCCTTCCTTTTAGAAGCCACATTTTCTTTCTTCATTCATCTGATGAACACATGGGTTGTTCCCACCTTTGGTAATGGTGAATAATACTGCTATGAACATGGGCTTACAAATAACTAAGTCCTGCTCTCAGTTCTTTTGGGTGTATGTTCAGAAGTAGAATTACTGCATCATGTGGTAATTCTTTGCTTAATTTTTTGAGGAATCACCATACTGTTTTCCGTATTGGCTCAGCCATTTGACATTCCCATACTTTCTTTCATTCTTAAACAGAACATCCTGGGTAGGACCTGGTCAGCACCCTGGAGTCCTAATCATGCATCTTCTTGAAAAGGCTGAGTAAGCAGGGACTCTTTCTCCCAGACTCGGCTCAGGCATCTCTTTTCTGTCGAGTGTGTCCTATTCCATTGCTCTCTGCTCATCTCGGATCTCCATCATAACTGTCTGTCTGTAAGTCTGTCTCCCCAGCTTGGGGCCAGGCCAGTTGGAGTCTCTTCATGAGGCTCCCCAGCTGCTTCGTTATAGGACTCACAAGGATTTTTTTTTAAACAATAAGGCCCCTATCTCTCTTGTTGTCATTTACAAGTTAAAGAACTTTAAAATTAGAAGGGGGACTTCCCTGGTGAGCCAGGGATTAAGAATCCACCCGCCAGTGCAGAGGACACGGAGTTGATCCCTGGTCTGGGACGTTCCCACATGCCCAGCGGCAACTAAGCCGTGTTCACAACCACTGAAACCCGGGCACCCTAGAGCCCGTGCTCAAGACAAGTCTCAGAGATGAGACGCCTGCGCACCGCAGCAGGGAAAAGCCCCTGCGGCCACGAAGACCCCGCACAGCCAAAACTTTGAAAATAAATAAGTAAATCTAAAAAAATTAGAAGGAATCTTAGAAATAAATTTTAATACACTCCCCACTTCTGTTGATCGGGGAACTGAGGCCAGAGCAGCTAAGCAGCCTGTCATTGCACCACTCAGCGAGCTTCTGGCTGGCATCTTCGCCGTTCCTCCCAACCCTGCCCTCTTTGATCGCTGTCACCAGCTGGGTTGAGTGGCTTCTCTCCGTAAGAATCCCATGGACAGAGGAGCCTGGCGGGCTACGGTCCATGGGGTCGCAAAGAGTCAGACACGAGGGAAGTGACTTGGCACGCCCTCTTTCCTTACAATGCGCTGTGAGAACAGATCCCTGTTGCTCCTCCAGCCCTGCTCCCCCAGCGTCCCCTTTGCCTCTGGCCCCTTGCATGCCCGCTCTTTGGAAGGGTCATCCACCAGCTTCTTGCTTGCCTGATAAGACACCTCGAGAGAGCTTCTCAGGGCCGACCCCTAGGCCAGACCCCTGCCACGGAAGGGAGACAGCTAGTTTCCTCAGCGTCACTGTGCAGTGAGGGGCTGGACACATGGCCCCAGAGGCTTGTCAGCATCTGATCTGCCACCCGATTCCAGTTTAGGGGACACACACTGGGCCAGACCCGCACCTGCCCTGGTGGGGAGACAGACTTACAGACAGACAGTTATGATGGAGACCAGAGATGAGCAGAGGGCAGTGGAACAGGAAACTCGATGGAAAGGAGATGCCCGAGCTGAGTCTGGGGGTGCAGGCAGGAGCCACCCGGGGGAGAGAGTTGCTTTTCCAGTGATCCATCTTGCTCTAGGTCTTAACACCCGTGAGAATGATGAAATGCCTGGCTCCTAGCTCTTCTAGCTCAGCCCACAGCCTCCACGCCTCGGAGGACCAGTTAACTGGTCCCTGGCACCTGGGATTCTGCGAAGATGCTCAGCAGTATCTCTGAGGGTGGATCTTGACATTTGGCCATATTCATGGTGTGAGTGGTGATGGTGGGGGGGTAGTGCCTGTTTCATGTTGTTCACAAGAAAGAAGAGATCACTACCACCACTTGCATTCAAATGCCTCCCCTTCTGCCATCTCACGCGGATCTCTGAGAACAGCGAGTGGGAGAAAGTGGAGCTGCAGAAAGAGCAGGATTGGCCTGGAGAATAGTGACCCACAGCACAGTCCTAAGCATGTCAAGGGGCCCTGCGGGTTTAGGGAGAACAAGTCCCGTTCGCATCACTTGGGGTGGTTGCCAGCACCAGGCAGAGCCGCGGATGGGGCTGAGCGCTCATTGAGAGATTCTGTTCTTAAAGACTGTGTGTGCGCGCTCCGTTGTGTCCAACTCTCTGTGACCCCATGGACTGTACCCCCCCAGGCTCCTCTGTCCATGGGATTCCCCAGCAAGAATACTGGAGTGGGTTGACATTCCTCCAGGGGATCTTCCCGACCCAGGGATCGAACTCAAGTCTCTTGCCTCTCTTGCTTTGGCAGGCAGGTTCTTTACCACTAG
Source organism: Muntiacus reevesi (assembly GCF_963930625.1). NCBI lineage: Eukaryota > Metazoa > Chordata > Mammalia > Artiodactyla > Cervidae > Muntiacus > Muntiacus reevesi. The sequence goes on along the minus strand of NC_089249.1, from coordinate 59,023,640 downwards.
CACCACCTGGACTGTGCTTTGCTTAAAGGCATAAACAAGGACTTAGAATTTACCGAGCAGGAGAATCTTGGTTCCAAAACAAGAAGTGAACATTCTAGTATTAGAACACATGCATCGTGTGTGTGTGTGTGTGTGTGTGTGTGTGTGTGTGTGTGTGTATAAAGTCACTAAAGAGCTTGGGGCAGGGTAGATGGACATTTTCTTTGAATCAAATCATGAAGGATCATGGATGGTTCTTCAGTGAGACTATTATTCATGGCTCGTTGTGAATAAATGTTTACAATTTTCTTTTCAGAGTTTGGATCCAGTCATTCTGAGAAAATCCTTTTGTCATCGCACAAAGCTTGGGATTAAAGACTCCATCCGCGGATTATTTTCTGCATATGGCTAGACCGGATTATGGTGCCAGAGGGGGTGAGCCAAGTAAACAACACTTTCTCCAGGATGTGGCTCCGATGAGGGGGGTGTGTGCTGAGGCTGCTGCGTGTTGGTCCACGGGGCCTGGGCCACTGGTTTTGCTCTGATCTCTGGTGTTTAGCAGAGAGAGCAGATGGCTTTTCAAATCCATCTCCTGCTCCCATTCTCACTACTAAGCTTCAAATAGTCTTAATCCCTATAATTGGATTAAGGCAACCTGGGATTTCTAGAGGCCCTAGGTGCCTACCAGAAGCAAAAGTAAATCCTCTGTGGAGGAATACATCATTTTAGCTCCAAATTATTTCTATAATTTTTCATACAGAACGATCGAGTCTGACACTCAATCAAAAATAACACAGCATCAAGGAAGGAAGACCATATGATCAAATCCCAAGAGAAACAATAAGCAATAGAAACAGATTCACAAAGATTCCAGGTAATGGAAAGAACAGACAGAAAGTTTAAAAATAACCATGTTTTGAATGTGTTTGAAGACTTAAGAGAAATGAATGTTAGATTACTAGAAACTGTAAGAAAGAATAAAATTGAAATTCTGGTTCTGACAACAGCCCCAATTCTCTATCTATACAGTAACTGAGATTAAAAATGAAAGGGTTTAGCAGCAGGATGGACTTTGCCAGAGAGAGATTTGGTGAACTGAAAAATAGGTCACACCCAGAATAAAGGATGGAGAGTCAAAAGAACGGGACATACATAACAAAAAGAAATTCTACTGCAGGAAGAAAAGCACATCCAGAAATATAAGAAAAATGCAGGACCCCGAGGATTTCTCAAAGAGAAGTAACAACCGACTTCTCTACAGGCACAATGGAAACCAGAAGACCACAGGATTGATATCTAAGGTGCTACAAGATAATAAGTGTCAGTCTAAAACAATATCTTTGAATATAACCTTCAAGAATGATGGTAAAATAAAGATGTTTTCAAACATACAGAAACGGAGATAATTTATCAGCAGAATATATTAAAGAAAATACGAAAAGGTGAGACTTAAAAAAGAACAGTGATGCTGATGAACCCGTGGTGATGCTGAAAAGGAAAAAAGGCATGAATCCCCAGTGTCAGGAATGAAAACGGGGATCGTAGAGGCTGTGATGAACAAAGTGCCAATAAATGTGGGCATGTAGAAGAAAAATTCCTAGAAATATACAGTTTATGAAAATTGACAGAGGAAGAAATAGAAAATATGAATAATCCTTTAAACAATTTGCTATTCAAGTCCTCTAGGTAAAGAAAATATTATGCTCAGAAAGCTTTCATAACCAAATATAAAAGAAGAAATAAAGTCAATATTTCACTGATATCTTTCTGAGGGTTGTCACACCCAGTCTGAACGATTCAGCAGTGATTAGAATTAAGTTCATGTTTCTTAGTTTGGTGTATGAAGCTTAAGATTTGACTTCTGTTTACTTTTCTTTTTAAGTGCTTTTGTTTTTACTTTTTAAAAATTTTTAAATTTACTTAAAAAAATTTTTTTTACTTTTTTTCACTTTTTAAGCTTTTTTTTTAAAGTGCTTCTTGTTTTATTTACTTTAAAATATTTACTCACTTATTTTTAGCATTTATTCATTTGACTGTGTCCTGTGGGATCTCTCACTGCAGCGCACAGAGCTTCTAGTTGTCGTGTGTAGGCTCAGTTGCTCTGCAGCATGTGGGATCTTCCCGGACCCGGGATCAAACCTGTGACCCTGCATTGGCAGATGGATTCGTCACCGCTGAGCCACTATGGAAGCCCCTGGACTTTAGCCTTAAATGTGGCGGAGTAGGTTGTGTTCTGTAAGTAAATTTTAGGCCAAACAGGTGAAAAAGATTTGTACAGCTGGGCTGAACCCTCCACACCTGCGGACAGGTGACATGAGCCGTGTGGGCCATCTGAAATCGTCTGGGAGGCACATCACAGGAAGGAATACTCAGGTTAAAATAATGCGAATCTTTATCTTATTTAACCCAGCACTTCCAAAATATTACCCAGTCAACATGTAATCCACACAGAAGTGATGAAGGAGATACTTTACATTCTCTCTGTCATGCTTGCCGAGTCCTGCAATGCGGCAGTGATTGGCGACAAAGGCGTCTCGGACCCAGCTGTTACTAGATGGGACGAGAGAACACAGAAGTGAAAGTCCACACGCTGACGGGGGCGTCCAGCCCCAGGCCAAACACCAGCGACGCCTGTCCCCAGGGAGCCAGCATCACGAGCCTTGTGGGCGACTCAGAGGCGTGGCTGGGTGAGCGGGCAGTGCTGCAGGCCCCCCTTGGACCTGGGGACCGAAGGCCCTGAGTTCTTGTCTTGTTACTCAACCAGCACTTGCTGAGCCCTACTGATGCAAAGCACTCCGTGCACCACACTTGCGTGTCAGCGGTCCTTCCTTGTTAGATATCGAGTCTCTAGTTTTGTCTCTTCCACTCTCCTGTCGATGCTATGATGGTCCTAACGTAGCTTCCTTTCTGTATTCTTTTTAAACTGAAGCATAGTTGACTTATAGTGTTGTGCTAATTACTGTTGTACAGTAAAGTGACTCACTTATATATATATACACACACAGTTTTTTATATTCTTTTACATTATGGTTTATCACAGAATAATAAATATGGTTCCTTGTGCTACACAGAAGGATCTTGCTGTCTACTCATCCTACACGTGATAGCTTAGACCTGCTGATCCCAAACTCCCCGTCCGTTTCTCCACTCTCCCCCTCCCCCTCGGCAACCACTAGCCTGTTCTCTGTCTGTGCGTCTGCTTCGGTTTCATCGACATGTTCATTTGCGTGTATTTCAGATTCCACATGTATGTGGTATCATGTATTTGTCTTCCTCTTTCTGACTTCCCTTAATACGGTCATCTCTAGGCCCACCCATGTTATCGCAAATAGCATCATGCCATTCTTTTTTATGGCTGAGTAGTATTCTAGTTGAGGATCAAAATGAGTAAATATATCTAAAGTGCCAGAACGTACCTGGTGCATAGTAAGTGCTTTAAAATACCAATTAATACGTCTCAGTCAAATTAACAGCATCTCCTTAGAGACAGACCCTGCTCTAGGTGGGGAGGGGGTGCACGCATCAGGGAACCAACCACCTCCCGGGGCCTGAGGGCCGCTGTCGGAACCGGCTTGAGCCAGCTCGTCTCGGCTGCCCCTCCTCACTGTCCTCCCTGGAGGTGGGCCCTTCCCGGGGCCCTCCGCTTCCCGAACTGCTCCACAACCACCCAGGTGCCCTGGCCGGAAGGCTGCCAGCACCCTTCCCTTACCTGCTCCCTGGCCGGTCTGCCCCCAGCTCTGTGACAATATGGTGTCCTTCACCTCTCCCCATCCTTCCCTCCCACTGTTAATGTCTTAGTATAAGGACCTCAGCATCTGTAAGGATCCTGTTAAAGGTCTGTTTAGTCAAAGCTATGATTTTTTCAGTAGTCATGTATGGATGTGAGAACGACCATAAAGAAGGCTGAATGCCACAGAATTGATGCTTGCGAACTGTGGAGCTGGAGAAGACTCCTGAGAGTCCCTTGGACATCAAGCCAGTCATTCCTAAAGGAGATCCACCCTGAATATTCATTGCAAGGACTGAGGCTGAAGCTGAAGCTCCAAAACTTTGGACCCCCTGATTTGAAGAACCAACTCATTGAAAAAGACCCTGATCCTGGGAAAGATTGAAGGTTGGAGGAGAATGGGGCAGAGGAAGAGATAGTTAGATAGCATCACCAACTTAATGGACATGAATTTGAGCAAACTCCGGGAGACAGTGAAGGACAGAAGAGCCTAGCGTGCTGCAGCCCGTGGGGTTGCAAAGAGTCGGACACAACTTAGTGACTGAACAACAACAGACCTGTAAGGACCCCACTGTGTGTAAGGTTTCCATTATCTGCAAGGACCCTGTCATCTGTAAGAACCCCATCAAGCCTTGCCTAAACCAGTTCCACAGCCTCCCAGCTGGTCTGATCACCCCAACCCTCTGCCAATCCTTGTTCTGGAAGAAACTTTCTTAACCACAAATTCTCTCTGTCTGCAGGAGAAACAACAGCCCCACTCTCGTCTGCAAGGTGTGGGCAGCCCTCCACGTGGCTCCTCTGGCCATCCTGCCCTGGCTGTGGCCTTGCCCGCCTGCCCTTGGGGAGGGAGGACCAAGGCACTAAGGTGTTCTCAGGGGGGCTGAGTGCCTCGGTCAGCTCTGGGCATCACAAGACCCTCAGACTCGGGGGCTCGAGTCAGCTACTCCTTCGTCCTATGGCTCAGCAGGGTGGTTCCATTCTTGGGGTCTTTTCACGCGTCAGCAGAAAGCGCCCGGCATGCAGTTTTGCTGACTCTGTCTGTCTCTCCGCCACCCCTTGGACCTAGACTGGACCCCTGGGCCGACTCCCCCCCGCTCTCCACGTGCTTAGCCTGGGCTCCCTCCTGGGAGTGAGACTCCCTCCCTGTCTGATTCTTTGCAAAGTGCTTATTGAAAATTTTAGAGGCAGATACCATGGGGGCCTGTGAGTCAGTTCTTAGAACAGGACGTGATCATCTCTTCTGGGAAGAAGGGTTTGCAGCCACTGCTGATTCCTGACTGAGTCACAGGCGCCTTTATCGGAGGTGGGAGGGCACGGCTTGGGTGCCCGTGAGCTGGGTGTGTGCGTCTGCTTCTTAACCTTCACCATCCACAGCCCCGTGCTCACTGCGCCCTTAGGATGAGCCAGTGGGCTGGGAAGGAAGCTCGGAGCCAACGTGACTAATAATTCCTAAATTCTCTAGGTGGCAATTATAGGGAATAAAGAGAAAGGCGTAATTTCAAAACTTTCTAACAGCATTGCTCTGGGTATCTCTGGTTATCTTCTTAACTCATTTTAAGAGCTCTAACTGTGTGCCAGGCAGGGCTGGGTTCTTTAGAAACATGATTTTATTTACTTCTACACAGCCTTGTGAGATGGACATGATTATTCACTCTGGGGCTCAGAGGGGTCACGCGATTTGACCAAAATCACACAACTACAATCAGTTAAGCCTAGATGGAAGCTCACGTCCAACTCCATTATGTGTGCAAGCTAACAGCAAAACAAGTGAGCAAGGATTACAAAACAAACAGACTCATGGATAGGACAAACAAGCGGCTGCCAGACGGAAGGATGGAAGGGGGTACGAAAAGGGGACAAAAAGGGTAGTCACGTGAGGTCACGAATGCTACGTAGCTGAGTCTCGTGATCACGTCACCATGTTTATTTATATGAAACCATCGGGGTGTCCACCTTAATTATATATACATTTTGCAATTAAAGCTCAGTAAAGCTGAACAAAGATTCTGAGCCCGTAAGTCACACAGACCTGGCTGAATCTTGGCTTCCGTCCTCACCAGTGGTGTGACCTTGGGCCAGCCACCATCTCTCGACTCAGTTTCCTAAGCTGAAAAGCAGGGGCAACAGTCACCTCCTTACAGGGTGACTTACAGGTGGTTACAGGAGTCGCGTGTGCGACTGCGTGTGAAGAGCTTTGCACAGTCCTTAACACGCAGTAAGTCCTTCTATAGGGTGTTCTTTCATTATGCTTGTTATGACGAGGAGGAGGACGATCAGAGTCTGGAAATACTTGGCTCGTATTTTTAACGCACGCCCACGATGTGTTACGTATCTTGTTCTCTTTCTCACTTTCTCACCTACCCTGGTGTTCGTTTCCGTCCACCCGTGAATACATCTCATCTGGCTGCTTTCCCGACGCCGAGTCATCCCCAGGATGTGCGTCCACTGTGCCCCCTCCCAGCCTTGGGTGGCCTTGACCCTGTGAGAACTCCGAAGACACGTGTCCTCTGAGGGGACTGGCTGCATCTCAGGCTAATACTTCTTTAACTGGAGACGCGGAGGTGTGAACTTTCCTTGGGGGTAGGTGGTGCAGCCCACCTCCCCCAGCACTGCCTGAAACCTTCTGTGTTCATTCTGTCCAACCCGTGGCCTTTTCCAGTTTCTGCCCCTGTAAAGGTGTGACGTGAACACTCTGTTATTGTAGTCTTTTTGATTACCAAGTCTCTTGAGCATCTTTTCCTCGCCTTGTTGACGGCTTGGGTTTCCTCTTCTGGAAATCCACGCTGCTTTCTGCAGGGTTGTTGTCTTGCTGAGCACTACATCTTTTTCAATGGACTAAATTATTCTTTTGATTTTGTCCTTTTCTTCTTATGTTTTGGCATCTAGATATTGTCTTCAGTCTCAAAAACATTCCACAGGCCATGAAAGCTCACAGGTCTTTTGGAACGATGCTGTTATTGCTGCTAGGATATATTTAACAGGCAACATTTATTGAGCACTTATAAGGTGTTGTTCTACATGCTCATATCATGCAGCCCTCAAGGCTCTACGATGAGGTAGGTGCTCTTACTATTACCTCTTATAATTGTTATCATTCCCCTGCACCACTTTCCAATGTGGCACGAGGCACAGTTCCTCACCACGGCCGCCATGGTGAGCAGAGTGAAGCCCCCGCCCAAGGGTATCCTCGCCTTAACCCCTAGACTTGTGCATACGCTGCTTTCCATAGCAAAAGGGACTTTGCAGGCGTGATTCAGTTAAGCATCTTGAGATGGAGAGATGATCCTGAATTATCCAGGTGGATCCAACGTCATCACAAGAGTCCTTACGGGGGGCGGGGGGAAGCAGGAGGGTCAGAGACAGAGAAGATGTGCTGAGAGAGACAGGGAGGGAGAGAAAGGAAGATTGGAAGATAGACGATTCTACGATTCTGGCTTTAAGAACAGCAAGAGTGGACTTCCCTGGTGGTCCAGCGGCTAAGACTCCGGGCTCCTAATTCTGCGGGACTCAGTTTGATCCCTGGTCAGGGAACTAGATCCCACATGCTGCAACTGAAGATCCTGCATGCTGTAACCAAGACCCAGCGCATTCAAATCAATAAATAAATACAAACGGAAAAGAATCTGCCTGCAATGCTGGAGACCCGGGTTCGATCCCTGGGTCAGGAAGATCCTCTGGAGAAGAGAATGGCTACTCACTCCAGTATTCTTGCCTGGAAAATTCCATGGACAGAGGAGCCTGACAGGCTATAGTACATGGGGTTGCAGACAGTCGGACATGACTGAGTGGCTAACACTTTCACTTTTTTCATAGTAAAAAGAACAGGAAGGGGCCATAAAGCAAGGAGTACACATGGCTTCTTCCAGATGCTGGGGAAAGGAAGGGGAAAGATTCTCCCAGAGAGCTTCTGAAGGAGTACAGACCTGCTCACACCTTGATTTGGGGACTTGCGACCTGGCTGGGCCTGTGATGCTGAGAAGGTGCCTCCAGGTGTGATTCGGGGCTCTGGGCACAGGCCACAGGGTTTGAGAGCCACTCACTAGGGACATCCCACTGATTCAAGATCTTCAGAAGTTGTTGTCATCGAGACCACGGCCACAACTGGCTCAGTGGAAAAATAGGGTATATTTTACCAAAAACAAATTTGAAGCGACCCGTTAGCTGAAATGCGTCTACCACAAGTCCTCTACTTACAAAAATGTGTTCGTAAGTCCAGTTTATTTGTAAGCTAAGCAAAGTTAGGTACCCAACTAATGCAATCGGCTACATAGTACTGTACTGTAATAGGTTTATAGTAGTTTTCACACAAATAATAATGCATTAAAAACAAAGACAAAACATAAAGCATTTTGAATCTTACAGTCCAGTATCTTGAAAAGATACAGGAATCCAGTACAACAGTTGGCACACAGGGGCTGGCATCAGGTGAACAGGCAAGAAGAGTTACTGACAGGAGGAGGGAGAAGAGGTGGGGGATGGTGGAGCTGAAGGACCCTCAGCACCAGGAGATGGAGGGCGAGCTGCCGTTTCCCTCCCGCCTGACACCGATGCACAGGTTCTGGTTCCTGGCTGGAACCCAGATGCACATTCGTATCTTTGAAAATTCACAACTTGAAGGTTTGTATGTAGGGGACTTACGGTATTCCACACACTGGGGGTTTTACACGCACGGGGACATCAAGGGTGCATTCATTCATTCTTTCACTCATTCTGTGCCTACTGTGTATGGGCCGTGGCTGGCCGGGAAACTCTGCCCTCCCTGAGCGTTCGGTCCAGAAGGGAGACAGACAGGGTCACACACACCAGTGTGGATTACAAGCTGACAGAGGGGCGGAGGAACCACGTGGGGTTATAGATGAGAGTCTGCTGGAGTGCCTGGATATTCAAGTCGTCCCCTGCCCGTGATGGTGCCAGGCACATAGCAGGGCCTCCAGGACCACTTGTAACAAAGCTGGCAGTGGGTTGGCAGCAGGAATGTGCCCCCCATAGGCTAGACCCTGGGGCCCGAAGCTGGGGGGACGGGGGCATCAGTCTTTTGACGCTCATCTCCACCACTTGTGTGTCTTTACCTCTCAGCCTCAGCCTCTTCATCCACAAAACGGGGACGATCACAGAGCCCACTCCGCCCCTCCTCCGCAGGATTGTTGTAAGGATTCATTGGGAAAAAACAATTAACTGTAGAAAGCCGCTTGTAGCACTTGCGAGTGGAGGGAGAGACCAGGCCTGAACCAAGCTGGGCAAAAGGTAGGAGGTTTGCAGAGGCCCGAGGTGGGGGTGGGGCGCCTGGGGTGCATGTCGGGGCATCCTCGTCCTCGGTGTTTGGGGAAGGTCTTCTGAAGTGTGACGTCAGCCGCAGTGGTCTCTTCCAAGGCCCTCCTGGGTCTTCAATAAGATCCTTCTGGCTGCAGTGGCCGGGACCAGATTGGATAGGGGGAGGGCAGGAGGGGGGGCGGCATGTACTGGGGGAGGGGCGGCCGTGGGGGTGGGGGCAGGCGGATCCCAGGGTCATTTAGGGCCGGTGGAGCCGAGGAGGGGACGGGAGGGGGTTTGTCACGATGACTCTGGCGTGAGTAACTGGGTGGGTGGCACTCCTTTTAACCGAGGTGGGAAGAGTAGGGGAGGAGGGAGCAGAAGTGATGGGCAGAAAACACGGAGCTTTTCGGGCAGTCTTGGAGACAATCCACAAAGCATAGAAAGAAGAGAGAACGGAGGGGAAGCTGTGGAGCTTCTGGGGTTCATGACTCAGGGGGGTGTGTCCTCAACCCCCACAAATGTGAGGGGCAGGGGGGAGGGGGGAGGAGTCCCAGCCCTATTCCAGAAGGACATCAAGGAGAACCTGTGAGGTTGCTCTTTGCGACCCCATGGACTGTAGCCTACCAGGCTCCTCCATCCATGGAATTTTCCAGGCAAGAGTACTGGAATGGGTTGCCATTTCCTTCTCCAGGAAAGTCTTCCCAACCCAGGGATCAAACCCAGGTCCCCACATTGCAGGCGGACGCTTTACCATCTGAGCCACCCGGGAAGCATCAAGGAGAAGAACACCTAATTGAGACTCTGTCCTGAGGCCACCGGAGGAAAGAGCAGGATTGTGGTCATGGAGAAGAGCTGGGAGGCGGGCAGGGACAGCTGTGTGTTTCTGATGGCCTCGTGCTTTGCTAAGGAACCACCTCAGCTCTGCGGAAGGTTCTAGAACTGTCCCGGTTCTAGAAACTGGACTGAACTCCTGCCTAGAGGCTCCCTTCCCTGAGCACTGCAGAGGTTCTCCTGGAAACCTGGGCAGCCCGCATGACTTCACCCCTTGTCCCCATGGAACCCCACAACTCTCGCCCAGGGCAGATTTTTCTTCTCTGGCTCCTCTCTGCCACTTCAAGGACACTGACCAGACTTACGCCCCCGACACCGGGAGGCGCTGCCAAGAAGGACCTTTTACAGCTGCTGCTGCCACCTGTCCCTGCAAAACCCGCCAAAGAGCGCCTTCCCCAGGGGGCGGGTGGGGGGTGGCCACCGTCTCAGAGGCTGGGCACTGAGGCCCCCTGCCCCCACCAGCTGGACGGGGTGGGGCTTCTGGATCCGCATCTTCAGGAGGCTCTGTGCTTCGTCCTCCTCCCTTCCCTCCTCCCTCCTCCCCTCCCTCCTCCCCTCCCTCCTCCCCTTCCTCCTCCCCTCCCTCCTCCCCCTTCCTCCCCTCCTCCCTCCTCCCCTTCCTCCCCTCCTCCCTCCTCCCCTCCCTCCTCCCTCCTCCCTCCTCCCCTCCCTCCTCCCTCCTCCCCTCCCTCCTCCCCTCCCTCCTCCCCTCCCTCCTCCCCTCCCTCCTCCCTCCTCCCCTCCCTCCTCCCCTCCCTCCTCCCCTCCCTCCTCCCTTCCCTCCTCCCTTCCCTCCTCCCTTCCCTCCTCCCTCTTCTTCCCCTCTCCTCCCCCTTCCTCCAACTCACTCCTCCTCCTTGCACCCTCCACACTCACTCTCACCCTGCTGACCATCCCCTTGGGGGGCAGGCCCCCAGCTCTCCTTCTGACCATTGTGACCGCGGCTCGGCCCCACCCCCCGACCCTCTCCCTCCCACCGACCTGCCCTCTCCCCTGAAATCCTCTTGCCCCCGCTGCCCCCCTGGATGCTGCCCCGGTTCTCCAGGCTACGATCAGGCAGAGACCAGGTCAGCGCCACGTCCTCGGGGACTGGAAGGGCTCCTGGCACATAGCGCTTGCTCAGTCAACACAGGTGGCTGCACGAATCTCTGCAAACAGCCGACAAGCCTGGAGCGACTAGACAATGAATCCAAAGCCACGTGGTTTATATCAGACGTGGTGGAACCAAACTATCTCTCTAGAAAGACAGAAAAAAAATTTAGCAGGGAGAGAGAAGACAAGGGAATGTATAAGCCCCTGAAATCAAATCAGTATTTGTGGAAACGTTTGGTTTGCCTGGGTTTGAGAAATGAGTTACAAAACTCTGTGCATTGTGTCAACATCTTCCATCATGACGTCTGCCGAGGATCCTGGACACGAGGAGTGAGGAACTCAGGAGGCGCCTACTGCTGTTGCTCACTCGGAGATTTCATCTCTTCCTCAGCGGGCGTGCAGGGCCACCGCATTAAGATCTGTTGCCTGGAAAAACTGCTGTCCTCGAGAAGATCAGAGCTGCTAAATTACATCCAAAATAAAAAATAAATGCTTAAAATAAAATAAAATAAATGCTTAGGGTAGGAGCCAATGGAGGCGGGGAGCCCTCTTGTGAGTTATGTGTGTGAGTCTTGACGTTTGGGGGTGGGCATCTGTTTTGAAAGGTTAGGAACCCATCTTTGCTATTTCTGGTTCTAGAGGAGGTTCCAATAGTGAGGGAGCCCGTGGCGGGTCTCCTGAGGCCAGGGGTCCCTAGGGGTTGGCTTGGCCTCGAGCCTGCGTTGGGAGGCCTGGCTCCGGCCCTGTCCTCATGGGCCCCTGGAGGAGGAGCGCGTGCCTGTCTTCAGCTGCAGCGGAGCCAGCCCGGGGAGTCGGGAGTAACCAGCCCCAGGCCGTGGGCAGGCTTTCTGCTGGCTTCTGAGCTGCCCACAGTGACTAAGAATGACGCTTGAAAATAGCAGCTGAAAATGTCACCACCCACCTCCCAACTTTCCAAGAAAAAAAAAAGGGAACGTTGGCCCAGGGAACAGCCGTTTGTGAGAAGAACGAAGAAGCAACAGTTTATTTGTGGTCGGAGGGAAGGCTCCCCGGAACGAGCAGTCTCAGGCCTGTCTTTGTTCATTACCCACGGGCCCTCGGGTCCCGTGATGGGTGTCAGCGGCTGCAGCCGGGTCCATTCCACGTGGTAAGGCCTGTCCCTCCCACTCGAGGGCGGCATGAGTTCATGGTAACGTGGCAGGTCAACTACGCAATGTAGAACATGCCACATACTGTCCGACAGCCTCCAGTCCAGCCCCAGGCTGCCTTCCAGGGTGCGTGTTTTGTGAAGGAGGAATAACGTGCCATCAGCCCCCACCTGTAAACCTCTTTATCACAACTGTCCTGTCCTTGACTGCAGACCTATCGAATGGGTGGGAAGTGTGGGCCACCACGTCACCCAAGGAGCGGTCCTTTGCCCACGTTCCCACCCCCGCCCCGACGGGAACCTCGTGGTGCTCCCCGACCTTGGGTCTGAGGACAGCATCAAGTCCTCTCCTCATTGAGATGGAAGGGGCTCCTGCCAACCTTGGTCCTCTCCATGGGGCAGGACATGTGGGAATACAACACACCCCGGCCAGCACAGACCTTCCCTATAAAGGACCAAATAAAATATTGAACCATGAAGAAAGCTGAGCACCGAAGAGCTTATGCTTTCAAACTATGGTACTAGAGAAGACTCTTGAGAGTTCCTTGGACTGCAAGGAGATCCAACCAGTCCATCATAAAGGAAATCAGTCCTGAATATTCATTGGAAGGACTGATGCTGGAGTTAAGCTCCAATCCTTTGGCCACCTGATGTGAAGAACTAACTCATTGGAAAAGCCCCTGATGCTGGGAGGGATTAAGGGCAGGAGGAGAAGGGGACGACAGAGGATGAGATGGTTGGATGGTATCACTGACTCAATGCACATGAGTTTGGGCAAATTCTAGGAGATAGCGAAGGACTGGGAAGCCTGGTGTGCTGCAGTCCATGGGGTCACAAAGAGTCAGATACAACCTAGCAACTGAACAACAACAACAGAAGTACTGAAAAGTATAACTAAATGACTCTGAGAACCCAGTGATCTCAGAGTTTCAAGAGGAGTCGGAGGGTATCTGGTCCACCCACTGTGGGGCGGGATTGCTAATGGATGCAGAGGTGTGGCTCTGAGCCCCGCCAGGTTCCCTGGTGCTACTCCCCACACCCTGACCTCCTTCCTGGAGAAAATCTGGAAGATTTGGGTTGTAAGACCTATTTTTTTCACCTTTAGCTAGCAGGGTCATTTTTAAGATTCTGATCATTAGTAATAGACCTTTAAAACCAGCCAGACTATTAACTAGAACAAAGCCACAGGAGGCAGATAGAGCAGCGGGAGAAAACAGTGGTGTGTGAAGGAGACAGGAGAGGAGGGGAGAGGGATGGAGCAGGCGGAGGTGGTGGAAGTGGACACGCACAGGATTCGGGGAGTGACTGGAACGCTGCCTCCAGTCACAATGAGGACTTTAACACTGGTGGTTGTGCTATTCAGCTATTATTTTTCAGCTTTATTCAGTTATTACCATGTACCTGGCAGTCTCTAGAGTTTTCCTGGGTTCACGAGTTTAGTCTGATTGAAGACCACCCTGTGACCTCCACATCCACTGTGACCCCCATCTGGCTGATGAGGAAACTGATGCTCAGAGACATGAAATGAATTGCCCAGCATCATTCTGTCGGTAAGTGACTGGTGAGAATGTGTGTGAGACAGAGAAAAGGAGGTAGCCTAAATCCTTATCTCTTGGTTTCCAGAAACTTCTCCTCTAAAACTTCAGTCTCCACAATGTAGTTGATGGGAATATGAATGTCTTTCTTAAAAAAAAAAATTCTTTATTTGGCTGTGCTTGATCTTTGTATTGACCCTCAGGATCTTTAGTTGCATGTGGGATCTATCTAGGCCCCTGATCAGGGATTGAACCTGGGCCCCCTGCTCTGGGAGCTCAGAAACTTAGCCACTGGACCACCAGGGAAGTCCTGAATGTCTTTCTTGTGGATTTATTTGTTTGGTCAATAATAGACCCAGGATTTTCTTAGTCTGCTTTGACCATCACATTGAGAGAGTAACAGGCAGGAAGGCCAGGGGTCTCCAAATGGAGGAAATACGCTGCAAGTGTCAGACGTTTTTTATTTCTACCTTAAGCTACAGGAGGAAACAAACTACAAGTGTCAGATTTTTTTCCTTCTCCATACAAAATTAAAAGGGGGTTTCTCCTTGGAAATATTTTTTTTAAGCTACGTTAATGAAACTATGTATTTGCTTTGGAATTTGCCTTTCTTCAAAATGGTTGCACCTAAGACTAACTTTTTTTCTTTTCTCAAACCTTGGGCTAATAATAGCTCAACAAACCAGTATTCCTATCAATTGTTTTATGGCTGGGGGATGACACACCTCTGTCATCCCTATCTCAAAAATGCATATTGTGGGAGAGGGGCCTGGTGAAACTCCATCAGCCTTGAGGTGTCTCCCTTATCTGATTAGTAGTTTTCTAACAGACATAAAACAGCTTGCTAAAACTAGCAAAAAGGGGCACGCTCCATCCCCCTTCTGATGTCTGTGTCAGAAGGTTTCTGTCTCCTTTTTTATACTTTAATAAAATTCTGCTATACAAAAGCTCTTGAGTGATCAAACCTGGTCCCTGGTCCCAAAGTTAAATCTCCTTCAGAGATCACGAATCCGACACGGTTCACCATAAGCTATCAACGCCGCTGCACTTTGCCTCGGAGTCATGGTTGTCTTTACTGAGCCATGGATTCCATGACTGTGTGCGTCTCTGAAAGCTCATTCCCTTAAGATCTGTGTGTTCCCCTGTGGGTTGATGCGTGCACGCTAAGTCATTTCAGTCATGTCTGACTCTTTGTGACCCAGTGGACTGCAGCCTGCCAGGCGCCTCTGTCCATGGGATTCTCCAGGCAAGGATACTGGAGTGGGCTGCCATGCCCTCCTCCAGGGGATCCTCCCAACCGGGAGGGAAACAGCCCTGTGTCTCGTATGTCTCCGGCCTTGGCAGGTGGGTTCTTTAACACTGGCACTGCTTGGGAAGCCCTGTGTGTTGATCCTTGTATTTAAAAGATAAAGAAGAAGAACTCTGGGGGTCCCCTCCCATCTTTGTGAACGTGTCAAGTGTCCCGTTTGGGGAGCCCAGTGCCTGCTTCACCGCCTGGTGCCAGCAGAGACCCCTCTGACATGGGCCCCAGGGGGCCTGCCCGGCTCCCCTTTGCAGCCAGCGCCCATCCAGCTCCCACCCAGGTCTTTCAGGGGCAGGAGAGCCAGGGCTGCCAGAGGCCCGAGGGAGCAGCTTTATGGGTTTGGGGTGAGGGGGCGCCGTCAACGCCTCCCACTGTTTATAGGGCGCTATGTCTTCTGTGCCACGATTCACCCTTTCTCTGAAGTACGCCAGCTCCTTTAGAACACAACGCATGGTGTTAAAACAAGCTCTGCTGGTGCGAAGGGAAGGTGTTTACACTCCAGACCAGAAGCCGGCAACTTGGAGCCCTGGAATTTCCAAGTTGGAAGTTTGGGGGCCACTGAGATCCATTCCACCCCCAAACATACACCCCCGCATGCATACACACCAACCTCTGTTCTTGCGGCAGGGACCATACAGAGCCTGCAGTATATCCAGTTGGTCTGTTCACGGTCAGGTCTTCTCTGGAGGGTAGGTGTGACTTGGGGGAATAAATGATGTAGATAATGTAATGGGATAGTGTAGATGGGAAAGAAACTCAAGGTGCATAGCTACACAGCATGACCGAGGGGGGACCCTCTCCCCAGAGGGGACCCCAGTGGGATCACCCTGTGTGGTCCCCTCTCCGTGGGAGTAGATGCGCCCTGGGCTTCTCCCCAGAATACAGCAAAGGAGCCCGTGTCCCTGATGTGTTAGGACAGCCACTTGTCAAGGTGCTGGGATGGCCCTTGGTTTCACCCCCCTGCCTGAGACCCCCTCAGGCAGAGGCCCACTGGCCTTGGGGAAACAGGTTGCCGAGCTGAGAGGGTCTGCAGGCGGACGTGTGGTAAGAGGGACAGAGGCCTCTGGGAGCTGAGAGCAGCCCCCGCTGACACCCAACAAGAAGACGGGACCCTAGTCCCACAATCGCAGAGCACTGAATGGGCCTGGAGGAGGACCCCGGCCTGGCGGGCAGCTGGGTAGCACCGGTGAGACCCAACTAGAGGGCCCCCGCCGCCACGGAGCCGGCTCCTCCCACACAGAAGCTGTGAGATGATCAGCGCGAGCATCTCTGCCAAGTTTGTGGGATTCATCACCGAGGACTAGAAAGCGAAGACCAGCAATTCCTCCACGAGGGGCGTTGGTGTCCGTATTTGCCTCTATATAAGTCCCGGGAGGACGCGGGAGGAGCCAGTTACTGACTGTGTGTGTGGTGGGGAGGCGAGGGGGCTGGTGGCTGGGAATCTCTGCTCTGCACCTCGGTCTGCTTGACTGATTTCACAAAAAAAGTGAATATCGAAAGCTTCAGCAAGAAAGTGAACACACTGACAGTGGTTGTGGCAGCCGACAGTGAAGGGGGCCAGGTTTGATGCCCCATGTGTGAAATCACTCATTTAACCTTTCACTCTCCTGTGAGGTTGGAGGCTGTCATCAGCTGCACAGAACAGACGGGGACACTGAGGCCCGAACAACTCCCCATCCCCCCCGGGCTGAGAGAACCCCCGGCTCTCCGGGGCTGGGATCTGGGTCAGCTCGCTGGGCTCCAGGCCTACGTCATGCTCTGCTTGGCCCCTGGCTTCTGTCCAGGTATCCCACACTGGGGAGGTGGGTGGAGGCCCCCTGCTAGGCTTGGGGATCGGGGTGACACTATCAGAGCTTTGTGAACTCCACACTGCATAGCCTGTGGTTAACTTTCAATAATCAGACCGGAAGGACACGCCTTTGCATTCTGGATACTTCTGTGTGGTGACCTTTGTAATTCACATCTCTATACATTTGCATCCACCCCTGTCCCCTTCACTCATTCCTGAGTCTCCTTTGGTAAAAATTTCAGTAGAAAAATTTCCTTTGATTTAAAAAAAATTTTGTTCTTTGTAAAGGACTGTATATTTCTAAACTCGTTGTTTTACATGTATGAATTAGATTTTGTCAGCAGATTCTTGGAGTTTCTGTATTTCATTATACTATTTTTGGAAGTCCATATGCAAGCATTGTTTTATAGGCACCATTTCCGATCTCAGTATGTTTTTCTTGGGTTAATAAAAGCCACAGTTTGTAAATCAGACATAAAAGATGGCATTTCCCTCAGCTCCCAGGATGGTGCCATGGTGAAAATCCTGCAGCTTATGTCTTTCTTAATTTTTTTTCTTTTATTTCTTTGAATTTCCCTTAGGGAAAGGCCTCTAAATAATTTCTTTAGAAGATAAGGAGACCTATGTTTCTGGGCATCCCTGGTAGCTCAGCTGGTAAAGAATCTGCCTGCAATGAATGCAGGAGATCCCGGTTCGATTCCTGGGTCGGAAGATTCCCTGGAGAAGGGATAGGCTACCCACTCCAGTATTCTTGGGCTTCGCTGGTAGCTCAGTGGGTAAAGAATCCGCCTGTAATGCGGGAGGCAAAGGTTCAATCCCTGAGTTGGAAAGATCCCCTGGAGAAGGGCATGGCAGCCCACTCCAGTATCCTTGGCCTGGACGTCACAACGAGCTGGACATGACTGAGCAGCTTTCATTTACGTTTCTACGAGTTTTATTTTCACGTCCAGGTGCACCTGCAGAATCTCTCCGCTGTGTCTCCCAGCTGTGAAGTAGCATTCTCACATAGTCATGCCGCCCCCTCCCATCCCGGGGGTTTTAACTGTGCTCCTCTTCTCCCCCCCTCCCCTCCCTCCCAGTGGAGCATCTTGATGGAAAGGGCCGCAGAGCAGAGGCGTGGAGAGTTAAAGACACTGAACATTCACTCCTGGGCTTGCACTGTTTTATTCACTCTGTGTCCTTGGGTAATTGCTAAACCTCTCTGGCGCTTGGCTTCCTACCGTCGGTGGGGTCATCTCTGCATCTGTTTAGTGTTGCTGGGACAGAGGACCTCTTTGCATTTCATTTTTGGTTGTGCTGAGTCTTCACTGCTGCGCACGGGCTTCCTCTGTTTGCAGAGGGAGGGGGCTGCTCTTTGTTGGGCGCCCAGGCTCCTCACTGCGGGGGCTCCCCTCCTTACTGGGCACGGGCTCTAGGGTGCACAGGCTCGGTATTTGTGACGCACGGGCTTAGTTGCCCTTTGGCATATGGGCTCTTCCCAGATCAGGGATCAAACCTCTGTCCCCTACACCAGTAGGCGGCTTCTCAACCGCTGAACCACCAGGGAAGACCACAGAGGACCTCTTTACATGAGATGGTTGTTGTCACGATTGTCGTGAATCTTCGATCAGCGCTTAGTACGCAGAGACCAGCCGTCGGGCAAGCCTCCTGCTGTGGATCGGTTGCCAGGGTGCTCAAAGGCTCGTTGTGAGACAGTCTGCACAGCGGTGAACAGGCGGTCACGGCCAGGCCCACACCGGTCCACTAGGTTGGCTCCTGGTGGCCTCAGACAGCTTGGAGTCCTTCTTTCTTTGCTGATATAATATCTTTGTGCTTCTGCCAATGGCTAGAATCTCCTGCAGAAAAACCCAGGTGTTCAGATGTTACAAGCTTCAGGTGACTGCCAAAGTGAAAGTCCAAGGGCCTGCAAAGAAAACGCTGTTGATCCTTTCACGTCTTGATTACGTATTTACAATGCGGTGGAAATTTCAGGACCAGAGGAGGCAACGTCCCCCGCCTGGCATCTAAGCACACACACAATACTGCCACGTGTGTCTTTGTGAAAGGTTCTAGGAGCAGGTCAATCAATGAACAGTCCAGACTCTCGGCTAGGCGGTACCTTCGTCCACCTGGACATCAGTGGGTTGAGTGGTCCCCTGCTTTGCTGGGGTTCCCTTCTGGCGATAACCCGGACACACTAGGGTGTTCCCTGGGCCTTGGGAGTGTGTCCTGTGACCTGCCTCCCTGGTCGCCCCAGACGGGTCCACGCAGTGACCTTTCACCCCAGTCACCCCCTTTCCCTCTGGGTCTGGTCACCACCGGCCCTTTGCTCCACAGTCCCGCAGGGGGCCTGTAGCTGAGCAAGCGATGTGCGTGCCAGGCCTTAGAGGACAGAAGACGGAGAAAGGAAGAAGAGTGAACCTCCCAGGATGCTGGCGGTGGGGGGGCGCCGTGTGTGCAGAGAGGCAGGGCCCCGCCGGGCACGCTCAGCGCAGGGCGGCGTCTGACCTCCCCACGAGGCTGGCAGCATCTCAGGCAGCGGCCGCCCCAGGCCGTTGGCAGCCTGGTCACCTGAGCAGCTCCCGCGGGTCACGTGTGTGCTCAATTGCTCAGCCTTGTCTGACTCTTTGCTACCCTATGGACTATGGGACCGCCAGGTTCCTCTGTCCTTGGGATTTTTCAGGCAAAACCCCGTTTCCTCCGCCGGGGATCTTCCTGATCCAGGGATTGAACCAGCGTCTCCAGCACTGGCAGGCGGATTCTTTACCACTGCCAATTACCACTGCACAAAGATATTATATCTTATTATATCACTGCCTTTACCACCACTGAGCCAGTTGGGAAGTTCCCGTGTGGGTCACAGGGAGGTCTGAATCCCAGCGCCCGCACACCCAGTTGCTGCTTGCTCAGAGCATCCGGGCTGGAGTCAGCGTGCTGTGTCCTCCCACCTAACGCTGAGCAAACATTCCCCACTGTCCTCTACTCTCCCTCCGCTCCCCCCCCTACCTCCACCCCCACCTTGGGGAGCTGGCGAAGCACAGCCCCCTGGGGTGTTTTTATTCCCCTGGAAGCCGAGAGAACTAATGTGTGCTGTAGTGTGTGATCTTCATAAAACCCATAACTGTTATTTGAAAACCAATTTCATTTCCTTTTAAATATGGCAAAGTCAGTGGTCTTAACTCAAGGACTCCAGCGCCTGAGGGTTGACCTGACGGGCGAGTCGCAGGGAGAGACAGGAGAGATGAAAACTCCGTGTGGATGTTCTGAGATGCCCCAGGGGACCCCTGTGGGGAGAGGCGCCGGGGCATCTGAGGTTTTGTTTCAGGTGAAGGATGTGTTTCCAATGTTACCCTTTGAGCAAAGGCCCTGCTGGACTGGAGCCGCGGGTGGTCCTGGCCCACAGACTCCTCTGGGATTTTCTGAAGCCCCCAGCACTCTCAACCCAGTATATCCTCCCACGGGGCTCTCCTCATGTGACAAGGGGTCGCCAGGATGAGTCTGGGTCACAGCCAGGTGTGTAAAGGGATCTGAACTTGTCAAATCTTAGACTCGGGAGGCAGGGATGGTCCTGCTGGAAAGCCAGCCCCCCGCTGGCCTCTGATGCTCCCAGTGCCCCCTTTCTGAACAGACCGAGCCTCTCTCCCCTACAGGGTCTGTCCACAGCCTCGGGACGAGGGTCCAGGCTCTCCTTTCTCCCAGCTCCACCGCTATCCCCACCACCCACAGTGTCTTTCCCTGCTAAACTCTCACTCTCAATTTCACTTCGAAATTTCATTTTTATGTTCATTTTTTTTTTTTTAAGTTCCCCAACCAGCGATGGCATCCATGCCCCTTGCACTGGGAGCTGAGCCTTAACTCCTGGACCCCTAGGAAAGTCCTCCTTTTCTGTTCTTTTGCTCAGAATTTCTCTCCCAGGCTTCTCATACTTCAATTCTCAATTTCCATGCCGCTCCCCTGGGGAAACCCTCTCTGACCCTTGGGCCAGGGGGTGCAGACACAGTGCCTGGGATCCAGGGGTCCACAGCCTGGTGTGGCCGACGGAGCTGCAGTGATGACAGGACAGCAGGGGAGACCCCCCTACACAGGGAGGCACAGCCTGCCCGAGCCCTGAAAAGGGGGCACGTCCCTTTCCTGGGAGGCCATGAAGGCGACCCAAAGAGATGGATGGGGGAGGTGCTGAAGAATGGCCCCGAAAGTGGAGGGGCTAGATGTTGGTGAGAGACAGAAGCCCCTCCTGTCCACACGCTTCCGCCAGCTCCTGCTCGGAGCTGCCTGACCGCCGTGCCAGCAGCTTACCCAGGCTCTGGGTGCCCCTCACCTCGGGGGCCAGTTGGCAGTCAACAAGGGGCTTGCAAACTGTGCATGTCATGGATCCTGGTCCTGAGTCTGAAATACAGTGATATCCAAAACAGAGGTGACTCTGAACACAGGTGACTCGGGAGGATGCCGCTGGCCTGGCTGGAGCACCCACCCCTGGAGGAGATCGGTGTTTCCGCCTGACTCCCCCACTGACCCTCTCCCCCTCTCTGTAATCTGCAGGAATCCTCTAAGGTGTCACCCCCCTCGCAATCCACCTCACCCCTGCAAACCCAGGCATTAGTTCTTTCTAGGTGAACAGAGAAAAATGGCACCTAATTAAGAGTAGACGTGCTGATGGGGTTCTTTGAAACTTATTTCCTTCTGCAAGCCAGTAATCTCTATCGATCACCCCTTTCAGGGCAAATAATTTACCCTGGGAGACAGTGGCTGTGTGCACTGTACCTGATTCATCTTAAATGGCTTTGAACTTTCAAAATGTCCCCCTTTAACTGTGGAGTTGAAATATCTCAGAATTCTCATAATGATTGTAATTATAGCTGCTGTTTAGTTAGTACCAGCAATCTCCTAGACTCTTCACAGCTATTCTCTCTGCTTCCCAGAACTCCTCTGCCAGCCAGGGATTATTATTCCTGGGGTAGGGGGAGATTGAGAGGGATTGGGGATGGATATCTCAGAGAGGTTAAGTAATTTACTTAAGGTCCCACAGTCGAATGGATCTGAACTAAACCTGTCAGCCCATGCTTCCTCCATCCCCCAATGAGGCTCTGATTCAAGGATCTCAGAGCTGGGAAGGACCTTAATCACTTCCTCACTATTTTGCTTTTTTTAAAAAAAACTTTTTATTTTATATTGGAGTATAGGATCAAATCAGTCAATCCTAAAGGAAATCAGTCCTGAATATTCATTGGAAGGACTGATGCTGAAACTGAAACTCCAATACTTTGGCCGCCTGATGTGGAGAACTGACTCATTGGGAAA
This sequence comes from Muntiacus reevesi, assembly GCF_963930625.1. Classification (NCBI taxonomy): domain Eukaryota; kingdom Metazoa; phylum Chordata; class Mammalia; order Artiodactyla; family Cervidae; genus Muntiacus; species Muntiacus reevesi. Next base: position 59,001,728 of record NC_089249.1, on the reverse strand, counting down.
GACCCTGATGCTGGGAAAGATTGAAGGCAGAAGGAGAAGGGGACGACAGAGGATGAGACGCTTGGATGGCATCACTGACTCGATGGACATGAGTTTGAGCAAGCTCTGGGAGTTGGTGATGGACAGGGAGGCCTGGCATGCTGCCGTCGCTTCCGACTGCGCAAATGAGCGGCTGAACGGAACTGAACAGCCAATTAATGATTTTGTAGTCTCAGGTGAGCAGCAAGGGGACTCAGTCGTACATATTCATGTAGCCGTTCTCCTCCAAACTCCCCTCCCATCCAGGCTGCCACATATGGTTGAGCAGAGTTCCGCCTGCTCTACAGTAGTCCTTGCTGGTGACCCATTTTACATAGAGCTGTGTGTGCATGTCCATCCCCAACTCCCTAACTGTCCCTCTCCTCCACCCTTGCCCACTGGTAACCATAATTTCATTCTCTAAGTCTGTGAGACTCTTTCTGTGTTGTAAATAAGCTCATTTGTACCATTTCTTTTTGGCTTCTGCATCTATCCTCCCCTCCCCACCACCTGCAGGTGAGGACGCGCAGGGCCTGAGGGAAGCTGAGAACACCTGCGGAATTCAGGGTCCTGGGGGAGGGGCGCCGTGAGGGATAAATGAGGAGGGGGGCTGTCTGTACTCTGGTGGGGGCAGGCAGAGGAGCGACGGGGCGACCGGCAGCTGGAAACAGGCTAGACCTCTGCCAGCCAGGGACCTACGTGCTGGGCGTGTTGGGGAGAAAGGAACATGCCTGGAAGGGGACAGACTGCAGCCAGGCGGGTCTGCAGAAGGAGCAGGCCGACCAGGGCCACAAGCGTCACCCCCGCAGCTCCTACCACCACTCTCCACCCCTGCCAGCCACCTGACGTCTCCTCCACCGTGATGTCACGGGTGCTCACAGCTCTTCCAGCAGGCAGAATAGATTCCGGTGGATTCCCATGCTGTTGGGTCACCCAGACGCCTGTGCTCTGCCACAAAACCACCCCTTTAGCCAGAAATCAGAAAACAGAAGCGGCCAGGCAGGCAGGAGGAGGGGAGGGAGAGAGGCAGTGCAGAGGCCTGGGGGCGAGCACGGGTGAGCTTGGGGACCGTGAGGGACCGCTGGTGGGCCACGTGGCTGGAGCGATTGGAGGCTAGGAGGGAGGGTGCCAGCTCTCAGGAGCTCTCCATCCCGGGGCCGACGACTTTGAGCTGGGGAGGGACAGGTGCCTGTTTGATGAACGAGCCGAAAGGAGGGGGGGCCAGGGCAGCAGGGCCACGGGAGGTCTCCAGGGGAGGGAAGTGCCCGGGTAGTGGTGGACACATGGAGAGCCACTTCGTGGTGGGGCCTGGGGACGGACTGTCTGTGGGGGTGAGAGCCGCACGGGCGGGGGTCATTCACCCAGGCCCCAGACCTGGGGGAGGAGAGGGCGTGGGGCTGGGATTCTCTTCTGTTCGCTTCTCCTGGTGGATGACCTCACAGATTGGCACCTGGACAGTGTAGGTGAGGGAGGCCACCTGCACAGAGACGGAGATTTGGCGGCAAACGGTCATTTGGCAACCTCGAGACAGAAGAGCCGCTTCGGCGTGCAAAGGCAGAGGGGGGCGATCGAGAAGGGAGACGCTGCCTGAGTGACCCTAAGATCAAGACAGGCCCACACAGCCGGTGTCCCGCCCTGACCCCAGCTCCGTATTCATCTCCTCTGGCTGCTGTACTTCGGCTACCTGATTCGAAGAGCTGACTGTTTGGCAAAGACCCTGACGCTGGGAAAGACTGAGGGCAGGAGGAGAAGAGGGCGACAGAGGATGAGATGGTTGGATGGCATCACCGACTCAATGGACATGGGTTTGAACAAACTCCGGGAGATGGTGAAGGACAGGGAAGCCTGGCGTGTTTTAGCCCGTGAGGGCGCAAAGAGTTGGACACGACTGAGCCACTCAACAATACCAGCATGGTTGCTGTTACATATTATCCAAAATAGTAGCTTAAAATAGCACAAACGTATTCTCTTACAGGTCTGAAGGTCACAAATCAAATCGGTTTCACTGGGTAGAGGCAAGGGGTTGGCAAGGCTGTCCTCTCGGACTCCTCTCTCATCTCAAGGCAAATGACATTCACCTTCGTCACAACCTAGGGTTGAGAGCCACAGAAGAGTGCCTACAGCAGCTTCCTAGCCATGGCAGGACTCCCCTGTGTGCGGCCCTGGAAGAAATCTCTTCCTGGGACTTTCTAGTGGTCCAGTCCAATGCACAGGGTCAGGTTCGATCCCTGGTTGGGGAGCTGAGATCCTACATACCTTGTGGCCAAAAAATCAAGACATTAAAAAAAAAAAAAAACCACCCAGATACAATATTGTAACAAATTCAATAAAGACTTTTTAAAAAATCTCTTCCTTTCTTGGTCAATGGCCAGCCTCATGGGTACACGCCCTGGACAGTGGCATGGGCTTTGGCACGCAGAAGGAGTCCACCCTGGATTGAACTCTCTGCTCTCACTGCCTTGAAATTCTTTATCGGTTTTTTTCATCTTAGGGTTCACTTTAATGAAGATGGTGATGTTGCACATTCCTATAGATTTGGACAAAAGTATAGTGACATATATTCATTATAACGTCATTCGAAGTATTTTCATTGCTCATAAAAACTTCTATACTCTGTGTATTATCTCCCTGTAGACTTCTGGCAACCACTGGTCTTTTTATTGTTTCCATAGTCTTGCCTTTTCCAGAATGGAATATAGTTAGAACCTATTTTTTTCTGAGCCACAAAGGAGCAAATCCATTATAAGACCACTCTTGGCGCACCCACGCCACCAGACAGGCTCTAAGGGGCAAGTTTCCCCACTTAACACTTGCAATATTGAGCCCTGCCCCACTGGCCCGCCTAGCAGCCATGTGGAGGGGCAGAGGGACACGTGTTGGATATTTGTTCGTAGGAAGCCCACAAATTTTGTGCTCCTTGTTACAATGAACCCAGATTCCTGTTGAGTGTGTTGTAAATCTTTATTATCTTTGGACAAGCAGCTCACACTTTCATTTTGTCCCAAGCTCTGTAAATTATGCAACTGGTTCTGACTCAGCCCTAACCTCTTAGCTCCAGCAAAGACACCTAGAAAAGGACTTCACAGTTTTTTTGAACACTTGACATAATTTTAGGTAATATCCCATGGTATTTTTCTGGTCTAACCATTCATAGGCATTATTACTGCCCGGGGAATAAAGTTTCTGGGTCCTCGTAAGATTTTCTTTTTATTAAGAGAGGCAATATGGTCGATGAAGATTCAAACACAGGCACCATTTGAATTAGGGAGTGATTATTCCCATTAAGAAGAGGTTCTTGTTTTCAGAAAAGGATTCCGTATGGGATTCTTTAAATAGCCGGCTTTCCTAATGCATTTTTAATGTGTTTCAACATATTAAAAATTATTTACACGCAGGCTTCTCAGGTCTGGGTGTAGAATCAGTGCTCCCTGAGCCTCTGCCCTGTGCGGGCCCCGCAGGGTTCAGGAGGGACTGCGTCTGGCAGGCTGGGGGAAGGTGGTCGCTCTCGGAGGAGCTTTGCCTGCTGGGGGCGGGGGTGGGTCACCCAAAGTAGTGAAGATGCAGACAGACAGGATCTGGTAGGATGCCCTGGAGCAGCAGCAGGAATGGGAATTCCAGGGACAGGAAGACCCTTGGTGGGCTGAGGTTTGCAGGTGGGCAGGTGGGCGGGGACTCTGGGAAGACCCCAGGCATTGCATCTGAGGGAGGGTCCCCAGGGGAGAGGCCTGGTTGGCAGCACAAGGGCCCTCCTGCTGGTCTGAGGAGCCAGGGCTAGGGAAGAGAGGAGAGAGGAATGCCAGGCCCGGAGCCACGAGGGGGGAAGATCACTGCCTGCAGGAAGGCAGATCAGAGCTCGGGGATCCCGGAGCTGCGGGCGGCAGAGAAGCGCTGTAACCACCATCAGACAGCAGAGCAGTGGCCCTGGGCAGACAGAGGCCCTGGGGTGGGGGTGGGGGGGCACATGATTCACGAAGGGCACCAAAGCTGGAATGGGGGGGAGGCTTGGGGGTGGGAGGTGCCCTGAGAAAGGTTACCCCGTTTGTAACTTGGCCATGTCTGACCCTTGTGACTCCACGGACCGTAGCCCACCAGGCTCCTCTGTCCACGAGCTTTCCTAGGCAAGAAGACTGGAGTGGGTCCTACCATTTCCTACTCCAAATCAAAGTTGGAGGGAAGGTCTACGGCTGGATGTGCAGGCAAGTCACTTGGACCAGGTGCAGACATGAGGATCTGGGAGAGAGACCCGGCCAGTCCCAGTAGGCTTCTGAGAGCTGATTCTGCTGGAAGCTTCCAGCATGTGGGCAGGAGACACTACTTGGGAGGAAGGCGAGGAGAGAAAAGTTAAATGTGAAACCAGGTGAGCCTGGCGGCAGGAGGGACGGGCTGAGGCATGTGGGCTGGTGGGGGGAATGGACCAGCTCAGGTGAGCGAGGCATGGAGGCTGCTCTCAGACCCTGCAGGCCAGGAGCAGAGCCCTGGAGAGAGGAGGTTTGTGGCCACTGATGCACTTCGGGGAGATGGGAAGTGAGGCTGGGGAGGGACGGAGGTTGGAGCACAGTCCACGGTCAAGGTCAGGGAGAAGCCCATGGCAGTGACAGTAGAAGACACCAGCCTGGGAGCTCCCTGGGGGCCCAGTGGTTAGGACTCCTCGCTACCACTGCCATGGCCTGAGTTCAATCCCTGACTGGGGGAGCTGAGATCCTGAAAGCCTTGGGATGCGGCCAGAAAACAAATTAAAAATTAAAGAAAAGAGGAAGAGACCAGTTTAAAAGCCACAGTTCTTGCGCGGCCGGGCTGCTCAGTGCCCCTCGGCAGGCGTCCATCTGACGGCCCCGCTAGGACTCCTGTATTAGCTGGGGTGCAGGCTGCCGCCGTGTCGTCTCTGCATCCAGGGTAGCTCCCCCTGGATAGGCCGCGCCCCCTCGGCCAGGCCGGAGCACTGTTCAGCAGAAGGCCCAGCCGCGGGAACTTCTCTCTGCCCTGCTGACATTCCCCCGTTGAGGCCCGTCATCACCCGGGTGAGGTGGCATCACCATCTGCATGTAAAAGGCCAGGGAGCTGGGTCACTCATCCGTAGTGACGTGGGTTAAGTGAGACTGCAGGCTGAGCCCATCCAATTCAGGGCCAGCCAGGATCCTTCCCAGCACTGGGCACTTCTGCCAGCACCAGTGGACCACTTACCCAGGTAACACTGTCAGCTATCCCAGTAGATCACTGGAACCCACCCATGGACTGGTACCACCCATAAACGAAGCATCACTTGCCAGTGGAATCCCTCACAAAGGAACGGACACACAGGGAAAAGAGGTTCCTTAGGACGGGTTGGCCTTGAAACGTGTATAGGACATCCACACAGAGATGGTTAGCAGCAGACCTCTGGAGATTGGAGGGATGTTGGCACGCGGCTGACCATTGACGCCTCAGCTTCACAGAGGATCCCCAGGGAGACCGTATGGGGTGGGACCCTCAGGCGCCAGGGGACAAGCAGGGGCATCTGTTCACCTGGGTGGGCAGGACCATACCTGGCCACGCAGCCCGTCCGTCATCAGAGACGCAGGAGGGCGGGAGCAGCGCTGTCCTCCTTGGCCCCAGGGGCAGCCTGGTGCGTGGTGTCCCTTCCCGTTTCTTTTTCATTCAGAAATAGCTGCTGGACTTCCCCGAGGGTCCAGTGGTTGAGAGTCCACCTGCCGACGCAGGGGGCACCGGTTCGATCCCTGGACCAGGAGGACTCCATGAACCACAGGGCGACGAGGCCTGAGCACTGCGTCGGCTGAGCCTGCAAGCCCTAGAGGCCACGCTCTACAAGAGAAGCCACCGCAATGAGAAGCCCCTGCTCATCCCAACTAGAGAAAAACCCACGCACCAATGAAGACTCGGTGCAGCCCAAAATAATTAGCCGCCTAAAACAAACTCAGGGCGGCCAGAATTTGGTATAAGAATCAGTGAACAACTATCATGCATTAATGCATATACATGGAATCTAGAAAAATGGTACTGATGAGCCTATGTGCAAGGGCAGGAATAGGGATGCGGACACAGAGAACAGACTTGGGGACACAGAGGGGAAGGAGAGGGTGGGACGCATGGAGAGAGTGGCATGGAAACATACACATCACCATCTGTGAAATAGATAGCCAGTGGCAATTTGCTCAAACCGGTGCTCTGTGACAACCTAGAGGCGTGGGATGGGGTGGGAGGTGGGAGGGGGGTTCAAGAGGGAGGGAACATGTTTACCTATGGTTCATTCATGCTGAGGTGTGGCAGAAACCAACGAAATATTGTAAAGCAATTATCCTCCAATTAAAAATAAACACATTTTTAAAAAAAGAAGTCAATGATTTCTGTAAAAATGGAATTGAATAATACATTTTAAAAAATATTTTAAAATCTTTTAAAATCTATTGTGGGTCCCACTGGGCCAGCACGGGGTATCCCCTGGCGGTTCCCAAGCTCAGCCTCCCCGTCATTAGCCAGGCAGTGAGAGAAATAAAGGGCTGGTCTTCGGGGCTGGGGAGGGGCAGCCAGTGATTTTCAGAGAGCAGGTGGGTTTGGGGGGTAGGTTGGTCTGGGAAAATAAGGCAGGATGGCTGCAGACAAGGGGAGGGTCTCTGGTGGTGGCCAAGACCCCTTCCCCTTCATTGTACAGACGGGAGCCTGGCTTGGGGAGGAGAACGGAGCAAGGAGGGTGCAGGGACCCGAGGGGGCGCTCGAGCCCAGGGTGAGCCCTCTGTCCTCAGCCGCGTCCTGCGGTGGGAGGTATGGTGGCCTTGAGCCGGCAGAAGCTGGACATGGTTCCTCCCCGCACCTCTTACTGGCAAGGACCTCAGCAGCCGCTTTCGTCTTTTGAGCCTCGGTGCTCTCACCTGCTCAGCGAGGCTCAGAGGCCCCTCCAGCTCCGCCGCCCTCACAGGGTCACGCAGGGATCAGACCAGATGGGGCGCCTCTTCCGGACCAACCCGTCCAGTCCTCCGCTCAGGGGCTGGCTTCTGGCCCACTCAGCTGGGACTAGAGGACTGGCCGTGTCCTCCATTAGAAGCAATCGAACAAGAGAGAATGCAAATGCTTGTTTCCGAGGGAGACGGGTGTCCCTGGCAAACCGGAGTGCTCTCTTCTGCTTGCAAACCACAGGTCAAGGAGACCCAGGATGAGCCGCCCGGCAAGTTGCAGGTGTGACAGGCATTCTGTGGCCGCCAAGGAAAACAGCCTCGACACACGGCCCAGATCAAGGTCGTTCTCTAGAGGGCCTGGAACGGGGGTCGGCGTGAACCTGCTGTGGAGAGTTCTTGGCGCTGGGACTGGAGAAGGACGGGTGTGGGGCCAGCGATCCGGCTTCCTTGGGGGAAATTTGCAGAGTGTGGACGGAGCTGACTTTCCTTCTGTGCACCAAGCAGAAAGAGCTCCTAACAAGGGGGCTCCTGGTGAAGAGGCTCCCGTTCCAGTTTCCGCAGCGTCCTGGGCAGCTGGGAGCCCCGGCCCCCAGATGAGACCCCAGCATGGCTGGGTGAGAGAAGTGCCTACAGATGCCGTGAACACAGGCGCCGAAATGCCCCGGCTCAGCTCCCAGCTCTTCCCCCTTACTGGGCATCAGGATGCGAATTCAGCGTCTGCTCCACATCTTTGAGCGCCATGGGGTTCAGCAGCTCTCCCTTCCCCAAAGGGAGATGAAACAAATATTTTGATGAGACCCTCTTATGCAACAGGCCCCCTGCCCACTGACTTCATTTTGCAGCAGTGGGCTCTGGGGCTGGGAAGGCTGATGTTGGTGGGGGGCAGGTCCAAGGGGAGGACAGGGGTGTGGGGTCAGGGGAGGCCAGACCCCGGCCCTAGCTCTACCAATCCGCTCACGTAGAGGAGGTGTCCAACTCCCAGGATCTCGGTGCTCTTGGATGAGGGGAGAGGGTAGAAGGCAAGAATTCCAGACGCCCCACCTCAGAGAATGCCGAGAGTCTCAAGTGAAAATAAGGGCTTCCCAGGTGGCCCAGTGGTAAAGAATCCGTCTGCCAACACAGGAGACGCCGGAAATGCGGGTTTGATCTGGATGCGGGTTGGGAAGATCCACTGGAGTAGGAAATGGCAACCTGCTCCAGTATTCTTTCTTTTAAATTTGATTAATTAATGCATTTAATTTTTGGCTGTGTTGGGTCTTCATTGCTGCGTGGGCTTTTTCTGTAGTTGCAGAGGGTGGGGGCTACTCTCTAGTTGCAATGCGTGGCTTCTATCACGCTGGCTTCTCTTGTTTTTGAGCACGGGCCGTAGGTGCATGGGCTTCGGTAGTTGTGTCTCCCCGGCTCTAGAGACAGGCTCAGTATTGGGGCACACGGGCTTAGTTGCCCTGTGGCGTGTGGTATTTTCCCAGACCAGGGATCGAACCCATGTCTCCTGTGTGGGCAGGTGGATGCTTCACCACTGAGCCACCAGGGAAGCCCTGTTCTGCGTTTTTAGGAGATGGGATACGTCAGCAGCTATCTATCTCTGGGTCAACAACTGTGTTGAAATTCTTCTCTGGCCACTATCAGGCAAATCTTCAGAACTTCCAAATTCACATTTTTCTTATATACTTAGCTTTCTCACTCCTCCCTGATTTACGAACCTTGAATCGTCTTCTAATTCCCCAATAAATGAGTCATTACTGCCGCTAACACTAGTTCTTGGCCTCTCTCATTGCAATAGTAATGATGCTCATTTCATCATTAGAAATGTTATTAATAACTCATAATTCCTTAACTACTATTTCGCCAGGGACAGCCACATGGCAGTTGAAAGATTTTTTTACCTGTGTCCTCCGCAGAGGGTGACACAGCTGGGACTAGGAGCCTGCACCCCTGCCTCCCAGCCAACAGTGTTTTCCACTGGCCACAGTGGTCGGTCTCCCAACCAGTATTTGTTGGGGCTGTTCTGTGAGGGAAAGCATCTCTTTATTTTTTAATTAATTTTTACTGAAGTCTAGTTGACTTGCAATGTTGCATTAGTTTCAGGTGTACGGCAGAGTTATCAATTATACGTATACATATACCCGCTCTTTCTTAGATTCTCTTCCCATATAGGTCATTATTGGGGATCTTTTGTGAACCCAGCAGAGCTGTGATGTGGGCGGTTGGACACCAAGCTTGGACCTGGTCTAGTTTCGGTTAGAAACCATTACGTACTTCCTTGGCTGAGTCATTAGATGAGCTGGCCTCAGTTTCCTCATCTATATAATGGGGCTGGAGGATGAAGGGTTAAAATGAGACCACACAGGAAGCCCTTATGATGCTTGCCATTTAACCTGCACTTGCTCGATAAGCCCCTGTCATATCACTTGAAATGCCTGTTGGGTACCTGGGGCGTGCAGGGTGCTGACAAGGACTGTCTGATTTGGCTCAGCTGAGATGCAGGGAGGCAGGGTGGCGCAACGGGAAGCAGGCACTCTGCCGCTGCTGCTGTGGCATTCAGCTAACCGAATAGGTGGGGAATAAAAGAGGTTTGTTTCGAAAGTACTTGAAAGTTTTCAATGAACTATGCGAAAAAATCAGGGCTGAACATGCAAATAATAATTGAGCTCACTTTCTACGTCTGCAGACACCAGCCACTGAAGGCAGAGGAAGTCGGATCCGAGGACAGTGGAGTACCAAGGTTGAAGACGGTTTCTCCCCCATCAGGACCAGAGGCAGAATGTGAAACTCAGCTTGCTGGGAATAAGGGAAGCGCGATCTGATAAAGCCAGGCTGTGTGTGTCAGCTGCTCAGTCGTGTCCGACTCTGCGACCCCGTGGACTGTAGCCCGCCAGGCTCCTCTGTCCGTGGGATTCTCCAGGCAAGAATCCTGGAGCGGGTAGCCGTTCCCTTCTCCAGGGGATCGTCCCAACCCAGGGATCAAACCACGGTCTTCTGCACTGCAGGCGGATTCTTTAGCACCTGAGCCTCCAGGGAAAACGGAGTCAGGCTGGGGTGCCACCAATTAGGAGAGTTAGGTCCAGCCTCAACCCTCCAATTGAGGAGATTTAGGACTTGAGTTGGGGTGGCTCGGAGAAAGAGGTGGAATTCGCAGTAGGATGAGGCCTGGCTGAGGAAGGAAAGATGGGGAGCGCAGTGGTGTCCTGGGGTGGCCGTAACAGAGACCCAGGTTGGGCAGCTTTAAACAGCAGAATCGTGTCCTCTCGAGGTTCTGGGAGCCAGACGTCCAAGATCTAGGCACTGGCAGGGCCGTGCTCCCTCTGAAGGCTCCAGGCGGGAATCTGCTCCACGCCTCCCCTTGGCTTCCGTGTGACCGGCAGTCCTAGGTCCGCGGTCACGTGGCATTCTCTGCGTGTGTCTCTGTGTCTCTCCCACTTTCATTTCTCCCATGAAGGGCCCGCCCGACCCTGGGATGACATCGTCTTAGCTTAGTGAGATGGGCAATGACCCTATTTCCAAATAAGGTCACCTTCTGAGGTTCTGGGGAGGTTGCGAATTTTGTGAGGATGTATCCAACCCCATATAGGAAGGAAAGTGAAGGGAGACAGAACGAGAGGGGCTGATCACAAGCCTCGCTCCCCCTGTCTGCGCCTGCACTGGACCTGGCTGTTTAGGGTTCACAAAGTGTCCCCAGAACAAGCTTGGGGGAAGGTAGGGCCTTGACACCCCCGACCTTGTCATGTCCCCAACCTCCCCTCTTCGGCTCACCCTACCCCACTCCGGCACCCAGTCCCCCAGGCCGGAAACCCGAGGCTGCCCTGGACGCCCTCCTCTCTCTCACTCCCCTCCCCTCCCCTGCCCACCTGCGTTACGCTCACCTTTCCCGCCCTGAGGGTCCCACTGCTTGCCTCCACCCTGGCTCACCGTCCCAGCCTCCAGGGTCGGGGGCTGAGACCCTCCACCCAGTGGCGGCTGTGTGACTGCTGATGACCGGCCGCTCCTCGCCCCAACCTCCAAGGCCCCTCCTCTTGGCGCCTGATGCCAGGACCTCTTCCGGGCAGCCGCTTTGCCAGGGTGTCGTGTGGGTGTTGGGGACCCAGCTGAACCCAGCACTGGCAGTTCCAGGGGGCCAGTCTGAGCCCCCCACGGTACCCCGGGCACTCGTCTGTCCCAGAACCCGCCACGTGGCTCACACGTGTTGCCAATAAGGGGGAAGTTCACTCACTTTCCACTCACTCCAGCTGGCATGTAGCACCCCGGAACTGTCTACAAGTGGACGAGCCCCGTTTTACATGGAGGGGGAGACTCAGAGCAATAGCTTCCACTACGCCCTGCAGCCAGTTGGTGACAGCCAAGCCCCCAAACCCCTAACCTCAGGGGACTCCAGAAGTTAAGACTTCGCCTTTCAATGCAGGGGAGTGCAGGTTCAATTTCTGGTCTGGGTGCTAAGATCCCACATGCCTTGAGGCCATAAAACCAAAACATAAAGCAGAACCAATATTATAACAAATTCAGTAAAGACTTTAAAAATAGTCCACACCAAAAAAATATTCTTCTTAAAAAAAAGACTTACTAAAAAAACCCACAACAAAAACCCAACCTCAGCCAGCTGGGCTACCCAACTCCTTTTCCTGCTCAAGAAAGACAAACAAGGGACCCCAGAGGGTCATCGTGGGGCCCCATCATCAGCCTCCAAGAGCCAGCGTCTGGGCAGACTTGGGGCAGCACTTCAGGGGCTGTGGAGATGCGCTGAGCTCTTCTCCACGTGCTCAGCCCTGCAGCTGCTGCTCCGGGCCCCCCTGGGTCCCCCCTCGGCCCCAGTCTCTCCCAGACCTGCCCCTCTGCCCGTCAGCCTGGTTTGTCTCATAGTCGCTGTTCGCCCAGACTCACAGGTTGGATGCACAGAAGTCTTGGGGAGTCCTATCTGTCCTAGCAGTCCTGCCTGGGTGGGCTCTGCCCTAACCCCTACCCGGTCCTCAGCCCTCCTGCTGCTCCCCTTGGGCAGGGCTGGGACTGGCCTGTCCTCCTGGGGCAGCATCCTCACCAGTGATCCTGGCTTGCATCGCCCCACATCTGGAATCTGCAGACACCGACAATGTCATCGCACTTGTATCCACGGCTCCCCATCGCTTGCCGGCCATCCCAGCTGCGTGTGAAGTGCGTGGCCTCTGCCTCTGCTCCTGGCTCATCTCTGATCCTCTCTGGATGGGGAAGATGCCACCCTGCTGTGTCCCTCTGCTGCACCCGAGGCTTCTGTGACCGTCTGGGAGGCCCCGGCCTCGGGACCTGTGGGCTCACCCTGCGCTCTCACAATTGGGAGCCCCGTGACCCTTCATGGTAACCTGCTTCTTAAGTCACCTTGTTTGGGCTTCCTTCCCACAACCCACAGGCACTTCCTGGAATCATCCCTGGGGGAACAGTCCCCAGGGATCACCTCTCGGCTCAGTTCCTTCACGGGCATCCTAGTTCAGGGTCAGTTTCTGGCTCAAACCCAAGCTAAGCTACCACCTCCCCCCTCTCCCAGCGCACCCGTGTCCACACCTACCTGTGCACCCCCGCCTCCGCTCCAGGGCTCTCTGGGGACCTAACCCCCAGAGCTACAACCAGAAAGCAGCAGAGCTCAGACTCAAGCCCAAAACTCCAGGATCTCAATCCTCATCTACCAACTAGGTGACTTGTAAGGGATCCAACTGCTGTGAGCCTCAGCTTCTCCATGTATTCCCCATGCTTTTGGACTGTGGTGCTGGAGAAGACTCTTCAGAGTCCCTTGGACTGCAAAGAGATCCAACCACTCCATCCTAAAGGAGATCAGTCCTGAATATTCACTGGAAGGACTGATGCTGAAGCTGAAACTCCAATACTTTGGCCACTTGATTCAAAGAATTGATTCACTCGAAAAGACCCTGATGCTGGGAAAGATTGAAGGCGGGAGGAGAAGGGGACGACAGAGGATAAGATGGTTGGATGGCATCACTGACTCAATGGACATGAGTTTGAGCAAGCTCCAGGAGTTGGTGATGGACAGGGAAGCCTGGCGTGCTGCAGTCCATGGGGTCGCAAAGAGTCAGACATGACTGAGCGACTGAACTGAACTTCCCCATGTATAGTGGAGGTGATAGCCATCTCCCCACCCCCACCCCAGGGTCTCGTGAGGGCCAATGAGATGACAGAGTGTGAAACCCAGCAGTGGGGAGGGGGCTCCCTCCTCGGCACTCCCCACCTTGCGTACACCTCCTCCAGCATTTCTGGAACCTCCTGTGCGGTGGCTGGCTGACGGTGTCGTCCCTCCCGCACGCCATCTGTCATGTGGAGCAGGACCCAGCCCTTTCTCACCCTGTTCCCCAGTAATCACCCCTCACTCCCCTGGGTGCGCTTCGGCTTGTGCACGGAGAGAGGAACCAGACTCGGGGTCAGACAAGCGAAAAATAACTTCCACTCTTGCTCTGCAGAAAAGTTCCAGGCTCAGAATCACTGCTGGCTTGGAAGTCTGGAAGTAAAACCATCACCAGGGACGTCCCTGGCGGTCCAGTGGTTAAGAATCCACCGCCAGTGCAGGGCACACTGGGCAACTAAGCCACAAGTACTGAGCCTCTAGAGCCTGTGCTCCGCCACAAGAGAAGCCACTGTGGTGAGAAACGCTTGCATTGCAGCTAGAGAGTGCGCCCTGCTCTTCGCCACTGGAGAAAGATTGCATGCAGCCATAAACAAATACTTTTCAAAGGCCATCACCAAATGAGAGAGGAAACCAGAGGACCAATTCCACTCTTGGCTTTGTTGGGTCTCCCAGGCGCAGAGGTGAGAGAGACCAGGGACTTGTCCTCCTTCCTGCCCACCCCCCACGCCGTGTGTTCCCTCCCTCCTTGTAAAGGGCATCCTTCACGCACGGGCAGCGCACCCACGAGGTCTCCAACGGGAACCTCACAGCTGACTTAGAGCCTCTGAGGATGTGGGTGTGAAAGTACTAACTAGGATGGACACCAATGATAGAAGCTCTGGCACAGAAGCACTCTCAGGTGGGGCTGAGACTCGACACCCGTTGGGGGGTGGAATTTGCCTTTAGGGCACCCACAGTGAGGTTCCGGGCCATCAGGGACCCACCCGGGGGCGGGGGACTCTGTCCATTCTCAGCCACTTTCTCATTTGATGCCGCCTCAACCACTTTTACCAAGTGAAGTGTGGCATGAAAGTTGCTTAGTCGTGTCCGGCTCTTTGTGACTGTAGCCCGCCAGGCTCCTCTGTCCATGGGATTCTCCAGGCAAGAGTACTGGAGTGGGCTGCCACTTCCATCTCCAGGGCATCTTCCCGATCCAGTACTGGAGTGGGCTGCCACTTCCATCTCCAGGGCATCTTCCCGATCCAGGGACCAAACTCAGATTTCCTGCATTGCAGGCAGATTCTTTACCATCTGAGCCAACAGGGAAGCCCCCCAAACTCCCAGAGGTGAAACCAGGAGCCTGTGGCCACCTGCCAGGCCTTGACACTGGTTTCTTAGATGGCCAGTTATCACCTCCCCACTCTGCCCTTCCCAGAGAACTTCATGCTGGGAGGTGGTGCAGAGATGCTCCACTGGGGACATGGAGACGGGGCCACACTGCCCAGACCACCGCAGGCTCGCCAGTTCCCACTGCTCAGCGCCCGCTCCTCCTGTTGGGGGTCCTGAAAGTCTTCCTTCGGGGCTTCCTTATCTTGAATTACTGAGAGCTGGCATCTTGGGATCCAGCAGACCGGGTTCAAATACAGGGCTCCCAGCACACAAGAGAGGTGACTGGGTGAGTTCACATCACTGCACCTCAGTTTCCCACCTGTAAATGGGGCATCATGTCCTAATTTTCCTGGGTTACTGTGAAGAGACAATCAAATAACGTGCCTAACACACCTAGTCAGGGCAGGCACTTGAAAGCCCTCTGCAAGTGCTAGTTCTGGTCTCCCAGGCACCACCTTCCTGGTTCCAATTCTCTACTGTAGCCCAGTGGACATTCCTTTCAGTGAAACAGAGGTGTTCCCTGGGGCTGAGACAGAGGAACCAACGTGAGCTCTGCAGTGGAACCTAGGACCTAGAGTTGGCAATGCTGCGTTGAGAACAAAGTTCTGCCAACAGGGTAGATCTCGTGCCACGTGTCCTCACCACAAAAGAAAAAAGTAAATGAAAAATACGCTTTTAATAAGGGAGACAAGGTGAGGGACTTTTCTGGTGGTCCAGTGGCTAAGACTCCATGTTCTCAATGCAAGGGGCCCAGGTCTGATCCCTGGGCAGGCGCCTCCCCTGTGGCTCAGCTGGTAAAGAATCCGCCTGCAGTGCAGGAGACCTAGGTTCGATCCGTGGGTTGTGAAGATCCCCTGGAGAAGGGAAAAGTTACCCATTCCAGGATTCTGGCCTGGAGAGTTCCATGGACTTGTATAGTCCCTGGGGTCGTAAAGAGTTGGACATAATTGATTGACTTTCACTTTTCACTTTCAGGGAACTAGATCCTGCATGCTGGAACCAAGACCCAGCGTAGCCAAATAAATGAAAGTGAAAGCAAAAGTCACTCAGTCGTGTCCGACTCTTTGCGGCCCCATGGACTGTAGCCCACCAGGCTCCTCTGTTCGTGGGATTTCCCAGGCAAGAATACTGGAGCGGGTTGCCATTTCCTCCTCCAGGGGATCTTCCCAACCCAGGGATTGAACCTAGGTCTCCTGCATTGCAGGCGGATTCTTTACTGTCTGAGCCATTAGCGAAGCCCATCCTTACTCTTTAGCCAACTTGTCATAAGTGTGTAGTTTAGAAATGCGTTGTGGATTAGCAAAAGTTTCTGCAGGCAAAAGCTTTGAGACTTCTTGGAATGACTGTATGTGAAACAAAAATGTCAAACTGTAGTCAATCAATGTCTGGCTGATATCTAAGAGGGGAACCCAGGAGGATGGAGCTCCGGCCAGCTCCCCTGACCTTGAGCGAGGGTTTCCTTTGAGAGCTGGTGAAGGAAGGACCCTTCAGGTCAGAGGATAATCACTCAAGGATCCCTAGAGACTTTGTGCAAGACAGAGCCTTCAAAGCATCATCCTGGCCTCAGTGCCTCAGGGGCTCTGATGAGTACCTTCAGTCAGCCAGTTCAGTCGCTCAGTCGTGTCTGACTCTGTGACCCCATGGACTGCATGCAGAACACCAGGCTTCCCTGTGCATCACCGGCTCCCAGAGCTTGCTCAAACTCATGTCATCGAGTTGGTGATGCCATCTAGCCATCTCATCTTCTATCATCCCCTTCTCCTCCTGCCTTCCATCTTTCCCAGCATCAAGGTCTTTTCTAAGGAGTCAATTCTTCGCATCAGGTGGCCAATGTACTGGAGCTTCAGCTTTAGCATTAGTCCTTCCAGTGAATATTCAGGACTGATTTCCTATAGGATTGACCGGTTTTATCTCCCTGCTGTCCAAGGGACTCTCAAGAGTCTTCTCCAACACCACAGTTCAAAGACACCAGTTCTTCGGTGCTCAGCCTTCTTTATGAGCGTCTTGGCTTCCATTCACTGTTATCAGTGCTCAGTCACTTCAGTCCTGTCTGACTCTGCATCCCATGGACTGTAGCTCGCCAGGTTCCTCTGTCCATGGGATTCTCCAGGCAAGAATACTTTTTTTCCAACCCAGGGATTGAACCCGTGTCTCCTGAGGCTCCTACATTGTAGGTGGGTTCTTTACCACTGAGCCACCATGGAAATTATTGTTATAAATCATGTGAAATGCATTGCTTCAGAATAGAAGGAAGTGGGAGAAGGGGGGTGGGAGATCAGGGAGCAGAATCCAACTGAAATCAGCAAAAGGTCCAAACAGAAGCACATTTGCACTTCCTGGGCACGATCCATGGGACCAGACACAAACTCAGGCATGAAGACTAAGAACTAAGGTGAGGTTAATGAGTGTACCAGACACAGGGACCTAATAAATCGCTGTGAATGAATGAGCAGAGTGTCCACGAGCCAGCATGCAGTTGGCCATCTCAGAGAGCAGAGCTCCAGACATGCTGCTGTGGATGTAATTGTGTCCCCACCTTCCTACCTTGGAGTCTTAACCTCAAAATGTGGCCTTACTTGGAAATGGAGTCTTTACAGAAGTGAGCAGGTTTAAAGGATGTCATTAGGGAAGGCCCTCATCCAACATGACTGATGTTCTCATGAAAAGGGGAGATTTCGGAACGTCCTTGGTGGTCTGGTGGTTAGGACTCCGTGCTTCCACTGCAGGGGTCCAATTTCGACACTTGGTGGGGGATCTAAGACCCCACATGCCATGCAGTGTGGCCAGAAAAACTCAGAAGAGGAAGCCGAAAGCAAGGGAAGAACCAAGACTTTGCACAGAGTGCCGTAAGACAACATTCTGTGGGTCCTTCACTGGGCACATATAAATCCTAGTTAATTTTTTACAGATATTGTCATACGATTTTGACAAAAACAGAAGATTGATCATTTCTTTTGGCTTGAAGCGTGCTGTGACTTGCTTGTGCATCGTGCAGGGCTCAGTCTAGATTGTCATTAGATTGAAGTCTACCTTCACAAAATAAAAGTAGCTCTACGTGAAAAAGTTTGAAACAGGATTTGAGGAGAGTATGGTGGTTCAGACAGTTCTTCACTTTTTGAAAAATCTGATGCCAAGCCATAAGCTTTTTTAAGTCTGAGTTGAAAAATTACATTTCCCAAGTACTGCATTTCTGAGCTATTGAAGGAGATTAGAGAAAAAGATTTCTCTTTGATATAATTTTTCTCAGTTTCACTGTATGGAAAAAGAACATATTTCCCATAAATGGGAACTCTAGTCAGTGTCTCATGAAACATGTATTCCAGGGAGAACCGTGAGGCCTTTTCGGAGATAAAGTCCAAAATTGACTCATACTTTTAGATTATACAACTAATAAAAACTGCCTTACTTTAATTACAGTTTTCTACACATGATAACACAGGACATGTTTAGGAAGCTTTTATAAGCCTAGAGTGTTGTCCTGATTTCTACAAAGCGTGGTTGCCTTGTCTGTTCTCCTCTGTTCAGTGTATGACTTGTATTTTCCTTAACATGGGTTGCATTTTTCATTCTCCAAATTAGATCTTTTCCTGGAAATGTTGTCATGTTTTAACAAATTGTTTGAAACTGAAAAAAAAAAAAAAGAAAGCCAGAAGAGGTGGGAGCTGCAGGGTCACCTGGGGTCCCCAGGGCTGGACCACTTGGTGACGGAGCCACTGCAGCTTGTCCTGGGGTCGGCATGGGACGGAGGAGGCTGTGCTGAAGCCGGCCCTCACTTTAAGGCCAGTTAAGGGGCAGGGGCTGTGACTGGGGCTCTCCAGTGAGCAAGCAGCCAACGTCCAGCGCCAGGAGGAACTGAGTGGGTCTGGGGGTAACCTGTGTACGAAGGCTAGGAGATGTTGAGAAACTCACCCAAGACTGGAGGCTCTTAAGAGGTAGACCCAAGTCTCAAACCCAGATATTCAAACCCAGGCTCAGTACGCCTGATCACAATGCAAGTGAAGAGACATCTGGAAGCCGGGATGAACTGCCAACACTGCTCATGCCTGTGGCCGTGGTTAACAGCCCACCTTTCCAAAAATGAAATGTATCTCCCTTTTGGGGAAGGAAATGGCAACCCACTCCAGTACTCTTGCCTGGAGAATCAATCCCATGGACGGAGGAGCCTGGTAGGCTATAGTCCATGGGGTCGCAAGAGTCGGACATGACTGAGCAACTAAGCACATCTCCCTTTTAGCATTCATTCATCCTCTCATCCCCTCACTCACTTATTCATCAGGTAAGCATCTACTTGGCTCTAGCCCCTACTCTGTTCCTCCCTTCAATATCCACATACAGTCAGTCCTTTACACATGAATGGGTTATGTTCCAAGAGCACGTTCGTAAGTCAAGTTTGTTCATAAGTCGAACAAAGCTAGCCTAGGTACCCAGCTAACACAATCGGCTACATAATTCTGTATTGTACTATACTGTACTGTAATAGGTTGATAATATTTATCAAACAAATAATACATAAAAAACAAACAGAAAAACTAAAGAAAGCAGTTTTAACCTTACAGTACAGTACCTTGAAAAGTACAGTAGTTCAGAACATCAGCCGGCACACACGGGCTGGCATTGAACAGTCAAGAAGAGGAAGACGAAAAAAAGAAGAGTGAGATGGTGGAGCTGAAGGATCGTCAGCAATAGGAGACAGAGGCTTGTGTGCCTTCTCTGTCATGTCCAACCCTTTGAGAGCCCATGGACTGTTGCCCACCAGGCTCTTCTGTCTATGGGATTTCCCAGGCAAGAACACTGGAAAGGGCTGCCATTTCCTCTTCCAGGGACGCTTCCCAACCCAGGGATCAAACCCAAGTCTCTTGTGTCTCTTGCATTAGCAGGTGGATTCTTTACCACTGAGCCACCTGGGAGAGGAGACAGAGGGCAAGCTGCCATTCTGCTCATACCTGATGTTGATGGAATGCATGGTGACCTCTTTGAAAGTTCACACCATGAAGGTTCTTAAGGAGGGGCTTAGTGTACTGTGTCCTGCCCACAAGCCAGGCTCCGGTTCAGCTCCGGCCACAGCAGGGAAGCCATGGCCTCGATTACAGGGCAGAAGTCCCCCTTGTACATAAGCTCTTCATGGTGAGTCTCTAGAGGGAGGAGTAAAGAACTGATGTGTGGAAATGAGAAGTTCCCAGAAAAGGCAGCGTTGAAGTCAATCTTGGAGGACCAAGAGGACTTTAAAAAGCGGGTTCTGAAAGAAAGGGCATTCTGATGGAGAGTGTAACATGGGCCCAGGGAGGATGGGCTGGCGTGCTAGTCACTTTCAGGGTAAAGTGCGTCTGCAGCAGCGGCCAAAGATTCCTGGTAAGTTTCTCTCCCTCCACATAACCAATTCCCTCTCTGTCAGAGAGCACCCAGCCCCTGGCATTTGTTGCAGGCTCAGGATCTGGGTAACTCTGAAAACGACAGAGGGGCATGTACAGGATCATCACTGCAAATCGGATTAAATAATGTAAACTTGTAAACAGGACTGGCCCCGGTCAGCATCTCCCTGAGCCTGTGCAGGTTACGGACAACTTGAACATCTTCTCTGTTGATTCAATTACATACATGGTCAATGAACTTATTGTGAAATTTTATGAAAACCCAGTGACATTTACAGATTACAGTGGGAACCCTGTCACTCTGGCTCTGGGAACACAGATGCATGGGCAGTCCACTTTACCTGGCTGCCCAGGTAAAGCGCTAGGTAGAGGGGACCCCATTCAAGCTGGGCTGAACCTGGAATGGAAGGAGCCAGAGCCAAGCTTTTTTAATTGCATTTGGTGAGCCCTGCTCGACCAAACCCATGACGGTACTTAGGACAGGCCATGGTTTTGTGAGTCTTCAGCAAAGCTCGCAGAGAAATCACAGCGATTCCTCACTTAAGGGCCTCCTAAAGGCTAGTGCTGGGGTTGAGGAGAAGAAGCCCCCAGTCTTTCGAGGCCCAGCAAACACAGAAGTCACCGCCAAATGCCCTGAATAGGAGGCCAGAAGGACATTAGGGTCCCGACCTGAAAAAAAATTCCAACACCTTCTGCAGACAGTAGAAGCAAGGGAGCGGCATATGTTGGCATATGCTAAAAGGGGCATTTGTTGCCTGCGTTCACTGGGGTATTTTGTGTGCTGTAGAGGAATCTGAACCTATAGTAATTTATCAGTGTAAACGTTTAGCAGTTTAGTTTGAGTAATATGGTTGCACCATTTCTCCCCAGCTTCTCTCAAACATAGTAGGATGCTATCAACAGGGCACAAAGCTTTCCAACGTTAATTGACGAAGATGGTAACTCCACGATCCTAATTCCACTCAGAGACGTCAACCTCCTGGCTGTGGGGCTGGGAGTTCTAAACTGCGATCTCCGCAGCTGTGGTTATAGTTGTTTCATGTCACATTGACCCGGCACGTCTACGATGTTTAACACCAGTCTTAAAAAATTCCAATGACATCTGTTGAGAATTTAATTGTGAGTGTAAAAAAAAAAGAAAAAAAATCATTAAAGGCACAGTCAAGAGATCAATTTTCAGACTGTTTAAACAAGACGGTGGCCATCAGGCGGTGGCGGAATCTGGCGACCTGGCAGTTAATCTCCTGAGTGGCAGCGCCGAGTGTGCAGGGGGCAGGAGTGGATGGAAGACAACTTAAAATAAGTAGAAGACGGGCAAAGAGGGATGAGGCGAGAGCCAGAGGAGACTAGGAATGGGAAAGTGGGCTATCTCCCATCCCATCGGAAAGTGTCCCGACCCCGGGCTGAGGCGGTGGGCGTCCCGTTTCCCGAGGGTTTGGCTGGAAGTGGGGGCGGAGAAGAAAAGTGGCCGGGGGAGCCGCCAGGAGCCACTTTTGTTCTGCGCTTCGGGCGCCGGGTCGCGGCGGGGCGGCAGTGCGCACGCGCGGGCGGGGCGGGGGAAGGGCGGGTGGGGCGGGGCCGGGTCGGGGGGAGGGGCCGGGCAGGGGCGGGCTCGCGCTCGGGCCCCGCCCCCCGCCGCCCCGGCCGGCTGCATCCGGGCACTGCCTGAATTAGCATCGTGCCGAGGCACAACTTTGCCGAGGCCCCAGCGAGATCCAGGCGCGCGCCGGAGGAAATATAGTCCCTGCCTCCTGGCAGCTCGCGCGGGGGCTGCGCTGGGGCTCCCGGCGCCGGGGCCGGGGGTGGGGGGGGGCATGCGCCGGGCCGCGCCTGCAGCCCAGGGACCCGGCGCAACTTGCCGGGCTGCCTGAGGAGTTTGGGGGGGGCGGCCGCCTTTCTTCCCCCCCCATCTCCAGACCCCCTCCCTCCCTTTTCGGTCGTGGGGGAGGGGGCTCGTGTCCAACCCCCTCGCCCCCCGCACCATCCAGGGAGACCCGATCCGCCCGCGTCAGCCCCGACTCCCGCGGAGCCGCGCAACTCCCCGGGAGCCGGGGCCAAAGTGAGCGCAAAGTGCTGCCCAAGTTGCCGGGATGGAGCTGCAGAGCCGGCCCGAGGCGCTCGCCGTGGAACTCGCGCGCCACCAGGTAGGCGGTCGGGGCTGCTGGCTTCGGGAGCCCGGGGTCCGGGGTCCGGGCTGCGGAGCCCCGCGTCCTCTTCTCCGTCGCAGGGCACGCAGAGCTGGAGAGGCCCCATCCTTTGAGCCTGCTGCCCCAGGGATGGGGGAAGAGTGTACATGAACGGACTCCCCTTTGGGCTTCCCCTCTGCGCCGCACCCCCCCTCCCCCGTTTCGTGCAATCCTGCACAGTTTGAGGGATCGGGGACGCGTGGGACCCGAACCCAGTGTCTTCTCTTTCTCGGGCAGGATCTGCAGGACTAGGGTCCCGGGAGAGGGCCCCCTGCGTGCGCTTGCCCGGTGTGTGTCTGTGTGTGGGGGGTACGCCCACCCCCTCCGCCCCCACCCCCCAGGTGCAATCCTGCACAGTTTGCAAAAGTAGTTTTGGCGATTGTTGCTTGGGCGAGCAGCGGCGCGGCGGCCGGAGCCCGGGCGGTGTTGCGGCGTGCGCGCGCGCGCGCGCGTGTGTGTATGTGTGTGTTGGGGAGATTAGGACGCGACTTGAATATTTATGAGCTTTGCTCGACACGGACTCGCCGTGTTTACTTGGCTCTTTGTTCCTCCCCCCTCCCCCCGGCACACACTCACACTCCCTCGCACACGCACCCGGGCCTGCAAACTTGCACGGCTCGGGGCGCGCCGCCGGGTGGCCGCGGCCCCCGCCCCGCCCCGCGAGCTGCCCCGATGAGGCGGCAGCCACAGGTAAGCGGCCCCACGCGGCACTGCCCGGCCGCCGCGCGTGCGGGACGCGGCCCGGGGAACTCGGGCGGGGGAGGGGGGCGGCGGCCCCGCGGGGCCCCGGGCGCGCTGGACCCCCCCACCCCGGGGCGGCCGGCCTGAGCCCGCGCCTCCGTGTTTCCGCAGAACGGCGACCTCAAGAAACAGCTGCACGAGCGGCAGCCGCGGATCGCCGCGCTCAGCGACAAACAAGTAAGCGAGCCGAGCCGGCCCCCCGCCCGGGGTGGCGGGGTGGGGGAACTAGGAGGGGTCGCCGGGCACTTGGGTAGCACCCTAAAAAGTGCTGGCCTCGGCGCCGCGCACTCAGACTCCCAGAGGAGTCCCTGCGGTCTTCAAAGTTACCCGCCCACCCCCTGCTTCTGGGAAGAGGGGGCCCGGGTGTTGGAGGCCGAGGCGGGGGGCAGCGCGGCTCCCGCAGGGGCCGAAGGAGAGAAGCTGCCCTTAAAAGGCGGCGAGCAGCCCGGCGTCCATTTTGAGTTGCTGGACATGATTTTGGAATGTGGACAATTCTCCCGGGTCGGTGTCCCCCCAACAGCCCCCGTCCCCGGCCTCCCGCGGGCTTCAGGGTGCGGAGAGAGGGGGCGGTCATTCGGGCCTGGACACCAAACTACTTGGAAGTGGATTTTTTGGGGGGGTTTACGCCGCAAATCTTAATTTAAAGAGATCGTTCTTCCCCCGGGCTCCCCCCTTCCCTCCCACTTCTCCGGCCTCACTTTTATTCTCGGAACCTGACGCCAGCCAGCTCCCGGGGAACAAAAGAAAGGCGCCCCCGGGACCCCTCGGTTCTGCCCAACTTTGGGTCTCCGGGTACCGGGTGTCCATTGGGGCCCGCGAGGAGCTGCTCGCCGTGCGGACGGGGGGCGGGGGGCCCGGCCGCCAACCCCTCCCGGCCCCCTCGGCGAGGAAAAGTTGTCCATTGTGACTTAGTTGCGCGGAGCTCAGCGCTGGAGGGGTTTCAGCACCGCGAACAGAGGCGGCCGCCGCCGCCGGAGCGCGGCCGGCCGCGCGCCCCGCCCCCTCTCCCGCCCCGCCCCCCTCCCCCTCCGCGCCCCTCCCCCCACGCCCCCTCCCCGCACTCGCCCCCCGCCCCTTCCCCAGCCGAGAACTTTGAGCCGCGCAGCCAATGGCGCTCTCGGGCTCCGAGCCTGGCGGGGGCTGCGGCGCCCGCTCCGTCCCCGCGGCCCCCTCCTCCCCTCCCCCGTCCGCCCCGCGGGCCCGCTCTCCCCGCCCCGCCTCGCCGAGCCCCCGCTCCAGCCCCCCGGGCCTTCGATCGCGCTTCCTTCGGAATGCCGGCAGCCGGCGTCAGCCTCAAACTTGGACCGCGCCCGCCCGCGCCCGCGCCCCCCGATCCGGTCCCCTTCCCGCTCCCTTAACTCCGGGGCGGGGGCGGGGGCGGGCCGGATCCGAAGCCCCTCGTCTCCCCGGGGGGACGGTCGGTGTAGGGGAGAGACGTGGACGTGGCTGGCGGGGGGTGGTGACGACCCCGGCGGAGGAGAACTCGGAGGCCGGGTGTGCGTTTCGAGTCTTTTAAAGTTGCAAAGTGGTGGAAGGGGGGCGAGCAGGAGAGAAGGAGGGGGCCGGGGGCTGCGGAAAGAAAGGCGGCTGCGGCCGCGGGTCGGCGCCTGCTCGGGGGCGTCGGGCTGGACGCACGGGTGGGGACGAGCGCGTTAACCCCTTTCCCGCGGTGCCGCGGCCCCCTCCCCGGCCGCGCGCCCCCGCCCGGGAGTGGAAGCTTCCATTCCCGCCGGAGGGGGGGGCGCCCGGCGCGCGGCTCGGGCGAAGTCGGGGAGTCCGCGGGGGGGTGGGGGGGTGGGGGAGCGGGGAGGGGACCCGGGCTGGGCATTACCATTTTGATTGCTTTGATGCCATTTTTGGAGGGGGAGGGGTTGGGAGACCCTTCTCCGCTGAGCACAAAGATGTTTAATCACTGTGTGAAATCAAATCAGATACTTAAAAAAAAAAATCCATCACCAAATCTGGTACCGTGTGATAGCTGAGGGTTCCTAAGCTCCCTTCCCCCCCACTCCCAACTGGGTAAAACGGCAAGTTGTTGACTCTGATGCTCGGAATAGAAGATTTAAAAGAGAAAATTCCACTAAGCCGGCAGCTCTCCTCGCAACAATGTCCCTTTATGCGTGCTACAATACGTGGGAATAGTTTTACTATTTGGAGTGGCTTTTCGGAGCTTAGGTTTGCTCCGTTCTGTATTGTAGCAACTATTTCCAGGCTGTTTAAATTTTTATGATGATAGTAAATGAGTAGCTATTTATTATCTGTCATGCTTGAATTTAGATGAGGCCGGGGAGAGAAACATTTGAAAATCGTGTTTGAAGGTTGCGGGTGCCGCTGGTGGGGGCGGGGGGGCGAGGGGCCGTCCTACTCCGGTCTGCCTTTGCCTTTAAATCTGAACTCGGAGAAGGATGCTGCTGAACGGAATGTACCTCCATCTTTTTTGTGTGTGTGAGTGTGTGTTTAAAAAAAGGAAGAAAGAGAACAAGGAAAACTTTTGTTCCCTGACCTTTTAAAAATATTTCTCTCTGAAATGACTAAAAATAGCGTCTGGGAAGCGGCCAGCGTTTGTCCTGGCCATTGGAACTTGTGTTTGTCGCTGTGAGCGTGTTGTTTTTCCTTTTTCCTTTGTGGCATTTTATATACCAGGGGCTCATAAAAGAGGGAGGGAGGGAGCTGGGGCCGTGGTGCAGCATGCTAATAAAGCTGCCTCGGCTCTCCCGAGCTCCGCGGTGGAATCTTTCAGAGGTCACCTATGAAATGAGTTGGTAGACTTAACATTTACTCACCTCTGTCTCCTTGGGAGAGTTTGGTGGAGATTGGCAGCTTGGCTGGGGAAAGGGTCGGAGGAATGAGCCCTTGGAGGGGATTAAGGGCTGCACCGGGGGTCTCTCCAAGAGGGTTGATGGGCTCTGCTTGGTTATCCCCGCACCGGCCCAAGGAGCTGGAATGGACGATCAGAGCTGAAAAAGCCAGTAGCATTTCAGAGTTTGCTTTCAACTCAACAGAAAAGTAAGGGTAGTGTCGCTTGAGAGATTTACTTGGAGAAAAACTCACACCATCTTCCCCTCTGGAGATGTATTTCTGTCCTGCTGTCGCTTGGACGATGGCATATAAAGGTTTAAGTTTCAATTAAAAGTGCACATGAAGGTGATGAACTGGATAGTAAAATGGACGGATGACCTCATTATCCACATTTGTTAGAAATACAATAGCAACGAGTATTATCTTTTGGTGCCTAGCCGTCAATTTCCCATTTGTGCCCTTGGCACTGGAATTTTTTTCAGTTACTTCTGGAAGCAGGGTCGAGGGCTTGAAGATGTTTTTCCAGGACTCCTAGGAGTAGATAGGTTGTTGGTTGGTCAGAAGTAGAGAGATACAAATTGTGTGTGAGTGTCCAGCATTTCTTCCACCGTTGCTGTACTAGGGGATAAATGGGAAACCAGCATCTGTAGGACCTTGCTGTTTGAAAACAGAGTTCACTTTTTTTTGTTGTTTAAAAAAAAAAAGAGGAAGCTGTAGGTAGTTGGTCAGTAGCCCGTGGTGGCCAGGCTATTTGAAAACAGAGTTCATGTTTTTTCTTTTTTTTTTTAAAAAAAGCAGGAGCTGTGGGCAGTTGGTCAGCAGCCCTCAGTGGCCAGGTTGCATTCCTGGGTGGCCCCCCACCACCACTGGGCTGTGACCCCAATGGAGGAAGGACCCCTCGTCTTTAACAAGATATGATGTGTGAAGACTCCATTAGTTGCTCCAGTGGTTTTACGCCATGAATTTGCAGCACATGCAGAGAGGCAGTAACATTTTTATCTAAATTGTCAAGCAACAAGCACTTCCGTGTAAATAACAGGCCTATCATAAATACTGCAGGGTTTTGTTTTTTTTTTTCCTTCCTCTTTGGAGTTCTCAGCACAACACTTAAATGCCATGTGAAGCAGGCATCTTCACGCAAGTTCAGCTTCACCTTGGAGTGAGAGGACCTCTGGTATGAACTGCAGGCCGTGCTGGTCTGGCAGAGAGAACCCCCCCTCCACCCCACCCCACCGCCCAGTGAACTTGGGGCCTTGCATGCTGCCCGATGCATCAATTTGATGAACTCTGGATTCTGAGGGGCTGTCCTCAAGTTCAGCAATAAAAATACGTCTTCTTGAAAGGTATTATGTATGTGGCATTCGCTCAGGCGCTGAATCACGTCTTCACTGTGATTCACTAGCTACGGTGGACACCCGAGGGGTCCCACGGTGGAAGCGTTCACTGAACAGGACTGCAGGGTGGGTCTGTTCTGAACGCTGCCCAGTTGTTTTCAGCCCTTCCGTCAAAGGACGTTCCATTCTCCAGGCTCTGACCCCGTGTCTGCGCGAATCCAGGAGGCTAAATGTCAATCTTCCTCACCTAGAGTGCAAGATGTCATTCTTCAAACAGCCCCTTTACAGGGGAAGGAGAAAACTGATGCTTTCTGCATCTTTCATAGTCTGAAAATGAGCATAGGGTTGAGACAGCAGGGGCTCAGTCCTGGCTTTCCCCAAGTGCCCCCTGCTTGGCCGTGACCCGTTACTCCCCCCACCAATCCCCGCCAGAGCCAGTCTCTAGGACCCACACTTTTATCCAAGCCGCTGTTTTCCTGGAGTCTCCATTCCCCTCCATCTGTCCACCCCTCTGGTCCCTCCCCCATTATCTCTTAGCTGGAAGATTGCAGTAGCCTTCTCATTGCATCCACTTTAAAAGCATTATTGAAATAGAATTCAGGTATCGCATACTTCACCCATTTAAAGTGTACAGTCAAGTATTTTTTATACCTTCACAGATATTTGCAACCGATCACCACCTTCAGTTTTAGAATATTTTCAGAAGATTGTTATCATTCAGTCGCTCAGTTGTGTCAGATTCTTTCGACCCCATGGACTGTAGCACACCAGGCTCCTCTGTCCTTGACTATCTCCCAGAGTTTGCTCAAATTCATGTCCATTGAGTTGGTGTTGCTATCTAACCAGCTAATCCTCTGCCACCCCCTTCTCCTTTTACCTTCAGTCTTACCCAGCATCAGGGTCTTTCCCGCTGAGCCAGCTCTTT
Source organism: Muntiacus reevesi (assembly GCF_963930625.1). Classification (NCBI taxonomy): domain Eukaryota; kingdom Metazoa; phylum Chordata; class Mammalia; order Artiodactyla; family Cervidae; genus Muntiacus; species Muntiacus reevesi. Next base: position 58,974,001 of record NC_089249.1, on the reverse strand, counting down.
GTATCAGGTGGCCAGAATACTACTTCAGAGTATTAACCAGCCATTGTTGTTGTTCAGTTGCCAAGTTGTGTCTGACTCTCTCTGACCCCATGGACTGCAGCACGCCAGGCTTCCCTGTCTATCCCTTCACCCAAAGCTTGCTCAAACTCATGTCCATTGAGTCAGTGGTGCCATCCAACCATCTCATCCTCTGTTGCTACTTTCTCCTCCTGCCCTCAGTCTTTCCCAGCATCAGGGTCTTTTCCAGTAAGTTGGCTTTTCACATCAGGTGGCCAAAGTATTGGCGCTTCAGCCTCAGCATCAGTCCTTCCAGTGAATTTTCAGGGTTGATTTCCTTTAGGTTTGACTAGTTGGATCTCCTTGCAGTCCAAGGGACTCTCAAGAGTCTTCTCTGGCACCACAGTTCAAAAGCATCGATTCTTCGGCACTCAGCCTTCTTCATGGTCCAACTCTCACATCCATACATGACTATTGGAGAAACCATAGCTTTGACTAGGCGGACCTTTGTTGGTAAAGTGATGTCTCTAAGAACAAAATAATTTCACTTGGAGCAATGCAAACGGACCTAGAGATCGTCATACTGAAAAATCAGTAAAAAGACAAATGTGTGATATTGCTTATATGTGGGATCTAAAAAATTGGTGCAAATGAACTTCTTTACAGAACAGAAATAGAGTCACAGATGTAGAAAGCAAACTTATGGTTACGAGAGAGGGAAGTGGGGGCAGAGGGGTGGGGTAAACTGGGAGATTGGGACTGACATGTACAAACTACTGTGTATGAAATAGATAACCTTTAAGGACCTACTGTATAGCACAGGGAATTCTACTCAACACTCTGTGGTGACCTATGTGGGAAAAGAATCTAAAAAAGAGTGGAGATATATATATATAAAACTGATTCCCAGGTGGCTCAGTTCAGTTCAGTCCATTCCCTCAGTCGTGTCCGACTCCCCATGACCCCATGGACTGCAGCAGGCCAGGCCTCCCTGTCCATCACCAGCTCCCAGAGTTTACTCAAACTCAGGTCCATCGAGTCGGTCATGCCATCCAACCATCTCATCCTCTGTCACCCTAGGTGGCTCAATGGTACAGAATCTGCCTGCCAACGCAGGAGATGTGAGTTCCATCCCAGTGTTGGGAAGATTCCCTGGAGAAGGAAATGGCAACCCACTCCAGTGTTCTAGCCTGGGAAATCCCATGGACAGAAAAGCCTGGCGGGCTACAGTCCATGGGCTCACAAGAGTCGCAGATGACTTAGCGATGACTAAACTGCAAAATCAACATAACTGATTCACTCTGCTGTACAACAGAGGCTAACAGAACATCGTAGATCAACTATACTCTAATAAAAATTAAGAAAAAACGTTGAGGACATTTTCATCCTCTCAGTAAGAAACCCTATGGGTCTCACCCGTCCCATCCCCGCAGCAGGCCCCAAGCATCCACTCATTTACTTTCTGTCTGCAGGTCTGCTTTCTGTCACTGTAGAGTTACCTGTTCTGCACGTGCACGAGTGGAATCGTATCGTGTGGTTTTATCTGTTGGGCTGCTTTCATGAGCAGAAGGTTTCAAGGCCCACCCAGGTTGTGGCGTGTCGTACTTGGCTCCTCATTATGTCTGAATGGCCCTCCGTCGTACGGGAGACCGCGTCCTGCGCCCGTTCACCAGCTGACGGGCACTCGGATGCTTCCCCGCCCCAGGCTCTCGGAATAGTGCACATTTCCTTGTGCCTCTGCGGTTCATCTTCCATTAGCGTGAGCATCTTGAAACCAGATCGAGATCACAGTGCTCCTTGTGGAAGCCCTTCTGGTGGTTTCCCGATGCTCTGTGGGGGGCTGGCCCTGCTCGGCCTCTGCGCTGGGACCCTCACCTGCCCCACCCCCCCCCGCCACCCCCCGCACAGTGCTGCTCCTTGGCCTCGGGTACCACGAACATCTTCCACTCTGGAGACCGCCGACCATCACTGTCTTCATCTTTTCATGGAAGTCCACTGTCCCTGCTAGACCGTAAGCTCCCTGAGGGGCGGGGGCTGTGCTTTCCGCCCCCTCCCCCGGGTTCCGAGATCAGTGCCTCGTGTTGGTGGAACGGGCAAATGACTAAGAAGATGGGTGTGCGGCTTGGCGGGGTCGAGCAGCCAGCCCCAGAGGTGTTCCCGGGAGTTGTCCTCTGTAGGCATTCAGTAAACAGATTTTTAAAATCCTGCGTTTGGAATGAGCAGCACAGAGATAAGACTAGCAGCTCCCCTGGTCTTGGAAACCTCACAAGAGAGTGAGGTATAGATGACCATATGTCAAGGGAATTCCAGAAAATTCTGTGAAAACCGTGCTGTGTAGGCCCCTGGAGATGAGAGCTTCCTGGCGGAGAAGGGGCTTCCAGGATGCCTGGGGTCGTGTTGGGAGGAGCTGGTGCCCAAGCTGAGGGCTAAAGGTCCAAGGAAACCCGCAGGTGCTGGCGAGTTTCTAGCAGTTAAACCGTGGAAGAGAGAGAGACAGACAGACAGCAGAGAAGGCAGGCTGGGGCTGGAACCAGGAAGACACTGAATGCCGAGCAAAGGCCTGGGTTTTGTGCCAGGTCTGGGAGCGACCTGGGGCTTTAGTTGTTGAGGGCAGCTTAGGAGGAGGAGGAGGAGGGAGCAGGTGTGTTAGCTGCTGACTCGTGTCCGACTCTTTGCGACCCCACGGATTGTAGCCCGCCAGGCTCCTCGGGGCATGGGATTCTCCAGGCAAGAATACTGGAGTGGGTAGCCGATCACTTCAGGGAATCATCCTGACCCAGGGATCAAACTCGGGTCTTCTGCATTGTGGGCAGATACTTTACCATCTGAGCCACAAGGGAAGCCTGGAGGAGGGTGAAGGAGGGCTGAACTCGCTCCCTGTGTGGCCCGGGCGGCCGAATGCGCCCCCTGGCGTCTGTCACCTGTGTGGGAGGCCCTTGCAGGGACAGTGACCCCGTGTGTGATGTGGAGAGGAGGCTGTTGGACTTGGGTGACCACACATGACAGGCTTCAGGGCAGGGGGCAGTGTGCTGACCCTCCTCCTGCTGCCTTCAGCAGAGCTCCTTACAGCTGGGAAATGAGTGGGGGACGTTTCTAGAAGCTTCTGGAAGGTGACTCGGGGCAACTCTGTTCGGTTGGTTTAAGGAAGAAAAGTGTGCATGTCTGTACATGACACATGGTTGTGCTTTTACTACTGATTTTATTTAGACTCTTTATAAATTGTATAATAACAAATAGTACAGTTGACCCTTGAACAACAGGGGGGTCAGAGGTGATGACCCTCCATGCAGACACTGTGCATATAGTTGGTCTTCCATGTAAGGCAGGGACTCGGCATCCTTGGGTTCAACCAGCCGTGGATCACATAGGACTGCAGTATTTACTACTGAAAAAGATGTAGACCCGTGCAGCTCACACCTGCATTGTTCAGGGGTCACCTGTATTGATCTGTGCCAGTGCATATGCACGGTGTCTATGCAGTATATATAAAAGCAGTTGATCATTTGTCCAGGGTTATATTACGCACATGAAAAGAAGGATTTGTTGAAGAAAAATAATTTACCTTTCTCCAGCTTAAGTAGAACCTTACTGAGGAAGGCAGCGGTTAACACGCTTCCTATCATTGCTGTAGCATTAGGAGCTCAGGGAGAATTCTGTTTTTCACAAAGTTTTTAGTGTGAACGCAACACCTGCTTGTTGGGGGAAGACGTCCGCGGCGCAGGTGTGAGGGTCGTGGACCGTGACCCTTCTCGGGCCGCTCCGGGCACGTGGCCCCGAGCAGCACTGGCCCTGGGGTGCTCGTGGGCTGCGCTCTGTACACGCAGTGTGTGTGACTCGGAGAAACATGCTTTGTGGGCACGCTCCTGGTCATGCTGCCGCTACACTTGCTTGTTACCCTTGACATTGTGTGCTGGGCACCTCTTGGAAACAACTCGGTTTAATTCCACGAGCATTTCACAAGCCCTGCCTGGTGTGGGGTGCGGGGGTGATGTTAGTAACAGCAACATCTCACGGTGTGAGGCTTCACCCTTCCAAAGTGGTTTCACCGGGTCTCCGCTCACTCCCAGTTTCACAGGTAGCTGGGGAGACAGGTGTGACCTGCCCCGTGAGCTCTCTGCTTGGGAGAGGTTTTGCAGCGGACTCAGCCCGTGGCAAAGTGGTGAGGTGCCCGGGGTCACCCTGAGAGGTGACATCCGAGTGTGTGAGAAGCAAGATTCTGATCGCACACCCAGCGCCCGGCTATGTCCAGCACCCATGTTCTCCGGCAAGCCTGTTCCGACACCTCTTTGCTGTACACGATGTGATTTGTCGGGGTCATCTTATGACCTGGCCTAGGCTGGGTGGGTGGGTCTTCCCTGCGGGGCAGGTCAGAGAAGGGCAGCTCCCCAAGGTCAGACGGCTCAGGGCCCCGAGAGGGCGCCCTCTGTTTCAGCCCCTGCCCCACATCTAGCCAGCCCCTTGCCTCTGGCGGAGTAGCTTCCAGCAAGTCCTTGTGCGTCCTCTATAAAGCGGGTGTAGTGGTTCAAACTGCCTCACCGGGTTGTTGAGATGAATCCAGATCATAGATGAGCAAGTGTGTCTAAACTACCAAGCAGAGCGAAGGGGTTGATTAGAAGAGAATTGTGTTGACTGCGGTGGTGCTAGTTCTTTAACCCACCTGCTGATGCAGGGAGGCGTAAGGGACGTGGGTTCCATCTCTGGATCCGGAACATCCCCTGAAGGAAATGACAACCCGCCCCAGTGTTCTTGCCAGGAGACCTGGGTTTGATCCTTGGGTGGGGAAGATCCCCTGGAGGAGGGCATGGCAACCCACTCTGGTGGTCTTGCCTGGAGAATCGCATGGACAGAGGAGCCTAGAGAGTTAACAGTCCAAGGGGTCGTGGATAGTTGGACACGACTGAAATGACTTAGGACGCGTTGGCTGCCTTGGTGCCCCCAGCACACGCCTGCCACACCCTGCCCTGGGCCTGCAGGGCTGGAACGTTTGCTCTGCTGCTGGTCCCGCTTCGGGGCGTTGCTGCTCGTCACCGTCTTCTCTCCCAGTCCAAGGAGTCGACTTTGATGCGTGAGCCTCTTAAAACACCTGCTGTCAGAATGGTACCATTGATTTCAATTAACTTGGAGTTTTTTTCACCGCGATGACTCTGATAATAACTTTGGTAATCCCACGATGCCTCATTAGAGCTGCTGGCTACGATGATCAGCTCTGTGGTTTAGCAAGTTTTTTTCTCCAGCGCCTTTGTCTTTCCAGGACCGAATCGCGGACTCGCTGCGGGTTTTCACCCCACTCAAGTGAGTGATGCTGAACGTGGCCGCCGCCCCATCTGCCTGTTGAAACCCATCACGAGGCCGCGCTCGTGGTGGGGGTCCTTCCGCGGGGCCAGCGTCTCAGGCATGCCCTGGCCACACAAGGGGAGCTTGAGGGTTGTGTGTTGGCTCGCGCTCCGAGACCCCTGCCCCAGACACAGGAGGACTTTGGGGATACAGGTAGCTTTCTGGGGAGGGGGGCGGCTACTATTCACCTCCCCCACCCTGTTTGGAATTTATAGCTTTTAAGGAAATAGGAGCCTGGATTTGATTTTCCTTGCAGTCTCTTGAGTTTCCTTAGTCCCACTAAAGAGGCTTTGGGTTTTTTTTTTTTTTTTTTTTTGGCCACCGGGTGGCCTGCGGGATCTTAGTTCTCTAACCAGGGATCAAACCTGTGCCCCCTGCAGTGGAAGCTCAGAGTCTTAAGCACTGGACTGCCAGGGAAGTCCTCACAAGGCTTTCAGCTCTTGTCTCCGAGAGGCATGTAAGAAACGGGTTGAGCGCAGGCTCTACGATGGGCTGGAGTTGTAAACTCAGCTCCGTGCTTGAGGGCAGTAAAGTAAAGTAACCAACAGCGCGGTGTGTGAGGCAGCCATGTGCCGGTGCGTGGGAAGCGCTCCAAAGACCCGACGCGGCACCCGCCGGGATTAAATGAGACGAGATGTGAAGCTCTGGCCGCTGTGAGTCCTCCAACAGGTGGGACCTGGGCGTCGCAGGTCGCAGCTTTCCCATCCGATGCTGGGCGGATGGCCTGGGCGAGGCCCTGCCAGTGGTCTCTGCGGACCAAGTGGGTCCCTCTTGGCCCTGCCCTTTGTGGGGGGCTGCCTTTTTGTTTGGGGGGTGGCGGAAGCCCAGAGAAGTTGAACGGCCTGTCGAGGTCACACAGCTGGTAAGTGGAGGAGCCGCGGGCCAGCTCAGGGTCACGGTGGCCTCACAGCCTCAGCCCTATGCTGGAGCCTGCAGGGGAGACATGATGGCCCTTCTGGCTCTGTGTCCGAAGAGTTCAGAGTCATGCCATCCCTGGGCAAGGGTCCCAGTAAAAGAAAACGGGGTTAGGACGTCAGAGGGAACCACTCATGAGTTCTCAGCCATTTGTGATGACGAGTGGGAGCTTCACGCTGAGTTGGAAGGTCGTGGAACGTTGGAGGGGCCGGGCACCCGGGTGGGGAGCGTGGGGCAGGCTGGGTGCAGAGAGGGGTCTCCGCAGTGGAGAAGCTGAGTCCACGGCAGGAGGTTTGGCCTTGACCCCCAAAGCAAATGCACCTCCAGCCTCGCTCTCTCATCCTGCTGGGGCCTGAGCCCCTCCCTGCGTGGCTGCTTCAGTTTTTCTTCTTACTATTATTGCTGTTGTTTTGTAAGGGGGAGGCATCTTTTCATTTTGAAATGGCCTCTGTTCTCCAAGGGAACAAACATGCTTCGTTGAGTTTGGTTTTTTTTCCCCCCTGCTTTGGGTTCATCACTTATTGTTTCCCGAGTGTTGCAGTTTCCTGAGTGTGGTGAGAAATTGCTGATGCGGCCTCCTTCCCGTGATGACCTCTGAGCGCCACCAGCGGGCGTCCCTGAAGTCTCAGACGGGCTGCGTTTTGCTTTCTGTTTTTTTTTTTTTTTTTGGCTTGGCACCTGTGTTGGTCTTGTCAAAGTGCAGCAGAAAGAAGTACATCCATGGGGGATATTTTTCTTGTTCAGGGTTGAGTGGTCCTCAGCCCCAGTAGCCTAGGAGGGGCCGGTTGTCTGGGTCCTTGGTTTAAAGTGGGGACGCTGCTGCTTCCCGGGCAGGGCTGTCCTGAGGGTCGTGAGGGCACGTGTCTTGCATGCTGGGTGTGATTCCCGCCTGTAGTGGGACAGCCGTTAGAGGGAGATGTTATCAACAGGGTATTAACAGTCATATGAGAAGCAGGGATCTGGTGGTGTCCCCGAGACGCCGCTGCCTGGGGAAGTAGCCGGGCACCTGTGGCTTTTTGTTGGCACCAAAGCCCTGAGTTCCTCTTTGTCTCCGTGGACAAAGCTGGGATTTGTGTGTGTCCACAGCTGGGACTGGGCCCGAAACTTGGGCTTCGTTAGAGATTGAGGGCAGGAGTCCCCCAGACGTGGTCTGCCGGCGTAAAGCGTAGGGTAGGTGAGACCAGGGGGCCTCTCCAGTGTGCCTCCCAAAGCCCCCTTCTCCCAGCTGAAACTTCGTCCCCGAGTCAGGGGGGTGATGGCACTCGGGGGCCCCAGGGCCCCTGTCTTCCTGACCGCAGCGCAGCGGGAAGGCCGCTGTTTTTGTTTAAGCCACTGAATTCTGTTCGCTGCTGTTTCACAGGCGGCTTGCCCACGTGAGTGGCTGCTGGGTGACATGTTCTGGGGTCCCACACATGATGTTCTGCGGTCCCACACATGATGTTCTGTGCCAGTGGCAGGGCCAAGGGGGGCTCGACGTGGTGGTGTTCAGATGGTGATCAGACTTTCAGGGCAGTTACTCTGCAGGCCATGGTGCATTCTGGAACTGTCTGTTTTATGGGACGTATTCCATCAGATTGACCTTTGATCTGTAGGTGGAGGTAAATTGCAGAAAGGTTCATGCATGCACATGAGTCCACTCTTGGAAGTAAAGATGGTGGTGGGTGTGTGTATGGCCAAGTTTGTAACCTACGCATTCACAGACAGGAAAGTGTCTGACGGATTTCGCAAAGTCACCCTCCAACGTAGAAAAGGTGATGATAAAAGACAGTGATTCGGAGAGGGTGGGTGTAGCTCAATCGTCAGGAGAAACCATGGGTGCCTTTCGATCTCTTGGGTGGAGGCAGCAGAAAGTTTCTTGAAATGGCAGATGTGGGGTGTCTCTGGGGGCCCCCCTGGTGGCTGCATCCCAGCAGGCCGTCCGCGGGGGACGCCATCATCAATTTGGGGAGAAGCTTTTTGCCCCAGGAAAGAAAACAAGGCAGGGATGGGTGGGTGGGGGGAGAGGAAGGGAGGGAGGGCGCTGTTTCCCTTTGATGTCACTCAGGCGGAAAGCCAATCTGCACATGTAAATGAACTTGAAAATGCAATTAAAAATATATACATATTAGAGACTGTGATCCAGAATTTAATGTGAGATGCAGGTTACCCAGTGACAAGCCGCCTTCCCTGCAATCAGTGGTACCAGCTCTCCTCTGTGATGAATGCGTCTCAGAGTGATAAATGCACCCAGATGAACGCAGGATTATTCCTTAAGCTAGTTTGACAGCCTTCACCAAGCCTTATCTGCTCATATTACCCACCTCCTTCTCCCAGCTGTCACTGCGAAGGGGACACGGGCTCAGGAAGGTCCGTCCCCTTCCTGATGGGGACGGACAAGACAGCGGGCAGCACAGTCGCCCGTGTTGCTGTGGACAGAGGTTGGGAGGCCCTGGACATGGTTACAGCCGCAGGCGCTGGGCGGCGGGCATGTTGCAGGGAGCCCCTGCCTGGGGCTAGGAGTAGGAGCTGGACCTGGGGGCCAGGCAGGTGTGGCCTCTGGGGCTGGAAGGGAGCAGCGGGGCAGAGAGCCCTGTGTCTCGGGCTCTTGGGCGTTTTCTTCCAGGGCGTGCCCACCGGCACGTGCAGAAGAGAACGCTCAGATGGTGAGGGCGGCAGCCCCCGCTCAGGGCCAAGTGGGGACAATCTGGCACATGCTATGGGGCACCCACTCGGCGCTGGGCGCTGGGGACGTGGCGGTGGACAGAGGCGTGCTAACAGTCCCAGAAGGGAAACAGATAACGGGCAAGAAACCTCATAAATGAGTCCCAGAGTCGGTGGGAAGGTGATGGGTGCTCCGGCAGAGGTAGTGTGGGGGAGGTAGGGGGGCAGGCGGGTGGCTGTTTTAAATAGGGTGGTCGAGAGGGCCCTCAGGTGCGGCTCAAGGCCTACAGAAGAAGCTGGAGGACGGACCCTTGGGACTCCCTGCAGGAAGAGTGTCCTGGGCAGAGGGAACAGCCAGCAAAGGCCTTGAGACGGGTTGTGCTGGGCATTTCTTGGGGAGGCCAGTGTGCCCAGGAGAGCCCGTGACAGCTAAGCAAGGAGGTCCCGGAGCAGATGGAACAGGGCGGGGACCGACCTCTCCAGACGGCTTGCCCCTGTCTTTAAATCACCGACTGGTCGCCATGAGAACAAGAAATGGTTCTTTCTTTCTTTTTAAAAAAAAAAAATTTGTTTGTTTGGTTGCCCCAGGTCTTAGTTGCAGCATGTGGGACCTAGTTCCCTGACTAGGAATCGAACCTGTGCCCCCTGTACTGGGATCGTGGAGTCTTAGGCACCAGACCACCAGAGGAGTCCCAAAGCGGCCCTTTGGAGGGGCAGAATGTAGCGCAGAAGTCGGAAGGTATCAGAAGGCGGATTTCAGCTCCCAGGCTGGCGAGTTCTCTTTCTGAGGGCTCTGCCTGGGGATCGAAATGGTTGTTCTGGGACCTTCGGCCACCCGTCCAGCAGCTCATGGTTAAGGGGAGGGTGTACCAGCGGCGGCTGGATGGGAGGCCGGGCTGGCGGGCCCCGCACTGAGGTTTCGTGGTTCAGAAACGCCCAGGCTCATCTGGGGTTCCGTTCTGGCCCAATCACTGCCTGGGATGCCCTGCCTCTTTCAGGACTGAAGACCCTGACCCTGCGGGTGGGCCTGCTGGGGAGACATGCCCTGGGCCCAGGGGCAGCCAGGCCCGGCAGCACCCCTGTCATATGGCATGGGCCCCAGGCAGCCTGCTTTTAAAGTTTTTTTTTCGAGAGAGGCAGCAGCAGTTGCTGCTGCTAAGTCGCTTCAGTCTTGTCCGACTCTGTGCGACCCCATAGATGGCAGCCCCCCAGGCTCCCCTGTCCACGGAATTCTCCAGGCAAGAATACTGGAGTGGGTTGCCGTTTCCTTCTCCCCAGGAGAGGCAGAAACCCCTGCTAAGGAGAAATCTGCAGTTTAGATGTGGGCAGAACACTCAGGCATTTTCTAAATGCACTGGCCGGAAGGACACCCCTACAGCCCAGACCAAACCCACCTCTTCTGACTGCCCTTCCACAGCCCCTCCCCAGGCCCTGGACGCCTGGCTTCCCCCTCATCGTCCAGGCCCAGCGGAAGCAGGCACTTGTCCTGACCTCCCAGTGGGGTCCCGTGTCCGTCCGCCGGCTCCATCAGGCTGGGTCGTGACCTAGTCATTTCCTGCGTGATGCTGACATTCAGAGCTCCCGGGCGAGTAGGAATCCGATGGTGAGCCCTGGGGTCCAGTTGTTGCAGGAAGGGGGACGCCTTCCAGGGCCTGAAACTGGGCTCTTGTCTAACACTCGGAAATGAATTGTCCGAGGAGACACATGCTGACAAAGCAAGAGATTTTATTGGGAAAGGGCACCCGGGTGGAGAGCAGGAGGGTGAGGGAACCCAGGAGAACTGCTCTGCAGCATGGCTCGCAGTCTTGGGTTTTATGGTGATGGGATTCGTTTCCGGGTGGTCTTTGGCCAATCATTCTAATTCAGAGTCTTTCCTGGTGGCGCACGCAGCGCTCAGCCAAGGTGGATGCTAGCAAGAGGGATTCTGGGAAGTGGACGGACAGGTAGTGTCTCCTTTCGATCTTTCCCGAACTCTTCCGGCTGGTGGTGGCTTATTAGTTCCGTATTCCTTATCAGGATCTCTTGCCATAAAACAACTCATGCAAATGGTTACTATGGTGCCTGGCCAGGGTGGGCGGTTTCAGTCAGTGTGCTTCCCCTAACAACTCCCCCCTGAGAGACTTCACACTCAAGATGCTTCTTGGGAATTGGGGCGGAGGTCTCTTTTTTCTGTAACTTCTTCCTGCTGTGCCTGGGCGTAGGCCTGCCTAGCAGAGCAGAAGTCTCTCTCTACCTGATCTAAGTTGGGGTGTTTTATATCTGAAACCAGCTTTTACTCTTGTAATAACAGCGACTTAGTTTGAAACTGTCAGCGCCTCTCAGAGGTAAAATAGACAGGGGCCAAACAGGAGACCTAACAGGATGGTCATCACTGGTCCCCAGGAACAGGAGGCACCGCTGGGATGATTGGCTGGTGGTCAAGCGACAGAGCTGTGTTCTAAGAATCTTATGTTTAGTCTGAAGTTACCATCTTTTACCTGGGTGGGGGCTCTAGTTCTGTAGAAGAACTCAAAAGACATTGTTATGCATTTTTTTTTTTTTTTTTTTTTTTTTTTGAGTAGGAACCAGGACCTGTCTCAAGGCTGTACCACCATTTGATTGTTTCCCCTCTGTTTCTATATTTTTTTTCTTCTCTGATTGGCAATTGTTTGAATCTACCCGTTGGAACTCAGGGAAGGTCAAGGAGGCTGAATAAAGCCTATATTTTACAGTACAGCAGATCTGTACTCTAGAGTCGCCACCCCGCAGAGTCTTGTTCAGTTTTATTTAGGGAACAGGGCAACTATGACTGTGATAACTTTTTGTCAAAATGGGGCATAGGATCGCCTCAGCTTGGAGAAGAGACACTGAATTGGAAGTATTCCTGAGTTTTAAGTCTTAGATCTGAGTCTTGTATGATTAAAATCTCAATCTCTTGGTCTGCCATTTTGTTGTAACATACCCAGTTAGTAGTAGCTGGAGAAGGGATAACTGGTGTTTTAATAGACAAAGTAAATCTCTTTCTTTTAGAAGAATAGGCCTGAAATCCAGTCCGGACCTGGCACTTTAGGGAGACTTGTAGCCAGGTGGCCAGTTGCCTAGTTTTATAAAAAGTAAGATAGAAGTTACTAGCTTCCAGCAGACACTTTTGAGAATGGTAGCATCTAAGCCTGACACGACTCAGAAAACTCAAGTGTCTAGCAATACAATGTCTAATCTGAAATTATACCCATAGTAACACCTGGTTATTTTCCAGGATGTCTGAACCATAGCTGAGTACTCTATTTTGACTTTTAATTGTAAAATTTTTCTTTAATAGCCAAAGCAGATGGCACCATTAATGATGTCAGTGTTTCTCTAGGTATGAGAAGATGCAAGAATTGGGACTCATAAAATCTCTTGAAAAGATCTAACTATCTGAAGGCCTGCTCTGCCAGTTTTTCCCAGAGCACGGAGCGCCTCATTCCTTATCTTCACCCTGAACTCCTTTCAGGGCCGTTGAAAGTCAGCAGTTGCAGTGGCCATGATATAATCACTGTAGATGTAGATGGCAAGTGTCAATCTTCAATTGGCAAAGCCCCTTTTTGCTCACAAACTTGACGACGACTTTGAGGGGGGCATTTCATGACCATTTTATCTCATGGTGCTGAGAATGTCCATTCTCAGGTTTGGCAAAGATTTTGTCGACCGGCTTCTCAATGTGCTGTTACTGGATTAGGCCATAAAACAGTATCTAAAATTTTCTGGACCACCTGTCTTACTAGCCTCTTGGTCCAGGAAAACATTCCCTCTTGTTGCTTTTTCTCATATCTAGAGTTACACTGTCATATCATCGATTTCATAAGGAACTATATATTATTTTATCAGAGGCCTCAGTCACACATTTGGCAGTGTAAGAAACAGCAATTTTGTAAAACAGGTGAAATACAAAGAACATAGCCAGCAGTATTAGTAAAGTCACGAGTAAGACTTAAGAGCTTCCATTAGATGTAGCCCAGTATATCCCAGGTCGTCTGACTTAGTCTTACTCTGTACGAATCTTTATCTTTCAGGGAAATTATACATTGGCACCACCATCTATAACGCACATAGCCCAGTTTTTTTAGTGTTACTAGACTGATTATCCTTAGTATGATTTAATTGTTTTTAACACAGAGGAGACTTTAAACCTAAATTACCATAGCTTAGTGTTATCTATATAAATCTATCTCATAATTGTGGGAGACTTTTTTTTCTTTTGCTAAAACTTTTTTGTTGCTCTGATTTAGCTTGAGGAATAGAAAAAGGCTCAAATTTATGGCCAGAGTCAGAGTAGGCATTATTAATTGGCCCAGTGAGGGGATCTCGTCTGGTAGTATCACAGTGACCTGAATATGACTATAATTTTCTTTTTTTAAGTAAATTTCCTCAGGGCCAACCAGTTAGAGTCTTGTAGTAGAGAAATTTACCAAGGTAACCCAGAACTAGATACAGGTAATTGGCCACAAACCCACCAATTGGATTGATTTTTAAAACTAGCATAGGATCAGGCCTATGATAGAAAAGCATTTGATTTATATGCAAAGGTCTAAGAAGTTAAGAAAACATTATAAATGATCATATGAATCAGGTCCAGCATCTTGGACAAGCTGTCTACCTCTGATGTCGTTGTCATCTCATCCTGGTGTACTGTAGTTTCTCTTGTTTGAGCATCATTTTAAGGTGAGATCAGGTCAGCTGTCTTTTCTATAGACCAATCCAGTGTAGGGGCCTTTGGAAGTGGGAATTAATCTAAGAGTTAATTTTCTTTAGTTTCATTGTGCAAGAGCTAGTTAAGAGTACCTGATAAAAAGTCCTTCCATCCAGGTTGGAGACAGTCCCTTAAATTATGTCTTTTTCCAGTCCTGGTTGCAGGTCATGAGGCATCTAATCTTCATCCAAAGATAGATTATTGAGGTAAGCTTTAGAAACAAACTTAGGGTGTTCTTTAAGAATTTAATTAAATTTTGCATTAATATCACATAACAGCAAAGAACTATCTAAGAAATGAGTCTTACTACATGCAGACCTCCATGAACAAACTGGGATTTAACATTTTTTGAAATATCTTTTTTCCCAAAGTTACCCTCATTTTTATCAAATATAACCAAATTAAGGCTATTTTGTTTGCAAAATAGGTTTGTTCTCACTAATTTTGGTCTGATGATTTATATAACCATAATTGATTATAGACTTTTTATTTTGCTGAAACACCTATAGAATCTCAGACTGAACTTTTAATATAAAACAGGGCTGGGAAACTCACACCAAAGGCTTATCACAGATTTTGAATAACAAATCTAGGTGAACTCTTTTCTTTTTAAGGTCTCAAAAATTCCTTGAGATTTTTGTACCTGTTAGTGAGATAACATTTTTAGCTCATTTGATAAAGTTACTGGAAACTTAAGAGTTTCAAATTTCTGGAGGAGTCAGATAGAGAGAAAATATAATTGTTTTGTTCATAACGTATAATTTTACCAAATTATTTTCATAATTAGTTTGAGAGGAATGTTTTCTTTACTCCCGGAAAACACAAGATTTAAACCTGTAATTTTTCAGATAGAAACCATAAAAACTATAAGCATATTTGCTGGTTCATTTAGTCTCTTGTTAACTTTTGTGAAGTCATCAGGTTTCTCATTAGAACACCAAGACATATCAAAATGTTAAGAACTCCATATAATTTCTAGGATATCTGTATTAGTAATTTTACCATACATTATAACATGAGCAGATTTTTTGCTCATTTGATAATCTTTTTCATGTAATTTAACCAACCAAATAAACACAGTTTAATATCTCTCTTTGGGATGTTTCAGGGGCCCTCTGAAGCACCCCAAAGTTAGCTAGAGGTCAAAGGAACTTTAAAAGAATTCGATTTAGGAATTTTTATCGAAAAGATCAATTAAAAGCGTTTAGAACATTTGGTCAGATTTAGTCAATGTTGATGGCTGTATCATTTAGCTTGTTGCTATGTCACAATGGGCGTAAATACCAAGGCTCAAGGTCTAGTGAAAGTCAGCTCCGCCATCTTGGACCTAATTGGCTCTAAGCAGTTTTCTTACAACCATGTCATTCCTAACAAAATCCACTTATCTAACTAATTGTAATCCAATTTTAGAAAATCCTGATTATGCATAACTCTTTTTAATATTTTTTCATACTTTTTACTGAAAGCACACTTCCTGCTTTCCTTTAGCAACCAAGAGCTAATTTTTATATTAGCATTTTATAGATTGGTGAGCATAAATACCAGTGATAAATTCTAAAACCCTTGCTTTCTTAAAACATTTTAGGATGGCATCAAACATTATTCATTTATGGTCCCAAATCTCTTTAGTTTTTCTGTAAAAGGAAATCAGTGTTTAGTAGTAAATGTTTCAAAATCTTATTTCATTTGGAAATGACCTAATTATTTAATAGACTTCCAATACTTGGTTTAGCACAACCCTTAGAAATTCAAGTTACGCCAATCTGGGGAGACTATTGTAGACAGATATTCTTAAAGAATACAAACTCATATCTCATTTACATTTTTTAGAAGTTTCTTCACTCGAGGTAATTTCCTTGTTGACAAACTTGTAACATATAATATATAACTTATATTAAACCTAGGTTTAATCTTCTTCTTGATGTTAATTACTCTAAGACATGTCTATATTAGATAGGTCAACAAACAAACATTAATATCAGATATTTAATACTGAATATTTCCCAGTTCACCTGAACCTGGAATTTATTGTTTAATTTAGAATTATTTGATTTGTAAGCGCTTAACCTTTTTTAAGCCAATTAAATAGAGCTCATTTACAAATTAACCTAAAAAATATTACCCAGAGACAAAAACATACCAAGACATATTTAGACAGACACACTGCAAGATCTAGCTTCATTTTCGAAGTTTGGTCATGAATTAGATATTACAATATAAAATTTAAATAACATTTTAAAAGGCTTTTTTCCTTTTTCTCTCAGTCTCAGGTGTTAGAGATGGTCTAGATAAGTGTTCCTGAGAGCCCTGGCCTCAAGGCACAGGGAAAGAAAATCAAGTTTTAACAAAATGGCAGCAGGTCTAAATGGTGGCCAGACAAAGCAAAATGGCCGTCACAAATCACAACACAGAACAGAGTTAAAACACACACATATAAACCTGGCAGTCCTCATCAGACACTCCCTTAAATACAAGAATGCAGTCTCTCAGAAAACCTTCCATAGAGACACAGAACTTCAGATGTCTTCAAAGATTTCAAAAGGAGGAAAGGAAGCCAGGTTGAAAGAAGGAGGAGGAGGCGGGAAAGGGGGGCAAAAGGGGTGGCCTTACAGACGTCTCCTGCCACCTGCAGACACCCAGGCGTTACGGGACTTTTCCCTGGGCTTCCAGAGAAGGGAGGACTGGAACTCGGCCCTACCAGAAACAAGACCAGAATTCGAGTTCTCTGCCAAGAGGAGGTGATCAGTCTCCAATCCACAGCTCAGGCTGAGGCCCTTCGACCAGATTCCTGCGTCCAGGACCGGGGGACTAGAAAAACGGGAAGGATAGGAAGGGCTAAGGAGAGGAAAGAGAGAGGGAAGGGGAGGGAGGTCAATAAAATCTCTTGTTCCTCACCGGTCGGGGCACTCTGGCCAGTTGTCCGCGTCAGGAGGAGACCAGGGACAAAAGGGTCCCAGTCGCGGCCGCTGGGTCTGGTCCATTGGCAGGCAAGCTGGCGCCTGAGTACCCCGAGTGGTCAGGATGTCAGTCTCAGCGAGAAGATGTCCCTTCGTGGTAGCCATTTGTTGCAGGAAGGGGGACGCCTTCCAGGGCCTGAAACTGGGCTCTTGTCTAACACTCGGAAATGAATTGTCCGAGGAGACACATGCTGACAAAGCAAGAGATTTTATTGGGAAAGGGCACCCGGGTGGAGAGCAGGAGGGTGAGGGAACCCAGGAGAACTGCTCTGCAGCATGGCTCGCAGTCTTGGGTTTTATGGTGATGGGATTCGTTTCCGGGTGGTCTTTGGCCAATCATTCTAATTCAGAGTCTTTCCTGGTGGCGCACGCAGCGCTCAGCCAAGGTGGATGCTAGCAAGAGGGATTCTGGGAAGTGGACGGACAGGTAGTGTCTCCTCCCGACCTTTCCCGAACTCTTCCGGCTGGTGGTGGCTTATTAGTTCCGTATTCCTTATCAGGATCTCTTGCCATAAAACAACTCATGCAAATGGTTACTATGGTGCCTGGCCAGGGTGGGCGGTTTCAGTCAGTGTGCTTCCCCTAACACAGTGAGCCCGCCGCCCTGGAGACCCCCTGCCCTGAGCCGCCTGCTCCCCCCAACACCCCCACCCTGGAGCCCCCAGCGCTGTTAGAACTAAACAGTTGATAGTGGGGCTGGAGGGCTGTTGAGGTTCCTTAAGAGCCTTCGTTTCTCATTTAGATAAAGAAGTGGCCCTCAAATCTATTTCTATAAAAACAGTCCCGCCCCCCCGCCCCCACCCCCCCTCACCCCAAGCCCTGGCCAAAGCCGGTGGCTTGTTGAAGTTAGTTTATTAATGAGTCTGCTGAGTGGGCCTGAATGGAGGCCGCGCTCTCATATTGCGGATCTAATTATAAACACGAGGGACGGTACCAAATAAGCAGCATTTAAAGGGAGAAGAGTCTGGCAGCTCGGTTTAAAGTGTCCTTTAATGAACTTCTTTGGCACTTGTATCTTAGCAACACATTTTATTACATCCTGGTGCAGCTGGACTCGGGCACAGTAATTTATCCACCCCCAGCTCTCCCCCACCCCCCACCCTGACTTTCTTTGGCGACTGGAGGGAGGAATGTGCTGACCCGATTTTCCAAGGCTGTGTTCACATCTCTTCTGCTTTGTTTAGTTGATGGAAAAGGCAAACGGGGTGCCCGGCGCAGGGCACCGTGCTGGCCGGCAGGAGGGGGCTGGGCGCCCCGGCCTGGAAGGTGGGCGGCTGCCTAGCTCTATGGGGCGCTGCAGGCTGCCCTGGGGTGGGCCGAAGCCCTCCCTAATGCGCCCTGGGTTTGGGTATTTTTATCTGGACTTCTTTCCTGTAATGACACTAATTTGGCTACGGCGGAAGTGGGGACATTTACAGATCTTTCCTCGTAATCAGCAGGCCTGTGAGTGGAGGTGGGAAGTGTTCTAGATGCGGGGAGTTGGGGCGGGGGATGGGGAGGAGGGTCGGCAAGGAGCAGAAGCAGGGCCAGGGCAGGGACCTTCCAGCCTGGCTGCTCCTGAGCCCGGGGACCTTGACTGGCTACTTCCCTTCCCGAGTCTAAACTCTCCTGTCTGCTGGTTGAGGCTCCTGCAACCTCTGTAACCGAGCGCCCTATGGCGGGCATATCAAATGTACTCCCTCACAGTGTGGAGGCCAGAAGTCTGAAATCAAGGCGCCAGCACGGCTGTGCTCCCTCCAGGGTCCAGGGGAGTGTCCTTCCTGCCCCTTCTGGGTTCTGGGGGCTCCAGGTGTTTCGGGACTTGCGACGGCATCCCTCTGGTCTCTGCCTCTGTCTCCCCGTGGCCGTGTTCTCTTTGAGTCTGGGTCCTCCTTTCTGACAAGGGGGCTTCCTTTGTGGCTCAGCTGGTAAAGAATCCACCTGGAATGTGGGAGACCTGGGTTCGATCCCTGGGTTGGGAAGATCCCCTGGAGAAGGGAAAGACTCCACACTCCAGTATTCTGACCCGGAGAATTCCATGGACTGTATAGTCCATGGGGTCTCAAATAGTTGAACACGGCTGAGCGTACCCCACTTATTACATTTTGGGACCCTCCATCCAGTACGATCTCAACTAATTATACGTGCAAAGACCCGATTCCCAAAGAAGGTCACACTCTGAGGTTCTGGGTGGACGCTAACCCACCCGGCGTCTACCAGTGGGAGCTAGTCACGCCTTCCTCGGGTTACGGGTGGGGGTCCCACGGCTCATCTCCTTCCCCTCCCGTGGCCCCGTCCCCTCCCAGCTCACAGAGCCCAGTCCAGGCCCCGGCTCCTTCGTGGTGCTCTGCTCCCGTCGCCGTCCTGCTGAGCCTCTGCTCTGGCTCGGCAGGCAGGGCAGCGCCGTCCTGTCCAGACTCTTGCGGAATCCTCCCCTGGAGCGGGTGCTTCCTAAGACCACAGAGGGCGTGGGGCTGGAGGGAGTTACATGGAGCTGAATTTTGGCTTAACCTCCAGCACTTTCTAAGGATCAGGAGAGAGTGTGTGGACAGAGCCCACTGCCCCAGGAGGTGACAAGCTCCCGTCGGGAGTGAGGGGTGCGGGGGGTGTTTGCACGTGGGGGGGTCACACCAGGCCAGGTGGGGTCCCCTCTGCCCAGGAGTCAGCCTCTCCAACTCGGCCCAGCAGTCTGCCCTATGACCCGACCACGGCTTCCTCTTTTAGGTTGCTCACTGACACGTTTACAAAGTGCATTTTGGAAGGCAGGGCCCGAGGGACGTGAAGCTCAGGGTTCTGGCAGCCCCTTCCCCTTCCAGACCCCGCTGACCCCCTGGCCAGCACGGAAAAACCCATGGGGTGCTGTCCCATGTCCCCAGATGAGTCTTCCTGCTGTGTCTTGGGGTAGAGGCCAGCAGAGCCCAGAGGCAGGCTGCAGGAGGGGCCAAATGGGGCCCAGCTGAGGTGGGGGGAGGTGATGGAGGAGAGGGAGGTGATGGAGGAGGGGGAGGTGATGGAGGAGGGGGAGGTGATGGAGGGGGAGGTGATGGAGGAGGGGGAGGAGGTGGTAAAGGTGGGGGGTTGATAGAAGTGATGGAGCTGGGGAAGGTGATGGAGGAGGGGGAGGTGATAGAGGAGGGGGAGGCGATGGAGGAGGGGGAGGCGTGGGAGGAGGGGGAAGTGATGGAGGAGGGGGAGGTGATGGAGGGGGAGGTGATGGAGGAGGGGGAGGCGATGGAGGAGGGGGAGGCGATGGAGGAGGGGGAGGTGATGGAGGGAGAGGTGATGGAGGAGGGGGAGGTGATGGAGGAGGGGGAGGTGATGGAGGGGGAGGTGATGGAGGAGGGGGAGGAGGTGGTAAAGGTGGGGGGTTGATAGAAGTGATGGAGCTGGGGGAGGTGGTGGAGCTGGGGGAGGTGATGGAGGCGGGGGAGGTGATGGAGGAGGGGGAGGTGATGGAGGGGGAGGCGATGGAGGAGGGGGAGGCGATGGAGGAGGGGGAGGCGGTGGAGGAGGGGGAGGTGATGGAGGAGGGGGAGGAGGTGGTAAAGGTGGGGGGTTGATAGAAGTGATGGAGCTGGGGAAGGTGATGGAAGTGGAGGATATGGGGGAAGTGATGGAGGTGGGAGAGGTGATGGAGGTGGAAGAGGTCAGGGAGGTCGTGGAGGTGGGGGAGGTGGTGAGCGGCGGCCCAGAGCCGCCAGCCAAAACACGGCCCCTGGAAAGCTCTCTCCTTCTCTGGGAAGGTTTATTCATTCTCACTTCACCTCCTCGGTGCACAGAGGTGAAAATTCCGAACATTCCTGCCTGAGTTGTGCCCTGGCTGCGGTAAAGCCTGGCTGCATTGCTCTGGACAGTGGCCGAGGCTGTCCCCGGCCTGCGGGGGCAGGTCCCCTGTGACGGGCCCGGCCTGGACGTAGGCGGGGACCTGTGTCGGCCTCATCGTTGACCGTTGCAGCTTCCATTCGGGGGCACTCAGAGCTCGTCTTGGATGAACAGTTAGAGGGCTTTTGCTTGTTCTTTTCTTAACACAGCATAGATTTGTTAAGTAACACTGAATTTTCTATTGTGGTAAAGTACGTATTACATAAAATTTACCATCTCAGCCATTTTTAAGTGGACGATTCAGTGGTATTCAGTACATTACAACCATCACCCTCTTCTCCTCTGGAACTGAAACTCTGTCCCTACTAAACAAACACTAACTCCTTGTTTCCCTCCCCCAGCCCCTGCCAACCACCACTTTACTTTCTGTCTCTGAAATTGGTGACCCTTGGTCCCTCATCCAAGTGGGATCATACCATGTCTGTCCTTTTGTACCTGACTTCACTGAGCAGTGTCCTTGAGGTCCGTCCGTGTTGCAGCCCATGTTGGGGCTTCATTCCTTTCCGTGGCTGGATAACATTCCGACCTGTGACTATGTCACCCCTTGCTTATCCGTTCACCCCTTGATCAACAGTGTAGTCATTTCCACCTTTTGGCTCATGTGAGTAAAGCTGCTGTGAACGTGGGGTGACAGGTGTCTGTTCGAGCCTTTGGTTTCACTTACTTTGAACACATATCCAGAAGTGGAGTTGCTGGGTTGGATGTTTGCTTTACACCCTAGGCAGGGCTGTGGCAGGGAGAAGCCTGCGGGGTTTCCCAGGTCGTCCCCGACTGAAGACAGTCTAGGGTTAGCCCCCTCCGTCAGACTGACATCCCGTGACCCTGGAATGCCTAGTTTTGACATCATCACGTTCCAGGGAACTTGGGGCATCCCTCCTGGCTTCCCAGCTCCTGACAGATCTCTGCCCCATGGGCGTGGGCATGAGTGGACGTGGGTGTGGGTCATGTGGATGCAGCAGAAGCATCCACCACGCCTGTTGGCTTTCATATACACACTTCACAAAGGGGCGGGCACAGCTGCAAGACGTTCTCCCACTAGAGTTCTGTGCTGACGTTAAAAACATGGACATTCACGATGTAACCTGCTTATGGTGGTTTGTGCAGACCTTGTAGTGGTATAGTGTGTGATTTATTTTCCATTTCGTCTCTTATGATGATCAGTCAACGCAGATGTGGCACCAATTCCCCGGAGTCTTTTCACTCATTAACAACTCACGTTACATAGCGGCATTTTTGTGTATCCAGTATTGCCATGTACGTTAACCCATTGGAAGGTCATGTTTCACGGGTGAAAAAGCCGTGTCCACGGGCCCGGAGGACAGGAGGTCCCGTGGGGTCGGGAGGCCACTTCTTGGAGCCGTTGTCATCCACCCGCCCACCACGGCCGGGTCTTCCCCATCCCCAGACCAAAAGGGCTCAAGGATGTCTGTTGAAAGGCTCCCCCAGCCTGCTCATTAAGCAGCTCTCTGAGTAGTTCCTCGGGCTAGGTTCCCGTTCTTTGCTGGTCTGGCCCGGCCCGGGTGAGGTCCCCATTGCCGCACCCAGGCTCCTCCCGAGGTGCAGAGAAGAGTAGTGACCCGCGGACTCTTCTCAGTGAACCGGCCTCTTCTGGCATGGGTATCACTATTTCTTAAACTTTTGATGTCTGGGCTCTCACAGAGGACAGAATAACATAAGGAGTAATGGACAGAAATGTGCAGTTGGCTGTGATTATTTTGAAGATTTCGGAGGATGTCTGCCAGTGTTTGGTTCGTGTGTGTGTGTGTGTGTGTGCGCGCACGCAGATAACTGCAGTTCTGTTTTCTACGGTAACTCTGACCCTGAAAACTTCTGTGTGGTTTCAGCTCTCAGATCCAATCTCTGACTCTTGTTCATCCTATGATCTTGAGCGAGTTACTGATCATCCTTCAGCTTCCTGTTACTCACCTGAGAAGTGGAGGTGATCCGAACACTTGCTTGTAGAACTTGAAGGATGAGGCAGAGTGGAGGGTGGTGGGCGCTCAGCAGAGAGCTTGGTGCGTGGTGGGGGGTCCAGAGAGGCGAGTTCTCCCCCTGTGTCT
Organism: Muntiacus reevesi; assembly: GCF_963930625.1. Classification (NCBI taxonomy): domain Eukaryota; kingdom Metazoa; phylum Chordata; class Mammalia; order Artiodactyla; family Cervidae; genus Muntiacus; species Muntiacus reevesi. The sequence goes on along the minus strand of NC_089249.1, from coordinate 58,951,529 downwards.
TGACCAGGCCATCATGCTCCACCGTGACGCTTCCAAGACACCCATCTCTCTGGATCCCCTGGCCTCAGCTCTCATCCCCAGCCCCAGCTCCCTACCATCATCTTGCCCATTTCGCCTCCTAAATATTCCCCCCCCTTTTCTCCCCCTCTGCGCCTCTGGTTCACTTGTCAGCAGCCTCCTGACTGCCTCTTGGGTCTGTCTTCCATACCATGACTAAGGTTGTCTTTTTAAAGTTTAGCCCTTACATGACGTTTCTGTGCTTAAAAACCATCTCCTGGTCCCCACCGCCCACAGCAAGAGCTTCACGTCTGCCTTAGCCTCTTGCCCCGGTGAGTTGAGTCCGAGGAGCCGCTGTGCTGAAGCTGGGGTCAGGCCTGGAGCCTCAGCCCACAGTCTGCCTCTGGCCCCAACTCCAGGACCACTGGCAGGCGGGGGACACCCTGGGCACCAGGGAACACAGTCTGTAAGTCAGTGCCTAAGGGAGAAGATTCAGAAAGTCTTGGTAGTCAAGGGACTGGCCCTTTCATTTTCTGGTTTCAGATCACTTCTTCAACCTCATCTCTTGACACAAAGCTGTTGACTGTTTCCCAGACATAGTAAATGCCTGTGGGTCACCGGTCTTAGCCTAGGGCATTGCTTCTCCCTGGACTAACCCTTTTCTCTTGAATAAGACACTGCTCATCCCCCAAAGCCCAGGTCAGCTCCTTACCCTCTAGAAAGACACCTCTGGCTTCATTTGGGTTGGAGGTAATGGTGGTCACGGTGGTAATGGTGGTGGTGGTGATGATGATGATGATGGGGAAAATAGGGGTGATGAGGATGGTGATGAAGGTGATGGTGATGAGGATGGTGATAAAGGTTGAGGATGTTTGAGGAGGGTGATGAAGGTGAGGATGGTGATGAAGGTGATGGTAGTGAGGATGGTGATGAAGGTGATGTCAAAGATGGTGATATTGGTGGTGAGGATGGTGATGATGATGGTGATAAAGTGGATGGTGAGGATGCTAATGTAATGATGCTAATGCTGGTTAAAGCTGGTGGTGATTATGGTGATAATGGTTATAATGATGACATCAGTGATGATCGTGCTTTTCACTATCAGCCACTTCCTGTGGCAGGTCTGAGTGTTTCCAGTGTAACTTACTGTCACAGCACATCTCCATGAGGAAGCGTCGTCCCCGCTATACGCTGGAGGAGCAGAGGCGTGTATCAGGTGCCAGTCTGCCCAGTCATCTCTGTCTCACACACAGACTCACAGCAGTAATGTGTGAATTACTAGATAGTGGATGTGCCTTAGAAACTATAAATGTGATGGACACGCTCTTGCTGCTACATCCTAAAGACAAGAAGACAAGATGCTTGTGTAAAGAAAAAGCAAAAAGCTTTAAAAGTTTTGAAGTTCCTGAAGTTGGCACCCAAACAACAGAGCCCCTTGTGTCCCAGCTGGGAACCCACACAGAGTTGATAAGAAGGTGGCACAAAATGCTGCTGACGTTACTTTTAAAAACTGTGAGGCTTAGATTCCACGTTTCGTGCAAGTATATCTTTCCAGGCAGTTATTTTTGTGACATCTGATGTCACTCGATAGGTCTGAGCATTCCGGGTCAGCTCTTGGAAGCTGTCTGCTCCTCTTATGTTCTGTTGGCCTCCAGCGGGTTCCACTGACGTTTGTGAAGGAAATCACAGGTGCCGGAAATGGTACATGATTTTTCTTGGAATTTAAAACTTTCAATGAAAAACAACAAGATAGTAATCTTGCCACCTTAAAAATGTACTTGATAAATTGTGGAGCAAGCTTTAATACAGATAAGTGTATGTGTGAAGTACTTCCACTGATGTAATGGCCACGTAACGTACATTTTTTTAACTCTCAGGTGGCCCTTTCCTCTCCACTAGTAATTTCAGACTTTGCAGAGACTCAGGCCCGGCTTGCACCTTCACTCAGGGTCCTCAGAGGCTGCCCTTTGACCATCTGCGTCTGCATCTCCCAGGAGCTCGTTTGCCAGCAGAAACCTGGTGTCACCCCACATTATGGAACCAGGAGCTCCACCACTGGGCCCAAGGCACACTCCCCACAAGATTCTGGGGCCCCTGGAGCTCAAGAACCAGGGCTCTGGGTGAGGGCCACCCTTTCCCTGGCCACCTGACCAAGGAGAAAGCTATGGATGGCATGCTTCTTCAGCCCTTATTGAATCTTTTCTTCTTTGCGGTGGTGGTGATGGTGGTTCTTGTGGTGTTGGAGATGATGGTGATGATGGTGTTGGAGATGATGGTGATGATGATGGGGTGGTGATGGTGATTTTGTGATGATGCTGGTGATGACTGTCAGCCCTTGCTAACCTCAGGGAAAGATTGGGAATATTGGAGCCTGGAGGGAGAGGCTCGGCCCCGATCACTCGCCTCACACACTTGGGGGAGGCACGGAAACTTCCTGAACCTCATTTTCCCGGTCTGCAAAGTGGAAGCAGCAAATGCCTGTAGTAGCTGTAAGGTTTCCGCAAGTATCAGCGGTTTTATTATTTAAACTCGGAAGACGACACTGGATTCTAGCCCCTTGACTTCTCTATGTCCAGGTGGAAGGAGGGCCAACAGTTGGTGACTAGTCTGGTGTCAGACTGTTTTCACCTGTATTTGATGTATTTAGACATTTCTGTTCATCTGCATTGGTCCTTTCAGGATGAATTTTAATGCACATGTCTTTTAAAACTTGAAAAAGAATCCCAGAAAGGGCAGAAAGTAATCTCAGAGTCCTCATCACCTGCCCTGTGGCCCGGGTCCCTGGTCCCCTGTCCAGGCTCTCCCAGGCTTCCCACGGGTGTCCACAGGGTCGCCGAGCTCCCCGGGCTGAGCGGCCTGGGTGGCTGCACCTGCCTGAGTCCCCAGCCAAGGCCGTGGAGTAGAAGGGGCCTGGCTCTCTCTCCCCATTTTAGGTTATTAAATGGGTTCCCTCCCACCTGGCCCCATCTGAATCCGATTCTGTTTTGTCCGCCAGAACCTCATCTCCTGCCTCCCCTGGCTTTGATCTTGTCGTTGCAGTTGTGGTGTCTTCCGCTGCCGGCTCCTCCTTCACCCCAGGTGTCTCCTTCCTGCCACTGAGCCCGCTGCTCCGGTAGTACATACTCACCCCTAATGAGCTACTCAAAAAAATCAGCATTGATTTCTAGATAAAAGTCACAATTAATTTTAAATGCCCTCTGTAAACCTTGTTACAAATAATTGCCAGAAACACATAAAGTCTGAAATTAATTAAAATCGACAGCCTCATTGGATGCAGGATGTGCTTCTCATTTTTTTAGTTATGTGTCTGAGCCTCTGCGTGGCTGTCGTTTGGGTTGAAGCTGTTGCTCGGAGGATCCAGGCGGGAGGAGGAAGGGGGTTGCTGGAGGACGCTGGGCGGCAGCGGAAGGAAAGAACGTGGGTTGGAGCCGCCCAGACCTGGCTGGCAGCCCCGCCCCCTCTTTTGGTTGGTGGATGACCTTCTGAGCCTCAGGCTCCTCATGTGTGAAATGGGTTTAGTAACTGTGCCTCAATAACCTCAGATATGCAGATGACACCATCCTGATGGTGGAAAGCGAAGAGGATCTAAAGAGCCCCTTGATGAAAGTGAAAGAGTGAAAAAGTTGGCTTAAAACGCAACATTCAGAAAACTAGGATCATGGCATTCGGTCCCATCACTTGATGGCAAATAGATGGGGAAGCAGGGCAAACAGTGACAAACTTTATTTTTGGGGGGCTCTAAAATCACTGTAGATGGTGACTGCAGCCATGAAATTAAAAGACACTTGCTCTTTGGAAGAAAAGTTATGACCAACCTAGACAGCATATTAAAAAGCAGAGACGTTACTTTGCCAACAAAGGTCCATCTAGTTAAAGCTATGGTTTTTCCAGTAGTCATGTATGGATGTGAGAGTTGGACTATAAAGAAAGCTGAGCACCGAAGAAGTGATGCTTTTGAACTGTGGTGTTGGAGAAGACTCTTGAGAGTCCCTTGGACTGCAAGGAGATCCAACCAGTCCATGCTGAAGGAGATCAGTCCTGAATATTCATTGGAAGGACTGATGCTGAAGCTGAAACTCCAATACTTTGACCACCTGATGTGAAGAACTGACTCATTGGAAAAGACCTTGATGCTGGGGATTGAGGGCAGGAGGAGAAGGAGATGATAGAGGATGAGATGGTTGGATGGCATCACCGACTCAATGGCCATGAGTTTGAGTAAACTCTGGGAGTTGGTGATGGACAGGGAGGCCTGGCGTGCTGCAGTTCATGGGGTCGCAAAGAGTCAGACATGACTGAGCGACTGAATTGAACTAAGCGGTGTGCATGTGTGTGCACTCAGTCATATCTGACTCTTTGTGACCCCATGGACTGTAGCCCACCAGGCTCCTCTGTCCATGGATTTTTCCAGGCAAAAATACTGGAGTGGGTTGCCCTTTCCTTCTCTAGGGGATCTTCCTGACCCAGGGATCGAACCCACCTCTCTTGCGTCACTTGCATTGGCAGGTGGGTTCTCTACCAGCAGAGCCACCGGGAAAGCCCATTATTAACAGCAACCACCTCCCAGAATCTCTGGTCGTGATGATGCGGATGTCCTGGCTCGAAGTCAGCACTCAGGGTTTGTTATTCCCTCTGCCTTCCCCCTCGCTCTCTCTTCCACAAAGCGGCCTTGCTCGAGTTCTGTTGCTTCATTCATTCCCTCCCTCCCTCACTGCTGCTGCCAGATAAACAGAAGCAGGCAGGAAGCAGAGAGGGCAGGGACACCAGGCACTTCCTGTCATCTGGGCAAAAGCACCGGCCTGGGGGTGGGGAGGCGACTTGGTCCAGGCCTGCAGACCCGGATGAGGGCTGTCTCCACGTCTCCATCACCCTTGTGCTCTCAAGGTGAACAGGGCGAAGGGTGCTGGCCGAGCTCCTGATCGCCTGCCCTCCTGAAGCAAGCCCCTCTCTCAGCCCCGGGGCAGTGTGTAGGACGAGGAAATTCTTCTACATGATTGCTATAGTAACTAGGCGCATTTATAAGTTGCATTCACGGTCAACCTTTTGTAGGCTTCCATTCCAGAATTCTCAGACTGACTCCGGTGTGTCCTTGAGTGGAGCGCTCTGTGGCCTTCACATTTCCTCGTGGCTGCCCGTGTAGCTCGTGTTTAGGCTCCCCCCCAGCCCGCTTCCTGGAGGTGCACAGGCCAGGACTGACTCTTAGGTCGTGCTTTGTACTGGCCACAGGTGCCTCAGTGGGTGCTTAGCATCCTCTGAGCCTCGGTTGCCTCGAGGAGAGTGGTACCTGTCTCCTCGTGAGGCTGTGTGATGAGTGTTTGGGAGTGTTTCCTGAGATGCGAGACGCTGGGGAAACAGACCCACAGCACAGAGCCTCTGCCCTGGACAGGCTCACGGGCAGGCCTGCTGGCAGATCAGAGCTCCCCAACTGGGTGAGTGCAGGTGGGGGCTTAGACATCTGAGGGGGTCCTGAGAAGGAGCCGCCAGTCCAGCCAGCGATGGCAGGAGACTGCGTCCCCGCGAGGGAGGAGGTGACACGGGAACAGGCCGTGCGGCTCCCGTGTGACAGTTCTCTCCTCCCCCCTTCCCTCTCTCCGTGTCCACTGCCCACCTTCTCTTCCAAGTCCCCAGGTATCCCTTCCCCGTCTCCCTCTCTCTTTGGAAGCTCTGGACAGTAAAGGCTGGCTCCACTTCAGATTCCTTCTGTGCCTTTGGTCCCAGAGATAAATGAATGACTGTAGAGTCATGTCTCTGCAGAGAGTGGCTACAGAGAGGAGAGAACAAAGCTTGGGAGTTATTTATTTCTTGCTTTGCAGAAATGTTTATTGGCAAGCAGCGCGGCAAGGTGGAATGGTTTGATTTGATTAGCAAGTCTAAATGTATTAGCAGCGAGACAGAAACGATATTACAATTAGTGGTAATTAGCTGAGCTGATGACTCTGGGTGGCAGCGCCGGGTGACAGATGTTGCTTCCTGGTCCCGGGTTAGACGGAGAGGGTACTTTTACCCCTGTGAACAGACTCAGCTCCAGGGCGGAGGTGGGGAGGGGGAGTGGTGCCCGAGACCCCGGCCCTATTGTCAGCAAGTCTGGAGTGATAGCTGATTAGTCGGATCACAGAGACGTGTTTGTGAGTCCTGCTGGTACTGCGTAAAGTGACTTTGTGATGTTGGGGGGCAGTGGGCTTGACTTTCGGGGAGCCTGAGCCCCTCCCAGCCTGCCCTGAGTCGGCACCCTCTGGTGACATCAGCAGTGGCTGGCTTTGTACACCTCAGTCTCTCTACAGCTCCTTGATTTAGCACAACCCCTCCCAACCCTGTTCACTGAGGTTTTCTTGTGGCCTCGCTCCCCAAGACCAGTGCCCAGCCAGGGCTGCACCGAGGCCCCCTGGGGTACTTTGCTAATGGGTGGTGCACGCCGATAGGGCTTTAAGGTGTTGGCATAGACTCAGGAGAAACTATGTGACCACGTTCCACAAGCCAGTTGACTTGAATGTGTGTTGTCAGTGATTTTGAACCAGGATGGAGGATGGGATGGAAATGATTGATACTCTTCGTCCTCCAGGAGTTTCCGGACTTCGCTGGGGACACCAGACAAGCATCCATCCTGCAGATGTAGCCGAGGGCATCGTGGTGAACGATGAGAATGTTTCAGAACTGGAGGGAGGTGGTGGTTGCCCAGCTCTGTGAACGAACTAAATGTCACTTTAAAATGGTTATTTTTATGTTATATCAATTTCACCTCAATTTTTTAAAAAAGCAAAGTGCTAAGAGAGAGTTTGGAAGCCCAGACGCTGTAAACTGGGTGCATCTCAGAGAATTTAGTGAAATAAGTTTGCCTTTAGTGAGGTGAAGTTTCTGAAAACTCAAAGCTGGTAAACGGAGATGATCCTGGATGCTGAGTCTGCCTCTGAGTCTGGAAAGAGCCGGAAGGGTGAGGAGGGGAGAGGTGTGTCTGTGATGCCCAGGGTGAGGTGAAGACCCAGACTCAGGGGTGCAGGACAGCCCTTGGGGGATGGTGAAGAAGAGGTGGAGAGAAAGTGGGCAGAGGTGAGACCATGCTTCCTGCCTGCCTGTGGCTGCTCTCCAGGGACGGCAGGGAGGGGCACTGTGTGTGCCATCTGTGTGTCCGGGGGGAGGCTGCCCTGATGCCTCCAGGCTGCCCAGGCATGTTGGAGGACACGGCAGCCTGTTGAGTGGGGCCCCATCTCCCTGGCATCACAGGTGAACTCGGCCTCAGCAGCAGCATCCACCCATGCTTCTCGGGCGGGGGCTGGGGCGGTGGGCAGCCCCCAGACGGCAGCTCCATCCTGTCCCCCGGGGCCCACGGGCCGTCAGTGACAACAGTGAACTAAGGAATGCCCATGCTCAGTCGTGTCTGACTCTTTGCGACCCCATGGACTGTAGCAGGCTCCACTGGACTCCTCTGTCCAAGGGATTCTCCAGGCAACAATACTTTTGTACTTGAGGTTGCATTTATACTTGAGTCCAAAAAGGAAGTTGCAGAAGAATGCTTCGGTTTGAGTCCATTTATAGAAAGTTCAAAACATGCAAAACCATGTATGTTTCAGTCAGTTCAGTTGCTCAGTCATATCTGACTCTTTGCTCTGCCAGGCTCCTCCACCCATGGGAGTCTCCAGACAAGAATACATTTGTACTTGAGGTCGCATTTGTACTTGAGTCCGGAAAGGAAGTTGCAGAAAAATGCTTTGGTATGAGTCCATTTATAGAAAGTTCAAAACGTGCAAAACAATATCTGTATGTTTAAATAAATGTATTTGTTCAACTCTAAAGAAAAGTCAGGGAAGGATAAATATGAAATAGTAAGCACTCAGATGCAAGAGAAAGTAGGGAGGGCAGGCAGGGGTATTTCAAAACTCGTGTTCCTTTTCTTAAGCTGGGATGTTGTACACAGATGATACTGTTATTCTTTAAATGCCACACGTTTCATTATTTCTAATATCTCTTCAGTGCTTAATAAAAACACACACATGTTCTCAATGTGAACTGCCATATGGGGCATCCTACCTCAAACCCACTGTGAGATTTTGAGCTTAGGCAGACGGGTCAGGGCTGTCCTTGGCCATAAAACCTTGGGGAACAGGGCAGCTCCAGGTTACTAGAGGAAAAGCATTGTGTAACTTTGGAAATAAGACAGAATGGTCAAAAGCGTACGAAACCAATTGTGGGGCGCCTGCCCTGTGGTGGTGCATAAGTCATAAATTTGCTTTCTTCCCCTAAAGTAGCCTGAAGCCCACAAATTAGACGCTTTTTTTTTAACCAACAGGAATTCTGGAAATGAAGCAAAACTGATTATCGCCCCCTCCTGGGCAAGGTGGGAAGGAACCCTTGCAAGCCCGGTAGGAGGGCGGCCGTGCCTGCGCCGGTTCAGCACCGCGGACAGCGCTCGCGCGGCCCCTGGACGGCTGGAGCCCGGAGACCCGGGTTGGAATCCTGCCTCTTGGAATTCTTAGCCGTGTGGGCTCGGGCATATTCTCAAGTGAGGCCCTGGAGCCTCAGTTCCCTCCTGTATTCCTGGTGGGGGCTATGAGCAGGGAGCCTACTGCCATGGTCCCCAGCATGTGCTCTGGGGGTGGTCAAGGCTGCAGGGTGGTGAAGGGGGCTGGGGTGGGCAGGTCAGAGTGAGAGAGGCCAGACTTGTCCTGCTTGTGGGGCTCGTGTCACGGGGGGAGCAGGTGCCATGAGTGGTGGCCGGTGTCACCAGGCCTGTCACAGGCTTCCTGGCTGCTGGCACTGTGGGCCGGGCAGACAGGAACCCCACTACGGCCCGTCCATCACCTGCACTTCCTGCTCAGGGCCAGCTTCGGGGTGGCCAGGGGTGGGCAAGGCCAAGCAGGTGGCAGGATCACCTTGGGCTTGTCCCAGGGGTGGGGTAGGTGCAGAGAGCAGAGGGGTCTCAGCCAGGAGCTTGGACACCTGACCCTCAGACTCTTCAGAGGGTGGCTTGGTGCATGTGGTGATGGAGTCAGCGGCTTCTGAAACGCTCTGTTTTTCTTAGTGAAGCGGGAAGCAAGCTCTCTGTCCCGCGTGTGGCTGGGAGGAGGCTTGATGACAGAGGTGAGGGTGGGAAGTCATCCATGCAGGAGAGGATTCTCTCAGTTTTAAATTCTGGGGCACTTGGGACTTCCCTGGCCAGTCCAGCGGTTAAAACTCTGCGTTTCCACTGCAGGGGGTATGGGTTTGATCCCTGGTTGGGGGATCCTGCATGCTGCGTGGTGTGGCCAAAAAGTTAAAAAAAAGGATTCTGGGGCATTTGCTTCTAGTCACAGGCACACCCGTTTGTTAACATATGTTTCTTTTTCGTTTGTTCAGCGGTTGGGTACTGGGAGTGTTACATGATCTAAACTCTCAGTAAGAGGAACACATCCCATTAATTGAAACAGATGGGTTGGCATCTACGTCTCCATATCCACCCAGCCTTATTAAGGCTCAGTCACACTCACACTGGGCAGCTCTGTTTCGCGCTGTGAGCCCAATGTGGGTGGAAGGATTTCCGCTGTTTGAAGACCTAGCCTTCTTTCTCCTTGATTTCTAGCCTGATGTGACATACACTGGAGTAAAGCTGGGGAGGTGGTGACCAGGGCTGGAGGTGACCAGCTGTGGGGACAGGGCGTTTGTCTAGAGACAAAAGTCAGCCTGAGTCCGGGGCCGTGGGGGTCAGTCCTGCGTGGGACCGGCACATCTGGGTGTGCGGTTGTGTCTGTGAGAGTGTAGGCGTGGGTCACATGGGGCATGTTCACGAGGCCCCGTGTCCTTACACACACACGTGTTTGCACCATCGTACACCAGCACGGTGGGGCCAAGGGTGGAACTGATGTTTCACGCCTGCCTGCTCTCACACCTGCTGTGACCCCAGCCCAACGCTTACCGTGCCTCTGGGCAAGAAGGGGTCAACTTAGGCCAGGGCTCCAGGGACACAACTCCCCTGCCAAGCCATAGCCTTGGACGGTTCATCAGCGTCCAAAACATACGCACCTGGTGGTGTTTCTGCTCATTCTGCCTGTGTCGTCCTTTCCTTCCTCCTCCAGCATTCCTGCTAATCCTTTAAAATCTGACTTTGGCACCTCCTCCAAGAAGGCTTCCCTGCCTTCACCATGCTGGGCTAGGTCTTCTCCAGCTGGTTGCATGGGTCTAGGAGCAAGGGCCACATCTTCCTCCCATGATGCTCCATCCTGCTTGAGATGCCTTGCCAAAGCTGGGAACACAGTAGGTGCTCGATATATATTGTATTTCAGGGTAGTTACTTTTTCCCTCCCCTCGCCAGGTGTGAGAGAATTTTTCTCATGTTCACTGTGAGAACCTAATGGGGTTCCTGGTGGTAGAACCCCAAAATACGGGCCCTCCCTTTAGACTGGCCCCTAGGAGTTTTTAACTCTCAAGCTCTTCTCTACTGGGACTCCAGCAGTTTGTTGAAGTTACCATTTAACCGTTCCTGCCAATGACAAATTGCCCAGCTTCTGCTCCTGGTAAGCTGCGAACCTCTGGAGCCACCTGTCTGTCTGTCCAGGCAGCCTCCTGCCTCCGTCCCCTGCCTCCCCTCCTTTGAGTTGTTAGGGCCCAGCCTCTCCTGGTGCCCCAGTTGTCTGGCAGCAAAGACACCATCACTGCTGAGTAAGGAGCTTCCCGTCTGTCAGAGCAAACCAACACCCACGCAGCTCTGGTGTGCATTGATGGAGAGGGAAAGGGCTGGGATCACATGAGTCCTGGGGGTCAGCTCCACCAGGGCCGGGCATCAAGGAAGCGCTCCTCCAGTGTTCATTGACTGACTGGCTGAAGGTTTGCACGGGCCAGCTCTGTGCCGACTCTGGCCTGAGCAGTCCTGAGCTGAGCCACGTGGAGGAGTTTGGGTTCACCCAGGTGGGCCTAAGAGCCCCCGCCCGTTTCCTCCCTCCACTCAGAAAGTCAGCTCAGCCAGGACTAGGTTCCACACTTCTTTGGCTTTACAAGGTTGTTTTCCCCCACCCCTTAACAAAATGATAAAATGCATAATAGACCAAAATATGCCCACATTCAGAACTCATTATACATTTTCCCAAAGTTAAAAAAAAAAAAAAAAACAAGAACAAGAGGGAAAAAAAAAAGAGTTCTCTTTAATCACCTTTTCATATTTTCATTAACAGCATCAAAGCGATTAGGTCTGAAAAAAGCAATCTGAATCATAGTCATCTTGGAAGAAGTTGATGAAGAATGCAGAGGCATTTGAATTTCAAAGCCCAGCCTTTCTCTCTCATTAATGTTTTCTGCTCTGAGGGCTCCCCTAAGGCCCCACTGCCTGCCCCAGTCCTTCAGGGAGTTGGAGAACGTGAATGACTTGGCATCCGCGCTCTAAGGCAGTCGCTAACACAGGGTGGGAGCCCCCTTTGCGAGCCCCCCGGACCCTCCCCCTCACCCCCCACCCCACCCTCACCTGGCAGTGCTTAGCGTCGCAGATTCTGTGTGTCAGCAGCTGTGGGGCGCCTGTCCAGGGCCCAGGTGGGGCGCGAGGCGTGTAGGATGGAGCACCTCTTAGGGCGCTCTTGGTCCAGCAGGGGACAGACCCAGCCCTGTGTGGGAAGGGTCAGCGCAGACGCAAGGGACGGTGCCCAGGGAACAGAGCGTCTACTGGGCGTATGGTGGCAGAGGGGCAGGTTCCTCGAGACAGAGACACGGGCAGGCCTGTTTTCTCTAGCGGGGGGGAGCAGACTCCCCAAAGACACTGAGCATCCTGGAGGCGATCAGGGCTATATTGGGTCCTGGAGGCCTCCAAGGGTTCCGGGGGGCAGTGGTGGACACGCCCAGGGTGGCTCACCCCTTCTTCCCATCTTGGTGACTCTGGAGGGTCTGCCTTGGGCTCCAGGTACCTCGGGCACACTGCCTCCAGCGCCGTCCCCAGGCCGGCCAGCCCTCACTGGCCCCTGCAAGAGGCTGAAGTCTTGAAACCAGCCTCAGTGCGGGGAGGGGAGCCATTTCCCAGGGACTTGAGAGGCACCCGCAGTGATTGGGCCTTGGGGCATGGAGTGGGGGTGCTGAATGAGGAAACACAGTGAATGAAGGTCTCCCTGGGTGTGTTAGGAGCTCCCTCCATCCTGACTCGCTCCCAGGGCAAGGGGGGGAACGCTTGAAGCAGAGGCAGAGCTCAGATGTCGGGCGTGGTCCCCAGAGCTGCTCTGAGAGTGGGTGTATCCGAGCATCCGGAGGAGCCTTGCCCACCTTTACCTGTTGAGTCCACAGCTGCGGGGGGGCGGGTGAGTCCGCAGGCGGGGGTGGGGGGGGCAGCTGCTGCTGCTGAGCGTGGCGGCGTTGCGGAGGTCCCTTGTCTGTGCGGGGGGGTGGCCTGCGGGTGCCATCCTGAGTTGACCCGAGGGGTCAGCGTTGGTGAGTCATTGATGGTTATGCAGCGGGGGGCGGGGGGGCTGCCGTCCCACACACCTGGCCCTGCCCAGCCCCGCCCTCACCTGTCCCAGGTGCTGCCTCTGGAGCTGTACCAGCATCTGCCCAGTAGCCTTGCAGAGTGGACTGGGGCCTGCTGGAGGCCATCCTGAGAGTGTAGAGTGCGGGAAAGGAGTCCGGAGGCTCGAACAGGGGGTGGGTCAGGATTTGCTGACTTTTTTGCCATTAGGACCCTTTCAGTCTTCCCTCTCAGCGGTGAGCAGGCGCGCACGCCCAGCTTCTGCTGTGCTGGCTGGGTGCCCTCGGGCTGGCCGCACAGTGTTTCTGGGCTCCCGATAGACACTGCGAGGGTGCTCTGGTTTCTGGACCTTTGCAGAGCTCACTTCCTGCAATTCCTTGAGATGCTTGTGCTGCCACGCTATGTGAGGATCACAGAGTCATGACCCCAATGGTTTCCGGAGCTCACGGAGACATGAGGCAGGGTTCAGGTCTCAGCTCTGATGTTTAGTAGCGGGATGCCCTTGGGCCAGTTGATTAGCCTCCCTGTGTCTCTCTTTTCTTATCTGTACCTTGGCCTCTGTCGCATTGGTCCCCACCCTTTTGGCATCAGGGACCAGTTTCGTGGAACATGATTTTCCCACGGACCGGGTATGGGGGGTTGTTGATTTGGGGGTGATTCAAGTGCATTACATTTATTGTGCACTTTATTTCTGTTATTACAGCAGCTCTGCCTCGGATCATCAGGTGTTAGACCCCAGATGTCGGGGACCCCTTCTCTGTAGGACTGTGGCAAGGAGCAAAGGAGGCAGTGGAGATTTATCCCATACAGGGGCACATGGCAAGCAAACACTTGACTTTACTCTCATCGAGCTCCTCCTGGCTTCCCGGCCGTCACATGCTGACCTCTTGTCAGTCTCAAGCAGCTCCGTCGGCCGGTTGGTGAGCAGAGGTCCGGAGGTTGAAGCCTGGACCCCCTGACTCCACGGCTCATGTGCCGTGTCCGACCTGTGATGGAGCAGGCGCTGTGGGCAGTGGGGGAGCTGAGGGGCAGGAACCCCTCAGTCCAGTTGGGGCCACTGCCTGCAGGGTGTCCTTGGTGCTGGAGACACCTGGTGCCTAGAGGTCTCCGGCTACCTGATGGGAGTCGGGCCAGACCACAGAACCGTCGCGTGGAGCCCGTGTGGGTCGGGCCCTTGTCCGTCGCCTCCATGAAGCCGGGCGTGACTGCGACCACAGCAAGTCTCCTTCACCTTCAGAGCATCTGGTGAAGGGTGCCTGGCAGCTGAGCCTCGTGTTGTCCTGGAAACAGCATCACAATGAGGGTGTGTCCAGGGGATGCAGGATTCAGAGCGTCCCGGGGCTACGGCTGGGGCAGTTTGAGCAACAAAATATGGTTTGGGGATCATAAACCTCAGTGTGAAATAAATGTCAGTCCGTGCTAATGTTAATAAGTGACTAAATAAGTGAATGAAGGAGAGGGACTTGCCTGGTGGTCCAGTGGTTAAGAATCCGCCTGCCAATGCAGGGGACGTGGGCTTGATCCCGATCTGGGAAGGTCCCCCGTGCCTCGGGGCAAGTATGCCCGAGAGCCACAGCTTCTGAGCCCACACTCTAGAGCCTCTGCCCCACACCGAAGACCCAGTGCAGCCAAATAAAGATTAAAAACATGAACGAGAAGAGCCAACTCTGCCCCAGGCAGAAGAATGCCAAGTACATTACGTCGATACTCTGCCCTGGAGGCAGTGGGCCCCACCGCCACCCCCTAACAGTGGGAGCTCTAGGTTTCCTGACCCTTCCTGATTCTGCAGCGCGGACGCTGGACAGTCGCGGCCCAGCCGGGTGAGCGAGGCCAGCGTCAGAGCTGGGTCAGGCTGACAGCACGTGCCTGATGGGAGGCGATGTGAAGGGCGCCTCGTCTCTGTTCGTCCCCCCAATACCTGGGACCCCAATCTAAAGAAGAGAGAGAGAGAAAACCTCGGACAAAGAGCCTCCTACAAAACACCTGCCCGGTAGTCCTCAAAGGCCGTGTGAAGTTATTTCTGGAATCGCCCAGCCCTGCCCTGTGCGGCTTGGCTCCATTGAAGAGGGCTCTGCCTTCCTGATGGGCAGGTGAATGGGCCCGGGGAACCGAGGCCTTGGAAATTAGATTCCCGGCTGGGGCTCCCGCTCCCGTGGGAGGAAGTGTTGTGTGCGGGGTGGGGGGCAGCGGGGGGTGGGGTGTGGGTTCAACCGTTCCGAGGCTCCTCACCTCCAGCATACGGATAGGAAACAGATCAGAGAGGTGAAGGCGCTTGTCCGCGCTCACACAGCGGAAAGCAGTGAGTGCAGATGGCAGGCTGTTCTGTGAGACCCATCTAGAGAGGCAGCTTCAAGCTCAGCGTGCAGTGCGTCTCCCAAAGGCCCAGCGGCGGGTTTCTCCCGGGGGGCCACAGGTGACTCAAGCTCAAGCCCGGGGATGCCGGAGGCTTTTATCCCCCCTAGTCCCACACAAATGAATAAATCAAGAAGACCCGTTTCTTGTCTAAAGCCACATTAGAACTTTGCCTGCAGGCAAGAACTGTCCCCCAAAGATCTCACCCTGGGAGGTATCTCCCTTTAAAATGTAGTTATTAATCATCAAGGCTGACGTTAGCATAATGGGTTCATTTAAATGTGGGCACAGTGAACGGGGCTCTTCTGTGGGGCGGGAGTCGTTATCTTCCTGCTGGAGAAGGGGGTATGGGAGGGACGCCCAGGGGTCGGGCCTGAGCCCCCCATGAGAAGCACTGGGATGGTGGGGAGGGTGGGCAGTACATGGGGCCTGCAGGTGGGCCACACAGAGTCCTCACCTTCTCTCGGGGCGGAAGCGCTATGTTAGAAGTGGGGCTTGACTATGGAGCGTGTCTCACGGGCCATGGCGGGGTGGGGGGCGGTCTGTGTTGTAAGAAAAATAACGGTAAACACCTCGTAGGGAGGACAAGGGCCCGGGACCTCCATCAGGAATCGTAGAATACAGCCGCAGTCTGGCCAGATGTCTCCTCGTTGACTTCCTGGTGCTAAAGAGAAGCCGGGGCCTCCGGGTTCTGACACTCACAGCCGGCCATGGCGGGGCTCGAGGTGGGAGCCCAGGCCGGCTGTCTGGGGCCAGGGCCCTTTCAGGGAAGAACCGTGATGCCCTCTGTCTGCCAGGCCTTTCTCCATGACCAGGGATCCAGAGAGTTGAGCTGAGGGCAGGTCACACTTACGTTCACAGAACTAATCTCTAAAAATGCCTTGTGGGGCTGGTCCTCTGAGTCCTACTCCATGTGGAGAGGGAAGCCCCGAGCAGAGGGCTTGTGGGAGGGCCCTCTTTGAACTTTGGGGGCGTTTGCCCCCGTGCTTGTTTCTGGGGCCCGGGCCTGGAGGGACATCAGTCAGAAGCCCCCTCTGCGCCCCGCCCCGCCCCCTGCCATGGTCCTGACGTCAGGGAAAGGCCTTGGGCACTGAAATTAAAGTGAAATCTGTGCTTCACAAGCAGGTAGCGGCTGAACGCTGCCTGGCTGCTTAGGAAGCACCTTGGTATCCCTCTTTCCTTGAGCCGCCCTTTTGACCCAGGACGACGGCGGCTGTGGTGATGATGACTATGATTGCCGGGACAGGCTTAGAGAGACCACCGTCAAGCTACCTCGGGGCCCGCAGATCAACTCCCTGCAGGCTCCTTTGCACTGGTCACTTTCCTGCTGGACGCAAACGAATCTGTCGGCGCTAGAACGAGTCGCTGTATTCAGAGCGCCCTGCGTGGCCGTGTTCCCTTGTGACCTCCGCCCTCTGCTCATCAGCAGCTGCCTCGCTCCCTGGGCCATGTCCCGGCTGACCAGACCCTTCCCTCCTCGTCCTCAGATGAAGCAGAGGCTGGCAGAGGGTCCCCGAGGAGGGGGCGCTTGGCTTCGAGCAAAACCTCGATTCTGTGATGAGGTGAGGCCTGGAGTGAGCAACTTGCAGCCAGAGAACTCGGGTCCCTCATCTTCAGGACATCTGACTGCAGGAGAGGGGCCCCGAAACCTGGGGAGAAAGAAGCCCATTTTGGTTGGAGCAGGAGACGGAAGCTTCCAGAAGAAAAAAAAGAGGAACTGGCACCTGGTTGTACAGAGAAAGGCTTTCTAACTCAGTCGGGGAATTTAGGAAAAAGTAGCAAGAGGATCATAGAAAACCACATCAGTGAAAACTCAAGGCAGGAGAAAAGCAGTTGTGAGAGAGGGAGAGTTGACTGTTGATTACGGACACGCGTTATTTAAGTGCGAATACAGGTTTATTTGGGGGACATCACAGGTGGCTCAGTGGTAGGCAATCCTCTTGCCGATGCAGGAGAAGGGAATGGCAACCCAGTCCAGTACTCTTGCCTGGAAAATTCGATGGACGGAGGAGCTTGACAGGCCACAGCCGATAGGGTGGCAAAGAGTCAGACACCGCTTAGCGACGAGACTGCAACAGAAGTTAATTTAGACACCCCCCCTGGAGGCGGCATGAAGGAGCAGGGGCAAAGTGCCTGGGGCCTTGCACACCAGCCGTTCCCTGGACTCCTATCACTCCCTGCGTGAACCTGCTTTTGGTTCATAAGGTTTTTCGTGCACGTACTCAGGGGAAGGGCTTCCCAGGTGGTTCAGTGGTGAAGAATCCATCTGCCAGTGCAGGAGCTACAGGGGGCTCGGGTTTGATCGCTGGGTCGGGAAGATCCCCTGGAGGAGGAAGTGACAACCCCCTCCAGTGTTCTTGCCGGGATAATCCCGTGGACAGCCGAGCCTGGCGGGCTACAGTCTATGAGGTCACATGAGAGTCAGACACGACTGAAGCGACTGAGCTTGCTCGCGCGCAATTAGGGGGGAGAATCTTTTCAAAGAGAGTTACTTCCCTGGTGGCTCAGACAGTTAAGTGTCTGCCTGCAATGCGGGAGACCGGGGTTCGATCCCTAGGTCCGGAAGATCTCCTGGAGAAGGAAACGGCAACCCACTCCAGTACTCTTGCCTGGAAAATCCCATGGATGGAGGAGCCTGGTGGGCTACAATCCATGGGGTCACAAAGAGTCGGACACGACTGAGCGACTTCACTTTCACTTTAATCCTTGTAAAGAACTCAGTCCTGCGCTTGACCCATGAACGGACTGATGGGAACCTGGTTGTGCTTGCAGCCCCGGGAAGTACGATGTGGTCCCTCTGTGGAAGGGCAGAGGTGGGCCTGCAGATGACTGTAGGTCCAGGGAAGCGGCCTGGGTGGTGGGCAGGGCGGGAGGAAGCCCAGGGAGGGAGGGGGCAGGAAGGATGTAGGGGAGGGCGCTGGGTGGGGAGGGCAGCGCCTCCAGGTACGGCCCCCACCTGGGGAAGCAGAGTGCGGGGTAATGAAGTGATGCTCCAAGCACCTGGGATGCTTCCCTCAGGAGAGCACTTCCTCCCATCGCTCCCAGCTCTGGGGAGACCAGGTCGGGGCGGGGGGGGGTGGGGGAGCGGGGGGTGAGACGATCAGGAGGGACCACCCACCCCTTATTCTTGCCAAGTTTCCTGTTTCCAAAAAAAGGGCCCAGTGGGTTCGGGAGTGAGAAGCCCTGCCCTGGGAGGGTCCAGCAGTGCCCCTGCGTGGAGGATCCCCCCGGGCTTCACCACCTGGGCGGCGGCGGCGGCGGCAGCCTCACTGAGAGAGCCCGGCAATTCCGAGCCCCGTAATGCGTGATAAATCCCAATGTTTCTGCCATTAAACAATAGCGTCGCGAGGGCTGAATTGCCACCTGCAATGAGTAAATTAAATATTGACGATTTCATTGACTGTTAGATTTAATTTGGAGCCATCTTGCTGGGGCCGTAATGGGGCTGGAGATGACTTTGTATTGAATCCCAGCTGTCATCCCGTTAGGAGTTGAGTGATGAGGAAAAGATGCACTCGCGATCCTGACACGTCCCGACTCCGTGGCCCTGGGTCAGGCCTCCGCCCCATCAATCTGGTGCCCGGGCTGGTTGGGGCCGCTTTCTGCACAGCTCCCGCCTCTGTCTTTCCTACTCGGCTCCTCTCCAGGCTGACTGGCGAAGCCTGGTCCTCCTCCTCCCAGGAGACCGCACCTCAGTGTTTCCCCGAGAGGAGCCTGGATCTCCGGCCCTCGGGGCCAGCCTGTTGGGACATTGCTTCGGGACATACACGGAGCCTCTGCTCCCGTTACCCGTATCATTGCACTGCGTGGTCACAACCGCCCGGTGGTCACAGGTCGTGATTACCCAGATCTGAAGCCCGGAGAGGAAGGTTTGGACCTTCCCGAGGTCACACAGCCGAGGAGGAGTGGACAGGACTCCGCGCCAGGCCGTCTGAGCCCTGAGCCACCCCTGCTCCTGGGCAGGGCCCATGTCACCGCCCTGCGCCCAGACGGGCCTGACCCCCAGCTGGTCGCCGGTCCGTCCAGCGGTTGCTCTGAGCTTAGTGTGACCGAGGCTGCCAGGCTGTAAATTCCACCCCGGCTGCTGCCCCCCGTGCCGCTCACACCTCCTTGCCCCCGCCTGTCCCTGGAGGGTTGCCCGCGCACCTTCTGTCAAGATCAGCCCCTTCTTCAAAGCCCGACTGAAGTGCCCCATCTGATGCCCACCCTCCAGGAGGCCGGCTCTGCCACCGCCCGTACGGTGGGGGTGGAAGGGCCCCTCCCCAGGGCACACACGTGAATGGATCTGGTGTCAGAAGGCCCAGGTCTGTTCAGGTCGGCTGCATTTTGCTGGGTGACCTTGGGCAGGTCACGTTACCTCTCTGCGTCTGTTTGAAAAGATGTTGATACTGTATGGTATACATGAAAGATGCCAACGGAGTGAATCTCAAAAGTGGATCTTAAAAGTGGAAACGGAAGCAGAGGCTCCGTGTATGTCCCGAAGCAACTCCCAACAGGCTGGCCCCGAGGGCCGGAGATCCAAGCTCCTCTTGGGGAAACACTGAGGTGCCGCCTCCTGGGAGGAGGAGGACCAGGCTTTGCCAGTCGGCCTGGAGAGGAGCCGAGCAGGAAAGATGGGAATGACTTTTAAGAGACAAGAAAAGAGACTGACTGTGTAGTGATAGACGTTCACTAGGCATGTGGGGATCCCTCCACCATATAGACAAACATCAGGTCATTCTGTTGCTCACCTGAAGCCAATGTAACGTCACGTGTCAGTTCTATTTTGGTGGCAAATAATTACCCAGCTCACACCGTCCTGAGCACGTGACCCGCGTTGAACTCAGTGCCGGCTGCTTCGCGAACCTTCTCTCTTTTCCTGACCGGAGCCCTCAGAGTGGATGCTGGGGGAGATGAGGTCCAGACGGTATGTGCCCCCTTCCCCCCCGAGCCTCACAGGTATCAAAGGACGGAGCTGGGATTCAGACCTGGGCCCGGGGGATGCTTAGCCCAGGCCCTGAGCCTGCCTCACCTCTTGGTCTGGGCTGTTCTTGCTGTGTGAATAGACCACCGCCCGACTCTGCTTCCAGCTTCATCAGCTGTGCTGAGGTTTGCCTTCGAAACACGCCCCTCACGTCCCTCCCCGACACCCAGCGCCCTGGGTTCCGAGCAGCTGGGTTTTGCGTAGCTGCACCTGTGCTGTGGGCGAGCTGTCCCTCTGGGAGCCCCCTCTGGGGCCCTTGGTCCAGTCAAGGCCCTTCCTCCTTCATGGGCTGGACAGTGACCTTTAGTGACGTCAGCTTTAGCCCCGTGTGGCCTCCGAGTGTCCTCTGGGGACACCGGCAGGCCTAGGAAGAAACGCACCATCC
This sequence comes from Muntiacus reevesi, assembly GCF_963930625.1. Taxonomy (NCBI): domain Eukaryota; kingdom Metazoa; phylum Chordata; class Mammalia; order Artiodactyla; family Cervidae; genus Muntiacus; species Muntiacus reevesi. The sequence goes on along the minus strand of NC_089249.1, from coordinate 58,931,429 downwards.
ACACGTATATACGCGCTTGGATCCAGACACGGCCTTCGTCGTCGCTTAGCTGGGGGCTCGACAGGCTTCCTGGAGAGGGCTAGACGGTGCGTCTTCTGGGCCTTGTGGCTCGTGGGGTGTCTGCTGTAACCAGCCAGTGCTGCTGCTGTCTGGCAGCCGTGGACGGTGCAGAGGGAGCGGACGTGGCCTTGTTGCAGTGTGACTTCGCTCGTGGACACCGACGTGTGACTGTCATGTGATTTCCACATGACACAAAATGCTATTCTCTATTTGATCTCCGCTCCTGGCGGGCTGTACAGAAAGAGGCGATAGGCTCGATTTGGCCAGTGAGCCGTAGAAGCCCACTGGCCTTCCGGGGAGCCGGACCCTCTTGTTAAAGACGGAAGGAGCAGAATCAGACTGAGGGTCCCTCGCTCTTCTGGGTGTGGCCTGCAGGTGAACTGCGGGAGGGCTTGAACCTGACCAGGGATAAACTCGATGGAAAGATGTTGCTGTTGGTGCAGGGATGGTTTTGTGGGGAGTTACTGCTGCTCAGGTCATGTGGAGACCTGAATGGCCCCAGAGAGGCCAGACAGGTGCCCGCAGGGACTCGGGTGTGACCAGATGAAAGCTGGTACCTGACACAGAGATACAGCCCATGTGGCTCAGGTTGGCTGGGTGGGGCCAGAGACCCTTGGCCCCAGAGACTGCTGGGGTGGCGGCACCTCATTCACTGACGCCATATAACCGGCATCTTCCTAGGATGGGAGGAAAGAGTGCAGCAAGTGTCCGGCACGTGCGGGGCTCAGGGGGAAAGATAGTCGCTCTCACACAGGAGGAGGGGCTCAGGAAGTCAGCGGGGGTCTCAACATGAAGGTGTTCAGGCCCAGGGGAGGGGGCACCGATCGACGTGTCCCCGTGGCTGCGGATTCTCCCAGGGGCTGGAAAGTGCTGAATGAACGATGCCCACTTGTGAGCGTGCCTTCCAAGGGGATTTGAAAAGAAAGAGACTGTAGCTATTCGGTGCGTTCAGAGAAGACCTTGACCCACTGCTTTAGCGTTGTCGGTTGGCAAAAGCGTGGACCCTTCAGGGGCTGAGCAAGCTGCGGCTCACGCCCACTGGGGTAGGGTCTTGAGCTGGGGGAGGCTCCTTCGGAAGATGGACTGAAGCTGGAGGACCCAGCCTGACTCCTGGGAGGAGGGAGGGCAGGAGGGCCAGTCCCCGAGAGGAGGTGGGGGGGTGGGGGGCGGCTCTGGTGGGGAACCCCAGCTGACGGGGGAGGAGCACCGTTAGAGCCTTTGTTCCAAACCAGATACGGTAAAGTCAGAGCTCAGAGGCAGTGTAACCCCTGGGACCAAACCTGCACATCTGGGAGCTGCGGGTCTCAGGAGCGGGGTGGGGCTCCCCTGGGGAGGCTCCATCATAGCAGGAAGCCCCCACTCCACTCCCCCGCCCCTACAAGACACACTGGACGAGAACATGTTCAGAGACCACGGCTGGGTTAGAAGGGCCACTCCAGGGCTGGGATTGTGTTGTGAGCAGAGGCTAATTAATAAGTTGGAGCAGGAGAAATACAGTGAAATGGAACATGGGAAAGCGAGGCGTGGTCACACCACGAGAGCCCGCGGCGCCTGTGACTGGTCCGATCTGCAGAGACTTGGGGGTGGCGGGCCGGCCACCGGAGCTTCCACGGTGGAGCCGCTGCGCTTTAGTTTCCAGGGTCAAACTGGAAACGTCACACGTCAAACTGGTTGAGCTTCAGCCCAGAACAAACTGGGAAACCACACCGAGACCAGCAAGTGCCTCCTGTCCGGGGTGGGGAGCAGCGTCTCTCCCTAGTGGGGGTCCTCACGGTCCCCGTGGAGGGCGAGGTGGGGCCCGTCTCTTCTGGTTCCAGAGCTCAGAGCCAGGCCTGGACGGTGGGCTCCTGACCCCCAACCCACCCACCCCCCAGCCTCCCTGAGCTGCTACAAAAGAAACCCCAGGATCTCCAGAATGGCAGGCGGGGGACGGGGTGGGTTCCAGGTCAGTAGGCTGAGCACCATCTGCTCAGCTTTCCCGAGGGCTGACCAAGGGGGCCCTGAGAGGTGCAGGGTCCCCAAGCCCAAGCTCACCACCTCGTGGACTGAATCGATGGGTGACATAGACCAAGGGCGAGGACGGAGTGAAGGGGCAGAAGACACCTGTGACTCCAGAGGGGGCTACGGCATCCTACCCCCCACCAGCTCGCTGCTGGGACCTGGAGAGTCCTGGTCCCGCCTGGACCGGCAGCCCTCGTTGGAGGGCCAGGGTTCGGGTGTGTGCCTGCCCACAGCTGCCTGCCAAGGATTACCCACCCCCATCCTGCCATCGGTATCTGGGGGGAGCCTTGTTGGGTGGCAGGAGACAAGAGGATGCCCGGAACCCCCATCATTGGCTATGTCCCCGCTCCCGCCCTCCCGGGGCCTTCGGCCTGAGCTGGGGTGCAGGAGCCATGAGTATAGCTCAGGGGCCCGGGTCACAGGCAGGAGACACGCCCAGGCTTCTGGCCGCTGCCCTGGGACCCAGCCCGCGTTCACTCACGGAGCAGGGGATTCGCAGAAAGCAGAAGCTTCGCGAACTCTGGGTTCCCTCTCAGGAGTGGAAAGGGTGCGGATTTAGGCGTGTCTCTGCATGATCTAGGCGTGTGTCTGCGTGGGCCGTGCCAGATACCTTGTCATCTGGCTGGAATGAAGCCACCCTGTTTCAGGGGGTGGTGGGGTAAGAAACCGGCTCAGACCCCTGTCTCTCTCCCTCTCTCTAGCTACTGGCTCCTACGAAAACCAGGTTGCCCGTTCTTCTCAGGGAAACATGGAGCCCACGGGCCTCCTAAGATGCAGGAGAAATATGGATTTGCTTGTGAACTAGAGCTTGATAAAAGCCCTCCTCCCGCAGCTCTTTCCACACACTGAGGGCTTGTACACTTATGTCTATTCAAGCGCTGTCACTGGCAACTTACGGGAATTAAGGCAGGAGGAGGGAGCAGGCCACTCGTAAGCAGGTTCTAGACACATAGACGGCCCTTGATGCAGAAATCTGTCATCCTATGAGGTGAGTATCTTGCTTCAGCTTACGGCAGAGGAAACTGAGGCTCAGGGAGGCAGAAAGTGAGTGAGCGAGGGTCCCGCTCTGCCTGCCCCCGAGCCTGACGCACCCTTCCCCTCACACTCCTTTCCAGGTCCACAGCTTTATTTCTGGCTTCAGAGGGCGTCACCCCTGAGTCACTTGCTCTCAGAAGCCCTGCCCACATCTTCCTCCCCCGCCCCAAGGATGCTCTCCCGACGTGGACATCCCCTGGCAGGCTGTGTCCCCACGCCCACGGCCCCGATGGGGAGCCAGGTGTACCAGCTGAACCTGGTGCCGGGTCGGCTTGTTGGTTAGCAGGCTGGGTGTGGAGCAGGCAGGGGTCGGATTTGGCTGGGCCTCCTGGGTGGTGGACGATGCATCTTCCAGCTCTGCACCAGCCTGTTGCAGGTCCCCAGGTTGTCCCCGAGCCGAGGCAAGAACGCAGACGTGTTCCTGATGGCCAGGCGCATGTCAGGGCCTCCTGGTGGCTGTCACTAAGTCACGGCCACCCTCAGAATCTAGAGAGCCTCTAAGTGACTGGGGAGGAGGAAGAATAGCTTCAAGGGGATTTTAGAGGCAAACACACTGGCTGGAGTCACAGCTCTCCCCTCCCCGCCACGGTATGGGTGTCCCTGACGCCACCAAGGCCTGGAGTGAGATCCACGTGGAAATGAAGCCCAGCTCCTCCAAGAGCTCCCCTTACAGAGATGTGGTTTCTGAGCACATCGCTGGGTTTTTGCAGCCCAGTGATGCAAGCGGTAGGTGGAAGCGTCCTGGGTACACAGCCCTTCACAGGCTACAGAACATTCTCACAAACTCCATCTCCATGTGATTCCTGCCAGCGGGTGGTGGTGTCACTCATTTCCAGTTCACAGATGGGAAAACTGGGGCTCGAAGGGTCTCAGCCTGTTCCCGAAGGTGAAATAGTGGGGTACAGAGGGTGGACAGGGAGCCCAGCACACCCCCATCCTGTGTTGAGCCTTCACGTTGGACCTCAGGCGTCAGCCACTCCAGCCCCACACCCATCATATAGACAGGGCACCTGAGGTCCAGCCAAGTCCAGGGCTTTGTTAGACGTGAACTGGGTCCCTGCACGCCTACCTCCCTGGGTGTTCTCTGAAGATGTACTTGAACCTCACCGGAAGCTTGGGCGGGTCCGCCCTCCTCGCAGCTTGCCTGCTGCTGCCCAGGTCTCAGCTCAAAGGCCGGGCCCTGCTGAGCTGCGGGCGGCCGGCGGAGACATGAGCTGCGTGTTCTCTGGGCCCCACGCTCCTCATGGTAGTTGGAGCCCAGGCCCTGTGGCCAGGCGCGGGCTCGGACCCTGCCCCGTCCCCTCCCAGCCTGGACAAGTCACCCAACCCAGTGTCCGGCATGTCGCGTGGGCAGGAGTCTGCCTTCTCACGGGGCTGTCGGCGCGAGACCAGCGTGCCTACCGCGGTCCGAGTGTCCCGTGGGCACCGTTGGGCCAGCTGTCCTGTGGCTGTTCTGCCCCCGGTTCTGTGTTCCGTGGTCTGGGCTGAGGGCACCCGTGGGGGCAACCCACTGCCCCTGATGGGTGGTGCTGGCTCTGTGCGCTCAGGTCCCGTGGCCAACTTCAGGTGAGCATCGGCCTCTTTCCTGAGCCCACCTGGGAAAGGGGCGTGAACCCTCGGGCGGTGCCAGAGCACCTGTGGCCCTTCTGGCTCTGTCAGGCCGCGTCCCCAAGGCCCTCCTCCTGGCCAAGCCTGTGCTCACCTGCGCCCTTCTCTTCTGTGGTCGGGCTCAGGGTCACCCCCTCAGAAGGGGACCTGCACCCTCTGACCCCCCTCCTCCACGATCAAGGCAGACGGTCTGTCCCCACTGAACTGCGAGCTCCCTAAGATGGGCCGCACAGATTCATACCTGGAACAAAATGCTGAGTGGAGGAAGGAAGGAATAGATGAAGCAGTGAGTGCAGCTCCAAAGGCTGGGTGGGGCCTCCTCCCCGCCCGATACGGCCCCCAGTGCCCTGGCTGACCTTGGGCAGGTCACTCAGCCCTTTAGTCCTGCCTGAAAGGGAAGAGGCGCTGTGAGCTCTGTCCAGGGTGCTGAAGCAGTCAATTGAAGTCAGGCCCGTGTGGCAACGTGGCAGGGGCTCGATAATGCTGGAGTCATCATTCTCTAATCCCTCTACTCATCCAACACATATTTGCTGAGCTTTTAAAAACTGGAAAGAGCTGAAATGTTTAGAAGTTGGCATGTGAAAGTGAAAAGTGTTAATGCCTCGGTCGTGTCCAAGTCTTTGCAACCTCATGGACTGTAGCCTGCCAGGCTCCTCTCTCCATGGGATTTCCCAGGCAAGAATACTGGAGTGGGCTGCTGTTCCCTTCTCCAAGGAGGTCTTCCTAGTCCAAGGACTGAACCTGCTTCTCCTGCAGTGCAGAAAGTTTCTTTACCGTCTGAGCCACCAGGGAAGACGTCCTAATGCTGGAAATTAAATTCCATGAATGGCAGTAAGCCGGCCAGCCCCCACTTCATCGCTCAGGTGGACACCTTCCACCCTCCCCCACCCGCCACCCCTCTGCCTGTGGCCCTCGGGTGGCCCACGAGTCATCCTCCCTGGCGGATGCGGCCCCTGGTGTGACCCACCCCACCCTCGGCCTGGCTGGTGTGAGTGGGTGGAGGCCCATGACCCCTGCGGGCAGGGAGCCCCGTGTGTCTGCAGCTGCCCCTGTCCAGCCAAGGCCTCCTCGGCAGGTGTCCATGTGCCCGGAGGCTTCACGTGGGGGTTTGTCTGTTCCACCCTGGTCTCCCTTCCGACATGTTCCTTCCTCAAGTGCTGCTTGTTCCTTGTTTTTATTCTCAGCACTCCAGGGGACTTCAGGGCGGCCCCCCCCCCACCCCGTCTGCACTGGGGACAGGTGTGGGTGTACTCAGAGGGGCCCCTGGCCCAGGGTGGGGGCTCATGGCTGAAACCTGCCCTCCTTCTCCCTGCCAGGTGAGAGCCAATGAGATGGGCTCCCTGTGAGCCGTGCCCCTCTGGCAAACCTGGGGCAGGAGTGGGTGAGGGGCCCACGTGCCTGTGCGGCTTGAACAGAAGCCCCCCCCCACCCCGAGAGCCCTGCCCGCATCCCATCCTGGTCCACGCCGTCCTCGGCAGCCTGACTGACCCGGGCAGCATCTTAGCCTCCTGCTCCGGCCCCCAGGGGGTGTCCTGCTCCTCCTCTGGTCGTCCGTCATAACTCGAGACCCCAGATCTGAACATCTCTCTATCCTGTGGGCCCTGCTTCTCGGTGAGACCTCATACGCCTCACTGTTGCGGCTTACTAACGCTGGGATGTGGTCTGGACCACGCAGCCTGGGAAGTTGCTCCCAGCAGGCGGGTATCAGCCATCGTAATGCTGGTAGTTAGAACTGCACTGGGGACACAGAGGCTTCCCTGGTGGCTCAGACGGTAAAGAATCTGCCTGCAGTGCAGGAGACCTGGTTTCAGTCCCTTTATAGGGAAGATCCCCTGAAGGAGGGCATGGCAACCCACTCCAGTGTTCTTTCCTGGAGAATCCCCACGGACAGAGGAGCCTGGTGGGCTACAGTCCATGGGCTCGCAAAGAGTTGGACACGACTGAGCAGCTAAGCTCACACGGGGACGCAGGCTCCCTTGGAATTTAAAGGCTGAGTTTCCTGTTTGGAGTATGGAAATAACTCAGCCAACCAACCGGTGGGCCTAGAGCAGGCCTGCCCAGAGGCCGGCTGCAGGATCAGGCCGTCTTGCCATGAGGAGTTGTGAATCTGCTCGTGATCTTTTGTCACTGTGTCTGGTGGAGGCTGGTGGTGCATTTTTACCGTGATGGCTCCCTTTTACAGACAGGAAGACAGACTCAGAGCAGTGGGAGTTTGCCCATGTTCTGTATCCCCCAGCCACTGGTTATGTGGTTTCTGAGGACAAGTTCACCTCTTTCCTTTTTAAAGTTTTGTTTATTTATTTACTTTTGGCTGCTCTGGGTCGCAGTGGGCATGCTTTCTCTGGTTGCGGCCACTGGGGGCTTCTCTCTAGTTGCGGTGCACGGGCTTCTCACTGCAGTGGCTTCTCGTTGTGGAGCAGCAGCTCTAGGCACGCAGACTCAGTTTTTGCACAGGCTTAGTTGCTCTGCGGCATGTGGGATCTTGCCGGACCAGGGATTGAACACATGTCCTCTGCACTGGCAGGCAGACTCTTAACTGCTGGATTACCAGGGAAGCCCCACTTTTAACATAGCTTTCCCCACCAGTGAACTCTGGGCTTTTACTGGGATTTTTCATGACTCATGTCTCCTGGTTAAACCACCCCTCCCCCCACCCCGGCCTTCGTGCCTTGTCACTCATATCACGTGGCCTCCCTGAAGCCCCCTGCACTTCCTGCCTGGCCTCCCTGCTCCACTGGTGCAGCTTCTGGTCCCTCTAGAATCTCCAGGCTGTCCGCCCGTCACCCACCACCATCGACAGGTGTAGCTCTGTCCGTTTGCTGCAGGTGTCTTGGCGCCGGGTCCAGGAGCCTTACCGAGGTGAGCAAACGTCCTCTGTCCCTCGTAGCCCTCAGCAGGCCACCCCTTCCCTGCAGTTCCAGGTGCTTTTCAGAGATGTGAGGACAGAAATCTGTAACAGAACAGCAACAAACCCTGTCCACGATGCTGCGGCCTGTGTACATTTTCTTTCCATAAATGACCTTGTCCACTCCAGGACTTTCCTCAGTGCTACCCAGAGATCATACCGATTTCTCTCCCGATCTCAGTCCTTCCCCCTCACTCCCCAAGCCCCCTGGAGTTGGGACACGCTCTTCAGGCCTTACCTGACGTAGCAAAGCCTGCAGATTCCCGTCCCAAAGCAGCACGCTGACTGTGAAGCTGCCTAAAGGTGGCGGGGGAATGGGGTGTTGACCCAGGTTCTCCCCCTCTGTGGGGGTGAGTCTGGGCTCCTGCAGGCGACCCTCCAGGGGCCCCCCCTTTTCGTTTCTTGCCATAAGGGCTGGAGCTGCAGCTCTTGCCACTTTTTTAATATATAATTTTTTTTGCTTTGAGATATAAATTACGTGCATTGAAATTCACTGGTCTAGATTGTACTGTTTGATGAGTTTTGATAGTTTATACACACAGGTAACTTACACCGGAATGCAGCAGATTGCCCTCCCTGGGGGGCATTGTGGGGCCTGGCCACGGTGAATCAGGGTGTGCACGACAGAGGGAAGGCCCTGAAACGTCTGCTCAGCTGTCCACGTGGGGGAAGGAGCCATTCAGGAAAGTGCGTTGTGTCTGGGCGCGTGTCTGTCTATGCAGAGGTGGCCTCTGGCGCTGTCTCCTGGGCTGCAGGAGTCGTTAGCGCTCCCGGGATGCCCTCTGGGCCGGGCTCTGTTAGGCAGCACCTCGAGGGAGCTTGGCCGCAGGGCCTCTGGCCCCGGTGAAGCTCCCTGAGAGGCATCTCCTCCCACGTGCGCCTGTGGCCACGTGACAAAGCTGCCCCGGGCAGACGGTCATCCTGAGGATGTGGAGGCGGGTTCTGGCGAGAGCCAGCCAGCATCTATCCACGTGGCTCCACCGTGGCCAGTCTCGCCCGTGTCCTCTCATCTCTGCTCTGCGCGAATCGCAGCCAGGCCGGGACGCTTCCCGGAGGCGAGCTCTCAAACCCCGCCACCCCCTTCCCCCAGCATAAGGTGGGTCTGGCGCCCAGCAAGCTCGTGGGGAATACTGAGCATCCCCGGGTTTCTGTCCTGCAGAGTGGGCGGGTCGGCACAGCGCCTGCCACGCGGGGCGCCCTGCGGCCAAGCCTCCTGTGGCTGTCTCCACGCTCGCTGCCCTGGGCCTGGCCCATCTCAGTGTCACGTTCAGAAGATACCTTCTAGGGACCTGCCTGACCGTCTCCCTCCCCGGGTGCTGGTGGCCCCGTCCTGCAAGTGGGGACACTGAGTCCAGAGATGAAGGCGCTGGTCCAGAGTCTGGGATTGTTTCTCTGGCACGTGGGCGGGATGGGGGGCCGCCTGGGGCTGGGCCCCTCCCCTCCGGAGCTGAGTGTGGTTCCCCCGCACTGGACCATGTGCAAAGGAGGGATCCCCGGGACCCACCACGGCTGCTGGCTCCCAGGTCCCAAGGCACCGCGGGGCGTCACAATCCCCTCTGCCCTGCTCTGGATGGACTTTAAGTGCCCCCTGCATGCCGGGCAGCGTGGGCTGGGACACAGCAGGGCCCCACTCAGCCGTGCCAAGCCCCGCGGGGACCCGGTATGCCTCTCTCTGTGACGCCCCTCCTCCTGTGGCTGCGTCTCCTCCCGCAGGACAGGGCCACCCTCGGGTCCCCTCCCGCTGGCGTCTCCCCAGCCGCTCCCCTGGGGCAGGTCACTTCCATTATCCACTCTGGGGTCCTGAACTCACCTCCCAGAAGCACGGGAGCCACCTAGGCACGGCGGCATTTTGACAGTGATGGTCAGCACTCCATCCTCGGCCCCTCTGTGTTGGCGGGACCTGCGTCTCTGCTGTCTGAGCAGCGTCAGGTCCCGGCTCGCATCCTCACGTCCTGACCCGGCACTTGCTCGGAGCCTGACCCCTAAGACAGGCACAGCCAGCGTGCCTTGCTTGCGTCCACACGGGGCCTGGCATGGAGCGGCTCTCGAGAGATGGTGCTGAGTCCATTTACTGCCCACGGGTCAGAGAGGTAGATGCCTGCTGAGTCGCTTCAGTCGTGTCCGACTCTTTGTGACCCCACGGACTGTAGCCCGCCGGGCTCCTCTGCCCCTGGGATCCTCCCGTCAAGACGACTGCAGTGGGTTGCCATTTCCTTCTCTAGGGGATCTTCTCTGCACAGAGATCGATCCTGGGGCTCTTAACGTCTTCTGCATTGGCAGGTGGGCTCTTTACCAGTACGACTACCTGGTCAGAAAGGTAGTGGAGGGTTAATCCTGTTTTCCTATTGGCTGCAAGGTCAGGAAATCAAGCCAGGAGCCCATTGCCAAGAGCAGGACCCTGCTCCCCCAGCCAGACCCTCTTGGAGGGGCTCTTGGGAGCCTCTGCGGTTGGTAGAGTGTTCTGTATCTTGGCCTGAGTGGTGGTGACTTGGGTGTAGACATTTGTTGAAATCATCAAGCCATACACTCAGTTCTCGTGCTCACTGTAAGTAGCCTGTTTCTCAGTCTTACCGAGTTGGTGGGGGGTGGTCTCTGGAGCACCAGACGCCTCTGGGGGCCCAGGGCTCACCCCTCCCCACCACTGCCCATGAGAGGCTCACTGCGGGGGACCTCTCCCCATAGGAAGCGTGTCCTGGCTGCTAGCGGGCTCCCCGGGGCGCCGTGCAGACACGCCCCCCTCCCTAAATTAGATTCCAGGGCGTCGAAGGTGGCAGGCTGATGAGGCTGGGGCCAGTGGGTGCAGGCGTCTGCCAATCACACATGGAAATTAGACTTCCTAAATGACCGTTTATTTTCCGGAGGCCCAGGGTCAGTGGCGGGAGATGGTTAGGACGCACCCATGGATGGTGTCTTCCTGTCACTGAGGTTGGTGTTGATGGTACACAGTGGTTGGTGGTGGTCTCTGGACCTGGGGGTCTGGGGAGCAGCTCTGGGGCCTTCTGTCGGGGGGACAGACACTACTGCGCCCCAAGTCTAGGGGGAACCAGGGAGCGTGAGGCAAGGGGGCCGGGTGGTCCTTGGGGGCTGAGGGTTGGGGAAGGCAGGAGCCCAGCACGCTGCCCGCCTCTCAGCCCAGGCCTGGAAAGCAGCCACTCTGCACTGGGAGGGAAGTGACCCCATGCCTGCCTCCTGCAGCGCTGGACACGAGCCCACGTCCTTCCCTACGGGATTTGCTCCATCGTTCCAGGGGACAGGCAGGGGAAGGAGAGCTGGTGCAGGGTCTTCCCAGGGTGCCCACAAGGCCGCAGCCGGAGCCCCTGGTCCTCTGCACTATCCTCAGGGCTGAGGGGTTGGTCTCCTCCCTAAGGCGCCTCATTAGAAGAGGCAACCCCTTCATTGGGGACGGTGGTGGGGCGGGGGGAGCTTCCAGCCAGGGGGCGGCCATCCAGGACTGCCCCCTCCTTGTGACTCTAGATGTGTCCACAAGCAGAGCCGGGCAGCACGGAGGTGCCTCCTTCTCGGGGCGCAGGTACCCAGAGCACCCGAGTAGGAGGAACAGGGGCCCTGACCGGCTCCAGCCTCCCCCACGTTCGGTTCTCAGACACAGCGCTGGTTTCCCAGTTGAGATGATGGGAGGTGGCCGTTCTGGCTGGCCCCGTGGACACCCCCCCTGCCCCAGATCCCGCTGCCGTCTGCGGGGACATGGCCAGTGTGCCCCCCTGCCGCCCGCACGCCCACCCCACACCTGTGGTTGCCGGGGCCTCGGGGCCGTTCTTTTCCTGCACTCTCAAGATCACAGCCCCCGATACTTAGTCCACGATGCCATTTAGCGTATGTATTTCCTACTAAATAGCATAAAATTACACCCTTTCAAGTTAATTAAGCCACTTTGCCACCCTGGGGGTTGCTGAAAGGGTGTTTTAAATGTCAGCGCGGAGTAGCCGCCTATGTTCTCTGGGGCTCTCTGGTTAAGGATGGCCTCCCCCGTGAAGACCTCTGAGTTGGTTAAGTGGCCCCGGGCAGCCCGCCTCGGCCAGCCCCTTGCGGTCGGGGTCACCGGGACCCAGCCTGGCCGGAGCACCTGGGCTGGCAGCTGATCTCCCAGGAGCACGCGGTCAACAGCTCTGCCTCTAGGTGGGCGAGTGCAGAGCCTCCTCACAGCACCCGGGCTTTAGAAAATGACTCCCCTCGTGGGGCGTGAGGACGCAGGTTTAGGAAGAGGGTTCTTATTTTAAAGAACCGGTGTTGCGGTCTCCTGAGAGACCCCGGGGTGTGGCCTCTCCTCCTCCGGGAGCAGCAGTGCCCTGGGGACCGGCCCTCGGAGCCCAGGAGGGAGCAGGATGCTCAGGGCAGGGGGAACAGCGGGTGTGGGTGCCTGTGGGCAAAAGCCTCGAGGCTTGGGCCAGCCCCAGGAGGGAAGATCACCCGGCCTCTGCGGCATGTGGGCCGCTTGGACCCCCCGCCCCTCCGGGAGGCAGCTGGCATGTCTCAAGGGGTGAGAATCCACCCCCAGAGGGCTCCCCGCCTGGCCCACAGTGGGCACCCCGGGTCCTGCCCGCACTCAGCAGCGCCTGTTGGCCGGCTACAGCAGCCAAGAGCCCTCTCAGGCTCCCGGTCGGTCTCAGGGAACAGCCAAGCTCCGGTGGGGGTCCAAGGCCCTGCTCGCACGGGGGCACGTGTGCGGTGGTTCACACACGCGGGCGGCCGGGAGGCTTCCGGTCCTCTGAACATTCCCGTCCGTCCGTCCCCTGCATACCGACCGCTGGCTCTTCCCAGTGTTGCCCATCAAAGGCGCTGACTGGTGCCCGCACTTGTGGGCCCGGTGGCCCCGGGCACGCCCAGATGGGGACCTGCTGATCCTCACCGCACCGGGAGCCCCCGCTGCCCTCCCGCCAGCCCTGTCCCCACACCTGGTCCCTGATGTGCGTGTGTGAACCCGTGGCGTGACTCACACCGGCGGCTCAGTGCCAGGTGCCTCCCAGTGCCCGACCCTCTGGTCCCGGGAGCAGGGAAGGCGGTTCTCGATGCCCCAGCTTCGGGCGTGAGGACAGGGTGCTTGATGTGACCCAGGCCAGCAGGGGAGTGGGATTCGAGTGCAGGTTGGTTGGCCCCCCACCCAGTAACTGGAGCTCTGCGTATGTGTTGGGTCCCAGCCGTAGACACGGGACGTGGGCTGGGAGGAGACAGAGGTGGGGGTGCCTTCCCTGGGTTTTCACAGGCACCCACCCCCCAAGGCCCCCTGGCCGTCCTGTGTGGGTGAGCTCGGGGTTAGGGGAGGCGGGCCGCGGGCTCGGGGGCGCCGATCCGGGCTGGCAGGGCTCGCCTCAGTGCAGGGAAGGACGTCTCCGGCATTCCCGACGGTGATGGAGGCGGTAGTCGGATTTTATCTGCGAATAATAAGCTGGTTTTGCACGACCGGGAGAGTGGTGCTTCGGTTACGTTGATGTTTATTGGCACCGATGTTGGAGCTCCGTTGTTATCTTTGCTCCACATCACAGCGGTTCCAGAAAGACACGAGGAAAATGGCAAGTTGGGAAGCTGCTTGGCCGCTGCAGAGCGGGCAGTTGGCCACCTTCTCCAGGGTGCTTCTCGGGGGCCTGGGGCTGCCGCTCCCCTTTCAGGCGGGAGCTTCACGGGGTGCAGAAAGCAGGGGCCCCCACTCTGATCAGCTCAGGGCACACTTTCCCGGCCGGGAGGAGGGGCTGGGGAAGCGGATGCTGCCTTCCACGCAGTTCTCAAAGCCCCCGCAGAGAACGGCGAGCGTCCGGAGAGCGTCTGGGGCCACGGCTGCCCTGCCCTGACCCCAGGGCCCCCCATGAACCTCCCAGACAAGGTTCATCAAGGTCGCAGGGACTGCCCGGACAGAAGGTGCTTCCTCCTCCTGCCGGGAGCCCAGCTCTCAGGAGACTCCTGTTCTGTGTCCACAGCGCTGGCTGGAGCCCAGCCACCTGGGTCAGACGGAGGGGATGGATGGATGGATGTGTGCTTATAAACAGGGTAGCCTCCTTCCTCGGGGATCACCACTACAGTGCTGGCGTCTGAGCTCCGTAAGGTCAGGCTCTCCCCGCCCAGCCTGAGATCCGCCAGTGGCTGCCGGTCAGGCCGTGGGCACTCGGCTCCCAGGCCATGCTTGCCGGCCCCTCCTATGTCCAAACCCTCCCCTCCAGCTCAGAGTCTCAGCTCAGGACTCAGCTCGCCACACAAGGGTGTGTGTGGTCATCTGAGCAGGTGTGATGTGAGGCAGGGGCGGCAGCCCCCAGGATGAAGCCAGCAGACGGGCCTATGGGGACGTTTAGGGGCTCAGGGCATGGTGGCCCCAGAAATCCACCCCCACCCCCTGCAAGACGTCTGACTTCGCACGTGGCGGCCAAGGGCTCAGGCAGTGGTGAGAGCCGGGTCCCGCCGTAGGCTGGCCGCGTGGCACCAGCCCCCATCTCATCCCTCGGTGTGGGGGGGTGGGGAGGCCCGGCGGAATGTTCTGGCACCTGGAAAGGGAACTGGCAACACCTGCATGGCTCCCTGTAGCCAAAGTGAGTTTCCGCTTCTCTTTCCTGGTGAGTGACGAGGAGACAGAAGCCCCAGCCCAGTGCCTGCCTGAGCCGAGCTTGGACAAAAACGCTGCTGCTTGGACCCAGCGACAAGCCGCTCCCGGACACACAACCGCATCCCCAGCTGCTCAGCTTGCAGACCTCTCACGGGCGCTGATTTCGGACTGAGCTTCCGGAAGTCTAGGTGGGAGGTGGCTGAAGATGGCCAGCGGGGCGGCTACTTTCCGTGGCCTGAAGTGCGGGCTTTCCCAGAGGAACCGGGAACCGCATTCTGGGGTGACCCTGGGGACACAGAGGACGTTCTCTTAACTCCTCGGCACAGGGTAAATGCTCTGGGTCAGCAGTGGGGCCGCGGTGCCCTGTCCAGTCCCGGGGCCTCGGTGGACAGAGATGCCCCGCGGGCTGCCCCGGGGTGGCGGTGGGTGAGCCTCTAAGGAGTCATGTCCACCTTGTTCTCAACAAGAAACACGTCACGTGGGTGTCATTTCTTTAGGAAGGCTTCCCTTTCTAGAGCTCCATCCGCATGTCCATTCATATGGACCTCAACATGGTCTCCATACAGATGCAGAGAAGCCCAGCTGTCCTGAGTGTCCCATGGCGGCGGCCTGGGTGGGGTGCTCTGGAGACCAGGGGCGCTGAGTTGTGGTCGCCTGACCAGTCCGTTCCCTCCCCAGGACCGGGGGGCTGGTGTTGGTGGCTTGATCACCACGGCCGTGCTGGTACTGCCCCCGCACGGAGGGGCCCTGGGACCCACATGTGTGTTGGTTGCTCAGTTGTGTCTGACTCTTTGCCGTCCCGTGAGCTGCTGCCCGCCAGGCTCCTCGGTCCATGGGATTCTCTGGGCAAGAATACACCAGAATGCATGGCCATTTCTTCTCCGGGGGATCTTCCTGACCCTGGGATCGAACCCAGGTCTCCTGCATTCCAGGCAGGTTCTTTACCGTCGGAGCCACCAGCCTGGGACCCACTTGGAGCTCCGACAGTTATCACTCCCGAGTTCTCAGAAGCCCGATGAGAGGGGAAGGCCATGCTCCCATTTCTCTGATGGGGAAACCGAGTCCCAGGTCACCCGGGCAGCCGTGGGGGGTGGGGGATGGGAGTGCAGGCTATGCCCTCTCCCCAGGAGGCCTTCAGGAGGGACCTGGCCTAGCTGGATGCTCTTGTCCAGGACCTGGGAGCGTCCTGTGGGAGCGGGTCTTGCACGGCCTTCCTCAGCCCCTCCCATCCCCACGCCCAGCATCTCCTTGGCTGGGTGATCGATTGGGGCCTGAGTCATCCACCGCTCGGCCAGTCATCGTAGCCTCCCGAAGGCCTTGCTTCCCGAGTCTGCAGGCGCTCGGGGCCTGGGCGGGGTCAGCGGGCGAGGGGCCATCGTGGCTTCCTGTGTGTCCTGCACCCTGGCGTGGCCCGTCTGGGGCAGGGCAGGGCCCAGCCTTGCTGCAGAGGCTCATTCCTTCTCTCCTCGTGGGCACCATCTGCTCTGGGCCAGCAAACCCCAGCAGAGACGTGAGCTTTCAGCTGAGAGTCCCGTGGCCTCCGGGGAAAACGCCTCCAGCTTCTGGGCCCTTGTTGCTCCGTCGGTGAACTGAGGTTCAGACACTCGCTTCACATCGTCCGGTTCTCTCGAGGGAGATTGGGCACTTTGCAAGTGCCCTGAGCACCGACTTGGAAAGCTTCTCTCCTCCGGGTTCAGACTTTTTAAGGTAGAAAAGCTCCCTGGACCCTGATCCTGCAGCCTCTGAGCGGTGGCCTGTGGCCCTTTGTGCCCAGGTGTTGGGTCCTGACATGCAGGTGGGGGATCAGGGGGCAGGCCTGTCTCTCTGGTGACCATGGGGAAGGACGGTCACTGCTGTTGGCGCTCCTGGGATCACTGAGCCCCGCCCCCTCCAGGTGTGGACAGGACCCCAGGGCCCCCCGGGAGCAGGAGGGTCGCGTGTCCGGCAGAAGGCAGTGCAAGACCACACGGGGACTCACAGCCATCCGCCCCACTGCATCCCCAGGAGCCGTTGCCATGGCAACCCCTCCCTGGTGCTGTCATGTGGGAAGGCCCCTCTGTGAGGCTGGCCCTGCCAGTCCTGAGTGGGAGTAAGAGGAGTTTAAAAAATAGCTTCTGATGTCCCGAGTGCAACTGGAAGCAGGGTTGGGTCACCTCCGGGGCACCTGTCTGAGGGTTGGTGGTTTGGGTTTGGGGGCTAAGGCTGGGGAAAGGCATGTGCCCTGGGGTCTGTAGGAACCTCCCACACACCCACCCACTGGCCTCCCGAACTCATGCTCCAGGGAAGCCCTCTGTGCGGCTGGCATTGAATTGGAAACGTGTGAACATTTCCAGTTCGGGGGTGGACGCTCACTGCAGGCTTCGGGAGGGGCCACGTGTGGTGTGCTCGGTCCAGGGCTAAGTTGGTCTGTCCGGCGCCTTCCCGCTCGCTGTGACATGCCGATAGTCCTGGTGGGGGTGGCGGGAGGTTGTCTTTGGTTGGCCGTTGTGGAAACTGAGGCACAGAGGGGCTTGGGAGTACCCCCACGGTGCTCAGTCGGAGGTTGAATTCAGGGGCAAGGTCAGGCCTGAGTTGAGTCCTGTGTGTGGAGCAAGTTCTGGAAAAGGGCATCCGGGTGGGGTCTTAGAGGACGTGAGGCTTAGAGGGTGCACGCCCCTCTCTCCTCAGCCCCACCTTGCGCACACTCTGTCCCTCTGCGGGGCTCACGGTGACCCCCAGCCTGCTCCCACCCTCCCGCCGCCAGGAAAGAGGACTGGGTTCCCTGACCTGCTGCGCGTCCCGGGGTCACTGCGTGCCCTCATCCTGGGGCTTTCTGTCCTGCCGGCTGGGGCTGCCTGTCCTTGCCGTCACCATGCAGGATGCGGGGCCCTGGGACTTGGAGCTCGGCAGGCCCATTGGGAAAGCCCCAGGTGGAGGCCCACAAACAGTGCCGGAGACGTGGCCGATGAAGACCAGGGTGGACCCTGGCTGGGGAGCCGCGTGGGGTTGTCCCATCCGGCCCCGGAGACGGGCTGGTCCCCACGGCTGGCTTTCTGTCTTCCTCAGGAACACGTTAATATAGACAGGACGGGGCCGCTTCACCACCCCTGGGCCGGTCCGCACCCACCCCGAGGGTCCCGCTGGGAGGGCGGCTGGGTGAGGTCTGGCGTCACTCACTCTGGTGCAGCAGCTAGAACCAAGCCCAGGGCTCAGGGGTCAGGTTTGCCCCTGGGGTGGTGGGCGCAGGGCACCCACCTCTTGGAGCGAAGGCTCTGGGTGTGCCGGATTGAAGGACCCTGCTCCCCGGCCCTCGGCGGCCTCCTGAGTATCTCCTGGCAGGGCTGTCTGACCACGTCCATCACACACCTCAGCCAGCTGGTGCCTGGGCCAGGCTGGGGCTGGCCTCCAGCACCCAGAGGGGTCTCAGCCTGATCGCGGCCTCCTGGAGCCGCCGTCCAGCAGGAGTGGAGATTTGAGAAAGGCCAGTTCTGATCCATCCGGTCAGGGTCTGGATGAGAGCTTCCCGTCCTGCCCAGCACCCCAGTTCCCGGGCCATGCAGGCTGCCTGGGGTTCAATGGGACCCCCGGATGCAGACTGTCCCCAGACACTCCAGGTCTGTCCCCTGAGGCGGAGGAAGAGCTGTTGAAGTGAACACAGCAGGAATCCCAGGACCCCAGGCGCTGGTGTCCTTTTCTGTATCCTCACACGTTTCACGTTTGTGCACTTGACTCTCGTCGTTGCGGGGAGATGAGCGTGTGTGCTCCGTGTGTGAGATGGAGAGACGGATGCTGGAGAGCAGAGCGGACTTCCGCAGGTCGGCCCAGCCAGAGAGGGGCCTCTGCAGGACTGGCTCCCGGACGAGCTGACCCCGAGGCCATCCCTGCTGGGGTACCAAGCTGTACCTCCCTCCCTCTCTCCCACGCTCGGTGTCCCGGGTCCAGGGACGGACCCGGCCGGGTCTGACCCACTCGCTTCACCTGGCGCTCTCAGGCTCTGTACAGACCCTGGGCACCCACTCCCGTTAGCCCCCTGCCGCGGAAACTCTCCCCATCATGGACAAGAAGACCAGGCGCAGAGAGCAAGGGGGCCATGTGCACCAAGTGGGGTGCCAGGACCCGAGCCCAATCTGTCCCCAGCCCGGGTACTGTCAGACACACCTGTCTGCTGGGCGCCTCCCACCCGCCTCGGCCGGCACTGAGCTCGTCCGAGTTTTCCCAGGCTGCCCCTGGGGATGCCACCGATGCGGGAAAAAACATGAAGTTATCTTTGACTTTTATGGCCCCCTTTCCCCTATTAAAATGCTTAAAGCTGTAACTGTCGTCATAAGGAGCTCATTTATCTTGACCAGAGTGCAGCCATAAACTATCCGGGGCTGGTGGAATAGCCTCTGAGATGATTGTTTCATCTATCGATAAATTCCGACACGGAGCAGAAAGGTCAGTCCAGACATGGAAGAATGAGCTCTGGGCTAAGCCTTGGAGAGAAGGGGAACAGATACCTGGCGATGGGAGGATGGACGGGGGAGGAAGGGGGCTCTGGTGATCCTGGAGGAAACCCACGGTTCCTGGAAACCCGCTCAGCAGCCTGTTTGATTAACTCCTCCCCAAAGGCTAGGACCTTTAGGAGTCAGCAGGCACCCTGAGTCCCAGGCAGTGGCGTCAATGCCGTCGGTTGGAGTCAGACAGTATTGTGGTTCGTGGAGTCAGTGAGTGGATGATTATTCTGTGATCATCCCGCAGGTGTTCACTGTTTCCCCCGTGGCGGGTCGTGTTTCTTTCTTGGTCACCGAGTGTCTGAGAGTGAGGTCAAAGTAAAGCTCCCCCGTCTCCCCCACCCTCTGAGTCATCCCAAGCTCGGGGGCTCTGCCCCTCCAGCCTCTGCCCATGCCTCCCCTCGTGGTCCCTCCCTTCTCCTCCCTGGTTGTGAGTTTCTCTGCATGGACAGAAGTCACCTGTGTGTCTCAGGTCAGGAGAGAGGGCTGAGAACCGACCTGCCCTGAAGGCGTAGGACCACGGACGCTGGTGCGTGCGAGACACACGGACACAGGGCAGAAGAGGAGCCCAGAGAGGAATTCACATGGAAACACAGGACACTTGTGCCCAGTGGGTGCCAGAGAATCAAATAGCTGGTGCAGCAACACACCCAGAGTCGGACGCACGGCAACCCTCATGCCCTTCTGTGCAGATACGTAAGGACTGGAAAAACATACAGATGGCGTGCAGCACGCGCCTGGAGGGCTTGTTCGGGGATCGTAGCCAGAAGGGAGTCCCCGGGGAAAGCAGCGTTGTGCCTGTTCTCTGGCCTCTGTGGGAGCTGGGCGTGGGTTTGCCCTTGCGGTCCTGCGGCCCTGGGGTCTTCTGTGTAGGAACCCCTGCTTCCAGGGCGCAGCACGGCCCCACCCACGGATGGAGCCAAGTGCCCATGTGGGCCTTTTGCCACAGAACCTGCTGGAGGGACAGGCTGGTTTCTTCTCGGCCCACAGTCCCCAGGTTGGCAGAATCGCCTGGGAGTTTATTTAATGAAATCGTGCTCCCTCGGTGCCTGCCGCTCACCTGTGCAGCTCTGGGCCAGGGCCCAGGGGTTGACGGCAGACAGGTCACTGGTGATGCTGGGTGTAGCAGCAGGTCCAGGGGCACTGCCTCCTACATGCATCCCTTTGCGAAAGGCGGGCAGAATCTTTAAAACACGGGCATTGGGCAGGGCTCGCCACACGGGGCTGGAGAGGGGAAGACGGCACGGTGGATTGAGACACTTCCTCAGAGTGACCGTGTTTGCTTGGACGCTTTCTGCATTGCGTATAAAGCTCTATTCCAGCAAGTGTCCGTGGTGAATTTCCAGTTAAATGTGGATAATTTGGCTCCATGCAGAGAGACAGGCAGCTGGCTGGAAGGACATGAACCTCAGGGCTTTGTCCACTTAGGGCAGGTGGGAAATTCCAGAGGAGGGAGGGACCACCCCATCGTAACCAGGAGAAGCAGCTCTGTGGGTTGTGGGGCCTCTGTCTTCTCATCTAGGGAAGGATGATACTCCTTCCAGGGACAGAGAGCTTTAAGGGGGGAAGCAGGGAGGGAGTTTATTTTTAGCCGCTTTGTTAGAATAATATATACAATAAAGTGTTATATTTAAAAAGTTCAAGATGTTTGACATAGGCGTCCGTCTGTGAGACCGCCACTAGAATCACGATGTTTGACGTAGGCGTCCGTCCGTGAGACCGCCACTGGAATCAAGATAGAAGACACGACCTTGACCCTCAGACGCTTCCCTAGGCCTTTGTAGTCCCTTCGTTTCATTCTCCCATCTCGCATTTCATGGAAATGACATCATACAATAACATGTGTCCCCTTTTCTGACTGGCTCCGTTCATCCAGCAAGACCACTGTGAGACTTATCCGTGCTGTGCGTATCCGTTGCTCGGTCCGCATTCCTTTTTCATTGCTGAATAATACTCCGTGGGGTGGATATGCCACAGCCTGCTCATCTGTGGACCCGTTCTGGACCCGTTGACGAACACCTGGGCCGTTTCCAGTAGAGCCGCTGGGAACGTTCCCGAACAAGCCTCTGTATGGACATGTGCTTTCATTTCCCTTGAGTAGTGTCTAGAGGCAGGATGTTTTAGTTGGGACTGCTCCGACAAAAACACCATCAACCTGGGGCTTAAACAACAGACACGTATTTCTCAGAGCTCTGGAGGCTGGGAAGTCCCGGATCAAGGTGCTGGCTGATCTGGTTTGCGGTGCAAACCCTCTTCCTGATTTCTAGATGGATGCTACCTTTGTCCATTTTGGCTGTTAGAACAAAGTGCCACAGACTGGGTGGTTCTCGTACACAGAAACCCACTGGGACTTCGTTGGCGGTCCAGTGGGTAAGACTCTGCCCTTCCAAAGCGGGAGGCCTGCGTTCCATCGCTGGTCAGGGAAGTAAGATCCCACATGATACACAGTGCAGCCAAAACTGGGGGGGAAAAAGTGTTTTTATGAATGAGTATTAAACTTTACGAAGTGCCTTTGAGACATCCAGCAGAGATGATATTTAAAAAAAAGAAAGAAAAGCTTATTGCTCACAGTTCTAGAGGTTGGTAGTTGGAAATCAGAGTGCCAGCATGGCCAGGTGAAGGGTTTTTCCAGCTTCAGACTTCTCCCCTGGGGGAAGGGGCTAGAGTCGCTGCAGCCTCTTTTATAGGAATGAATCCCATTCATTTCATCAGGATTCCACCCTCCTGGCTGAAGCACCTCGCAAAGGCCTTGCCTTCTAACACCATCACTTCGAGCATTAGAATTCGAACAAGTGAATTTTAAGGGGACGCTAACATTCAAAGGTCTTCCTTGGTGTCTCAGACAGTAAAGAATCCACCTGCAATGCAGGAGACAGGGTTTCGATCCCTGGGTTGAGAAGACCCCTGGAGAAGGGAATAGCTACCCACTCCCATATTCTTGCCTGGAGAATCCCATGAACAGAGGAGCCTGCCAGGCTTCAGTCCATGGGGTCGCATATCAGATACAGACTGAGTGACAAACACTTTCACTTTCAACATTCAAACTACGGCAGACTCCTTGCTGTGTCCTCACAGGCAGAGAGGGGAAGGAAACCCTCTCAAATCTCTCCTTACGAGGGCACTAATTCTGGAGCGGGCACTAATTCTGGAGCGCTTATCTAAACCATCTCTAATTCCTGAAACTGAGGAGGCGGGGGAAGGGAACGAAGCCTTTTAAAAAGTTATTTCAATTGTTATTTACAATTAGTTTTATGTTCTGACATCTGATTCAAGACTAGGTTTAGAAAAGAAGCTAGGTCTCTCATTGTGTCTGTCTGAGGGCTTCCCAGGTGGCTCAGTGGTAAAGTATCTGCCTGACAATGCAGGAGACGCAGGAGGTGTGAGTTTGATCCCCGGGTTGGAAAGATCCCCTGGAGGAGGTGATCACAGCCCTCTCCAGTATTCTTGCCTGGAGAATCCCATGGACAGAGGAGCCTGGCGGGCTGCAGTCCCTGGGGTCACAGAGAGTCAGGTATGACTGACTGAGCATGCACAATCCCATCGAGAGAGCTCCACGTTCATGACCTGGTCACTCACAAAGTCTCCATCCGTGAAAGCTTCACGCTGAGGATTAGTGTTTCGACACGCATGTTCTAGGGGACACCAACATTCAGTCCATAGCAATACACATATACTTAACTTTTTATGAAACTGCCAAACTGTTCCAGTGTGGTTACACCAGTTTATGTTCTCAAGAGAGGTGGACGGGCTGCTCCACATCCTCACCAGCCCTGGACGCGGTCAGCTCTTTTTATTGTCGCCCTCTGAATGGGTGTGTAGTGGTATCTTACTATTGTTTAATTCACATTTCTCTAGTAACTCAGGGTATTTGGTATCTTTTCATTAGCTTAACTTATTTGCCATCAGCATATCGCTTTAGTGATCTGTTCTTTTCGAATCAGTTTTTAACTGGGTTGTTTTCTGATTAGTGGATTTTGGCAGTTCTTTTATATATTCTGGGTACGAGTCTTTTTATCAGATAGGTGATTGGCAAAGTGTTTTTTTCCCGTTGTCCGTGGCTCATGTTTTCATTCTCTTACTGTCTTTCCAACTTCAGTTGTTTTTGAAGTTCGGTTGATTAACTTCTTCTTACATGGACTGTTTCTTTGGTGTTGTATCCAAGACCCTGTGCCTGACCCACAGCCCCCACATTTCCTCGCGTGCCGCGTCCCAGCTCCCGTCCCTCCTGAGCCCTCCCTCTGCTGTCTTCCAGGCTTTGGGAGCCATCACTGCAGTGCCTGTCACCGGTCCTCAGGTCAGCTCCTTGCAGAGGTTGGCCAGGCAAGGAGCTGCAGTGCTACCTCAGGTGAGCGGCCTGCAGCGGGCCCTGGGGCGTCTGTCTGTCTGTCTGTCTGTCTACGGCCCCTCAGCACTGAGGTTTTAGGGGCAGCCACAAGGGAGTCGCTTTCCTCTCGTGCCTCCCCTGCCCACCCTCCAGAGCAGACGTCTGGACTAGACCCCACTTTTCACACAGGGAAGAACTGAGAAATCAGTTTAGTGGGTCATGACTAGGAATTTTTTTTTTTTAATGGAATAAACTATGCTTGACTGGAACAGAGCAGACGCATCAGAAACACTGTTTTGTGGGCAGAGTTTGTTTCCAGACTGGATGTAATGAAGACTCTTGAGTATGGACCACGGCGTGAGGAACTCTGGACGAGCAGGTGCATTCAGGAGAGACTGGGCCAGTTGCCCCGGCCCCAGTCTGGGCCCCGAGACTGGACTCTGCGGTTGGACGAGCCCACTGACCTGTAACCTTCCTGGGCAGAGTCTCCTCTTCTGCAGAGGGGGTGCCGGTGCCTCCCCGGCCTTGAGGGCTGAATCGGGACACAAGAGCCTTTGCAGCTGGGCCAGGTCTGGAGCAGAAGCCTGCCGGTGGGGCCTCAGCTTAGTGGGGCACCTGCTGCTGAGCTGCGAGGGGCTGCCGGCTGCCCAGGTGATGCCAGCTCCTGGCTGTCCTGGGGCTGCAGGCTGCACAGACGCCCGCAGCCGGAGCCCAGTGAGGGGCAGGGGCCCCGGGCCCTCTTGTCTTCGTGGCAGCCCCTGTGAATGCCCGCCTCGCTGAATTCACCAGGATCCTGTCCCTCGCAGGCTCGGATTCCAGGAGGGGGACAGACAAGGAGTCAGGACGCTGTGAACCCAGAGTGACTGGCCTGAGTCAGGAGGATTCCCGGGGTGCTGTGGGGATAGCACCTCACAGCCTGCCTGAAGGTCAGGGCGGGCTTCCTGGAGGAGGCGGTGCCGGAAGCAGGTCCCAGGTCTCTACACCGCCATCCCCTCTCCTCTAACACTGGGGTCCCTGAGCCAGGTCATGTCCCTGCCCCTGCTCTGGAGTCTTCCCCAAGTCCTGGCTCTGCTCAGGACTGCTCTTCAGCCGGGCCTGTCAGCACCCCTGTGCTGTCTGTCTGACCGTGTGTCTGTCTGCCTGACCGTGTCCCCGTCCCTCCCTTCCCCAGGTTAGGCCAAAGACTCTGATCCCAGACAGCCTCCCCGTCGCCCCGGGCCGGGACCGGCCACCCAAGCAGCCCCCAACATTCCAGAAGGCCACCGTGGTCAGTATCAAGAACCCCAGCCCCGCGCTCCCCACCGCCAACAACACCGTGAGCCATGTGCCAGCGCCCGGCAGCCAGCCCCGGGCCCTGCCCGAGCCCGCCGCCGTCAGCTCTCCTCTGAGCGGCGCCGGAGTGGCCTACGCCATCATCTCCACCGCCCCCAGCAATGCCGCAGCCATGGCCCCCAGCACCGCCGTGTCCGTGGTCAACGACAGCGTCAAAGTCCAGCCCCTCCTCATCAGCGCGGACAACAAGGTGAGGGTGGGCTCCCCGCGGGGCCAGGTGACGGGGGGCCGGGCAGCGTGAGTGACCAGACGGCGGAACGATCAGTGGCTGAGTGAATGGATGGAGTGAGAGCGGAGGAGTGGAGGAACAGCAAGACTGAGCCAATCAGTAAGGGAATGAATGGGGGTGGGGTTATGAATGAATGAATGAGTGGTGGTAGGATGGATGGTGTATGAATGAGGGATCAAGTGAATGAATCGGTGCAGGAAGAAGGTGGGGTGCAAGGGAGTGAATACGTGAGTGGGGGACTGTGTGGCTAGGGACTTTCCAGGTGGTCCCGGGGGCTCTACTGCGGGGGGCACGGGTTTGATCCCTGGTCAGAATCTAAGATCCCGCGTGCCTTGCGGTGTGCACCCCCCCCAAAAAGGAAAAAAAGGACCGTGTGGCTGAATGAATCAATACCCATGGGAAAGGAATAATGCCTCGACGGATGAAGTGTTTCATTCATTGGAATAATTAACTAGCTAATAAAATGTGTGGCTGAGTGGGTGGCTGGAAGAGTCCCTGCTGATGGAGGGAGGGAGTCAAGGACTTCTTAGGCCCCGGTTGCCTCCTCTGTGATTCCCCCCTCCTCATTCCTCTATGATCCTGCGATTCCAGGCCCTGTTCCCGAAGTGGGTGGACATACCTGGCCCCCATTTCTGCAGCCCTGCCCGCGGGGGCCCCTCCAGCTTCCCCTCACCCCTCCACCCCATAGTCCCTGCCCGTGGGGACTCCTCCAGCTCCCCTCCACCCTCCATCCCGAGGTCCCTGCCCGCGGGGGCCCCTCCAGCTCCCCTCCACCCTCCATCCCGTAGTCCCTGCCCGCGGGGGCCCCTCCAGCTCCCCCTCACCCCTCTACCCCGTCTTCCAGGTCATCATCATTCAGTCTCAAGTGCAGCCTCAGCCCGAGAACACCACAGAGTCGCGGGCGCCCACGGAGGAGCCATCTCGGGGGGCTCAGGCCAGCAGCAAGAGGAAGGAGGAGCGGCCCCCGAGCCAGGAGAACCCCGAGGTGGGTGGTGGTGGTTTGGGGGCCGCTGTAGGACGTGCCCCGCAGGGGCTGGGGCGGGAACTGGCCCCGTGAGCCGAGGTCCCGCTGTTGTGTGTCCCAGTCTTGCCAGCTGAGGGGCCGTGTGGGGCAGTGGTGAGCTCCGACCCTGGACCAGTCTGCCTGGCTTGGCCTCCCAGCCTGGGTGTGCCGTGGGCGGAGGGCATCATGTCCGTTTCCTCATCTGTGAGATGGGAGGGTGAGTCTGCCTTCCCGGCAGCGTTGTTGGGAGGATCCCACAGTCCGTGTCCGCTGAGGTCCTGAAAGCATGCCTGGGCGCTTTGGGCTGTTACACCGCACCCCTGAGCCCGGCTGTCCCCCATCCCGTCCCCCTGTCCTCACGACCCCCTGTCCAGGGGACAGCCCTGCTCTTGGCAGCACGTGACCCTGAAGCAGTCCTGCTCCTCCCTCCACCCCACTGTTCACCGAATGACTGAAGGCAGCCCAGGAGGACCCTGCAGGCCTTAAAAGTCAGCTGTTTATTGAACTTTTTAGTCACAGCAGATGGCGTCCTTGTGTTCCTGCTGGCATCCTCAGCCGTCCTGGGCCAAAATCACCCCCTCTGGAGTTTTTCCTTGTGACTGCCCCTACCTGGCCCCCGTTCCTCTCCCTACTGACTATTTTGTTTTACAAGATCACCTTCAGAAACCATCTCCTCCAGGCAGCCTTCCCTGACCACCTACCACCTGCAGATCCCTCTGGGCTCCTCCAGATCCTTGTGATTCTTTTTATCAGAGCGCTGACATCTAAAGAAGTCATTCATCCAGTCATTTGTTTGTCAATCACATCTCAGCCTTTGCTGCAAGCCAGGCTCTGGGCTGAGGGTGGGGACAGTGAGACAGGGCAGACGTAGTTAGTCTGAACACGAGGGACGCTCGCTCCTACCGCCAGACACAGGCACGGCCACTCGGACTTGAACCTGGGTTAGAATAAATGGCAGGTGTTGTCAGAGAAATACAAATTCTGAGCTGTGGGAGATCCAGGGAGAAGGAGGGCTTCCCAGGTGGTGCTAGTGGTAAGCAACCCTCCTGCCAATGCAAGAGAAATCAAGAACTGCAAGTTCGATCCCTGGGTCGGGAAGATCCCCTGGAGGAGGGCACGGCAACCCACTCCAGTATTCTTGCGTGGAGGATCCATGGACAGAGGAGCCTGGCGGGCTACAGTCTGTGGGATCGCAGAGTCAGACACGACTGAAAAGACTTAACACACAGGGAGAGGGAGAAGGCCTTGGAGGGGAGGGGCGTGATCACCGGGCTGGGAACAGATGGGGTTTCGGGAGAAGGACGAGTGGCAGGGGGATGGCATGTCAGCTGGAGGGCGCTGCCCAGGCAGTCACGTGGACGTGGGGAAAGGACTCGGCACACCCTGGAAAATCAGCCAGTCTCTTTGGGCCCTGGGTAGCACATGTGGGTGAGAATTTCTGAGAATGGTCTTCAGTCACTCAGTTGTGTCCGACTCTTTGCGACCCCGGACTGCAGCAGGCCAGGCTTCCCTGTCCTTCTCTATCTCCCGGAGTTTGCTCAAACTCATGTCCACTGAGTCAGTGATGCTATGGAGAACTTCTCGGCATGGGGTTAAAGATGGACATTGGAGGCTGATTCTGGAAGACCCGGATGCAGGTGGCCAGGGAGGAACTTCATTCCTTGGGTAGTAGGGAACCATGGAATGTCTTTGAGCAGGAGAGTGACTTGGTTATCATCCTGGGACACACCTAGAAAGCCTGCTGGGAATTGGTAGAGTGGACTCCTCTCCACGGTTGAGACGCAGCCAGTCTGCTCTGTGGCTTCAGGCCCAATCTTGTCTCGAGAGAGACAGTCCGTTCTGTTTGGTGGCAATGAATGAGCACCTACTGTATGTAAGTTGGGACTGAGGGGCCAGGTCACAGCTCAAGTTCCCATGAGCACCCTTCTGTCCTCCGATGGGGTTCTCTGCACCCTTCATATTCAGGAAGGTTTTCTGGGTGGCATCTCTTTGTTCTTTCAAAGTATATCTTAGTCAATTATTGTGCATTTATACAATTAGTATAATTACATCTAACTACATAATTAGCGTAAATACATGTAATGACTTAAATAGAACTTGCAATTACAACACGTCCTGGTGTAAAAATCCTTATTAAAGTTGCTTTTAGAAGAAGGCTGGAGCCGTTGTGTTGCACAGACGCAGGCTTCCCAGAGGCCTTTGAACCTGTTTGTGAAGAACCTAAGTCAAGAGTGCTGGAGGCCAGAGCAGCAGCTGCCCCAGAAATGTCCCTGGATGTGCCAGTCATGGACTCGGGGGGCCGGGGGTGGGTGTGGATTGGGGCTAAAGAGACACCGACTGGGGCTGGTAAGGCTCAGCTGTGTGGTGGCTTCTGCACAGCCCGCACACACACTGTCTTTGGAGCCCACGGCTGCCTGTGAGGTGAGCTGGGCTCGGGCACACGACGCGACAGCACCCACACACGGCATTGAAGGGACCCGGGGCAGTAACACCGCGCTTCCCTGCCGAGCGACCCTCCATCACTAGCTATGCCTCCTCCCCTGCTCGCCCCATCCTCCCAGCTGCTCTGCGAGGTGGGTGGGGCAGAAGTGACAGCGTTCACTGTACGGATGAGGAGACGGGCTCAGAGAGGTCGGCGTGTCCGCGGTCACCGGGCTGTGCGCTCAGCCGGGACGGACCCTGGGCGCCTGGCTCCTGCCCCAGGCTCGGCCGGTTCCATCCTGTCCCTGAGTCCCCGGCTTCCTCAGGACAGAGCCTGGCCTTTTCTGTGCTACTCGTTTCCCTGGCCCTGGGCAGCATCTGACCAAACTGGTCACTCTTAGGTTAGTCTGTGCCCCATGGAATGGCAGCTAGAGCAGGAGTTCTGGCCCTGTTCCAGCCTGGCCCCGGCCCTGGCCACAACCTCAACCCCAGCCCCGGCCAAACCCCAGTCACAGCCACAGTCCTGGCCCTAGACACAGTCTCAGCCGGACCACAGCCCTGGCCACGACCCCAGCCCCAGCCCAAGCCACACCCCAGGCCACACCCCCAGCCCCAGCCTAGGCCACACCCCCAGTCACAACCATGGCCACACCCCCAGCCCCAGCTGCGGCCGCACCCCCAGCCCCAGCCGCGGCCACACCCCCAGACTCAGCCCAAACCACACCCCAGGCCACACCCCCAGCCCCAGCCACGGCCACACCCCCAGTCACAACCATGGCCACACCCCCAGCCCCAGCCGCGACCACACCCCCAGCCCCAGCCGCGGCCACACCCCCAGTCCGAGTCCAAGCCACACCCCCAGCCCCAGCCGCGACCACACCCCCAGCCCCAGCCGCGGCCACACCCCCAGTCACAACCATGGCCACACCCCCAGCCCGAGCCCAAGCCACACCCCCAGCCCCAGCCGCGGCCACACCCCCAGTCACAACCATGGCCACACCCCCAGCCCGAGTCCAAGCCACACCCCCAGCCCCAGCCGCGACCACACCCCCAGACCCAGCCCAAGCCACACCCCCAGCCCCAGCTGGGCCACCTGTCTGGGCAAGACCCATGCCCTTGGATGCTCCTTCCTTCCCTGCGACTCCTGCTGCCACAGCCCCCGTCCCTGCCTCCCCTCTGCCCAGGCTCCCAGACCCTAGACAGTTCCTCTCTGCAGCCAGAAGGATCTTTCTACAATTCACCAGAAATAACCAAGTCACCCCCACCTTGTTTTTAAAAATGTTTTCCAGCTTTATCGAGATGCAATTGGCATATAACCTTGCATAAATTTAAGTGCACAATATAATGATTTGAGATACGTATATGTTGCAACAGGAGCACCACCGTAACTGCAGTTAGCATATCCATTGTTACCTCCACGGTTATTTATTTTTGTGTGAGGAGCACTTACTTTTCAAATCTACTCTCAGCAGCCTTCACATTTACAGTACGATACTGTTGGCTTTAGTCACAATGCTGTACATTATTTATTGTAAAACTGGAAATTTGTAGTTTGTGATCACCGTCACAGCCCAGAGGAACGAAGGAGACAGGATGACTCATGTCTTGTGGGATCCTGGAACAGCGAAAGAGCATTAGATAAAAACCAAGGAAACCCCCAAATAGAAAAGCTGGGCTAACCCTTCTCTGTTGCCTTCCCTCAGAAAATCGCCTTCATGGTTGCGCTGGGCCTGGTGACGACGGAACACCTGGAAGGTGAGGACCCTCGCGGTGGGGCTAGGCCTGGCTGTGGGGTGGGTGGGTCAGCTGGCTGACTTGGCATCAGACAGAAGCAGTGGGTCTCAGGTTCCCGGTCAGATGTGACCCACCTTCGGCGAGGTCTGTGCCGAGTGCCTGGTTGTCATCACCGAGACCAAGGAGCCCACCTGCTCTCCCGGCTTGACTCTGCACAGAACCCTGTGTGTGTCATTGGAGGGACTTTGTGGGTTCCCTGCCCCCCAGTTGGAGGCAGCACAGTGAAGTGATAAGATCGGGGTGCCCAGCTCTGCCATGACTGACAGCTCAAGCTTGGGCAAGTCACCCAGCTCCTCTGGGCCTTAGTTTCTCCATCTATAAAATGGGATAATAGCCAACTCTTCCTCCTGGGATTGTTGGATAGAACCAAGAGAAGCAGCAGCCACCTCACCTTCTGTCAAGTTGGCCTGTGGGCTCATGTCCGCCCCCAGACCGGTCGGTGGAAATTGGCACATTGAGTAGACAGGTCGGCATGACACTACAGGTGCTGTTTAACTCCACCGATGAGAGCAGCTACAGGTGAGCTCTGGGCATTGTCGTAGAATCTCAGGGCCTAGGAAGCAGAAAATCATCCTTCTCGTGGCACGTGTGGGGAAGCGGAGGCCAGAGAAGTTGATTCACTTGCTCAGGGTCACACGACTAGTCACTATCAGGCCCAGGATGGCATCCAGATCTCCTGGCTCGCAACCCAGAGTGTTTTCCTACAATTCCAGCCTCACTGCTATAGACATTTTATAAAGTGAGAACACCCCTGCACCCCAGGGAGACCTGGATTCAGGAAGGAAAACTAGATTGCTTTTCCTTCTTAAGATTGAGGGACGGAAGGGACTGAACTGATTACCCCAGCGCCCGCGGCACTGACCAGCTCTCATCTCGGAAAGGTTCTCTCCGGGACAGCACACGAAGCCAGGGGGAGGGGAGGGCCTTGGCCAGGCCACCCCGTGCCCGGCCGAGTCTAGGTGGGTGGGTCCAGGCCTTTCCATGGCAGCTGGTGGGGGGAAGGGACCGGGGCATGGCCCGGCCACTCAGATACCCTGCTGCATGGACCTGACCCCGGTGGGAATGTCCCATCCGAAGACCCCTCCCCTCATGGCCCCCCTTGCCTTCTTGGAAGGAGTTCTGTGAATGTCTGAATCCTCCTGCTTGAACTTGAGTGTAGGGAATCCGACTGTGAGTGGCGGCCTTTGAGAGCTGTTTCTGCTCTGTCTTTGGGGCCGTGGAGGCAGCCTGGGCTGGTGGAACTGGCCCCAACAGTCATGTCGGAAGTCCCGTTTTCAAGTTCTGGCCGTATTGCTTAGAGCTGGGCGACCTTGGGCCAACTCCTTCCCCACTCAGAACCTCAGTCTCTTCATCTATGACACGAGGAAAACCACTTCCTCAGACTTTGCAGGGTTGTCGTGGCGACTGAGCTAAAAGCACTCTGCAAATCCATTTGCGATTGTTATAACTTGTATAAACAGTCCTCATTTTGCAAACTCTGCTCCCTCCTGCCTATGATACCCCAAGTATTTTTGTGTGTGTTTATTTGGACCCTAACTTGTTCCGCAGAGGGTCTGAGATGCCTTATGGGACATACACGAATAATATTGGGACAGTTTCAAAGGAGAAATCAGATCCGAGAAACAGAGACTAAGATATAAGTCAAAATAGCTACAGACAGAGAGACAGGGCCCACCTGGCAGTCAAAGCAAAAGGGAGAAGGAAAAAGGGAGGGAAAACCCAGTTCTCGAGCTCCAGGAGGCTCATCACGCCAGGCCCCGTAGGGAGGACCGTGTTTGTTGTCAAGAGGGCCGGGCTGGCTGAGCAGAGCGGGCACCTGCCTTCCCAGGGGCCCTCAGCCTCACTCTGAAGCTCAGTCTGGCCACAGGCTGACCATCAGGCACCAGCTGTCCTAAGGGTCCCTAGAGAGACGTCCCCAGGCCGGTACCAGACGTCCCTGGTACCGGAGGATGGCACATGGGGCCGTGCTGAGAGCGGGTGCCTGGACTCTGGGCGTCCCCCACCCTCCGCTCAGTCAGTCCTTCATCCTGAGGTCAGCAGCTCCGTCCTGCCTCAGAGTGAACAATTCTGGAGCCCCCAGCCCACTCAGGGCCACTCTGGGGCCCAGATGCTGGGCAGAGAGGCTATGGGGCAGGAGGCGGTGCCCAGGGTTCGTGGAGGAAGCATCCAGGGTTCCCAGGGCAGGAAGACTCCCGTAACTGCTGCATCTGGGCCTTTCCAGAGATCCAGAGCAAACGCCAGGAGCGAAAGCGGAGAAGCACAGCCAACCCCGCCTACAGCGGCCTCCTGGAGACAGAGGTGAGGGGCCCGCCACCCGCACACCTGGCGAGGGGTGGGGGGAGGCTCCCCGGGACCGGCCTCCTCACCTGCCCCTCCAGATTAGAGCTCAGGGTGTACAGTGAACAGCCCTGACCTCCTAGGCTCAGAATCTGGTGAGAGACAGAGGCAGAGGACTGCCGTGTCTGTAGCTTCTCAGGCGGGCTGCCCCGGGGCTGGGGCTGGATGCGGGTCACGGCCGGCTCCCTTTCTTCGTCCCGATGATCCGGCATGAGGTCTGGTCGCAGGCAGCGCTGGCCCCTGGTCCTCCTGGGACCCCTCGGGCCCAACCGGAGCCTGGCCGACTCAGCCCAAGCTCCTGACTCAAGAGAGACCACAAAGAGGAGGGCCTGGCGGGGCTGGAGCTGAGTGAGCCTGGGGAGAAGGGTTGGCTGGAGGAGGGGAGGGAGTGGCTTTGACTTCACTGAGTTCCCTCTATGGGCGAAGCCTAGCATGCCCGCCTTCCCCTCCCCCTCAGCCCCTGAGCCCCAGTTCCCTTCACGTAGCTCTAAGACTGCTTCTTCATGATGGGCAGTGTGCACTCCCCTCGGATAGCAGAAGCTGGTCAAATAGGGTGTGACAGTTAACTCCAAGGGAGGGAATGCCCCCTTCATCCAAATCCCATCCAACACACCACCACCCCCAACCCGAGGTCGGCTGCAGCCTACTAGGAGGTGATGCCCTTTAAGGACGCAGCCCAGGGAGCACCTGGCCCCTCCCAGCATCGCGTTCCCAGGGAGGGACTGAATCCAGAATGGGATTGCCTTGTCCGTGAACATCAGAGTCCAGAGTTCTCGACTTGAATCCAGATGTCATCTCCTAGAAACCAGGTCTGCTGGGGCTGCAGATGCTCTGGGCTTTCCTGCGAAAAACCCCCTGGAATCTTGCCCTGAAAGGGAAGCTGTTTCATGAGGGCCCTGGAGTCTGGCGGCCCCCCTGAAGTGGAGCCAAGTTGGCAGAACCCCAGGCCCTGGCACATCGGGGAGACCAGTGAGGCCCTGTGGGGCCCGGAGGAGGACAGGAAGATGCTGCGCTTGCTTCCCTCGGGGAATTCTTGAGTTGGGGCCAGTTGTCCCACGTCTGCAGCTCACAAGCTGGACCTCACTGGGAGGGGACGCCCATGGGTGCCCTGTGGGGAGAGCGCCCTGTGTCTCTGTCGCCTGCTCCCCAGCCCACCTTCCTGTCCTCGCTGGTACCCTCCCGACTCCTGCTCAGCACGCACTCATGTTCACACCTGCTCACTTCCTCCCTGACTTGCTGAGCACGCTGTGTCCTGAGATAGTGCCCCGGGTGCTGGGCCCCATTTGTGAGAGGCACCGAGCTGTTCCTCCATCTCTAGGCACGGAAACGGCATGTCCTCTGTGCAGGACAGACACCGTCCCCTTGGTTGTGCTCACGATGGATGCGCCCCCTGCTCTGGGGGCCAGGCCGTAACCTCGTTCCGAAGTCTGTGGCCTTGACCGGAAATGACCTGATTAGCGAATCAAGAGCTGATGAAAAGCCCTGTGACCTTGAGTCCTGACACACATGTGGCTCTGTGGATCTCTCTCGACCTGAACGCGACCCAAACATGTTGAGAGAGACGGATTTACCACCCGTCATTCAAGTCTACAGCCATTGTCTTGCCACAGCCAAAGCCGCCTTGAACCACCAAGGTCTGAACCCACGTGGCCTGTCGTTGCTAAAGCCCAGGACTGAAGTCACCTTATGGAACGTACTGGAAACTTCTTCCGTTTACACGTGATGAGCCAAGGGCCACTCTTTGTTGTCAGCTTCCTGGACGTCATGCTAAGAAGTGGGGTTTGGGGAGCCAGTCCCTCTTGTGCCTCGTTTCCCCACCTGAGCCCAGAAGCTGCTGAGAAAGAAGGCTCAGGAGGCAGACGGATGGACGGCCAGATGTCCGCTTTATTACTGATCTGCCCCACCTGGATATCTCTAGCCGTCCTTCCTGAAAGAGGCGGGAGTGGCCACGGGAGCCGTGATGGCCCTGTCGGGCAGAGCCTTCGCTGGCTTTTGCCCTGGCTGATCTGCCTCTCCCGTCCCCCACGCCCACGTTTGTGCCTGTTTCTGCCCCTGGTCTCGGGTGTCCGGCTGGAGTCCAGAGCCCAGGGTGGGGAGACCGTCCCAGGTGAGTCCTGGGCCGGGTCCGTGTCAACCAAGAAGGGCCGCCTGTCATTCAGTTTGGTTTTCTGTCTCCGCAGAGGAAGCGACTGGCGTCCAACTATCTCAACACACCGCTGTTCCTCACAGCGAGAGGTAAGCGCTTCTGCAGGGCGGCTGTGGGGCTGGGCTGGGCCACACCTCCTGGCGTGGGCCGCCGCCTGGCTACCCGGCCTGCCCCGTCCGCAGCCACGGCTGGACAGCTGCTCTCCAGCGGGCTCCCCGGGCCTCTGCGCACCGCTGCCCTCACCCTCACCTGGCACATGACCTCCCTGAGCCTCGGTTTGCTGGTCTGTGTAAAACCAGCCCTTGACAGCACTGGCCTCTCAGAGCTGGGCCAGGGACAGCAGGGTGGATGTGACAGCACTGTGTGACTGTCGAGCGCGGTGCACACACAGGAGCTGTTCTTCCCACTCGACAGTATAATTTCCAGAAATTAGAAGGAAAACTTTTTTTGAGATCATTAAATTATGTGGTTTGGCCATCCTTCACTGGAATGGAAGTGGGTTATGGTTGGAAATGAATTGACAGTGAGTCACTTTGAGGGATCCCTGGAGCAATGTTTTCTCCACTGAACAGCTCACTGCTGTCATGTTCCTCAGGGAGCTTAGGGGGCCACGATGAACCTCTTTCTTGATGGCTTCTGGCCATGACCAGGGCAGAGACTTTACTCCCATGATGCCCTGGGTAAGGACCCAGGAGTCAGTGGGGCCTGAGATACTCCCAGAATGCCCTGGTGAGGACCCAGGAGTCACCGGGGCCTGAGATACTCCCAGAATGCCCCTGGTGAGGACCCAGGAGTCACCAGACCCTGTGATACTCCCAGCATGCCCCTGGTGAGGACCCAGGAGTCATTGGGACCTGAGATACTCCCAGCATGCCCTGGGTGAGGACCCAAGAGTCACCAGGGCCTGTGATACTCTCAGCATGCACCTGGTGAGGACCCAGGAGTCACTGGGGCCTGTGATACTCCCAGCATGCCCCTGGTGAGGACCCAGGAGTCACCGGGGCCTGAGATACTCCCAGCATGCACCTGGTGAGGACCCAGGAGTCACCGGGACCTTTGATACTCCATCATGCCCCTGGTGAGGACCCAGGAGTCACCGGGACCTTTGATACTCCATCATGCCCCTGGTGAGGACCCAGGAGTCACCGGGGCCTGAGATACTCCCAGCATGCACCTGGTGAGGACCCAGGAGTCACCGGGACCTTTGATACTCCATCATGCCCCTGGTGAGGACCCAGGAGTCACCAGGGCCTGTGATACTCCCGGCATGCACCTGGTGAGGACCCAGGAGTCACTGGGGCCTTTGATACTCCATCATACCCTTTACACACTGGGCTTTGTGGACTCTAGTCCTGATCAGTGCTCCCCATGGCCATTAACATGTTCTCCGCCCTTCTTCCCTGTGCTAGCCAATGAGGACCCCTGCTGGAAGGTACGTGTCCCTTGGTCTTCACACCTGGGTGGGTGGGACATGCTTTCCATAGAGCCCAGGTAGGGTCACTCCTGGCAAGGGACC
Organism: Muntiacus reevesi; assembly: GCF_963930625.1. NCBI lineage: Eukaryota > Metazoa > Chordata > Mammalia > Artiodactyla > Cervidae > Muntiacus > Muntiacus reevesi. The sequence continues at coordinate 58,895,702 of NC_089249.1, read as the reverse complement.
GGGGCCCCAGTGTCCTGCTGCTGTGAAATGGAGCGGTGGGTCTGGGCCCACCCTCGGTGCTGAGGGCTTTGTACAGCACCAGTCCACTTTCCAGCCTGCCCCACAGGGTCGGGCATCACCACAGGGCTCAGCCCACAGTTCAAGCAGGAGCCCTCTGGACGCAGGGGCCCCTGGAGCTGCGACAGCCCACACGGCAGCAGCTGATGCTGAGGGCCAGGGGGTTGTCTGGCCCTCGCTGGTCCTCGTTCCCCACCTCATTAGGGCCTGGACTCAGGTCTCAGGGTCCCACCCTATACACCTACGTTTCCGTGACCCCTTGAAACCCCACCCAGCACACACACACCACGCCCCTGCTTCCCAGGGTGTTTGCTGAGTTCTTCAGAGTTTATTCAGTGTTTTTCTTTACTAAGTTTCAGATCTAATTCTAAATTTCCGGTCCCTTTGTGCCACAGTAAGCCACTAAAAAGCAACATGTGATGACATTTCCATTAGACCATGTTGTTTGCAGCCCTAGCCCTGAGGTGTCGTGGGTCCATGCCGGCGGCGGTAACGTTTGTCCACAGCCACCCTGTTCCTGTACGGCCAGGGCGTGGGGACCAGAGGTGCCGTGAGCCTGAGTCCTGCTGCGTGGAGCGCACAGGCTGGGGGCCTTGGCTTTGAGGCAGGAGACGGGGATGCTCCTCCTGGTTTGCGGGCCCGTGCTCACCTCACTATCCCCTGTCCTCGGGGCTTAGTCCTCTCTCCCAGAGATGCTGAAAACCCTGGCGGAAGAGCTGGGTCCCAGGCAAGTCGGGGTGGCAGCTGCCTGCCCCCCGCCCCTACTCCCAGTCCGCTGACCCGCCTCCCACCCTCCCATCTCTTCCAGAATGAGATCACCCACGATGAGCTCTGTGCTGCCTGCAAGCGAGGGGCCAACCTGCAGCCCTGTGGCACGTGCCCGGGGGCCTACCACCTCAGCTGCCTGGACCCGCCCCTGAAGACGGTGCCCAAGGGCGTGTGGGTGTGCCCCAGATGCCAGCAGAAGGTATGGGAGACTGTGTCCATGTGTGGGCGACCCGACCCTCACCCTCTCCCTGAACTGCAGGGCCCTCCCTCACTGGGCACATCATCTGAGGCTGCTCAAACCATCCCTGCTTCCTAGATCATCCCTACCGTGAGCAGAGACGGGGAGGACCAGGCTGGAGCCGGGTGAGGGGCAGGGGGTGAGAAGAGGGGCTAAGTAGAGAATCAGGCTTTGCAACCTCAGCACAGCTGACCTTTGGGACGGGATGATCGTTGTGGGGGGCTGTCCTGTGCACCATAGGGTGTTCAGTGGTGTCCCTGGCCTCTGCCCAGTAGATGCCAATCATAGCCCCCGTCATGGCTATCTCAGACACTGCCGGTTGAGGACCATGGGTGTACAATGAGCAGAGGTGTCCCTCTGCAGCTGACTTAGCGATTCCAACTTAGTGTACTAATAACACAAACCACAAAAAATAGCACCAGGTAACATGTTAGAAAGTTGCTCAGTTGTGTCCGACTCTTGTGACCCCATGGACTATACAGTCCTTGGAATTCTCCAGGCCAGGATGCTGGAGTGGGTAGCTTTTCCCTCCAGGGGATCTTCCCAACCCAGGGATCAAATGCAGGTCTCCCACGTTGCAGGCAGATTCTTTACCAGCTGAGCCACAAGGGAAGCCCAGATCTTACTGATAGCAACATGCAAATGAAAAACCATCAAATTAGCAAAAATGATAACATTCCCTTCTGGCAATGATGTGGTGAAATGAACACTCTTAGACGTTGCCTTAATAATGTGTACCCTTTTTAAACCTGGTGCCTTGCTTTGAGGAGTAGAACCTATGAAATAATTCAATACACATAAAGTTCTATGCAGAAAGAAGTCCCTCAGCTTTTCTTTATAAAAGGGAAGAAAATAGGAACAGCCTGGCTTCCCCGCAAAGAGTTGGTGAAATAGATTCTGGCACTTTACTCAGTGAGATATTATGGGGTCACTGAAAATTATATTTTTTTACAAGGATTTTGGGATTCTTTGGGACTTGTTCACTATGTGGGATTACGTTTTTACAAAATTAAAAGAAAACAGGTTCTGTAGCTGCTGTTTAGTTTGATCATTAGCCATCTGACTGAGAAAAACAGGGTGCAGAATAGAAAACCTGGGCGAAAATACTTTCAGGTGTTAATATTGTGTGTGGCTGGGTGGTGGGAAGGTTCAGTGCTGTTCTGACAATACGCTTTTCTATAGAGCGTGTTACTTGTAAAGTCACTGGGGAATCCTCTCTATTTCAATGAGGAAGACTGTTTATTTCCACGGAGTCCTCTTTATTTCAGAGAACACGCTCGCTGAGCTCCCACTGTACCGGGTTTTGTGGGGACCTGAGGAGGTGGGGGTGTGGCAGCCCAGAGAGCTTGTGCCCGTGCCCCTGTGCCCCCGTCCGCCCTCCCCGGGTTCCTCAGCCGCAGCACGGCAGGCCCTGGGCTGTCCGCTGGCTCAGCCCCCCATCTGCCCTCCAGGCCTTAAAGAAAGATGGAGGCGTGCCCTGGACCGGGATGCTGGCCATCGTGCACTCCTACGTCACCCACAAGACAGGTGAGACACCCGGCAACCGGGAAGGGGCAGCGACGCCCTTCTGTTCAACCCCACCCTTGGACTGCTGGACTCACTTTGGGCCCAGCAGAGGCTGTTCTGATCCAAAGCTCTGGAAAGAGGGAGCCTGGGACTAATCCTGAGTGGACCTGGCCAGAGCCTCTGGCTCCTGCAGGAGGATGTGGCCAGAGTGACCTCTAGGGACGGACCTAGGATTCTTCTTGCCTCTCCTGCTCAGCCACGGCCCAGCCCCAGCTGACCTGCCATTCCCCGTGGGGCCTGGGACCCAGGCCCTTTCCTAGTCCTCCCTCTTTCCTAGTCAAAGAAGAGGAGAAGCAGAAGCTATTGCAGAGGGGCAGCGAGCTCCAGAGCGAGCACCAGCAACTGGAGGAGCGAGACCGGCGCCTGGCCTCGGCTGTGAAGGTGTGCGGGGCCGGCGGGTCTGCCCTGGGGACCACGGGATGTCACAGATCAAAGTGTTACTCTCTGGTTACTGAGGCCGCAGAAGAGGACGGACTCAGCAATGTCATTCAGGGGGTCAGCAGGTGGAGAGGGCAGCTCTGCGACTCAGTAGACACATAGTTATCAAGCAGCTGGACATCTGGCTCTGCTCCTTCTCAGCTCTGTGACCTCGGCAAAGCCCCGTCTCTGAACCCCAGTTTCTTCTTGTATAAAGGGGACATGATGGTTTCTTCTCTGTAGAGTGGTGGTAAATGGTGATGATGGCGGTGATGGTGATGATGGCTGTAGTGATGATGGTGACGATGGTGAAGATGTAGTAATGGTAGTGGTACTGGCGGTGATGATGGTGGTGATGGGGGTGATGATGGTGGTAATGGTGATGATGGTGGTGATGGTGATGGTGATGATGGTGGTGATGGTGATGATGGTGGTAATGGTGGTGATGGTGATGGTGATGATGGTGGTGATGGTGGTGGTGGTGATGGTGGTAATGGTGATGATGGTGGTGATGGTGATGATGGTGGTAATGGTGATGATGGTGATAGTGATGATGGTGGTGATGATGGTGATGATGGTGGTGGTGATGGTGGTGATGGTGATGATGGTGGTGATGATGGTGGTGATGGTGGTGATGGTGGTGATGGTGATGGTGATGATGGTGGTGATGATGGTGATGATGGTGGTGATGGTGGTGGTGATGATGGTGGTGATGGTGATGATGGTGGTGATGATGGTGGTGGTGATGGTGGTTATGATGGTGGTGATGGTGATGATGGTAATGGTGATGATGGTGATGATGGTGATGGTGGTGGTGGTGGTGGTGGTGGTGATGATGGTGGTGATGGTGATGATGGTGGTGATGATGGTGGTGATGGTGATGATGGTGGTGATGATGGTGGTAATGGTGATGATGGTGGTGATGGTGATGGTGGTGATGGTGATGATGGTGATGGTGATGATGGTGGTGGTGATGGTGGTAATGGTGATGATGGTGGTGATGGTGATGATGGTGGTGATGGTGATGATGGTGGTGATGATGGTGATGATGGTGGTGATGGTGGTGGTGATGATGGTGGTGATGGTGATGATGGTGATGATGGTGGTGATGATGGTGGTGGTGATGGTGGTTATGATGGTGGTGATGGTGATGATGGTAATGGTGATGATGGTGGTGATGATGGTGGTGGTGATGGTGGTTATGATGGTGGTGATGGTGATGATGGTAATGGTGATGATGGTGATGATGGTGATGGTGGTGGTGGTGATGATGGTGGTGATGGTGGTGATGGTGGTGGTGATGGTGGTGATGATGGTGGTGATGATGGTGATGATGGTGGTGGTGATGGTGGTGATGGTGGTGGTGATAGTGGTGATGGTGGTGATGGTGATGATGGTGATGGTGATGATGGTGGTGGTGATGGTGGTAATGGTGATGATGGTGGTGATGGTGATGATGATTTTGATGATGGTGGTGATGATGGTGGTAATGGTGATGATGGTGATAATGTAGTGATGGTAGTGGTACTGGTGGTGATGATGGTGGTGATGGTGGTGGTGATGATGGTGATGATGGTGGTGATGGTGGTGATGGTGGTGGTGATGGTGGTGATGATGGTGATGATGGTGGTGGTGATGGTGGTGATGGTGGTGGTGATAGTGGTGATGGTGGTAATGGTGATGGTGGTGGTGATGGTGATGATGGTGATGGTGATGATGGTGGTGGTGATGGTGGTGATGGTGGTGGTAATGGTGGTGATGGTGGTGATGGTGGCGATGGTGGTGGTGATGATGGTGATGACGGTGGTGATGGTGGTAATGGTGATGATGGTGGTGATGGTGGTGATGGTGGTGATGGTGATGATGGTGGTGATGGTGGTGATGGTGGTGATGATTTTGATGATGGTGGTGATGATGGTGGTAATGGTGATGGTGGTGGTGATGGTGATGATGGTGATGGTGATGATGGTGGTGGTGATGGTGGTGATGGTGATGATGGTGGTGGTGATGGTGGTGATGGTGATGATGGTGGTGATGGTGATGATGGTGGTGATGGTGGTGATGATGGTGGTGATGGTGATGACGGTGGTGATGGTGGTAATGGTGATGATGGTGGTGATGGTGGTGATGGTGGTGATGGTGGTGATGGTGGTGATGATTTTGATGATGGTGGTGATGATGGTGGTAATGGTGATGGTGGTGGTGATGGTGATGATGGTGATGGTGATGATGGTGGTGGTGATGGTGGTGATGGTGATGATGGTGGTGGTGATGGTGGTGATGGTGATGATGGTGGTGATGGTGATGATGGTGGTGATGGTGGTGATGATGGTGGTGATGGTGATGACGGTGGTGATGGTGGTAATGGTGATGATGGTGATGATGGTGATGATGGTGGTGATGATGGTGGTGATGATGGTGGTGATGGTGATGATGGTGGTGATGGTGGTGATGGTGGTGATGATTTTGATGATGGTGGTGATGATGGTGGTAATGATGATGGTGATAATGTAGTGATGGTAGTGGTACTGGTGGTCATGGTAATGACGGTGATAATGTAGTGATGGCAGTGGTGATGGTGATGATGGTGGTGATGGTGATGATTTTGATGATGGTGGTGATCATGGTGATGATGGTGGTGATGGTGATGATGGTGGTGATGGTGATGGTGATGAACTTGGTGGTGATGATGGTGGCAGCAGTGTCAGGCCCTGGTAAAGCTCCTTAAATGTCATATTTCATTTAATCCTCTCAGTAACTCTGTGAAGAGGCCCTATGATTATTCCTATTTTGGAGTTTTGGACACAACCTCAGGAAGTTGAAGTTATTTGTCTGAGCAGCAAATGATTCAAATTCTAACCACTTTACTGTGATGCCATGAAACCTAAAAGGCTAGAAAAAGCTGTGAACACAGCGGGCAAGAGAAAGAGCAGAGAACTGGCCAGCAAGCTCAAGGTCTTTCCGAGGGGCTGCAGTTGAGCCAGAGCAGGCTCCGCGCCTCCTGCAGCAGGAGGGGGGAGCAGTGTGGTCAGCTGGGAGCCCCCCACCCACAAGGGAGCACGTACCCACGTCCCTGCACACACACACCGTTTCCAGCCCTGAATTTTAAACCAACTTCTCCTGTGGATCTGACTGCCATTTAATTCCTTTTTTTGCTTCTGACTGGTGTGTGAGGCCCTCTTCCTGGTTTCTTTCAGCCTCTGCGAGGGAAGGGAGGGGCTTTGGGAGAAGGGGTTAAGCGGTGGCTACCCCAGGGGCCTGCATTACTAAATGCTGAGACCTTTCTCTCTGACACCTTCCCCGAACAGAAATGCCTGGAGCTCAAGACGAGCCTGCTGGCCCGGCAGAGGGGCACCCAGTCGTCCTTGGACCGCCTGCGGGCCCTCCTTAGACTGATACAGGGTGAGCAGATGCTCCAGGTCACCATGACGACCACCAGCCCCGCCCCACTGCTGACAGGGCCCTGGACCAAGCCCTCAACAGCAGCCATACACTCTGCCCTCCAGCACCCCCAGGGGCACAACTGACCCCCAAGGGACCCGTCTTCACACGCGCGGAAAGTCACTGGGACCCTGCTCGCAAGACCTGAGGGTTCTGTCAGCCTTAATTCATACACACTATGAATTTCAGACAAAACTAAGACCAGGAAAGAAGGGAGGAGGAGCTGAATGAGAGTCGGGATGGAGTCCTGCCTGCTTCCCGTCAGAGAGGACGCCCGAAAGCCAGTTGGGGGTGCAGAGTCAGCTCCCAGCTGCTGGGGGGGCTTGTCCAAGCCTCCGGTTTCTGGGCACAGCTGTCTCCTCGGCCTTGAGTCACCCCTGCTCGGGAGAGCAGGGCCGAGGCGCCCTACGTGCTTGCGGGAGGGGAGCCGAGGACACGGCGTAGCTGAGTAGTAGAGCTAGTTGGAGCGAGAGGTGGGTAGCAAATCTAGGTAGACTCCGCCATCCGCCCACCCTCACGGGGCCGCCAGGTGTGTGCCAGGCCTTCCAGACGCCTGCCCCATCGTCAGTATTATTAGCATTCAGAATCGCAGCTGTTTAACTCGAAGGACGCTCCGAGGGGTCGGACGCTGCTGTCGCCCGGCCTGCCTCTGTCTGGCCCCTGATCGTGGGGGCACCCTCGCCTCACGCCTCCTCCTGCCTCTGCTGACTGTTTGGATTCGTCTTGCCCTCGGTGTCTTTTTCTCACGAAGTTTCTGGGCGAGATGGAGCTGCAGCCATGCTGGGGAGTCGTTTGGCAGGTTTTCCATCTGGGGTTGAATCGTTCACCCTAATGACCGAAGCCTTTTCTTTTCTCCTTTCGAAGAGCCGATAAGATATTCCGTTCCTCTTTTCTTGCCAGTACAGACACTATGCCAAAAAAATAACTTTACATTTTTGTACGGCGTTTTTATTGTGAGATAATTTAATGTGAAGGGGACTTGGTGACTTCGCTTCCCGCTCACGGGGTCTCTGCTGCCAGGGATGAACGGAAGCCCCCTCGGGAGGAGGGGGAGGCTGCCAAACTGGAGAGACCCAGAGCGGCTTTTAAGAAGTGGGGGGGGGGGGAGGGAGAGAGACCAGTGGCCTCGGGAGACTGGAGGGTCCCTCTTCTCACAGTCTCCTCAAAAGCGGAGGGAGGGCTCCTGCGCCTGGGGTGGGCTGTGCAGGCTGGTCACCCCTTGCGGCTTCTCCAGTCCCCGAGGGACTTAGAACTTAGCACAACAGGATGAGCATCTGGGAGCCACGGGGCTCCCACCCCAGCATATCACACGGTGCCGACCGCAGGGCACGCGTGTGCGTGCGCACACGTGGCCCGAGACACGCACACACGCACGCACGATGCCAGGTGCCCGGCGAGGAGGCTGGCCGGCACCCCACACAGCCCGCTAGCGGTCCCTCCTGTCATTTCCACGACTCCGGGAGAAACTGTGCTGTACGATACAGATCTATTTTAATACACTCAACACTGGGTTGAACAAGATTTTTATATTCTTTTATTGATGAACAAAGTGAGCTGTGAGACACACGTCTTATATATTGGTTACTCTAGATGCCAATTATGCATTACCGCGTGGCTTGCGATGTAAATGTCTTCAGGTTCCTTTTTTTTTTTTAAGTTGGTTGGTTTTTCTTCTCGGATGGATTGAATTACGTTTTTAAAGAAATTGTTAATGGGAGGATGTGAAAGGTTGGACCCGGGAGGGGTAGCTGCCGATGTGTCCTGAGACTTAGTTTTTTTTTGGACCAGGGAGGACCGTCCGATGGCTAGTGAGGATAGAGAAACAGTGTTTGTCTTAAATATGCCGATGTAGTTTCCTTCTTATGATGCATTAAACTCGATGGATGGTTTCAGAGCCCTGTGGTTTGTTTCCTTGCCTTCAACAGAGAGGTCTCGGGGAGTACAGGGGTGGGGGAGGCAGGGAATTGGGGATTGGAGGGGGTAAAGGTCAGGGTCCTGCCATCAGCCCACCCCAAAGGGAGGGAGGGAAGAGAGAACCCTGAGGGGGCCACCACACACAGATCCCCCAGCCCCGGGGGGTGCAGGCACCCCTTTAGAGCCAGGATTGACGATGGCAAGTAACAGAAGCTCAGACCAGGCGCCGTGCGGAGCCCAGGGGCCATGTGCACACTGCTCCCCCCTTCTCCCCCTGCTCCTCCTCTCAGGATCCACGTGACCGCTGTCTCTGCCTCCCGGGCAGCGTGGCCCCAGGGTCCCACAACTGCCCTGGTCTCAGTCACACTGGGAAGCCAGACCGCCTGCATCCTTGCTCCAGACGTGATGTACAGGCCTCTGGTTGGTCCATCTGGGTGAGGAGCCCATCGACGGACAGTCAGCTGTGGCCGAGAGTGGGTGGAGGACACAGCGACTGTCTGCTGGAGTCCGCATCGGGGTCTGCTGCAGCCAGCGCTGTGTGTTCCCCATCCCCACCCCCCTCCCCTGCCCGGGCCCAGGTACTGGAGTCAGACCGCTTTGGCTCCGCTTTTGGGTCCGTGTGTGGCCCCCACTCCTCCTGAGTTCTCACCGGCCTTGTCCCACCTCCTGGCTTTCCGTGTGTCTGTGCTGGTATCTCCCCAGCCTTCGTCTCCAGCCCAGACCTCTGCCATGGACTCCCGCTGCCCACGGTCAACCCCACTGACGTCAGCAGGCATCTCAGACAGCCTGGTCTCCCCCAAGCCAGCCCCTCTGACCGGGGGGAGTTCACCCTCCTAATCACGTGGGCTGGCCTCCACCACGGTCAGTGCCGTCTGTCAGGTGTGCTTTCAGAACTGTAGCAGGTGTGCTGATTACTGTCTCACCACCCACACCGTGGCCTTGGTCTCACCATCCTCAACCTGGACCACCGCCGCCGCTGTCTCCACGCAGTCACCTCCTCCGTCCCGCGCGGCCGGTGTGACAGCGCCTCCGTTAGACCCCCGCTTTCCCTCCTCCCTCAGCAAAAGCTCAAGTCCTCAAGGCCGCAGGTCCTGCCTCCTCCCGCCCCTTCAGCATCCCCTCCTGCTCCATGCCACCTTCACGGCTCTGTTCTGGCCACGTGGCCTCTCTGCACTGCCTGGAACCCCCTGGGCCTGCGCCTGCCACAGGCCTCTGCACATGCGGTGGGCTCACCCATGTGCCCCTTCCCCCCGCCATCTCCCTGAGCTTCTCCCCCACTTGGGGTCTTGACCACAGTCCCCTCCCAGGACAGCCGACCCCAGGCCCCCTGACCAAGACCCAGCGTTTCCTCTCCTTCCTGGCTCTGACTCCTGGGACGTTCATGACCTGCCATTGGTCATCTTCGTATGGTTTCGTCCGCTTCACAGAGGCAGGGAGTTCAGAGGCTGGACATCCGAGATGAAGGTGTCAGCGGCAGGGCTGATTCCTCCTGAGGCTGCGGGACAGACTCTGCTTCTGGCCGCCATAGACTCATCACCCATCCCTGCTCCACCTGACACTTCTCCCTGTGGGTGTCTGTGTCCGCATCTTCCTTTTTCATCAGGGCAAGTTGTATAGGATGAGGCTTCACCCCAGTGATCACACATAAACTGTGTCACCCTACTTCCGAATCAAGTCACGTTCACAGATCCTGGGGGGGCTTGGGACTTCAACGTCTTTTGTAGGGGACACAACCCATAACAGACACCTTCCGTGGGTCCTCTGAGGTCTGCTTCTCTAGGTTTCTTCGCCCAGGACCACCCAGGGCTGCCCCCCGGCCTCGTCTTCCCCCGCACAGCCCACGTAGTGTCGTCCTGCCCAAGACCCCGTTCCCTGACGGCCGACTGTGTGCCCGCCCCACCTGGCTCCTTCCTGGGACCTGCTCTGACAAGTCAGCCCCTCCCAGGGGACTTGAAATGCCAGGACCTAAAGGGGGACACACCCAGGTCACACGGCCAGCAGGTGGCTTTATCCCAGTCCGTGGTTCCCGGACACTCTGCCTCTCTGGACGCTGGACACTGGTCACGTGGGGCCCGTGTGGATGGCTGGAAGCCGCCCTAACCAAGTCGCAGGCACGCGCACTCCGGACCCGGCCAGCTGGCCAGTCGGGGGCTGCAGATGGTGACCTGGCCCCTGGGTGACTCCACCGAGCGTGAGGGGACAGACGAAGGGGCACAGGCTGGCCAAGTGCTCCTGACCACGCGCTGCCCCTCCCTGCCCTTTCAGCCCATACTGCGTGTCCCATGGGGGGCAGCGCTCCTTAAACTAGACTCTGCTGTGCCCCCACCATCTCCCAGGCCCCCCGGGGCTCCCCGAGAACAGCGCCTGCAGAGTCTGGTGATGCCGCCTGGGGGTCCTGGTCCCCACCTCGATGTCCTGCCCTACCCTGAGCAGCAGCTCAGGCTGTGGCTGGGGGGGCTCCCCAGGGACCCCCAGGCACACCCCAGGGAGAAGTCAGACTGTGAGACCACCTCGCCAGGCCACCCCGCCCTCAGCCTGTCCTGCTTCTGGTGGCCGCTGCTCACCCCACCGCCGTCCCCTGCCTCTGGTCCCCCGGGAGGACTCCACACCAGGCCGCAGACAGCTAGGTGCTGGCCGTGGCTTCTGCTACCCTCACTGGCTACCTTCTGCTTGGCGAGGCCCCAGCACCCACTCCAAGAATCTCTGATTTCCAAACAGAACGGAAGGACTCCCACACACCCGCGGGCAGCTCTGATCGGGTCCCTGTTGTCGTCGGGTGGCAGAGACCCGTTGGTTCCAGTAGCAGCAGGCAGGTTCCTGCGGGGTCGGGAAGCCAGGCGGGGGAAGGCTGGCTCCGGGACGGTGTGTGCGGAGGTGTGTCCACCCCCAGCTTCCCCGACCCCCCGGTGTTAAGTCAGAAGGAGGAGGGGTCCCCACCACCTCCACTGCTGGGGCTCTTTGAGGTGGAGGCATTCCCCAGAAAGCGGGGGGGCAGGGGCAGCCTGGGGTGGGCCACCTCTGGAAGCATGGCACTGGTGTCAGAGCAGGCTCGTATCAGCCCAGAGAACCACTATGTGCGTCACTTCCAAATCCACAGTCACTAACTTCACATTTATCTCCTGACCACGCTACGTGGCATGCAGGATCCTGGTTGCCCAACCAGGGATCGAACTTGCACCCTCTGCAGAGGAAGCACAGAGTCCTAACCGTTGGACCACCAGGGAAATTCCTCAAAAAAATAATAAAACTTCCTTTATTATCATCTCCATTCTCCTACTAAACTTATCCAATGGGTTTCTTTTTCTTTCCTGTTTGTAAAAAATAGTTTTAAATACTGTATTTCACTCTTACAGAATTCCCCTGTTTTTAAAGATTTCTATTTTTGTTTTTCACTGTGATTTCCTCTCTTTTCATTTACTTTAAGCATATTTTCCTTTATGAACTTGAGAGTGTGTATAATAACTGCTTTAACACCCTTGACTCTATTTTCAACACCCGCATTATTTTCAGGTTGGTCTCCATTGATTGTTTCTCGAGGTGGCGCTAGTGGTAAAGAGCCCGCCTGCCAATGCAGGAGACATAAGAGACGTGGGTTCGATCCCTGGGTCAGGAAGATCCCCTGGAAGAGGGTATGGCAACCCACTCAGGTATTCTTGCCTGGAGAATCCCAGGAACAGAGGAAACTGGCGGGCTACAGTTCATGGGGTCACAAAGAGTCAGACAGGATTGAATCGACTTACTGTGCACGCATCATTGATTATATTAGACTGGATTGCATTTTCCTGTTTGTATGATGAATAATTTTTAATTACGTCTTGGATGTTGTGGGTATTATGTTGTAGAGACCCTGGGTTCTGTTATGTTCCTTTGAAGAGTGCTGGTTTTTGCTTGCTTTAGCAGGCATTGAACTTGGGCCCTAACTGCAAACTCTGTCAGCTGGTGGCTCAGCCCCGGTTCAATTCTTTTATCATTAGCTGGTAATCAAACAGGACTTGAAATGGGGTTTAAATGCTCAAAATACAGCCTGTCCCTGTCTGGCTCTCTCCCGTCCAGAACTCCCGACCCACCTCCTAGGGACCGTCCCAAACTCTACCCTCTGCTCTTTAAGCCAAAAAGACTGTTGTTTCCTACTGTCAACACAACCATTCTAACAGAATTGCCAGCTTTGGCCCAGATCAGATTAAAAGCCACATAATGGAAGCCCATCCGGTGCAGGTCACTTCTCCAAGTGTAGACCTCCCTCGAGTCTGTCTTCATTCATTCTCCAGGGCCTTCACATTGTTGATTTCCTGTTTGCTTACCTGTGTTCTTTTGTATTTTGTCTAGAGTTAACAGACGTTGTTGTGGAAAAGTCAAGTTCCAAGAGAGTTATTCAGCCACACTGGAAGCAGAGCACTTGGATTTACTAACAGTCCTTAGAAAACTTGAATGTATGTGTGTGTGCTCAGAGGTTCAGTCGCGTCCAGCTCTCTGTGACTCCATGAATTATAGCCTGCCAGGTTCCTCTGTCCGTGGAGATTTTCCAGGCAAGGATACTGGAGTGGGTTGCCAAGTCTTCTTTCTGGGGATCTTCCCGACCCAGGGATTGAACCCTCGTCTCTTGCGTCTTCTGCTTTGGCAGGTGGATTCTTTGCCGCTGAGCCACCTGGGAAGCCGCTTAGAAAAACTTAGACTGAAGTAAGAGTGAAAGACCACTTTCCTACTCAATTTTTAAAAAAATTCCTTCCGGGACTTCTCTGGTTGTTCGCTGGTTAGGAATCCACCTGCCAATGCTGGGCATACCGGTTTGATCCCTGCTCTGGGAAGATCCCACGTGCGCTGCAGCTCTAGAACCCCACACACATTAGAGCCTGTGTCCCACAACTAGACCAGTCGCCCCCACTCGCCGTGACTAGAGAAGGCCTGAGCCCAGCAACGGAGACCCCGTGCAGCCAAAAATTAAATAAAATTTGAAAATGCCTTCTGTACGTTGTTCCAGACGTGTAATATTTTCAATTCATAAACTATATATAGGAGTGGGGCATTTTAAAACTTTACACAAGCAGTAGCACCCTGTATTTATCATCCTGCAACTTCTCCCCCTCTCCGCATGATACTGGAGATTCAGTCACATGGAAACGTACAGATCCAATTTATTCATTTTACCTGCAGGACGCTGTTCACTCTCACGGAAGTCGCTTTCCTTCATCTGCCTTTTCTTCTATTGATGGACACACTCAGGTCGCATCTGATTGTCTGCTCTGACAACAACCCTGCAGTAATCTCTCTACCTCCCTTTTTTGGTTTATTTGTCTCGACTCACAATTGCTGGATCAGCTTTAACTTCACCAGCTTGCTAAATTGTGATTGTACCAATTTACATCTCTACCAGCAGTGCAGGAAAGTGCCAATTCCTCAAAATATGAACAATGCTTCTCTCCGGGCGGTAAAATTTTAAATGATGCTCACTGCCTTTGTTTGCACTTTCTGTCAGCGAACTTTTTTTCCCCTGAGCAATTATTTCTCTGATAACAAAACAGGAAAGCTTTTTGTTATCAAACCAACAGCGGGGCTTGCTCTGCCTCTTCCACCCCATCTATATCCGGGGGGGACCCCACTTCGGGGCCCAAATCACTCAAGCCTGGGAGCTGCCAGGCCCCTCCCCTGTCTCCCCCCTGTTTCCCACCCCTGCCCGAGTCCTGTTCATACTGCGGAAGCTCTAAAAAGATGTATCTGGGGACGTGGTGGTCCAGTGGCTAATACCTTGAGCTCCCAACGTCAGGGGCGCCAGTTCGATCCCTGTTCAGGGAATTAGATGCCACAAGCCATAGCTAAGAGTTCACATGCTGCAACTAAAGAGCCCACGTGCTACAACTAAGACCCAGTGCGGCCAAACAAATAAAATGGAAAAATAAAAATAAGTAAATAAATGTTTTAAGGTATTGGAAGAAAAAATATAAATGAAAAATAATTTAAAAAATTTAAAAAGGCATATTTTGTGCTTTTATTTGCTTTTCTCCCCAGCTCTTCTGCAAGCCCCATGAAGGCAGGATGTATACCCCCCACAAAACCTCTATAATTGTGAGACTGTTACTGCTGGTACAAAACAGATGCTGTGAAACACACAGAGGCCCGCAGAGCGGAGGCTGTTTTTCCTATTATGCAGAGGAGTAGAAGCTCCAAGAACTTACCCCAACCACACTCCCACGTGCAGGTCAGAAACCCAAGTGGAGCCTCCTCATTTTGAACTCCCCGAGTTGGGCGACATGACTCACCTAGGCTCACAGGTCTGAGTCTGAGCTGTACCAGAATCGGGGAGCTGAGCGCCTGGCCCCCCGGTGATGGCAGTCTGGCTCTTTGGAATGGACTGGCCACTTGCTCTGCCTACAGACGCGTCTACTCAGGGCAGGATTCATTAATTCCTGGTAGATGTCAGCTCCAAGTCCTGGGCAGCCTGCCTAATCTCTGGAGTTGCTTAAAATCTCTGTCATTTCTGCAAAAGGGAATGTTTGGGCAATTTATCTCACATGTCCTTGTCAATAGAGACACTCCGGGGCCCTGGTTCCAGCCTCACATTTCATTGTTTCAGGCTGATACGCGCTGCGTGGGTCTCCAACACATTATCACCGTAATCACTTTCTCTTGCCGTGGAAATGGTGTTTTGATACAAGGGAAGGGTGACAGGACCACGTGGCGCTGGCGCTGGGATTCCACAATTATCACTTGTGAAAGGGAGGCTGCTATCAAAGCAGCCACGGGAGAGCGTCTCGGGGCCACTGCTCAGAGTCAGAAAATTTGAAACATATATTTCACAAATGTGCGCCACACTGGAAACCTTTCTGCATAATGCATGAGATTTGATTTAATGTCGTTGTTAATTCTGGTGTTCACAGTGGTGTGCTCTTAAGGGAGCCATCATTTTTTTTATTTCAGACTTTTTTTTCTTTTCCTGGCAGCACAACTCTGAGGCCGTTTTCGGGTTGTTCTGAAGTGTATGAGAACAAGACGCCTTCCTGGGGGCGAGGGGCGTAGATGCCAGCTGCGCTTCCAGCGGCCAGTGGGGCTGGCCGTGGGTTTGCCTCGGTCTCCCAACTGAACCCCTTGGGGGCGGGGGAGCCCACTCAAGCTGGTCCGAGCGTCCCCCACCCCCCGCCCATGCCTGATTGTGTTGGCTGGATCTGGAGTTTAAAAAAAAAAAAAAAAGATGTAAGAGAAAAGAAAAAGAGCTTTTTAGGAGAATAGAAAAGAAACAATAATACTTTTCAAGTGGTCCAAGAGCACCGTTCTGGCTGCACTTGGCTGTGAGAGAGAGAAAGCTGGAAGGAACAGCAAAGACGGATAAAGAACGATGGAGGGAAAGAAAAAGAAGAAGTGAAGTCGCTCAGTCGTGTCTGACTCGTTGTGACCCCATGGACTGTGTGTAGCCCACGAGGCTCCTCCGTCTTCTCCTCCTCTTCTCCAGGGAAGAATACTGGAGTGGCTGCCATTTCCTTCTCCAGGGGGTCTGCCCACCCCAGGGATTGAACCCGGGTCTCCCGCCTTGTAGGCAGACGCTTTACTGTCTGAGCCACGAGGGCGTGGGGGTCAGACCAGAAGCAGGAGGGGGGCTGTGGAGAGACAGGTGAGAAAGAGGGGGCTGGGAGGAGACAGGCTATGCTGCTCAGATCAGCGGGCCCTGAGGGGCTCCTGGAGCCCAGCACACGGGGCCAGAGCCCGGCGCCATGAGGGCGCAGGCTGCCACCGCCCAGCTCGGGGAGGCTGGCGTGGAGCGAGTACAGGCTGCAGCCTGTGGAGTCCATCCTGCGCTGAAGTCCGCCGGGCTTGGAAGGTCTGAGCTCCCTCGGCCTTTGTGAACATCTGCCATCTACTTAGGGTGACTGCAGCTGCTGAAGAGGTGTACCCAGGGCTGGGTGGGGGGTGGGGAGGAGCGTGGACAGCCACCTGGGTGACCAAGACCTGTTTTAAGTCCAAAGATGTAGATGATTCTGGTCCAACCAGGAAGTGTCCAAGATACAATTTGGCAGCAGACAAACCTTTTTTTTTTCTCCAGTTTTATTGAGAACTAACTGATGTACATCACGATGCTTTTTTTCTTTTTAAATTTCATTTTTAACTAGAGGATAATTGTGTGTGTAAATGTCGCTTAGTTGTGTCCGACCCTTTGCAACCCCATGGACTGTACAGTCCATGAAATTCTCCAGGCCAGAATACTGGAGTGGGTAGCCTCTCCCTTCTCCAGGGGAACGTCCCAACCCAGGGATCAAACCCAGGTTTCCTGCATTGCGGGCGGATTCTTTACCAGCTGAGCCACAAGGGAAGCCCTGGGGGATAATTACTTCACAATATTGTGATGATTTTTGCCATACACCAGCAGGAATCGGCCACAGGTATACGTATGTCCCCTCCCTCTTGAACCCCCCTCCCACCCACTGGGTGAGTTTAAAGCATATAGCATGCGGGTCTGGTGTACGTGTATCGTGAAATGATTATCATAATAGGTTCAGTTGACATTCATCATCTCATGTAGACACAATAAAAAGAAAACAATTTCTCCTTGTAATGAGAACGCTTAGTATCTACCCTCTTAACAACTTTCCTATGTATCAGACAGCAGGAGTAGCTATAGCCGTCAAATTGCTGGTTATATTCCTAGTATTATTTATCTTACGGCTGAGGTTTGTAACTTTTGATCACTGTCTTCCAATTCCTCCTTCCCCACTTCCTGTCTCTGGTAACCACAAATCTGATCTCTTTTTCTATGACATTGGTGGTTTTTGTTTGTTTTTTGTTCTACATATTAAATGGGATCATAGGGTTTTTTTTTTCTTTCTCTGCCTGACTTATTTCACTTAGCATAGCATCCTCAAGGTCTATCCAAGTTGTCAAAAGTGTTAGGATTCCCTTGTCTCTATGGCTGAATAATCTTCCACTGTATAAATAATCACATCTTCTTGGTCCATTCATCCACCAAGAAACACGTGGGTTGTTTCCAAGTCGTGGCTGTTGCCAACACAGGGCAGACAAACCCTGATGTCCACACTGAATCATTCAAATGTGTTCAGACAGGAAGCTGGGCCAGGAGGTTGCATCTGATCAGTCTCAGCTCTCGTGGTTTCTGAGCTGCTGTCCTGTCAGCTGGAGGGGAGTGTGGAGTGTGAACGCCCCCTCCACTGTAAGGTGGGCAGATGGAGGCCCTGACCCCTCTCTTTGGCCCCCACAGCGCAGGGCTGCACAGAGCTGAGTCCCTGCTCTGCCACATACAAGCTGTGTGGCTTAGTGTAAGTTCCTCCACCTCTCTGGTCCTCCAGGTCCTCGTCTGTAGACCAGAAATGAGACGATCGGAGTAGACATGTAGGCCCATCTGCCCCAGGTCGGGGAGGGGCTTCACCAGGGAGGATTAATCCTCCTGGCCTCTCTCCCCACCCCCTAGTCCCTCCCGTGGGAAGAGGAAGGAATATTAAGAAGTCTGGAGGGAATATTAAGAAGTCTGGAGGGAATATTAAGAAGTCTGGAGCCAACTGCCTGCAGAACACGTGGACTCTGGCCCGCGTCTTGCCCGGGCTCAGGGATCAGGTGGTGTTAGTCGAAATCAGGGTGACTAGTTAGTGAGCGCCCTTGGCCACAGACAGAGCGCAGGCAGGCAGGGCCCTGGCCAGCTCGAAGCAGGCACTTTGACTCCCGGGTCAAAGTCTGCCTTTTCCTCAATGTTCTCAGTCCAGGCACGGAGATGGCTGTTACTTAAAGCCGCTCAAGCCCCAACCGTGAACGCCCACCTGGCTGGGCTCCCCCAGGAGGCAGAGGCAGGTGGGAGGTGGTCCTGCAGCAGCCCCTACACCGCAGGGACCAGCGAGGACACCAAAGTCTCCTCCCGGCGTGTGGCCCGCGTGGCCGCGTGTCATCCCGAGAGCCCCATGGGAGGGACCCGGCTCAGCCCCCGACCATGTCCTTGTGGTGGCCGTCCGAGCGCAGGTCGGAAAAGAATTTCCAGACACAGAGCATTGAAGGAGGGAGTGAGTTCATCATAACAAAGAGCAGAGATAATGTGGGCGCTGGGAGCACGGCAGGCTGAGCTCTTGACCCACCAGGGAGAGCCGATAGGATGCTGTTGGAACAGCGGGCCGGCTCCAGGGAGAGCCAACGCTTTCATGAGTTGTTGTTCAGTCACTAAGTCGTGTCTGAATTTTTGCGATCCACGGACGGCAGCACGCCAGGCTTCCCTGTCCTTCACTATCTCGCTGAGCTTGCTCAAACTCATGTCCATTGAATTGGTGATGCTACCCAACCATCTCACCCTCTGTCGTCCCCTTCTCCTCCTGCCCTCAATTTTTCCCATCACCAGGGTCTTTTCCGATGAGTCGGCTCTTCGCATCAGGTGGCCAAAGTATTGGAGCTTCAGCTTCAGCATCAGTCCTTCCAATGAATATTCAGCATTGATTTCCTTTAGGATTGACTGGTTTGGTCTCCTTGCTGTCCAAGGGACTCTCAAGAGTCTTCTCCAATACCAATTTGAAAGCATCAGTTCTTTGGTACTCAGACTTCTTTATGGTCCAACTCTGACATCCATACATGACTACTGGAAAAACCATGGCTCTGACGAGACGGACCTTTGTCGGCAAAGTGATGTCTCTGCTTTTTAATACACTGTCCAGGTCTGTCACAGCTTTTGTGGGTTAGCAGTCAATTTTTACAGCCTCAAAACAAAGAAAATTCCTGCTGGAAGGGTGTATTAGGTGATTGTTTCGGGGCCATAGAGTGAGCATGGGGTGGGCATTTTTGCCTAACTTGGGGTCAGGAAACTGGCTGGTGATGATCAGGGGGGCTTTTGGCAACAGTTGAGAAGGAAATGGCAACCCACTTCAGTATCCTTGCCTGGAGAACCCCATGGGCAGAGGAGCCTGGAAGGCTACAGCCCATGGGGTCGCAAAGAGTCGGACACGACTGAAGCGACTCAGCACGCATGCACAAAGGGACTCGGTCAGTTCCAGAGGTGACCTTGGTTCTGGGCTCCATGTCTGTTGCCTTGGTGCAAGGCCTCGCACCTGTGACCTTGGACTGAGACTCCACAGCCCAGCCTCCTGGGGCTGGGCCTGCCTCTCCCCAGGAGGACGTGCTGTGTCAGTGGGAGGGTCTCCCCTCCAGCACCCATCACCTGCTCCACCTCCTCCACCCAGAAGCCACAGGAGGACCAACGTCCTTACCACCTGAATGGCCGGGACTCGGGGGCGCTGTGCTCTGGCCTGGACCCGACAGGGAACCCGCATCAGAGAAACGAGAGGATGCTCCCCTGCTCTCGGTCTGCCAGGTCCTTGAAACGAGGGGTCACCCACTCACTGCTGGGCGCTGGGAGGCGGCTCAGTGGGCACACGTCCCCTCCCTTACAGAGACGAGGACAGGCAGGCAGGCGGCCGCAGCCACAGGTGGAAGTGGAGTGAAGGTGGAGGTGAGAAGAGGCAGGAGTTGAGCATGGCGCCCACACCCTCCGCATTCGGGAAGCAGCCCCAGCTGTCCAAGGAACTCTCCAGGCAAGAGTATTGCAGCGGGTCGCCACGCCCTCCTCCAGGGCATCTTCCCGACCCAGGGATGGAACTCACATCTCTCGTGTCACCTGCAGTGGCAGGAAGGCCCGTTACCACTAGCGCCACCTGGGAAGATAAAGTGAAGGTGTTAGCTGCTCAGTCGTGTCCAGGTCTTTGTGATCCCATGAATGGTAGCCCGCCAGGCTCCTCTGTCCATGGGATTCTCCAGGGCAGAATACTGGAGTGGGTAGCCATTCCTTTCTTCAGGTGATCTTCCCAACCCGGGGAGAGAACACAAGTCTCCTGTATTGTAGGCAGATTCTTTACCGTCTGAGCCACCAAGGAAGCCCTCCTTACACTGTAGTTAAAGTTAAATGAAGTCATGAGTGTGGGACCCGGGCCCGACAGGTCGTGTGTCCTTATGAGAAGAGAGACCAGGGAGCTGGCCCTTTTGTCTCCTGAGCACAGAGAGGGGGTGGCCATCTGCACGTCAGGGGGAGCGCCCTCGCCAGAAGTAAAGCCTGCTGGCACGCTGACCCTGGGCTTCCGGCCTCCACAACAGCAGGAAAACAAGGGCCCGTTGTTGAAACCCTGGCCTGCGGTGTCTGTTGTGGGGGCCTGCCCACACTGACCCATCGGGCACCAGCCCTCCTTTGCTGCCGGGTCTGTGTGGGGCACCTGACCCCGGCCAGCCCACCGGTGCCTGCCCCGGACACGTGTCCCGTCCAGGATGAGACCTTGGCTCGGCCAATCAGGGATGCTGGGGGCTCTTTGCTGGGAACGTGGAGCCATGACTTTTCACGGTTCCTCACTGTATGCGGGGCTGGGAACACAGGACCGTCTCGCAACACCAAGGGGCCGGCCTGCCTGAGACCGCAGGGCCAGGACACGTCCTGAAGCCCTCGGGCAGCCGACGGCCCCGTTTCTCCACCGCCTCGTATCCCCACCCTTTGCCCTTCCGCTGTGACCGAGGCCTTGGCCCCAGAGGCCGCTGCTCTAAGTCACTGGGTCCGCATGGTTTGTCACGTGGCATCACGGCAGCAGGAGACGCCTGGTACCAGGCCCAGCCAGTACATTCCCGTTTTAGGTGAGGCCAGGCTGAGTTCTGATCCTAACAGATCCATCATCTTGGCTCAGCCTGCCCTTACCCAACAAGAGGGGCTGAAGAATCAGAAGCAC
This sequence comes from Muntiacus reevesi, assembly GCF_963930625.1. NCBI lineage: Eukaryota > Metazoa > Chordata > Mammalia > Artiodactyla > Cervidae > Muntiacus > Muntiacus reevesi. Next base: position 58,874,627 of record NC_089249.1, on the reverse strand, counting down.
GGAATTTTCACCGGAGGCTTGCTTCGCTAGAAGAGCGTTTAATGGCAAGTTTACAAAACACAGATGCGGAGACCGCCGCTGACATTTCCAGCCCTAGAGGAGCCTCCCTGCCGCCGTCAGGGGACGCGGAGGGAGCGGGGGCCGGGCGAGGCGGGAGGCGGGTCTGTCTTCAGCTGCGCCTCCGTCGGGGGCGGAGCCTCTGGCGCGGGGACCGCGCCGCTCGCCGGCCTGGGCCCCGCGCTCTTCTTCGGGGCGGCGGCTGAAGACCTTCTCGTAGTACTCGATCAGCAGCTCGGTGAACAGGTTCAGGGGCACGAGGGCACCCAGGGAGGAGGCCCCCTGGGACGGCCAGATCAGATTCAGCCCGAAGACGCAGGCCAGGTTGGAGCTGTTCATCTTGTTGGAGATGCTCTCCTGGGACACCTGGGGCCAGAACATGCGGTACACAGGGGTGTGACCGGGGTGCCCTGCGCCCGGAGGAGGGCTGGAGCCGCCTGCCTGCGCTGTGACCCGTCCTGGCCTCAGTTTCCCGTCTGTAAAACGGAAGGGATGGGCCTTGACAGCCCCGGGGGCCCACTGGCTCTGACCTCTTGATCTCCTTCTGGAATGGGAATGTCCCTAGCAGCCTCCCCACCCCCCCCCCCGCCCCCGCCCCAGGACTCAGGGGGTGGGGCCCTGGGGACAGAGTGCCCGGCTGGAAAGGGGCTGCCCGCTCATCTCGGCCAACACTCAGAGCAACCCCAGCGCCGCGAGAGGAGACATTGCTATTGTCTTAGGGCCCCCGGCGTGTGGCTCACGGTGCAGCAGGCCCCGGACACTCATGACACGTCCTGCTGAGGCCCCACGCGGGCGGCAGACTCTGAGCACTCCGGTCTGCATACACAGCACCCCTGGCCCCCCCCCCCCCCCCGACCTGCCCCATGACCTGCCGGGCAGAGGTGTGGCCCGGTCAGCCTTGCAGGAGGCCCTTCGGGCCCAGAGTGGGCTCCAGGGCCGAGGGAGGTGAGAACCCAGGCCTGGTCTGCCCGGGCACCAGCTCGGCCCCCTCACCTCGTGCAGGAAGCCCATGAGGTAGCTGAGGACGGCGTAGTTGTGTTCTGGAAGGTTCTGCAGGATCTGGCGGCAGCAGGTCACCCGCAGGCTGCTCTCCACACCTGCCATGGCCCAAGAGTCCTTCCTGAGCGTCCCCTTCCTGCGTCCCTCTGAGGACGGGCAGAGGCGTGGGGAGGGGGGGACAGATGGCCCCATGCCTGGGCCTCGGGCCCACTTCCTTCCCGGCCATGTGGCTGTTCTCAGCAAACCCCCGTTCTCCGAGCTCTGCCTGCTTCTTTACCTCGGGCACCATGACTGCTCCCCACCAGACGACCCTCGGGAGCCAGATCACTTTATGGATGGGATGGTCGATACAAACAACAGGCCGAGGGTCGGTGGCCTACTTCTGTCAATAAAGCTTTATTGGCACAGACCCGCATCCATTCATTTGTCTATGGCTGCTTTTGCATGATGGCTGAGTCTGGTACACACAGCCTAAAACATTTACTATCTGACTCTATAGAAAGAGCACATGGGCCCTGCTCTGGACTAACTCAACCTGTTTACAATCCACAGCTCAGGGCCCCACACCCAGCAGGGTCTGGAAGCAGCCAAGCAGACCGAGCCCCTCCAGTGGGCCCCCCCACATACCCCGCTGAGCTCCATAAACTGCGAGTGCAGAGGTGCTACTCCACACGCATCCACCAAGCTCCTGCTGCGGACACGTGTGTGCACACACGGACACACCTCGAGCTTCCAGCACCCTAGACCTCCTCCCACTAAACCTTGGGCATGGTGACTGTGAACTAACACAGCCTCTGCTGAAAGACACAGAATTCCCTGCTGTGAACATGCTTGCTGACTTTTCAACAAAAGTCATTCTTCCCTGAACTCAAGCTGTCGCCGGGTAATTTGAGCAGACTAGGAATCCCCTCAGAGTTAATAGTTCCGAGGAACCAACAAGTCTTGTTGCCCTGGATCTCTGCTTTCCAGCCTCGACATCTTTCTTTCTAAGAGCTGTGGTCCCAGAATAGATATGGTACATCATCCACCCCTGGCTTTTACTGTGGTTCCTTCGAGAAAGAATACTCCCTAGTGAGCAGGAAGGAGCAGCTTGCTGTCACAAAGCCGCCATGAACCAAGCACTTACTGTGTGCCAGGAATCATGCCAAGCAGTGCATGTGCCTTTCATGCTCAATGCAACCCCGCTTTTATATAGACGAGGAAAGTGAGCTCAGAGAGGTTAAGTGACCTGCCCAAGGTCACACAGCTAAGCTGTGCTGAAGCCCAGACTTGAGTCCCATTCTGCTCAGCTTTGAGTTGGTGCTCTAAACCTTGCTAAACCGTGGGGCAACTATCCCCGTGGCAGTTTCCTTTTTTTCCTGGACACCCCAGGCCACCTGGAAAGCCCATTTCCTCCAGAGCGTTCTCTGCAAGGACTTCTTGCATCACTTCAAGGAGACATGCACCCCACCTGGGCGGGGTTGCCAGATACAATAGAGGCTATCCAGTTAAATGTGAACTGAAGATAAACAGCAAATTCTTCTTTAGTGCAGGTATATCCTGTTCAAAATTTGGCACATACTTATACTAAAGAGTTTAGTATACTTACTTACACATAGATACCTACTTATACTAAGAGTTCATTATTTATCTGAAATTCACATTTGACTGGATGTCCTGTGTTTTTTAAATGCTGAATCTGGCAACCCTATGCCTGAGTCAGGATTCAGTCAAGCTGAGTTGCTGAATGACAGCCGACAGGGTCCATAGCCTTCAGAATAACTAAGCTGATAGAATGATAGGCAGTTATTAAAAAGAACGAGTAGAGATGGCAAATGAAGAGGAAATAACTAGCTCATAATTGCAATCTTTCTACAGGAACTGCTCTAAGATGGGGTCAGGCAACTCTGTCTATCATCAGGTTTTGGCTGGAACGAAAAGTGCTTTCTTGGGCAGGAATTTATTTGGGTTGGAGTCACCATCCTAGGGGTACAGCCTCGAGCCTTCTAACTCTCATTGTTAGAAACAAACAGAGTGCCTGTTCAAATCTCAGCGTGTGCGTATGGGGTGTGGGGGCGCGGGGAGGAAGTGGGGGCTTCGTTGTGTCTCATGGCTTGAGACCCACCAGGAGTCAAATCCAGTCTGGGGGGAGCAGTGGGGGCAGAGGTCGTCCCATCTGACAGCAGCAGTGTTTGGTCACATGCTTTCTCAGCATCCTCCAGCATCCCCAACTTGCCCTTGTTCGTGCTGTTCAGTCGCTCAGTCGTGTCTGGCTCTTTACGACCCTATGGACTGTGGCCCACCAGGCTCCTCTGTCCATGGATTCTCCACACAAGAATACTGGAGTGGGTTGCCATGTCCTTCTCCAGGGGGAAGACCCGCCTAGAAAGCCCTGACGCACCCCCACTGGCTGTTAGGAGTGACCAGTGCCACGGCCGGCCCTTGGTGCCCCTGGTCCATTCCAGAACGCCGGCATCACCACGCCCGAGAGCTGCAGCTCACGTCACGCCTCCCTGGCGTTCTCCACCAATCTGGGGAGATTCTCTCCTCAAATTCCAGTCAGGCTTTGTAGAGTTCTTTTATTAACAAAGCCTCTGCTTTCAGGCTTCTTTTTGCCTCTGCACTGTCCAGCTTTACCAAGAGCTGTAAGTGAGTGTAACGGGAACCCTGATCACCCTTGCCATCTGATGGGTCCTCACCCCCCCGTCCCCCACCCCCTAGGGGATGTTGGACCACCTGGTCTGCCGGTAGCAAGAGTCCTTGGATCAGTGTAGTCAGAATCTGCCCCCGCCTACCCCCACCCCCGTTTCCCCTGAGTGAGCTTCCATCCGCGGATCACCCGCTCCCCGGCTGTAAAGCCCCTCCTCCTGCTTGTGGTGTTTGGAGTTGAGCCCAGTCTGTCTCCCCACTGCAGTGGTCCCCACACCTCTCACGATGCCCCCCTGACCGACGAAGGGGTGCCTCATTGTGCTTCCACAAGGGCCACGCATAGCTTTGTCTGTAACAGCAGGCGGGGGTGGTACACCCCTTTCTAGAGGAGGAAGTTGAGGTGTTTGCTAGAAGCAGAGAACCTCCGGAGCAGTGCAGGGGGGTGCACTCTGACCGGGGAGACGTACCCCAGATCTAGAGACGCCCTCCGAGATCCCGCCTCTGGGCCCAGGGGCACCTGATAACCCCTGACCCCGTGTCCCCCGACCCTGGGCAGGGTTGGCCTGGCTGAGGCCAGTGGGGGTCCAGGCGGGGACAGCCCATCTCCTGGCCCACAGCGCTGGAGGGAAACAGGAGGAGGCCGGGCAGCCCCACCCCCCCACCCTCCCCGGCCTTCGATTGGCACCCCGGGCACCTCTGGCCGGCACCCCGGCGGGTACGTACTGGTGATCTCGAGGATCTGCTCGTAGGCCTCGAAGGTCAGCAGCGGCTGGGGCAGCTCCCGTAGGAAGGTCTTCAGGATCACGGCCGGAAGGTGGATGTCCCCATAGTCATCGAAGTTCACAGGCTTCCCTGGACACAGAAGGGCGTGCGTCTGAGTTCTGGCGCTGGCCTGGGTACTCCGGTTGTCGAGCAGGCTCAGACTCGAAATGGCTTGAAACCTCCTGAGGGGAGGAGCCCGACGCCAGGACACGGTACTGTCCCGTCCTGCCGATGGGGTGTCACCTGCCCTCCCCTGCCTCTCCACGGCACCCGGCTGAGGCTGGGGGACACTGGGACATTTTAATGAGTTAATTTGGTGGCACTGGATCTTCATGGCAGCACGCAGGGTCTTTGGTCTTTGTTGCGGCATGTGGGATCTAGCTCCCTGACCAGGGAGCCCAGGCCCCCTGTATGAGGAGTGGGGAGTCTTCGCCGCTGGACCACCAGGGAAATTTCAGGGGGACACTATTGATTCTCTGCCACATGACCCGGTCCAGCCTGGATGAGAGCACCCTGAGGTCAGGCCTGGCTTCCACTGTCCCCAGGATTGGGAGGGGAGGCTGGGGTCTGGGCATAGATGCACCGGGGCAGCTCCCCCCCAATCTGGGCTATGCTGGGGTCGGGGGTGGGGGGAGCTCCGCTGGCTCGAGTGATGGGCTCTGTGGCCCCGGAGGCCCCTGTGAGGGTGACCGGGCTAGAGACTGACAGAGAGGGTCTCGGGGAGCCACTCACCTTGGTTGTAGAGCCGCTGGATCTCGCGGACCGTCTGGACACTGGCCGATCTCCGGAACAGGCCCTCGGTGTGGAGTCCTGTAGGGAGGGTCCCCAGGCATCTCACAGGGCCCAGCACCTGAGGTTTCTAGAACATTCCGTGACCCCCTGCCCACGCACCCTCCCCACCGCGGCTGGCAGAGGACACTCTCTAGCCTGGCTCATCTTTTCTCTGCTAGCCCCGTACCCACCCGTGTTTATTTCTCTTAAATCAAGCCTTTTCCATATTCCCCAGTCCCACCTGATTCCCCACCTCTGCAGACCCCAGAAAGGGAGCGTGGAAGAGGCTGACGCTTCAGGCAGACAGCTGGGGTCTGCCCGACGACGCTGCCTCAGGCCAGCTGTGTGACCTCAGAGAAAGCACTCAGCCTCTCTGAGCCTCAGCTGCCTCGTCTGCAAAGAAAGCCAGGAGCGCCTGCCTCCAGGGGCTGCGGGAAGGATGGACAGGGTGAGTCATGGCCCGAGCCCAGCCCCCAGGACACCCCCGAACAGGCTGCTCCCCTTTCTTCCCAGTGTCTAGAGCTGACCTGGCCTATATGGCGGCCACTAGCTGCCCATGGTGGTTTACATTTGTGCAATTAAGATTAAATAAAGTAACAAATCAAGTTACCCAGGCTCAGCACACGAGCCACACACACTGTACTCCGTTGGATGACGGCCACACGTGGCCAGTGGCTACCGTCCTGGACGGTGCCGAGAGCATGTCCACGTTCGCCAGGACAACACTGGGCCCCAGAGCCCTATGCTTGCCGCTCACCCCCTCCCCAGCCTCTTTCCACGCTGAAGCTGAGTGAGCTATTTGACACCTACATCCAAACCTCATCGGCTCTGGCACGGAGCTCTTCCGTCTCCATCAGTCATGGGAGAGCTGCCGTGAGCGCATACCACAGACCTACAGGTCTGCCTACTGCCGCCCTGCTCTCCTGCCCAGCGCCCCCCGCCCGCCCCTCTAACCCCTCAGTCCAGCCTCCACCGGCTCCGCGCTCCTTCCTACCTTCACCCTCTGCACCTACCCTTCCCCTTGCCTAGGGGCCCCTCCTCCTCTTTCTTGCTGAGTGATTGTAATAGGCAGAAATCTGACATGGCCCCCAGGCTCCTGGGCCCTGGAGTCTCAGGTATTCATTTAAACACTTATCTAGATGCTGCAGTGAAGGGACTCTGCAGAGAGAATTCAGGTCCAACGTAGTTGACCTGAAGAGATTATCTAGGGTGGGTCTGGCCTAATCAGGCGAGTCTCTTAAGAGGGACCCAGGTTCCTCCTGGCAATGCAGACTCAAAGTGTGGGGGGCAAGGATTCGAGGTGTGGGTGTCTCTCCAGGGAGAGGTCACACGGCAAGGAAGCAGGCCACCTCTAGGAACAGAAAGAGATCCCTGGCTGAGAGCCAGCAAAGACGCAGGCGACTTGGAACTACAAACGCAAGGACTGGACTTGACTGGCGCACTGGATGATCACGGAAGCGGAGTCTTGCCCAGGGCCTCCAGAAGAGAGCACAGCCCGGCCAGCACTGTGAGTTGAGCCCTCTGAGGCCCTGAGCAGAAAACCCAGCGCCCGTGGCCAGACTTCTGACCTCAGACATCGCAATAATAAATTCACGCTGTTTTAAGCTCCTGAATTTGTGGCTACTTGTTACACAGCCGCCCGCGGGTCAGAGCTCAGCTTCCCCTGACCTCTGTGACCGGCTCATCCCTGTCCCGTGAGGCTGCAGTTGTCATAGCTACAGCCCCTGGAAGGGACACAGGCTGTGAGATGCAGTCACCGTGACAATCTTAGTGCCTAGACCAGGGCTGAATGCAGCTGAGTGTCCAACGAATACACGTCCAATCCACATATTCACTCAACAAACATAGAGTGAGTTCCTACTGTGGGCTGTTTGTTAATTGGTTTTTTAAATAAGGAAATTAATACATTTTTTAAAAAAGGAAACTCCCTTCCGCAGCTTCTGTGGAATTTTTTTATCCACAAGTTTTTTTTGTCCATTCCTGAGATACGTAACGGAAAGGGCAGTGCTGCTCGTGACAGAGTAGGAACAAACGTCGAAGGAGAGACGGCTCCAAAGGACAACCACAGACCCTCCAGCCTGAGAGCCGAGGTCTCAGAGCAGTTTTCACGCCTTGAGCGTGCAGTTCCTGGGGCATGCTGGGAACCACCGCCAGGGACCCCACTTCCCCTCTGACGCTCTGACCCCCACAGCTCCTGCATCTGAACCTGCAGGCAACCACTCCTCACTGGCAGCCCTTTCTCTCGAGAATGGTCTTCCCCCTTTTAAGGTAAAAGACACCTCCATGCACCTTTCCTGTGGATCTGAGCTCTGGCCTCAGGAGTCTAGGAGGAGCCACAAGGCTCATCCCCACATCACTGAGCACACCCACCCCACTGGCAATGGTGTCTACAAACCCAGCGCATCTCTCGTGATAAAGGAGCCCCTTCTATGGGGGTGTTCCCATGGACCAGAGCTGTGTGAAGCACCACACACACATCACCTCACTTAGGCTCCACAACAACCCCATGCACCTGGGGCAGATGAGGAAGCAGAGGCCCAGAGAAGGTCAGTAACTCACCTGAGGCCACACAGCTAGCACACAGCAGAGCCAGGATTCAAACCCAGAATCCAGGTCAGAGCCCATGGCTGGAGCCACTGTGCCCCAGGCCTGCCCATCCTGGTCATCCCCCCGTGCCCAGGTTCTAGCTCCTCCCATCCTCTGGCCTGTGGGGCGCTCAGGACCCCAGAGAGACCTCCGGGAGAGGTGTCCCTGGCACCCTCAGCCCCCCTGGCTGGAGTCAGTTCACACTCACCTTTCTCTCTCAGGTACGTCACTGTGCACCTCAGCACGGGGGGGATGAGTTCACCTTGATTTTTGTCTTTGAGGCTGAGGGCAGAGAGAAGAAGGCAGCAGTTTTCACCTGGGTGTGACAGGTGACCGTGACAAGAACGAGGTCCTCACCACACCTCTGAGAAAACACGGGCCCGAGATGCCATGCAGGGAGAGAAAGAGGCGGCCTGGGCCCCAAGGAGGTAAGTGGTCTGGTGGCCAAGAGAGGCAGAAATAATAAAAACGATGGTGCGTTATCTGAGCGCTCCACCAGGAGGGTGCACATGATACTGAGCAGCTCTGCGGATGGGGAGGGCTCCACACGGGGCAACTTCTGAGCTGGGTTTTGAGGGATGAGTAGGAGCTTTCAGGGAACAAAAGAGGAAAGGGCATTCCAGGCAGAAGGAAACACATAGAAGGCCCAGAGGTGTGAGAAGGTCTGGCTGTGGAAGTAGAACCAGGAGACCTAATCAATCAAAAGAGATGCTTTGTGAAGACCAAGCACGTTGCCCCAGACAGGCTGTTAACACTCAGTCTCTTATGTAGTAACCTGATACAGAGATTCAGGAAACTTTAAACGCTTTAAAGATAAGGAAACTTTAAAACACAGGTACAGTTATCATTACACACCAGTCAGGATGGCTGCTATCCAAAAGTCCACAAGCAATAAATGCTGGAGAGGGTGTGGAGAAAAGGGAACCCTCTTACACTGTTGGTGGGAATGCAAACTAGTACAGCCACTATGGGGAACAGTGTGGAGATTCCTTAAAAAACTGGAAATAGAACTGCCATATGACCCAGCAATCCCACTCCTGGGCATACACACTGAGGAAACCAGATCTGAAAGAGACACGTGCACCCGAATGTTCATCACAGCACTGTTTATAATAGCCAGGACATGGAAGCAACCTAGATGCCCATCAGCAGACGAATGGATAAGGAAGCTGTGGTACATATACACCATGGAATATTACTCAGCCATTAAAAAGAATTCATTTGAATCAGTTCTGATGAGATGGATGAAACTGGAGCCCATTATACAGAGTGAAGTAAGCCAGAAAGACAAAGAACATTACAGCATACTAACACATATATACGGAATTTAGAAAGATGGTAACGATAACCCTATATGCAAAACAGAAAAAGAGACACAGAAGTACAGAACAGACTTTTGGACTCTGTGGGAGAAGGCGAGGGTGGGATGATCTGAGAGAACAGCATCGAAACATGTATATTAACAAGCGTGAAACAGATCGCCAGTCCAGGTTGGATGCATGAGACAAGTGCTCGCGGCTGGTGCACTGGGAAGACCCAGAGGGATGGGATGGGGAGGGAGGTGGGAGGGGGGATCGGGATGGGGGGCACATGTAAATCCATGGCTGATTCATGTCAATGTATGGCAAAAACCACTACAATATTGTAATTAACCTCCAACTAATAAAAATAATTGGGCAAAAAAAATTGAAAAAAAAAAAGCCAAAACACAGGTACAATTATATGAATGGCCCTTCCACCCTCACCTCCTCACACCCCAGCTCAACCGGCAGAGTCAGAAATCTGAAGCCACAGCCGCCTACACTGACCCATTCTACGGACCCCTGGGCTCCCTCTAACCGTTTGCTTCTCTCTTTCCTCATCTGCTGGATTTTCTTGCCCCAAAAGCAGCATATTTGAGACACTGGGCTAAGTTGGTCCAGGCTCCTCTGTCCGTGGGATTCTCCAGGCGAGGATGCTGGAGTGGGTTGCCATTTCCTCCTCCAGGGGATCTTCCCAACCCAGGGATCGAACCCAGTCTCCTGCATTGCAGGCGGTTTCTTTACCGACTGAGCCACCAGGGAAGCCCCCGGCTAGATTGAGGGGCCAGGGCTCTGAGGTCACACATTCCTGGCTGGGATCCTGCCCTGCCACTTTTTAACTGAGCAGAATATGTTTTGCTGTTCCTAGGATGCCTGCTCTTTAAATGTCAGTTGGGTTAATTTGACTGATTGTGTTGCCCAAGCTTTCTAGACTGTTGTTGCTGTCTGCTTGTTCCATCAACTATACTGAGCAGGGTACTAGGGTCTCCTACCAGGATTGTGTATCTGCTTCTCCTTTGGTTCCCCCAGATTTTGTTGCATGTATTTTAAAGCTGTTACTAGTGAATAAACTCTTAAGATTAACTTCTTTGTTATTACAAAATGTTCCTCGCTACACCACAGAAATCAGGATACACCACAAAACGGTTGTTGTTTGAAGCTCGGTGCTGGGGGAACTTATGATGCAGCCACAGATTAGGGGAAAACATGGTCACAGGTGGATAGAGCCGGGACCCAGACCCATGAGTCTGAGCCTGGAACCCTCACTCTTAAATATTATCTACTTAATTTCCATTGTACTTTTGCTAGCCCCAGTCAGAGATGGGAGATGGACACTGGGAAAGTCCAGGTGACCAGCTTAAGGTCCCATAGCCAAGAGATGGCAAAGCTGGAGGCTAGGCGGCCACGATGCATGCGCCTTCTGTAGCGATTCATCGGGTGGACGTGATATCCTTCCTGCTTTCCATTTTACTCTGAGATTTACAGAGGACCCAAGCACGAGCACGTGGGCTTCCCAGGTGGCGCTGGTGGTAAAGAGTCCACCTGCCAACGCAGGAGACACAGCAGACATGGGTTCAGTCCCTGGTCAGGAAGATCCCCCGGAGGAGGAGGTGGCACCCTACTCCAGTATTCTTGCCTGGAAAATTCCATGGGCAGAGGAGCCTGGTGGGCTACAGTCCGTGTGGCCACGAAGAGCTGGACGCAACTGAGTGAGCACAAGCATGGGCACCAGGAAAACCGCATCACCAGCCGCGACAGGCCTCTGCAGGCCCTGATCTCCTCGGAAAGCTGGCTTTACTGCTGATTTCACTTCCACTGAAGCTTGTCCCACCAGGACTCCAAACAGTAATCCAGTTGGTAAATGGGCCCGAAGGATGGTCTCTGCTTTCATGAGGTCATGCTACCACAGGGATGCAAGCTGGACACTCCAAAACCACTTCCCTAACTTGATTCCCTGTGTGTCCCCTCTGAGTGGGAGGATGCGGCCTGGGTCCCAGGTAGCGTCTAGAAGGTGTCCCCGCTGCAACCCGGGGAGGAGCATGGTGGATGGGTCCTTTTCTCCCAGGACACTCCAAAGCTGCAGGCTCTCTTCCTCCTCCATTTACTTCAGGAACCACACAGATCTACACAAGGCCTAGGAACTGGGTGACCCACAGCCTGTCTCTGAGCCTCCCCAGCCTCAGTTTCCCCACATGGGAAACAAGAGATGTTGGTAACCTCCCTCCAGGGAGAACTGCAAGTCATAAACAGTGAAAGACAGGAAAAGCTTTGAGCTGTAAGTCAAAGACACTGATAATTAAAATCACTGCAATGCTGAGGGCTGGGTGACGTCCCAGGCCAGACGCAGAGGGCCCATTTCACGGACGGAGAACTGGGCCCAGTGTGCTCGTGAATAGACATAGAATCCTCAACAAAATATTAGCCATGCAAATTCAGCAACATGTGAAAAGATGACACACCATGAGCACATGTGATCTATCCCAAGAATACAAGGCTTGTTCAACACATGCAAATCAGTGTAAAGTCACATTAATGGAATAAACGACAGGAGTCATGTGATCTCTCAACAGAGCAAGAAAAGCATCTGACAAAATCTAACACCCTTTCATGAAAGAAAAAAAACCCACACTCAACAGAGTAGCCACAGAAGGGATTTTCCTCAACCTGATCGAGGGAATCTATGAACAACTAGCATTATACTTAATGGTAAAGAGACTGAAAGCTCCCCACTAAGATCGGTAACAAAACAAGGATGTCCATGCTCGTCACTTCTATTCAACATTGTACTGGAGGGCATAGCCAGCGCGACCAGGCCAGAAAAGGAAATAAAAGGCATCCAAGTTGGAAAAGAATAAGTGTAACTATCTCTATTTGCAGATGGCATCATCTTGATTATGGAAAATATTTAAAAAAATAATTTCACGAAAAAGCCTATTAGAATAAACGAGTTCAACTAGATTGCAGGATATAGAATCAGCATACAAAAATCAATTGTATTTCCATACACTAGTAATGAACAATTAAAAATGAAATTAAGAGAGCAATTTGATTTACAGTAGCATCACAAAGAATAAGAACTAAATAAATTTAATAAAAAAGTACAGAACTGCTACACTGAAAACTATGAAACATTTTTGAAAGAAATTTAAAGATTCAAATAAATGGTAAGACATCCTTGCTTTTGAATTGGGAAGAAACTGCCTTGTCAATGCAGGAGACATAAGAGACTCAAGTTTGATCCTTGGGATGGGAAGATCCCCTGAAGAAGGGCATGACAATCCGCTCCATATTCTTACCTGGAGAATCCCATGGACAGAGGAGCCTGGCAGGCTACAGTCCATGGGGTCACATAGAGTCGGACACAACTGAAGCAACTTAGCTTGTAGCACACTATTAAAATGGCAATAACCCCCAAATTAGCTTACTGACATGGCACAGTCCCTATTGAAATTCCAATTGCATTTTTTTTTTTTGCAGAAATTGACAAGCTGATTCTAAAATTAATAAAGAAATTCAAGGGACTCAGGAGAACTGAAATAATCTTCAAAAAGAAAAACAAAACTGGAAGACTCACACTTCCCAATTGCAAAACTTACTATAAATCTACAACAATAAAGATCACGTAGCACCAGCTTACAAATCAATGGAATAGAATCAAGAGTCCAGAAATATACCCTCATATGCCTGGTCAATTAGTTCTTTACAAGGTGTGTCAAGGCAATTCCATGGGGGCAAGTATAGTCTTCTCAACAAATGATTCTTGCCTGTGTGGAGTATCAGGGAAGGCTTCCTGGAGGAGGGGATTAGAAGAAGGAATAAAAGTAGGCAATGAACTGGGCCTCAGGAACTGCTGACATTGCCTGCACATTCTATTAAGACCCCATGACCCTGGAGGGTACAGAGAGCAGGGTTTCACCTGCAGTTAGAGGGGAAGAGGCTAGGGTGAGAAGTTACATCACGAGCTTGCCTTCCCAAAGCTGGAAAATGCTAGAGCTGGGATGTGACCTGCCTCCCCTCCCCTACTCCCGGAGCCCCTCCCTTTTTCCATCCCAACTGCCCAGTTCAGGGCTGTTTCCATTGTCCCTCCTCAGGGATGGCATGGAAGGCAGGCAAAGACTTCTTGAATCTCTGGTTTCCCCTTAATATATTAACTTAATTAGCTTGTGCTAAGGTGATTACGTTCTGTTGTGTGTTTTTGAACTTAACTCAGCGAATTAACACTTGTGAATAGGATCTGCTTATGAATTTTAATGACTTTCATTCATTCACAGTCCAAACAAATTACATATTTGGTGCTTTATTTAATATGTTTATTGCCATTTTATTACAGTCATTCGCAATGAAACAGCATAAAATATTAATTTAAAGAGGCAATCGCATGGATTAGCTCTCAAAGTGGCACATGCAGGATGGTTTTCAGAGGTTGCCCAACGACAGTCACCATTCACTCCCTAAAGACGTAACGAACGCACGTGAACAGAGACAACTGGTTCTGGAGCAGGGCTGGACCACAGCCTTTACACTGGATATCCCCAGCGTCTGCCGGCAGCTCTGGGGCTGAAACGCCGCATCGGCACCTTCCAGAAGGCACCTGCTTAAACGTAAAGCCAAGGTGCCCGGGTGAACTTCACAGGCCGAGCGGTGCTCAAATCACAAACACCTCACACACACACACTCTACTCAAGCAGATGGCTTCAGAAGTCCACGAGCTGGGTGAGTTTCTGCTTTTTGTTTTCCATTTTTAAAGCTTTGTTAGATGATAAGGAGACTTCCCTGGTAGCTCAGACGGTATAAAGAATCTGCCTGCAATGCAGGAGATTTGGGTTCAATCCTGGGGTCGGGAAGATCCCCTGAAGGGAATGGCAACTCACTCCAGGTATTCTTGCCTGGAAAATTCCACGGATGGAGGAGCCTGGTGGGCTACAGTCTGTGGGGTTGCAAAGAGTCGGACAAGACTGAGTGATTGAGACTTTGACACTTGCACTTTTCAAGGAGTGATTCTGAACAACAAAACGGGCAACCCAGAGAGTGCTGCTGGTCCTCAGGCAAGGCGCTGACGAGGCCAATGCCGGCGGCCTTGCACGCCCACCCTGGACCCCAGATATCAGCTCACGCCCAGCTCAGGACCAGGGCAGCAAACTCAGGGCTGGGCTGAAAGCACAGAGCCCACAGCAGAAGCCTCGGTAAAGCAGTCACGGAGAGGAGCCAAGATGGCGGAGGAGTAGGACGGAGAGACCACTTTCTCTCCTAGAAATTCTTCAAAAAAAATAACTGAACGCAGAGCAAACTTCACAAAACAACTTCTGATCGCTAGCTGAGGTCATCAGGCGCCCAGAAAAGCAGCCCATTGTCTTCGAAAGGAGGTAGGACAAAATATAAAAGTTAAAAAGCGAGACAAAAGAGCTAAGGACGGAGATCCGTCCCGGGGAAGGGAGTCTTAATAGAGGACGTTCCCAGACACCGGGAAACCCTCGCACTGGCGGGCCTGGAGGAAGTGTTTGAATCTCAGAGTTTGAATCTGACTGGGAGGGATACAATAAATAAAACCCACAGATTACGAGCCTAAAAGCAACGCCCAGCAGAAAAGTACCCCAGACGCCCGCATCCGCCACCAGCAAGTGGGGGCGGAACGGAGAGGAGCGGGCGGCATTGCTTGGGGCAGGGTCCGGGCCTGAGCGCCCTGAGGACAATCAGAGGGAGCTTTTGTGAGTTCCCAGCTTGAACTGTGGGAGAGCAAGAGAGAGAGAAAATTAACCGGCCCGAACACACTGCCGGCCGTTTGCAGAACAAAGGGACCGAGATTCTGGGCGGCCGAAGTCCGCCGGGAGGGTCGTGGCGAGACGGAGGGCGCGGGCGCCCGACCGGCGCGGGCGGGAACTGGGGCTGGGGACGCGGAGGGCAGAAGGCGCGCACGCCCGACTGGCGCGGGCGGGGACTGAGACTGGGACCGCGCGGGGCAGAAGACGCGCCGCACCCGGGGAGAGAGCGCCCGTCAAGCGCCTGGCTGCCTGGGCCGCTCGGGCGGCGTGGGGACGGAGCGCGGGCCCAGCTTTGTGTGCCGCGCTTTTGTGAATCGCCCGAGGGCTGGAGCCGCGCGCACCTTGGCGCGCGCTTCAGACAGAGCAGCCCTGAGCCTGAGCAGCGCAGACCGAGAAAAGAGCGCAAGCCTCTTCCTGGAGCGCCGGCCCCTCCCCGCAAAGCCCCTCCCCGCAGCGCGACGGAACTAGCTACCTGAATAAGAATCCACCTCCGCCCCCTGTGTCAGGGCGGAAATTAGGCGCGGAAGAGACCGGCAACAGAACCCAAATAAACAAAGGGAACCGCTTCAGAAGGGACCGGTGCAACAGATTAAAATCCCTGAAGAAACCACCGACTGACTACACCGGAAGGGCCTGTAGATATCGAGAAGTGTAAGCTGGAACGAGGAGCTATCTGAAGCTGAGCCGAACCCACACTGACCGTAACAGCTCCAGAGAAATTCCTAGATATATTTTTTCTTTTTCTTTTTTTTATTTTCTTTTTTTAAGTAAGGAAAAAAAAATTTTTTTTTCTTTTTTCTTGGTTCTCTTTTATTTTCCTTTAAAAATTCCCTATTACTCCCCCATTACTCCTTAACTTTCATTTTCATAGATTTTTACGATTTATTTTAATTAGGCAAAACAATTTTTTTCTTTCTTTTTTCTTTTTTTCTTTTTCTTCTTTTTCTTCTTTTTTTTTTTCTTTTCTTTTTTCTTCTTCTCTTCTATTTTCTCTTTTTCTTTTTCTCTGATTTCTTTTAAAGCCCTCTAGCACTCCTTTTACTACGCCTTAATCTTCATTTTCAATACACTATAACCTTGCGGAAGAAAGAGAAAAAAAAAAAAAAAAAAGAAGAGAAGCCCTATTTTTATACCAAACTTCATATATATTTCTAAAATTTCTTTTGTGTGTTTGGGTTTTTGTTTTTAATATAGTATTTTTAAGAGTCTAACCTCTACTCTAGATTTTTAATTTTTGTTTTTCAGTATATGATATAAATTGTGAACATTTAAGAATCCAATATTCAGCTCCCATTTTTATTCAGGAGTGTGTTGATTACTCTCTCCCAATCTTGACTCTGTTTTCTACCTCAGAACACCTCTATTTCCTCCTTTCCCCTTCTCTTCCCAATCCAATTCTGTGAATCTTTGTGGGTGTCTGGGCTACGGAGAACACTCTGGGATCAGACAACTTCGTAGATCTGTCTCTCTCCTCTTGAGTCCCCCTCTTTCTCCTCCTGCCCATCTCTATCTCCCTCCTCCCTCTCCTCTTCTCCATGTAACTCGGTGAACCTCTCTGGGTCTCCCTAACGGGGGAGAAACTTTCCACCATTAACCTAGAAGTTTTATTATCAGTGCTGTATAGTTGGAGAAGTCCTGAAACTACAGGAAGAATAAAACTGAAATCCAGAAGCAGGAGACTTAAGCCCAAAACCTGAGAACATCAGAAAACTCCTGACTACATGGATCTTTAAGTAATAAGTGACAGTACAAAAGCCTCCATACCTGCACCGAAACCAACCACCACCCAAGAGCCAATAAGTTTTAGAGCACGACATACCACGCAAATTGTCCAGCAACGCAGGAACATTGCCCTGAACGTCAACATACAGACTGCCCAAGGTCACACCTAACACATAGACCCATCTCAAAACTCATTACTGGGCACTCCATTGCTATCCAAAGAGAAGAAATCAAGATTCACGCACCAGAACACTGACGCAAGCTTCGCTAATCAGGAAACCTTGACAAGCCAATCGTCTAACCCCACCCACTGGGTAAAACCTCCACAATAAAAAGGAACCACAGACCTGCAGAATACAGAAAGCCCACTCCAGACACAGCAATCTAAACAAGATGAAAAGGCAGAGAAATACCCAACAGGTAAAGGAACATGAAAAAAGCCCACCAAGTCAAACAAAAGAGGAGGAGATAGGGAATCTACCTGAAAAAGAATCAGAATAATGATAATAAAAATGATCCAAAATCTTGAAAGCAAAATGGAGGTACAGATAAATAGCCTGGAGACAAAGATTGAAAAGATGCAAGAAATGTTTAATAAAGATCTAGAAGAAATAAAAAAGAGTCAATTAAAAATGAATAATGCAATGAATGAGATCAAAAACACTCTGGAGGGAACCAAGAGTAGAATAACGGAGACAGAAGATAGGATAAGTGAGGTAGAAGATAAAATGGTGGAAATAAATGAAGCAGAGAGGAAAAAAGAAAAAAGAATCAAAAGAAATGAGGACAACCTCAGGGACCTCTGGGACAATGTGAAACGCCCCAACATTCGAATCATAGGAGTCCCAGAAGAAGAAGACAAAAAGAAAGGCCATGAGAAAATACTCGAGGAGATAATAGCTGAAAACTTCCCTAAAATGGGGAAGGAAATAGCCACCCAAGTCCAAGAAACCCAGAGAGTCCCAAACAGGATAAACCCAAGGCGAAACACCCCAAGACACATATTAATCAAACTAACAAAGATCAAACACAAAGAACAAATACTAAAAGCAGCAAGGGAGAAACAAAAAATAACACACAAAGGGATTCCTATAAGGATAACAGCTGATCTATCAATAGAAACCCTCCAGGCCAGAAGGGAATGGCAGGACATACTGAAAGTACTGAAAGAGAATAACCTACAACCTAGATTACTGTACCCAGCAAGGATCTCATTCAGATATGAAGGAGAATTCAAAAGCTTTACAGACAAGCAAAAGCTGAGAGAATTCAGCACCACCAAACCAGCTCTTCAACAAATGCTAAAGGATCTTCTCTAGACAGGAAATGCAGAAAGGTTGTATAACCGTGAACCCAAAACAACAAAGTAAATGACAACGGGACCACACCTATCAATAATTACCTTAAATGTAAATGGGTTGAATGCCCCAACCAAAAGACAAAGATTGGCTGAATGGATACAAAAACAAGACCCCTATATATGCTGTCTACAAGAGACCCACCTCAAAACAAGGGACACATACAGATTGAAAGTGAAGGGCTGGAAAAAAATATTTCACGCAAACGGAGACCAAAAGAAAGCAGGAGTCGCAATACTCATATCAGATAAAATAGACTTTCAAATAAACGATGTGAAAAGAGACAAGGAAGGACACTACATAATGATCAAAGGATCAATCCAAGAAGAAGATATAACAATTATAAATATATATGCACCCAACATAGGAGCACCGCAATATGTACGGCAAACACTAACGAGTATGAAAGAGGAAATTAATAGTAACACAATAATAGTGGGAGACTTTAATACCCCACTCACAACTATGGATAGATCAACTAAACAGAAAATCAACAAGGAAACACAAACCTTAAATGATACAATGGACCAGCTAGACCTAATTGATATCTATAGGACATTTCACCCCAAAACAATCAACTTCACCTTTTTCTCAAGTGCACACGGAACCTTCTCCAGAATAGATCACATCCTGGGCCATAAATCTGGTCTTGGAAAATTCAAAAAAATTGAAATCATTCCAGTCATCTTTTCTGACCACAGTGCAGTAAGATTAGATCTCAATTACAGGAAAAAAATTGTTAAAAATTCCAACATATGGAGGCTAAATAACACGCTTCTGAATAACCAACAAATCATAGAAGAAATCAAAAAAGAAATCAAAGTATCTATAGAAATAAATGAAAATGAAAACACAACAACCCAAAACCTATGGGACACTGTAAAAGCAGTGCTAAGGGGAAGGTTCATAGCATTACAGGCGCACATCAAGAAACAAGAAAAAAGCCAAATAAATAACCTAACTCTACACCTAAAGCAATTAGAGAAGGAAGAAATGAAGAACCCCAGGGTTAGCAGACGGAAAGAAATCTTAAAAATTAGGGCAGAAATAAATGCAAAAGAAACTAAAGAGACCATAGCAAAAATCAACAAAGCTAAAAGCTGGTTTTTTGAAAAAATAAACAAAATTGACAAACCATTAGCAAGACTCATTAAGAAACAAAGAGAGAAGAACCAAATTAACAAAATAAGAAATGAAAAGGGTGAGATCACAACAGACAACACTGAAATACAAAGGATCATAAGAGACTACTACCAGCAGCTCTATGCCAATAAAATGGACAACTTGGATGAAATGGACAAATTCTTAGAAAAGTATAACTTCCCAAAACTGAACCAGGAAGAAATAGAAGATCTTAACAGAGCCATCACAAGCAAGGAAATCGAAACTGTAATCAGAAATCTTCCAGCAAACAAAAGCCCAGGACCAGATGGCTTCACAGCTGAATTCTACCAAAAATTTAGAGAAGAGCTAACACCTATCTTACTCAAACTCTTCCAGAAAATTGCAGAAGAAGGTAAACTTCCAAACTCATTCTATGAGGCCACCATCACCCTAATTCCAAAACCAGACAAAGATGCCACAAAAAAAGAAAACTACAGGCCAATATCACTGATGAACATAGATGCAAAAATCCTTAACAAAATTCTAGCAAACAGAATCCAACAACATATTAAAAAAATCATACACCATGACCAAGTGGGCTTTATCCCAGGAATGCAAGGATTCTTTAATATCCGCAAATCAATCAACGTAATACCCCACATTAACAAATTGAAAGATAAAAACCATATGATTATCTCAATAGATGCAGAGAAAGCCTTTGACAAAATTCAACACTCATTTATGATTAAAACTCTCCAGAAAGCAGGAATAGAAGGAACATACCTCAACATAATAAAAGCTATATATGACAAACCCACAGCAAGCATCACCCTCAATGGTGAAAAATTGAAAGCATTTCCTCTGAAATCAGGAACAAGACAAGGATGCCCACTCTCACCACTGCTATTCAACATAGTGTTGGAAGTTTTGGCCACAGCAATCAGAGCAGAAAAAGACATAAAAGGAATCCAGATAGGAAAAGAAGAAGTGAAACTCTCGCTGTTTGCAGATGACATGATCCTCTACATAGAAAACCCTAAAGACTCTTCCAGAAAATTACTAGAGCTAATTAATGAATATAGTAAAGTTGCAGGATATAAAATTAACACACAGAAATCCCTGGCATTCCTATACACTAACAATGAAAAAACAGAAAGAGAAATTAAGGAAACAATACCATTCACCATTGCAACAAAAAGAATAAAATACTTAGGAGTATATCTACCTAAAGAAACAAAAGACCTATACATAGAAAACTATAAAACACTGATGAAAGAAATCAAAGAGGACACAAACAGATGGAGAAACATACCGTGTTCATGGATTGGAAGAATCAATATTATCAAAATGGCTATTCTACCCAAAGCAATCTATAGATTCAGTGCAATCCCTATCAAGCTACCAACGGTATTTTTCACAGAACTAGAACAAATAATTTCACAATTTGTATGGAAATACAAAAAACCTCGAATAGCCAAAGTAATCTTGAGAAAGAAGAATGGAACTGGAGGAATCAACCTGCCTGACTTCAGACTCTACTACAAAGCCACAGTCATCAAGACAGTATGGTACTGGCACAAAGACAGAAATATAGATCAATGGAACAGAATAGAAAGCCCAGAGATAAATCCACGAACCTATGGACACCTCATCTTTGACAAAGGAGGCAAGGATATACAATGGAAAAAAGACAATCTCTTTAACAAGTGGTGCTGGGAAAACTGGTCAACCACTTGTAAAAGAATGAAACTAGAACACTTCCTAACACCATACACAAAAATAAACTCAAAATGGATTAAAGATCTAAATGTAAGACCAGAAACTATAAAACTCCTAGAGGAGAACATAGGCAAAACACTCTCCGACATAAATCACAGCAAGATCTTCTATGACCCACCTCCCAGAATATTGGAAATAAAAGCAAAAATAAACAAATGGGACCTAATGAAAATTAAAAGCTTTTGCACAACAAAGGAAACTATAAGTAAGGTGAAAAGACAGCCCTCAGATTGGGAGAAAATAATAACAAATGAGGAAACAGACAAAGGATTAATCTCAAAAATATACAAGCAACTCCTGAAGCTCAATTCTAGAAAAATAAACGACCCAGTCAAAAAATGGGCCAAAGAACTAAACAGACATTTCTCCAAAGAAGACATACAGATGGCTAACAAACACATGAAAAGATGCTCAACATCACTCATCATCAGAGAAATGCAAATCAAAACCACAATGAGATACCATTACACACCAGTCAGGATGGCTGCTATCCAAAAGTCTACAAGCAATAAATGCTGGAGAGGGTGTGGAGAAAAGGGAACCCTCTTACACTGTTGGTGGGAATGCAAACTAGTACAGCCACTATGGAAAACAGTGTGGAGATTTCTTAAAAAACTGGAAATAGAACTGCCATATGACCCAGCAATCCCACTCCTGGGCATACACACTGAGGAATCCAGATCTGAAAGAGACACGTGCACCCCAATGTTCATCGCAGTGCTGTTTATAATAGCCAGGACATGGAAGCAACCCAGATGCCCATCAGCAGATGAATGGATAAGGAAGCTGTGGTACATATACACCATGGAATATTACTCAGCTGTTAAAAAGAATTCATTTGAATCAGTTCTAATGAGATGGATGAAACTGGAGCCCATTATACAGAGTGAAATAAGCCAGAAAGATAAAGAACATTACAGTATACTAACACATATATACGGAATTTAGATAGATGGTAGCGATAACCCTATATGCAAAACAGAAAAAGAGACACAGAAGTACAGAACAGACTTTTGAACTCTGGGGGAGAACGTGAGGGTGGGATGTTTTGAAAGAACAGCATGTATATTATCTATGGTGAAACAGACCACCAGCCCAGGTGGGATGCATGAGTCAAGTGCTCGGGCCTGGTGCACTGGGAGGACCCTGAGGAGTCGGGTGGAGAGGGAGGTGGGAGGGGGGATCGGGATGGGGAATACGTGTAACTATATGGCTGATTCATGTCAATGTATGACAAAACCCACTGAAATGTTGTGAAGTGATTGGCCTCCAACTAATAAAATAATATTAAAAAAAAAAATAAAAATAAAGCAGTCACTAGGGCCCTCCTCTGAGAGCCAAGTTCTCACCAGCGCTCCCCTGAGACGGGGCCAGAGTCACAGCAGGTGTGTTCCAGGTCTTGCCTTCCTGGGGCTAGCTAGGGGGTGGCAGGGGTCACACCAGCACATCTTTACAATGTTTAAAAGCGGAAAAGGAAGTGCTGTTCGCTAAACTTTGCTCCAGATGTATTTATGGAGATCGTATATGAACATACGGTATATTCCCTTTTGTTGTTCAGTCGCTGAGTCGTGTCCGACTCCTTGCGACCCCATGGACGGCAGCACGCCAGGCTTCCCTGTCCTTCACCATCTCCCGAATTTGCTCAAACTCACGTGCGTTGAGTCGGTGATGCCGTCTAACTGTCTCACCCTCTGCCGCCCTCTTCCCCTTTTGCCTTCGGTCTTCCCCAGTCACTAAGTGCTCACAGAAAACCAATCTGAGGAGCACCGCTGTGTGCGTGTCTGACTGTGGGGGGCTCTGACACCCCGCAGCCTAGGGCTGCCCTGCCCACCAGCCGGCGAGCGGCCACCTAAACTGAAACCAGTTCAAGGTAAATGAAGTGATAAACTCGGCGCCCCACCTGCACTGCTCAACTGCCACCTGTGGGCAGGATGGGCTGTGGCTACCACTGTAGAAGGTTCTGGAAAACAGCAGTCCCTTTTGGCGGCTGGGACACACCCAAGGTGCCACTTCCGCCTCCTTACCTGGCCTGGGCACTGCCCAGAGCCTCCTCAGCTCCTGACCTTTCAGTGTCTCAACATCCAGCACGGGTCTTAAAGATCAGGGGATTTTTATATAGAGACAGATCACACGGCAGGTTCCTAACAAGAAACAACAAGTGAAGTCGGGCAGACTGCTCCCTGGGATCCACCACCCTCCAGGCCCTGGTTTTCCTACACGTCGTGCAGCTCAGACCCAACTGCCCCATGGGGCTCGTACGGTTAAAACAACCCCTTCATCTTCCGTCATTTCAGCTGCCTCACACCTGGCCAGGTGCCAGAAGCAGAGACTAGGAGGAGGACAAGGAGCTCGCCTCTGAGCAGGGCAAAGAGCCTGAAGGACTCCCCCCTGGCGCCTGCTCAGAGTGGGGCTGCAATGGAGGGAGGCCTTATAGGCAGTCTAGAGCATCAGGGAAGGCTTCCTGGAGGAGGCACCACTCTGATGAGTCTTAAAAGGGACGAAGTTGGCCTGGACGGGAGGCCCAGAATCCTCTCCAAGGAGTAAAGATTAAAGATCACATCATGAAAAAACTCATTGAGTTTAGAAATAGGGAAACAAGCTGAGAGGGGGTGTGAGCTCAAGGTTCACGTGGCTAATAAGGGTGAGATGAGGCAGGAAGGGAAGGATACGCTGCGGGAACAACAGTCCTTACAGCCTGGTGGCTGAGCCCCACGGGGGGTCACTCCCCACTTGGGCAGCCCCATGCCCTGGGCGTCAGTGGGAGGGGCTCTGTGGTCACCCAAGGACGCGGGCCAGCCAGACATCGTGTCCACCCTGCCTCCGTCACCACGAGAGGCCAACTGGAAACCAGCCCCTAAAGTTCCCTCCAGGACGTGACCTGCCCCGCGGCCGCTCCTGACCCCTTGGCCAGAGCAAAGCATGTGGGCAAGCTTCACGTGGAAAGTGATGGGAGGCATCTGGGCTGTGGCCTGGGGATACAGAGCCAGAATTGCCCGCTGAGCAGTGATGCTGAAAACTGAGGCAAGGACCCCACCACCCTCATCCCCAGCCCCTCCTGGCCCACGGCTGGGTGCTCCACACACAACATACAGACATACACAGCGGTGGGCACTCTGGCCTCGTGAAAAGCTCACAGGTCAGTTTCCCCAAAGGCTTAAGCTCAGCTGCAGAGGCCGAGGTCTGGGGAGAAGCCCTCACTGCCGGCACACGGATGCATCCCACGGTCCCAGGAAACAAGGCAGACCCCGTCCCCGCTCACTTACTATTGCAGACTGACGCCAAATTGCTGGGTGGGCAGAGGGGGCCGCGGTGGGGGCGTCTTGGTGGGAGGGGGCGGCCTGCCGGCGTGCAGGTTCCGAAGCTCCTCGTCGTATCTGTGGACACAACAGAAGCTCAGCTGTCAGCCGGCAGGGGCGCAGCCTCGGGTCCCAAGGTGCTGCCCGGTCACACGCCCCACAAGCATCTTCATCCCTTTTAAGACTCATCACAGCGGTACCTCCTCCAGGAAGCCTTCCCTGATGCTCTAGGGACCGTCTCGGGTCACACGCCCCTCAAGCATCTGCAGGATGGGACCCTGCGCGCCCCATCCTTCCAGGCCCATATCTCAGTCTTGCACACGCATACACAGACACACGCACCCTCACAAGCCCCTGTAGCCATGGGCATTCACACAAAAGCCAGCAAGAGCAATCCAACCTCTGTCAAACAGCCATCCTCTCCAGCCAACTCCTAGCTGACACTTTACCCACGTGTCTACACGAGAGCTTCCCTCTGCTGGAAAGGGATTCTTCCCTGAACTCTCGATCTAGCCAATGGTCCTTTCAAAACTCACTTCAGGAGTCACCTCCTCCTGGAAGCCTCCCCTGATATTCCTTCCTCACAAGTCCCCTCCCCAGCTGGGTTCAGCACCTCTTTCAGGGACTTGTGGCCCCATTACCCGAGAGTGTTCTGAGGGCGGACGCACTCCCTACGGCACTCTATATCCCCAGAGCCTGCCATGGGACTTGGGGCCCAGAGGGAGGGAGCCACCTCCACTCCCCCTGGAGGGCTTCCTCAAAGGAGCCCCCCCAGAGAGCGGGATGCAAAGGGCAGAAGGGCGTGGGGCAGGGCTCAGAGACTGGGCTCCATTTGGGCTGATGGAGGGGCCCTGGGCTGACCACACACCTTCCTGGGCTCCCTCCCGCAACCTGAGCCCCTGTCGGAGGAGGGGACTGCTGCCTAGAAGACAAAGCAGCAGACCCATCGGCTAAACTTCCACCCAGAAGCACCAGGCCGGTGATTCTGAGAACACCTGCCCCAGGCCTGGGAGTGTTTCACGCCACATGCGCATCATTCACACACCCCAGAAAGTCCCCCTCATTCTCCGCCCCAAAGCCAAACCGGCCAACACCACGGCAGCAAACAGCAGTTACCAGCGCGGCTTATTTGTTTAATCAGTTTTGCAGCGGCGGGTGAGAGAAACATCTCGTTCGTGTATGTACACAGCCATCCCCGCCTCGCCTCTCTGAGTCAGCAGTCAGCATCTTTTACGATGCATCCTTGTGGAGGCAGCGGATTCAGAAATCGGATCTGGCCGTGCACACGAATGTAAATGAAGCTTTCAACTTGAGGGGAGGCCGGGGCGGGCGGATGTGGATGGCATAGTGGTCTCACCGCAGAACCTCCTGGGGGATGCTCAGCTGGTCGTATTTGAGGTGTTCACGAAGCTCGCTCAGATAGTTGAAATAGGTGACTTTTTTCCCAAACTTGTGACTAAAAAAGAAAAAAGACAGAAGAAAGTTGAAAAAAAAAAAATTAGGAGGCAGGAAAGAGGCCGGGAGGCCTGGGGGAGCGGGCTGGCGGGCGGGAGCCCTGGAGCAAACAGCGTGGCATTTTTCATATTAAAGAAGCATAAATGCTGACACCACCTAAACGCAGAGCAGAGCGGAAGCAGCACACATCTGGCAGATGCTCTGCTTTCATCAGACCTCAGATGCACCCAGCCTGCTGGAGAGCCTCATTGGCATAAAAATCAGTATCTGCCTCCAGGGTGAGCGGCTGGGAACCTGCGGGCCACACGCAGAGTGGGTCCCGGCGCCGAGCTTCTGGGGTCGGCAGCGGCTTCAGCTTCAAACATCCCACCAGGCTTCTCTCTACGAAGCTAGAGTCACATCCCCGCAACTGTGGGGACCAAGCAAGACACCCTCCAATTTCCATCTAGACAGTCACTCTTGGGGCCCATGATGGCGTGAGGATGACGACAAGCTCTGGCTGAAGCCACTTGCCTCCCTTCGAAAGCGGGGTTCGCTGATGCAAAGAGTGCGACGGTCTACATAAACCAGCCCACTGTCTGATGCCTGGTGGACGTTGCGACCTGGGACCATCACTAATAACGAGACTCAGGACTTCCCTGGCGGTCCAGGGGTTAGGGTGCTGAGTTTCCACTGCAGGGGGCGCAGGTTCGATCCCTGGGTCAGGAACTAAGATCCTGCATGCCTCATGGCTTGGCCAAAAAAAAGTTTTTAAATTTAAAAATATATATATTGGACTTTTCTGGTGGCTCAGTGGTAAGGAATCTGACTTCTAACGCAGGAGACACGAGTTCGATCCCTAATCTGGGAGGAACCCACATGCCTCAGAGCAACTAGGCCCGGGCGCCATGACTATTGAGCCTATGCCGAGGGGCATAAAGCCCGGGAGCTGCAACTCCTACTAAAGCGCAAGCACCCTAGAGCCTGTGCAACAAGCGAAGCCGCAGCAATAAGTCCTCACATCACAACAGAGAGCAACCCCCACCGGCCGCAGCCAGAGAGAGCTGGAGCAGCGAGGGCGGCCCAGCACAGCCAAAAATAAGTAACTGATTAAAAAAAAAACCGAGCTTCAGTTTCCCCAACCGCAGAGTGAGGAGAAGCAGAGGACGCTGGGCTGGGTGAGAAGGTCCCTGCTGGGCCCAGACGACCCCCTGTGAGACCACCCGCCCGCTCCGCTGCTTGCAGCTTCACCGCTGTGTCCCCGACGCCCGCACGGCTGGACGGATTTCACACGCACGAGCCAGTGAGCTTGCACACGGCGTACGCTGCGAGACCATCCCACAAGCAGGTCACAACGTGACCATCGCCCCCAGAGGCTTCCGTGTGCCCCTCGGCTGTGCGTGCGAGTGTGCACGTGCGTGGTGAGAACACTCGCCCCGAGGTGTGCCCTCTCCAGGACTTCTCCAGTAGGGGACACCGCGCCATCAGCCCGGGGTATCACCTCCCGTAACCCAAGCAGCTGTCTTATCCCAGACCCACCGGAGCCCGGAGCCCGCGGGAGGCCGAGCCGCGGGCACCGGCTGCCCCCTAGTGGAGGAGAAGGAGGAGGCGCATCAGGTGCCCAGACCCCAGCCGTACCCACCCAGCTTCTGGGGTGAGTGACACTCATCTTGAGCGGCACAGCGAGGCCAGGGGACCGAGCTGACCTGCACAAACCCTCCCTGCCCGGGAGAAGACAGCAGGGAGCTGGGCTCGGGCTGCCGGCACGCCACGTGCCTTTTCCAGATCCTACCCGCATCTTTTCCCTGTAAAGACTGGAACCGTAAGTATGCCAGCTTTCCCGAGTTCTGGGAGTGCTCATGGGGAGTCCCTGACCTGAGGTGGTCTCAGGACCCCGACACAGATACATGATGTGGGTGCTCAGAAAAAGGGGGCTATAAAAGGTCAGAGCTGACCTCACTGGGGTCGTGAGCTGAGGCTCCGGTTCATGACCGTCAGCCCTGTGATCCAACACAGCCGGGGGGCGGGTGGTTACCCCAGAGCAGGACTGCCCGGGTGCCTGGATGGGCCGGGCTGTCTGACCCCGGGGAGACCCCCGCGGAGAGAGGCTCGTACCTGACAAGGGGCTTCAGGATGGTCCACAGGATTTTGATGAAGTTGGTGGGGTGCACCACATACAGGGCTTTCAGGTTCTTCTTGTACCTGAGGAGGGAGACGGAGGGGGTCTCAGAGCATGCACACGGAGACCCCCCGGGCTGGAAAAGGAACAGCAGCGCGGTGGCCTCGACGGCGAGTCTCAGAACCTTCCATTCCTTTTTTAAAATATTTTATTTATCTACTTATTCGGCTGCCTTGGGTCTTCGTTGCAGTGCGCAGGCTTAGTTGCTCCACGGCATGTGGGATCCTAGTTCCCAGACCAGGAATCAAACCTGAGAACTTCAGCTTGGAAGGCGGATTCTTAAGCCCTGGACCAGCAGGACAGTCCCAACCTTCCGCTTCTGGACAGTCGATTTAAGGACATAGAAGGAGAAAATGAGGACCCCACGCCCATCACTGGCAGTGTGCACACGGCACTTGACAGCTTGCAAGATCAGAGCCCCCACTTACAGATGCTCACAGCGGGGCCGGGGGCGGGGACACACGGGCAACCTGGCAACACCCCCCGCTCTGCAGGGAACGGACCCGGGCGAGGGTGGAGCCGCGACCCCCCAGCCTCCATCATGCGGCAGCACTAGGCCTCCCCTTCAATGAGGCGCTTCTTAGCCGACTCCCCTTCCTCTTTCGTGATTAATTCAGTCCAGAGCCATCAGGCAGAGCCAAGAAGGCTGGCGTCCACCCAGGGCTGGAGGGAGGGGGTGGGCCCGCTGGGGTCTGTGACGCCAGCAAGGGGCTGGCAGCCTGGTGGGGAGGGGGTGTCCCAGAGGGAGAAGGGCGTCCACACTTGGGTCGGCCAGGGACACCCTCAAGCCAGCTCTTCGCCCTTCAAAGAGCCGACTGCCAGAATTTCAGTCATTCGGGGAGCCAGCTGTGAAAAACAGCCGTTATTCAATAACATCAACTCACAATTAAGTAAATCATATGAAACACAAAGGTCACAACACAAATGGTCCAACCTCACTGATTCCTGATCACTCCATGACATTTACTATCTGCTGTGCCCCTGGGCTCCTTCGCCTGTTACATCCCAGGGGTGGGAGGACCCACAAGAAGGGATGGCCACCCATCTCTTCCCACTTCCATGTCCAGCGGGGCCACGTGGGCCACTTGGAACTGGTCACAGTTGCAGAAATGACACCACGGGAATCTGCAAACATTACCCATCAGTCTCCCCAAGTCCCCGGGAGCTGATCAGTAAGGCAGACACGAGCGACGGGGGTGGACAGGAAGTCCAGCACGAGCTGTCTGTGCCCAGGCAGGCGGAGGACGGTGGGGGCTGAGAAGAAACCCGACATTTGCAACCAACTGTGGGAGCAAGCAGGGGGCAGCCACGGCGGCCTGGTGTGGGCATCAGTCCAGGGGACACGGGCAGGAGCTGTGTGTGTGGGGGGGCAGCCCCAGCGGTAACAGAGCCTCAGCGAGTGAGAGGTGGCCTTGCAATCAGTCACAGGCAGGCCAGGTAAGAGCGGTGGATTCCCAGGTGGCACAGTGGTAAAGAATCCTCCTGCCAGTGCAGAAGACACAAAGAGACGTGGGTTCAACCCCCGGGTCTGGAAGATCCCCTGCAGGAGGAAATGGCAACCCACTCCAGTATTCTTGCTGGGAAATCCCATGGACAGAGGAGCCTGGCGGGGCAGAGTCAGACCTCACTGAGCGCCCGAGCACGCACAAAGGCAGTGGGAGCCAGGCTCTTACTGGTGGAGAAGAGATGTTACGAATGCAGGAAGGGGAAAACTAGAATGAGTCCTGGTGGGAAAGGACGGGAGCTAGTATAGATGTTGGTGTGAACATGCAGGTACCAGGAGAAACAGGTAAATGCAAACATGACCGACGCTGATGTGTGCGTGTACGTACGTCTGTGTATATGCGCGCACACACACCGCAACTGTCCACTGACTCGCCTGTGAGCCGTGACCGCCCAACAGCAAGTAACACACCACTTCCAGGGCCGGGCTCCTAGGACCGTCCGCCCTTAATGGAACCGAGGCCCAGAGAAACGGCGGATTCCCGGGCTGGGTGTGCGCACGTGTGTGCTAAGCTGCTTTTAGTCGTGTCCGACTCTGTGTCCCCATGGACTGTAGCCCGCCCAGCTCCTCTGTCCCTGGGATTCTCTGGGCAAGAATACTGGAGTGGGTTGCCATGTCCTCCTCCAGGAAATTTTCCCGACCTGGAGATCAAGCCTGCATCTCTTACATCCCCTTCTGTGGCAAGCGGGTTCCCTATCACTAGCGCCACCTGGGAAGCCACCTGGGCTGTGCCTGGAGCATCTCATTGTCCTAGAAAGTAAAGGAGGCGCTCGGAGGGACAGGGACGAGTCTGTGGGACACAGGAGCCAGGCTGAAGCTCACCTGGCCAAGTTTCAACAATTTGAGTGCTAGGATAAATATAGTCATAGATTATAAACTATTGAATAAAATGGGAGATCCCAAGTCCATACGGATATAAATAAACCAAAAGAGAAAGCTCTTCAATACAGTAAAATGCCAACTAAGAGCCCCAGTCACCATTAGCCACCCATCTTAATAATAATTAAGCCAAGAAATGGCAAGGGAGGCAAAAGCTAGCACATGAAACTGACATTTATACAGTCTCAGAGTATCTCCCGAAGGAATATTAATTAATTACCAGAAAAAAAAAAAAACAGTCTTGCAATACAGAAGGAGGAAGTTGCAGCGACTTTCAGGTGGTCCAAGGGCCCAGAGCACAGCTGTTACAAAGTCCATCCCTAAAGGAAGGTGGGTTCTATTAGGTGCCACCCACGGCAGGAGCACCGGCACTCCTAGAAGGGGGTCATGTACATTCCTGGGTGGGTGGTTCTTCCTTAAAGGAGCAACCTGGCAGAACAGTTTGGAAGATGAGAAGTCAAAAGCAGAGAGAATAGAAAAAGATGCAGAAAACCCACCGTATCCTTGTAGAGATGTTGGTAATGGTGGATGGATAATCTTTGCTGTATATTCGCATCCAATTTGATTTGGAGCTCTGCTTACATACCTCCACTGATGGGGAACTCACTACCTCTAGCAGGCACTCCACTATTAGGTGGCTTTGAAGCTTAGGATGCCCCTCCTTTTGGCTTCCTTTTGGCTTGGCTTCAAGCCAATATCTATAATTCTACTCTTGCCCCCAGTCCACCTTTGAGGGAAGTGGGAGAAATGAAAGAAGTTCACTACCTTTCATTTGAAAATTTATCTGTTTTAGCTCAAGACAGCCATACACACATATCCTTCCACTGTCAGCCTGACCTTATGGAAAAGATCTCTTTGAACATGTCATTTGCTTCTTCTCAAGAATCAGGGGGCTTCCCAGGTGGCGCTAGTTATAAAGAACCTACCTGCCAATGCAGGAGATGCAAGAGACACGGGTTCGACCCCTGGGTCAGGAATTTCCCCTGGGGAAGGAAAACGGCTATCCACTCCAGTATTCCTGCCTGGGAAATTCCATGGACTGAACAGTCCGGCAGGCTACAGTCCATGGGGTCACAAAGAGTCAGACAGCACTGAGCAGTCTTGCGTGACTGCCCACCCCGCCCTAGATGACAGTGCTGGACAGAGGCCCCTGGCCCTGAGGGGTGGTCACCCCAATGCCCCGCCTGGCCCTCGGGGTCCCGCCCTCGCCCGCTGCACAGCCAGAACCCCTCCTGTCACCTGAGCCTCCCCCTCACTCAGCCGGACACCTGAGGATCCCCTTCACCCTGCCCAAGGCTGGAGGGCACCCACCTCCTGTCAAATTCCTTGTAGGCGCTCTGGAACCAGCGTAGGGACGGCTTGTTCCGGCTGCTCAGCCCGTAGTGGAAGTAGACGATGGTGTAATCGCTCTCCACGTACTGGTCCAGCGTGTACTTCAAATACCTGGGCACGGAGCACAGGAAATGGTTGTGAATATCTCATGTTGATGGAAACCAAATATGCCTTCCCCGTAACGGAGCTGTGGGCACCCAGCGGGTGCCAACACCGGGGCATGCAGCACGCTTCCAGGCCAACGCTGAGAATCCGCCTGCAGCGGGCCTGGTCCTCATTCCTTCCTCGTTCTTGTTTGGCTGTGCCGTGCAGCTTGAGGGCTCTTGGGTGGCATCTGGGAGCTTAGTTCCCTGACCAGGGGTCAAAAACAAGCCCCCTGCATTGGAAGCATGGAGTTTTAACCACTGGACTGCCTGGAAGTCCCCTATTCTCACTTCTTAGGTGATAACTAAGGCTCAGAGATGTTAAGTAACTTACCTAACTTTTCCTTCCCTCCACAGCCAGGGAGTGGATGTGATGGCTTGAAAGTGGCCCCCAAAAGACTTCCAATGTCAAATCCCCAGAACCCACGAATGTGGCCTTACTTGGAAAAGGCTCTTAGTAGACGTGATTAAGACAAGGCTCATCAGAGCTGTTAATCCTGGATTATTCAGATCAGTTCAGTTGCTCAGTTGTGTCCGACTCTTTGTGACCCCATGGACTTCACCACGCCAGGCCTCTCTGTCCATCACCAACTCCTGGAGTTAACTCAAACTCATGTCCATTGAGTCGGTGATGCCATCCAACCATATCATCCTCTGTCGTCCCCTTCTCCTCTTGCCTTCAATCCTTCCCAGCATCAGGGTCTTTTCAAATGAGTCAGCTCTTCTCATCAAGTGGTCAAAGTATTGGAGTTTCAGCTTCAGCATCAGTCCTTCCAATGTACATTCAGGACTGATCTCCTTTAGGATGGACTGGATGGATCTCCTTGAAGTCCAAGGGACTCTCAAGAGCCTTCTCCAACATCACGGTTCAAAGGCATTAATTCTTTGGCGCTCAGCTTTCTTCACAGTCCAACTCTCAACATCCATACACATCAACTGAAAGAACCATAGCCTTGACTAGACAGAACTTTGTCTGCAAAGTAATGTCTCCACTTTTTAATATTCTGTCTAGGTTGGTCTTAACTTTTCTTCCAAGGAGTGTCTTTTTATTTCATGGCTGTAGTCACCATCTACACTGATTTTGGAGCCCCCCCAAAAATAAAGTCTTCCACTGTTTCCACTGTTTCTCCATCCTTTTGCCATGAAGTGATGGGACCGGATGCCATGATCTTTGTTTTCTGAATGTTGAGCTTTAAGCCAACTTTTTTCACTCTCCTCTTTCACTTTCATCAAGAGGCTCTTTAGTCCTTCTTTGCTTTCTGCCATAAGGGTGGTGTCATCTGCATATCTGAGGTTATTGATATTTCTCCCGGCAATCTTAATTCCAGCTTGTGCTTCAACCAGCCCAGTGTTTCTAATGATGTACTCTGCACATAACTTAAATAAGCAGGGTGACAATATACAGCCTTGACCTACTCCTTTTCCAATTTGGAACCAGTCTGTTGTTCCATGTCCAGTTCTAACTGTTGCTTCCTGACCTGCATACAGATTTCTCAAGAGGCAGGTCAGGTGGTCTGGTATTCCCATCTCTTGAAGAATTTTCCACAGTTTACTGTGTTCCACACAGTCAAAGCAAGAATCCCTTAGAAGAAATGGAGTAGCTGTCATAGCCAACAAAAGAGTCTGAAATGCAGTACTTGAATGCAGTCTCAAAAACGACAGAATGATCTCTGTTCGACTCCAAGGCAAACCATTCAATATCACGGTAATCCAAGTCTAGGCCCCAACCAGTAATGCTGAAGAAGCTGAAGTTGAATGATTCTATGAAGTCCTACAAGACATTCTAGAATTATCACTCAGAAAAGACGTCCTTTTCATTACAGGGGACTGGAATGCAAAAGTAGGAAGTCAAGAAACACCTGGAGTAACAGGCAAATTTGGCCTTGGAGTACAGAATGAAGCAGGGCAAAGGCTAATAGAGTTCTGCCAAGGGAATGCACTGGTCATAGCAAACACCCTCTTCCAACAAAACAAGAGAAGACTCTACACATGGACATCACCAGATGGTCAATGCCGAAATCAGACTGATTATATTCTTTGCAGCCAAAGATGGAGAAGCTCTATACAGTCAGCAAAAACAAGACCGGGAGCTGACTATAGCTCAGATCATGAACTCCTTATTGCCAAATTCAGACTTAAATTGAAGAAAGTGGGGAAAACCACTAGACCATTCAGGTATGACCTAAATCAAATCCCTAAGGATTATACAGTGGAAGTGAGAAATAGATTTAAGGAACTAGATCTGATAGAGTGCTTGATGAACTATGGACAGAGGTTCGTGACATTGTACAGGAGACAGTGAGCGAGACCATCCCCAAGAAAAAGAAATGCAAAAAAGCAAAATGTTTGTCTGAGGAAGTCTTACAAATAGCTGTGAAAAAAAGAGAAGCGAAAAGCAAAGGAGAAAAGGAAAGATAGTGCCATCTGAATGCAGAGTTCCAAAGAATAGCAAGAAGAGATAAGAAAGCCTTCCTCAGCGATCAATACAAAGAAATAGAGGAAAACAATAGAATGGAAAAGACTAGAGATCTCTTCAAGAAAATTAGAGATACCAAGGGAACATTTCATGCAAGGATGGGCTCAATAAAGGACAGAAATGGTATGGACCTAACAGAAGCAGAAGGTATTAAGAAGAGGTGGCAAGAATACACAGAAGAACTGTATAAAAAAGATCTTCACAACCCAGATAATCACGATGGTGTGATCACTCACCTAGACCAGACATCCTGGAATGTGAAGTCAAGTGGGCCTTAGGAAGCATCACTACAAACAAAGCTAGTGGAGGTGATGGAATTCCAGTTGAGCTATTTCAAATCCTAAAAGATGATGCTGTGAAAGTGCTGCACTCAATATGCCAGCAAATTTGGAAAACCCAACAGTGGCCACAGGACTGGAAAAGGTCAGTTTTCATTCCAATCCCTACGAAAGGCAATCTCAAAGAATGCTCAAACTACCACACAATTGCACTCATCTCACAGTCTAGTAAAGTAATGCTCAAAATTCTGCAAGCCAGGCTTCAACAACATGTGAATCGTGAACTTCCAGATGTTCAAACTGGACTTAGAAAAGGCAGAGGAACCAGATATCAAATTGTCAACATCTGCTGGATCATCAAAAAAGCAAGAGAGTTTCAGAAAAACATCTATTTCTGCTTTATTGAGTATGGCAAAGCCTTTGGCTGTGTGGATTATCCGGGGGGCGGGGGCCTGGGGGGTAGGGGGGTTGGGGGGCGGGGGTTTGGGGGGGCCACTTAATGCAACCTCTCATATCCTGGTGAGATGGTTCAAAAGAGGGACAGTCACAGAGCGGACTGAGCCACGTGAAGACAGACGCAGAGCAGAGAGCAATGCGGGCTGGTGGCCGGGAGGGTGTGAAATCGCCGACAGCCACCCCAGCAGAAGCTGCAAGAGGCAAGAAATGTCCCCCTGCTGGAGGCGAAGCTTCCCCTGGGGGGCCTGCGGCCCCGCTGACAGGACACCATGCCTTCAGACTCCCGGCCCCCGCGACTGGGGGAGAATCAGTGTGCTGCTTTACACCACTCAGTGTTTGGTGATTTGTTGCAAGAGCCACAGGAAACTGACACACTGGATGAACTGGGATTCAAACCCAGGACTAACTCAGTCCCTCCACTTCAGACTCCTTGCTGTCCGGCTGTCTATCTAGAAGCAAGCGATTCCTCCTTTTCAGATTCGCTCCTAGCACACTTTCTCTTGGGCTTCCCAGGTGGTGCTAGTGGTAAAGAATCCATCTGCCAATGCAAGGGATGTGGGTTAGATCCCCTGGGTCGGGAAGATCCCCTGGAGGAGGAAGTGGCCACCCACTCCAGTATTCTTGCCTGGAGAGTCCCATGGACAGAGGAGCCTGGAGGGCTACAGTCCACGGGGCCACAGAGAGTTGGACACCACTGAACATGCACACAGATGTTTTCTTTTCACTGGAAAGCAGACCTGCTTCTGTCCTTTGACCGCGCTCCACAGGATAAGCTCTACAAATCCCGCGGTCACTCTCCAGGCTGCAGAGCGTGCTTCTTCCCGGCCACGCGCACGTGACCTGCCTGCAAGGCCCTCGTCCAGCCACCTGCACTTGAGCTGCAGATGGAGCTCTCCTGACCCTGTCAGCAATCTGCCTCGCGACGTCCAGCCGGTTTGGCCAGGTTCTCGCACCTCGAGTGGTCTGAGACTGTGCTCATCTAGAAGCACAGCCCGTGATTAATCCAGCCCGGCGCTCCAGGAATTCAGGCACGGCTTCTCTGAGTCGGTGGTGAAACCACAGCCGCCTTCCCTGGGAGCCTGGCAAACACAGCCTGAAAGAGCCCAGGGGCCGTTCTATCTGCAGCAGGTGGTGGAGGATCCTTTAATAAACTAGCCAGATGCCTGGGGTCCCAGGAATTCTCATGAAACAAGCAGCCCAAAGGCTTCTGGACGCTTCTACGATCCAACTGTGCCTTCGTTCACTTGGGAGTTTGGGGCTCCAGGCCACAGTGGCGGCTTTGAGCTGTGGCTGGGCTTTCTCAGTCGAGAGAAAAGTGGATCTGGAAGCAGTGATGGCGGAGTTCGGGCTGCCGAGCCATCCCAGCAGTGGGCGAGCCCGCCCTGGGCCAGACTTCGCTTCTCTGTCCCTCACAAGGGGACACAGACATTCCCAGGGACGCCCAGCGCCGGGCCGGGGCTTGACCAAGTGAGGGAAGAGCCATCGGCACGTGGCTGGAGAGGAGAATCCCACGGCTGAGTGGGAAATGCCCGGGACATGGTGTCCAGGAAAGTCACATGGGTCCGGCAGGTAACCTGGGTGGGGACTCGGCCCCCAGCAGGACCCGCTGGGCAGGAGGGCACTTCGCTTGATTTCAAGCAGCCTCGGTGGCCTCAGCACACAGCTTTATCCTCCTCGGGCGGAGCCTATCACCAGACCCGAGGTCGCCTGCTCACTGGGGCGACTCCGGGCGAGAGCTTTGCAAAGGGAACCGCGCCAGCTCTCCCGATGCTCTTGGGGTCCGGCCAGGGAGGGGGCCCTGGGGCCAGCGCGGCCGCACAGAGAGCAGGGACAGGATGCAGGATGAGGCCATCGCGGGTCAGGGGCAGTGGGGAGGGGCCGCCTCCCGAGCGGGCGCAGAGGGCCGCCTGTGTGGCTTGGAGGGGGGTCAGGCATCGGTCCTGCGGGGGGACTGTCCCCTGGCACTGACGACACCCCCTCAGGGACTCGAGAATCTGCCTGTGCCTGTTAGCCTTTGACCCTGAACATCCACTCTGTGCTGAGAGTGACGGAGAGGCACCTGCCCAGGGAGACGGACACACGTGGGCGGGGGGTCGCCTACGGAGGAGGGACGGGGGCGGGGGGCGTGCAGGGCACAGAACACTTACTCCAGCAGCCGCCTGTGGTTGAGCTCGTGGGAGGGGGGCATCCGGCAGCAGCAGAAGGTGACAACTCGTCTTCCGAAGCGGTCCTCCCCTGCGGGGCAGACGGGTGTGAGCCCCGGTCCCGGCCTGACCCCGGAGGCGGCCGTCTCCCGCCACGCCCTCCGGCCATCACCAAAGACGGCCTCCGTCCAGACCACCCGTCAGAGGCACGGGCAGCCGGGGTGAGGGGGCAGCATCACCTGCCGGGTGGGTGCTGCTGTTTGAGGCTCTGGGTGCCTCGGCCAAGGTCGCCGTCACCACCCCCCGCGCCCCAGAGCACACGCTTGCTGAGCCTGGGGCTCAGACGAGGTCCCAGTCATTTCCTGACTGCCGGAAGGACTGGTTACAGGAAGACTGTGCGTCTGGGCTCAAGTCGTGTCCGCCTCTTTGCGACCCCATGGACTGTAGCCCGCCCGGCTCCTCTGTCCACGGGATCCTCCAGGCAAGGGTACGGGGGTGGAGTGCCATTTCCTCCTCCAGGGGATCTTCCCGACTTGGGGATCGAACCCGCGTCTCCTGCATGGGCAGGTGGATTCTTTACCACTGAGCCACCTGGGAAGCCCTGCAGGAGGGTTGTCAGAAAACAGAAAGGTGCCCTTCCAGAAATGTCCGTGACTCTGAACTCACTGCAACTCACCGTAAACAAGTATTTACAGCTGCTGTCAGATGTTTACTTAAAGTAAGAAGAAATGACAGCAGAGCATCTTCATTCCTCCACCCACCCTGCCCCAGCTCTCAAAGGCAACGCGTCAAGCTCTCACCCCCGGCCAGGATGGCTGTTTGTTATTTAGGGCACATCCGCTTCTCCCAGGAGCCCGCGAGCCACTCCGACCTTCAGAATGCAAGAGTCATTTTGCTTGCCAAAGACAGCGACCTTTTCACAAGTTCCTTGAGAATTCTGGTCATGGCTTCTGTTTGTTTAGAAGGCGCTTGTTGAAAGGGCTGCCGGGGGCCCGGGCATTTATCTGCTTCCCTTGCCAGCCGGGCATTTCCGTCTGGGCACAAACCCGTCTATGGCTGTGCCTGGAGGTACAGAGTGTTTTCCAGACAATGTTTCTAGCATCGTGGCGGCCAGGCTCCACGGCTTACCTGAGCCTGTGCTCGCCTGCGAGAGGGAAGAAAGGGACGACTTTGCTCCTGAAGATGTGAACTGTTTTGTGTGGCGACTGGAGGAATGGGGAATTAATGCCCCTGGTGCTGAAAGAGAAGGTCAACCTCCACGCGGAGATGTCAGTATAGGAACCAGGCCAAGTGGAGAGTCTTGGGGACGTGCTGAGTGATTGGTCAATGGGAGGCCAGGCCAACACTCACTGCGGGCTCACTGTGCGCCCAGCTCTAGAGAGAAAAGGCCAGACATGGTCCCCACTGGTCCACGGTCCATGGTCCATGGTCGAGGGGAAAGGACAGTCAGTGATAGGGTGCTGGGGGTCTTAGCTCAGCTCTGTGATCCCCTCTCTGAAAACCTTCAAGGGCTCCAGCAGCCACATCCATCTCTGCAGGGACTTCCCAGGTGAGGAGGGCGCTTCCTCCACAGACTGGCCCTCACTTCAGACACCAGCTGTGCGTCAGGGGTCCCCAGGCCTCCCTACTTCTGTCCAGCTGCCTATAGATTCCAAGGTTCCCACTACCCCCCTCACAACTGATTGTTCACTGGCTCACAGAACTCTGGAAAGTGCTAGACTTCAATCAGCTTTATTATAAAGGATACAAGTCAGAACCAGGCAAGAGGGGAGATCCACCGGGGAGTCAGGCAGCCCTGGGCCAGCCTCTCTGCTCCTTGGCAATGTGGGGATAAAAGACCTGACTTTGGGGGGGACAGGAAGACCTGCACCCATAGTTGGAATAAAGCCTTGCTGAGCTGGCACACAGCAGGTGCTCAATAAAGGTGACCCGTTAATTACCACATGCCTGGAAGGATGGTGGGTGCGTGCAGGTGTGCTGTTTCATCGGCAGGTGAGAAAAACCGGGGTCCAGAAACACCAGGTGAGTGTCAGAGTTGAGCTCCTGCTCACAGCTGGCTGGCTTCTGGGGCAGCACCCCCAGGCCGGCCTCCTCTGCCCCTAACGTTCCCTCCTGTGAAGGAGGCCATCACAGCCCTGAAGCCCCTGCAGCCCTGAGGAATCCCCAGGACCCCCGGGCTCCCACCCACTGAGTAGCCGCCGGGCGTCTGCGTTAATCATCCCCATCAGGATAAATCAAGGCCCTCCCACTCGCCAGCGACACAGACCGGCGTATGGAAAACAGCCTTCAAAATGATGTCATAGGGGAGGAAATGAAAACTATCAATAAAATGCAAACTCTACAAGGGACCAGTTTAATTTATGACCCCGTCTTCTCCCCTCGCTGGTTCACAACACAACATCGCTCACGGTCTCTGAGACGGAGAAGCCCCGTTTCTGCAGAAAGAAATGAGTCCTGTGCCGCGAACCGTGACATGCCCTCCACCATCCATCACCAGCTCCGAGAGAGGAGGATGGTTAAAATGCATAATAAAGGCACAGCGACCTCCCCGGGACCAACGTGGGGGCGTGTCTGAGTTTTAAGGTGGCTAACCTTTCACTGCGGGAGTGAAAGGGGATTCTGGCCACCCCGCGGGGCTCACCTGCCACCTGCAAGATGCCGTGTCGGGCCACGTCATAGAAGGGGTGGTTCATGCTCAGCTCGGGGTCCGGGCCAGCCGGGGGTGCCACGGAGGGTGCCGCCGAGGGCCTTCTCGCAGCACGAAGGGCGGCGGCCTCCTCCTCATCTCTCTGCAGCTCTGCGGCAGACGGCAGGGTTAGGGGAGGTCACTGCGTTCCCCAGAAAGGAGGACAGCGAGGGAGCTACCTGAAGCCTTTTAACAGGACGTGCATCTCGCCTTGCTGTGCACCCACTATGCGCCCACTCTGTGCACCCACTATGCGCCCACTCACTGTGCACCCACCACGTGCCCACTTGATGTGCACCCACTACATGCCTACCTCTGCTGTGCACCCACTATGCACCCATCCCTGCTGTGCACCCACTACGCGCCCACTCAGTGTGGGCCCACTACACGCCCATCTCTGCTGTGCACCCACTATGCGCCCACTCACTGTGCCCGCATTATGTGCCTGTCTCTGCTGTGTACCCACTACGTACCCACCCACTGCACGCCCACTCGCTGTGCCCCCACTATGTGCCCACCTCTGCCGTGCTCAGTACACAGCACCAGGGAAAGAGTAAAATGACCCCGGGGGCTGGACACCGTCCTCCGCACTGACAGCAGGGGTAACTGAGGCTCAGAGGAGAGAACGACCCTGGGGTCACACTGCCAGTTGGCAGCAAGGTGTGGACCTGAGCCTGATTTCCCAGCTCTGAATTCTGACTTAGGCCCTTCTGAGAGATGCTGACCCTGGTAGCCGGCAGGAAGCCATGACTGGGGTGAAGGGCAGCAGCTGGGGTCCCTGTGCTATGAGGCAGGAAGAAAGGGCTGCCTTCCAAAGTTTAGTTTTAGTACAGAAGGTTCCTTCATACAAGACAAATCCAGGTTCCTTCAGAAATGTTTTCAGTTGGAAAAAGAGCGGGAACTTCAAATTTCGGGTGAGGGTAGACTTCAGTCTCCAGATACACTGGATGAATAGTGTGACCACAGAATTTAAGTCTACCCAGAAACCCGTGATGTGACCTCGTTTGGAAACAGTGTCTTTAGAGATGAAATGAGTTAAGGTGAGGTCACACTGGATTAGGGTGGACCTTAAACCCAATGCCATGTCCTTACAAAAAGAAGAAAAGGGCTTCCCTGGTGGTGCAGTGGTTAAGAATCCCCCTGTCAATGCAGAGGACACAGGTTCAGTCCCTGCTCCAGGAAGATCCCACGTGCCTCCAGGCAGTTAAGCCCGTGCCCACAGCTACTGAGCCCCTGCGCCGCAGCTACTGAGACCCACGTGCCTAGAGTCTGTGCTCCACACGAGAGCACCCATCCCAGCGGGAGGCCCACACACTGTAACGAGGAGTGGCCCCCGCTTGCCGCAAGTATAGAAAGCCTGCGAGGCGCAGTGAAGACCCAGCACAGCCAAAACTCAAAATAAATAAATCTTAAAAAAGAAAAAGAGGAGGAAAGGACACAGAGACCCAGAGAGAAAACTGACCATCTCCTCCCGGGACGGGGCTGGAAGAGAGCATACTTTACCTATTTCGGCCAGCTCCTCCAGGTCCAGCCCGGACATGCTCTGCTGGGGCGTAGGGCGGCCCGGAGGCACCGTCCGGACGCCGCCTCCCGAGGATCCGGGCATGGAGTCCTTCCGACACCCTGAGGGAGAAGCATGGAATCGGCGAACATTTAATGCAAGGGCGCCGAGCGTGAGGAATAAAGGAGCACCCTTTACGTGACCTACTTGCTCTTCAATTTCCCTCCTTGACAAAGAAAAAGCAGCCACCTCTGATTCGCCTGGACCTCAGGTCCCTTTAGTGTTTGGCGATCAGCCTGCCCAGCGCACCCCCTCACCCCCGGCCCGTGGGGAACTTGCCCCTCGAGGAACCACGTGAGGTCCTGGGAGCTGGACC
This sequence comes from Muntiacus reevesi, assembly GCF_963930625.1. Lineage (NCBI taxonomy): Eukaryota > Metazoa > Chordata > Mammalia > Artiodactyla > Cervidae > Muntiacus > Muntiacus reevesi. Next base: position 58,833,117 of record NC_089249.1, on the reverse strand, counting down.
CTTGGATGGTGGCATCCACCCCGTGTTTGGGCTCCTGTATCTGACCTCCTCCTCTGCAGTGCACATGGACGGGGCACCCCCTGCCCAACAGCCCCACATCCCAGGAGAGCAGGGCAGAGGGCAGTGGAGGGGGCAAGGGACTTGGAGAGAGAACAGCATCTTTCCTTCTTCACCGCCACCTCACAGATTCACACGCTCACTCCTGTACCCACTTTACAGAGGGGGCAACTGAGGCCGGCAAAGATCACTTAGAGCGGCGCGTGGCTGCACAGCAGGTAATCACCACCAGCTAAGAGTTTCACCTGGTTATTCTGTGCCCCAGATGCTGATTCAAAACCTGTGCAAATCTTTACATTACTATCCAAACGACGAAATATTATGGTACATAAAAAGGAATGAAGTATGGACGCCTGCTACGACATGGATGTTTCCTGAAAATATTATGCTAAGTGAAAGGAGGGCCCGGCAACTCACTCCAGTATTCTTGCCTGGAGAGTCCCCATGGACAGAGGAGCCTGGCGGGCTACAGTCCGTAGGGTCACATGGAGCTGGACACGACTGAAGCAACTTAGCACGCATGAAAGAAGCCAGGCCACAGAAGATGACTTGAGTCCAGAGAATGAGTCCATTCTAGAAAAGTCGAGAGCAGGCAGATCCATAGAGACAGAGAGTAGATTCCTGGGTACTAGGAAGTGGGGTGGGGGGCAGAGATCAGGGAGGTGATAGCAGAGCAGAATGGACTCTTTTTGGGGTAAAGAAAATGTCCTAAAATTGACTATGGTGATGGCTGCCCATATCTGTAATTACACTAAAAGTCACAGAACTATAAACTGGTAAATTATATATTTTGTGAATTACATCTTAGTAAAGGTGTTGTTAAAAATGAACCAATGCTAGGTGAAAATGGCACATACAGTTTGGTCTAGTTTTTGAGTAGTGAAAAGAAACAGAACATTGCTATATTTATTTATATTTTGCCGTGCCTCACGGCTTATGGGATCTTAGGTTCCCTGACCAGGGATTGAACCAGGATCCCGGCGGTGAAAACTGGCAAGTCCTAACCACTGGACTGCCAGGGAAGTCTCTAGAACATTGCTTGTAAATAGCTGGTTTCAATGAGTTCTAGAATTAGGATTTGTAAATCCATTTATTTTCCCACATTTGTCCCTTTTTCATTTTTGCAAAAACCTGTATTACCCTTAATATAAGGTTAAGTCATATGAACGAAAATAATAAGGTTTTATGAATATAAAAACGCTTTAAACTTGATTTCTTAAAAAAAAAAAATCCCCACTTGGTAGCTAAGTGCCGTTTGCCACCTTATCTTACAGATGGAAGAAGTGAGGCAGAGATCCCTGAAGGGCAGTGCTGAGGGACTCAGGACCCTGGCCACAGACACCAAGCCCAGAGGGTCGGGGAGGGGGCAGGAGGGGGAGGCCAGCCCCCTTTCCAGGGGGACCCCTCAGAGCCAGCTCAGCTCAGCGAGGCCGCACCTGCCCGCTCTGGGGGAGACGTCGGAGTCCATGCTGGTCTGCGACAGGTGCCAATGTCCAAACACTGCAATCTAATCTAAAATGGAAAAAAAAATCTGTATGCCCCAAACTCCACAGCCCCACACACCCAGCAGAATGTGTATATCTGTGCGACAAAGGACGCGGGCTGGAGGGTTCTGAGCTGCGGGCTAAAACAGCCCCAAACTGGAAACGACCCGTGTCCACAGACGGTGAAGGGAGCTGTCGGTGCGAACGGCGCGTCTCAGGGCTGAGGATGGTGTCGGGTTAGGTCGGAGAACGCCTTTACGCTCAGCCTCTGAGCAGGGGAGGCAGGAGGGCTGTACCACCTTCCAGGAGTTCAGCTAAGAGTGGGAGGCAGACAGAAAGCCCACAGCGCATGGCACCAACTTCCAGATCAAGGGCAAAAGCATGTGCTTTCTCATGTTTCTGCACTTGGAACAATTTCCTTAAAAACAGCTGGAGACGGGAGGAGGGCAGGAGGGAGAAAGCCCTTGCCTGGCTGCATCACCCCATTTGTCAGACAGCAAAACTGAGGCCCGTGAGGTGCAGAGAGTGGCTCAAGGTCACACAGGGCGCCTCCCAGGACTCCTGTCTCAGAGTTTCTCTCTCCTGACACAGGTGAGCCTGGGGTTTTGGCATTTCCCTTCTGAGAGCTCTCCACGGTCTGGGAGCCACGTCACCAGGGCCTGTTTCCTGGTGTCCAGTTTCAACCAGCCTCCTCCCTGCCACCCCCCTGCCGCTGCTCCCCGGGGGTGCTCTGCCGGCACAGATGGCGGTGTGGCTTTGCCAAGGGTTGCGCCCTCTCTGGGCCGAGGTGTTGCAAGAGCCCGGCTGCCTGCGGGTGGAAGACCCTGGGGAAGGCTCAGGGGGAGAGCCCGCGAGAGGGGGAGGGAGGGCAAGGGGGCAGAGACCCCAGGAAGAGGGGTGAGGGCTCGCGGGTCACTGGCACACCCTTCTACAGCCCCGTCCCCCGACTCGTCCTGGCGCCTCTGTGCCTGCAGTTCTGGGGAGGGGGCCCTCTCTGTGACGCCCCTTTTAACACCAGCAGTCCAGATGCTAGACCAGTCCCACCAAGAGCCCGCACTTACACCAGCGATTGGGCCTGCCACCACCTCTGCCTGTAGCCCCCCGCTGCACCCCTGCCCGGGGCCTGCCTTGCGTGCCTTCTTCAGAGGCCACGGCTCCGGAGGCGGGGTGGGCTGCGGGTGCAGTGTACCCGCAGGATTGGGTTTTCTCCTGGCATCATGCAGGGCATGGAGCACCAGGCAGAGGAGGCCCCACCTGGGCCCCCCGCCCACCTTCTCCACGTCAGGAGCACAGGGCCGCCTTCCAAATCCTGCCTTCCCCAGGCTGGGGGGGGCCTGCGAGGGCAGTGGGGGTGACCCTAGGTCTGAGTCCCTGCACCCAGGCCGGGCAGGCACTCCCCCCACACACATACCAGCTGCAGTGAAAGTGAGAAAAGAAACCCAATCGTCTAGACCCAGAGCCCTGGACCCACCCTGGCCGGCGGTGTGCTGGGAGCCCTAGCGGGAGCCTGGAGAACTACAAACCTGGTCCCCAGCACAGGGGCATGGGGGGCTGCAGCCGGCCCTGCGGGGTCTCGGGGCCACCCTCTCATTCCACTGACACCTCCCGAGGTTTGAAGATGGGAGGGGGGCACCCTGTCCACACCCCACGCTGAGCGCCCAAGCTCCCAGCCCCGCGTGTCCGCCACGGCAGGCCAGCCTGTCACCAACAGCTTGAGAGTAGCCAGCTGAGGGTACCGGGCGGGAGCCGGGGACGGGGGCGCCTGACTGGAAACACACGGGCCACTTCCTGGGGGCCTGCCCACCAGGGGAGGAAACACATCCAGAACATTCTAGCTTCAAAGCCTCGCGGGAGGCGCTGACACCAGGGTGAGCCACCAAGGGGCCCCAGGCCCCCCCCTCGGCCCCCCGCGCGGTGGGGTTGGGGGACCTCCGGCCAAGCCGGGAGCGCAGCCTGAAGCCCCCAACCCTCCAAGGCCAAGAAGGCTTTGTTTTTCCTCCAGACTGTTGCAACACCCAGAGTGCTCGTCACTCCTGTTTTTCCCTTTGCAAGCTCAAAACCTTCAACCGGCCGCCTATCTCAAACAGCACAGGCAGCATTATCCGTTTTGAAGTCTGTGCACTGGGGCCTGAGCATGTCACACACAATCCGCGCTTTGTTGTGGTGATGGGGGGAGGGTAACAGTCGGGGTGAGCTGGCCCCGCAGGCCTGTAGTTGAGGGAAATAGAAGGCTCACCTACTGCTGTGGGCGGCTCCCTGGGCTTGGATCAGGGCCCGGGGGCCTGCCTCGGCCGCCTGCTGCATGTGCCCAGGGGGACCCCACCCTGTGTGGGACAGACGCACGGCCAGGGCAGGAGAAAGAAGACCCCCCCAACCCCGCTCCATGCTGCCCAGGCGATCCTCAGGGGGGCCAGCGTCCTCCTCCCACCAGGCCCCACACGGCTGCTCTCCAGGCCCAGGAGCCCCAGGTGGCTCTGATGGGTTGGGAAGGCCCCTGGAGCTGAGGGTTCTGCACCAGCCTTGTGATGGTTGGCTTTATACGTCAACTTGGCTGGGCTATGGTGCCCAGCTGTTTGGTCAAACTCCAGCCTAGATGTTGCTGTGAAGGTGTTTGTGGATATGATTAACATTTACAACCAGAATCTGGAAAGGAGCCTGTATACTGTCACCCTGCTTATTTAACTTCTATCACCCTGCTTATTTAACTTCTATGTAGAGTATGTCATGTGAAATGCCGGGTTGGATGAATCACAAGCTGGAATCAAGACTGCTGGGAGAAATACTGACAACCTCAAATATGCAGATGATACCGGTAATGGCAGAAAGTGAGGAGGAACTAAAGAACCTCTTGATGAAGGGGACACAGGAGAGTGAAAAAGCTGGCTTAAAACTCAGCACTCAAAAAACTAGGGTCACAGCATCCAGTCCCATCACTTCATGGCAAATAGTTGGGGAAAAAGTAGAAACAGTGACAGATTTTATTTTCTTGGGCTCCAAAATCACTACGGATGGTGAATGCAGCCATGAAATTAAAAGACCCTTGCTCCTTGGAAAAAAAGCTGTCACAAACATAGACAGCTTAATAAAAAGCAGAGACATCACTTTGCTGACAAAGGTCCATCTAGTCAAAGCAATAGTTTCTCCAGTAGTCAAGTACAGATGTGAGAGTTGGACCATAAAGAAGGCTGAGCACCAAAGAGTTGATGTTTTTGAATTGTGGTGCTGGAGAAGACTTGAGAGTCCCTTGGACTGCAAGGAGATCCAAGGGACTCTTTGGAGTCCATCCAAAAGAAAATCAACCCTGAATATTCATTGGAAGGACTGATGCTGAAGCTGAAGCTCCAATACTTCGGCCACCTGATGCGAAGAGTGGACTCACTGGAAAAGCCCCTGATGCTGGGAAAGATTGAGGGCAGGAGGAGAAGGGGGTGACAGAGGATGAGATGGTTGGATAGCATCAGTGACTCAACAGACACGAGTTTAAGCAAACTCTGGGAGATGGTGAAGGACAGGGGAGCCAAGCGTGCTGCAGTTCAAAGGGTCACAAGGAGTCGGACGTGATTTGGTGACCGAACAGCAAACCTCACAAACAGACCCTTTCTGCTCGGTGGCAGGCATCAGAGCACCAGCTTCATCACCCCCGGCCTCCCTCACCCTGCACCTGAGTCCACACATGCCTCATCTCCTCCCTGGGCCTCTCACTGCCAAACCCCTTCCCTCTGAGCCGGGCATTGCAGCCCGAGTTTGGGGGACATGGGTGCCAAGGTCCCACCAGCATTGCGAGGCTGGGCCAGTCGGAGCTGCAGACTAGGGGCACCAGCACGCCAAAGAGGCTTCTGAGCGCCTGGCGGCTCTGATCATAATTCACGCAAAATGGCTCGTTGCTATAAAAATGTATTTGCACATCACACAAATAGACCCTCTCAGCAATTATTCTAATGCCGTAGTTACAAATTATCACCTACTCACCTCGGGCAAATTAGCACCAGATTTAATTTGAGTGGCGCAGGAGATGTGTGGGGTGCACGGAGTGACAGCCGACACCCCATGTTTGCACAACCCTGCTCTCCGCTCAGGGTGGTGGGGGGCTGACGAAAGGCTCTGTGGGGAGGGCAGGGGTGGGCTCGAGGCCATCCAGCTCTAACCCCGTATCTGCAGGGAGGGCACCCAGAGAGAAAGGGGCTGGCGCAGGGTCCCATCGAGGCAGGGGTGCAAGTCCAGGCGTGAGGGAAGGGGCTGAGACAGGGGCCACCACTGAGCTGGGACCCCAGGGTCTCGGCGTACACCCCATCAAGAGCAGTTTCCACCCTTTTGTCTCAGCAATGTCACGGATTTACAGATACAGATCCCCACGACCCACTGCTCATCACAAACACCACTGGGTCCCAGACGCTGGGGAGAAGTCAGGTGTAGACGATTCTCGCAGGCGGCGGGGCCTGAAGCCACTGGGCCCCGGCCTGACAGCTGGCCGAGATGCCCACAGGTGGCAACAGCAAGGTCCACACAAGCTGTGACCTGCCATACGACGTGGTCAGAGGCCTGCCCGCAAGTCCCAGGGGTGCTGGGCTGAAAAGACAAGGTGGGGGTGGCGGTGGGCGTCTGCTGAGCGCTGCTGGGGCCACCCACCCCCTCCTGTGGTTTTTGTAGACACCAACCTCAAGGCTGGGGGCCGCTCCCCTCCACAGCATCCCTGTGGCCCTGCCCTTGGTACCCAGGGGCTCGCTCAGCTGTGCGCCTCTCACCTGCAGGGCCCTCAGGAGCGCAGCTCATACCTCTGCACTCCACCCCCGCTGTCTCTGCTCCAGCCACGCAGGACTCAGGCTTGAGCCTCAAACAGGCCAGGCTGTTCTTGCCTCAGGGCCTTTGCACGTGCTGTCCCCTCTCCCTGCAACACACGGCAACGGCAGGGAGTCAGCGATCCATATGGTTCCTATAATGACCACTGGCTCAAGTCCAAGTCAATAATTCATGCTGAATTCAAATCTGCCTCCTCACTGGTCCCCTTGGAGGTGGGATCCACAGGGATAAACCTCCCCATCACCTTCAGATCCTTCTGTATAGAAAGATCGGGTTATAATTTAGCCAGGTCAAATAAAGACTTTCCCTTTGGAAGAGAAGCTATGACAAACGTAGACAGCGTATTAAAAAGCAGAGACATCACTTTGCTGACAAAGGTCCATATAGTCAAGTCTATGGTTTTTCCAGTAGTTATGTACGGATGTGAGAGTTGGACCAAAAAGGAGGATGAGTGCTGAAGAACTGATGCTTTCAAACTGTGGTGCTGGAGAAGACTGTTGAGAGTCCCTTGGACAGCAAGGAGATCAAACCAGTCCATCCTAAAGGAGATCAACTCTGAATATTCACTGCAAGGGCTGATGCTGAAGCTGAAGCTCCAATACTTTGGCCACCTGATGCAAAGAGCCGACTTACTGGAAATGATCCTGATGCTGGGAAAGTTTGAAGGCAGGAGAAGAAGGGGACGACAGAGGATGAGATGGCTGGATGGCATCACCGACTCAGTGGACATGAGTGTGAACAAACTCTGGGAGATGGTGAATTACAGGGAAGCCTGGAGTGCTGCAGTCCACGGGGTCACAAAGAATTGGACACGACTGAGCAACTGAATGACAAGAACAATGAAGCCAGAGAGAAAAGCTCCCCACGTCCTGGTGGACGATCAGGCCACCTGTACTTTCCAGAGCCAGGGACCTGGTTCTGCCCTCTCTGTGTCCCATCCAGAGACCCCTGTGTGCCCTGCAGTGTTGACCCCCAGCCCCTGTGCTGGCACTGTGAGCAAGCAGCACAGAGGAAGAGTCAGGGGAATGGGTTCACCCCAATCAGGGGGCCCCCGCAGACACTACTTTCCCACCTGTGAAATGGGCACAAACCCTGCCCTCCACCAGTGCCACAGTGAGGAGCAAATAAAGTCCACGTGAGCCATCACTCTGAGAGGCTGGGCAAGCCAGGTGGTGATCAGAAGACAAGATTAACCTTATTGAGATCCTGACAAAAAATAAAAGAACTTATTTACGGTCCAACTCTCACATCCATACATGACTACTGGAAAAACCATAGCTTTGACTCTGGACCTTTGACTATGAATATGGTTCATGACTACGGACCTTTGTCAGCAAAGTAATGTCTGCTTTTTAATATGCTGTCTAGGTTGGTCATAGCTTTTCTTCCAAGGAACAAGCATGTTTTAATTTCATGGCTGCAGTCACCATCTTCAGTGATTTTGGAGCCCCCCAAAAATAAAGTCTCTCACTGTTTCCATTGTTTCCCCATCTATTTGCCATGAAGTGATGGGACCAGATGCAATGATTTTAGTTTTTTGAACGTTGAGTTAAATATAAGTTAAATATAAGTTAAATAAGCAGGGTGACAATATACAGCCTTGATGGACTCCTTTTCCTATTTGGAACCAATCTGTTACTTCATGTCCAATTCTAACTGTTGCTTCCTGACCTGCATACAAATTTCTCAAGAGGCAGGTCAGGTTGTCTGGTATTCCCATCTCTTGAAGAATTTTCCACAGTTTGTTGTGATCCACACAGTCAAAGGCTTTGGCATAGTAAATAAAGCAGAAGTAGATGTTTTTCTGGAACTCTCTTCCTTTTTCAATGATCCAGCGGATGTTGGCAATTTGATCTCAGGTTCCTCTGCCTTTTCTAAATCCAGCTTGAACATCTGGAAGTTCATGGTTCACGTATTGCTGAAGCCTGGCTTGGAGAATTTTGAGCATTACTTTGCTAGCGTCTGAGATGAGTGCAATTGTGCGGTAGTTTGAGCATTCTTTGGCTTTGCCTTTCTTTGGGATTGGAATGAAAACTGACCTTTTCCAGTCCTGTGGCCACTGCTGAGTTTTCCAAATTTGCTGGCATATTGAGTGCAGCACTTTCAGAGCATCATCTTTCAGGATTTGAAATAGCTCAACTGGAATTCCATCACCTCCACTAGCTTTGTTCATAGTGATGCTTCCTCAGGACCCCTTAACTTCACATTCCAGGATGTCTGACTCTAGGTGATGATCACACCATTGTGATTATCTGGGTCGTGAAGATCTTTTTTGTACAGTTCTTCTGTGTATTCTTGCCACCGCTTCTTAATATCTTCTGCTTCTGTTAGGTCCCTACCATTTCTGTCTTCTATTGAGCCCATCTTTGCATGAAATGTTCCCTTGGTAATTTTTGAAAAGATCTTGAATCTTTCCCATTCTCCTGTTTTCCTCTATTTCTTTGCACTGATCACTGAGGAAGGCTTTCTTATCTCTCCTTGTTATTTCATGAAAGTGAAAGTGAGAGTCGCTCAGTCGTGTCCGACTCTTTGTTACCCCGTGGACTATACAGTCCATGGAATCCTCCAGGCCAGAATACTGGAGTGGGGAGTCTTCCCCTTCTCCAGGGGATCTTCCCAACCCAGGGATAGAACACAGGTCTCCTGCACTGCGGGCGGATTCTTTACCAGCTGAGCCACAAGGGAAGCCCAAGAATAATGGAGTGGGTAGTCTTTCCCTTCTCCAGCAGATCTTCCCGATCTAGGAATCGGACTGGGGTCTCCTGCATTGCAGGCGGAGTCTTTACCAACTGAGCTATCAGGGAAGCCCTTGGAACATCTCAAATTCTTCAGTAAATCCATCAGCCCTCCCACCTACAACGCAAGCTGTTACAATAGCACAGACCTGGGAGCTCTAGGGACAAAGGTGGAGGCAGAGCCTCTCACAGCGGCCAGAGAGGCCCCTAGAGCTTGACCCCCGGGGGTCACGGCCCCTGAGGAGGTGCTTTCTGGAAGCCCCACACATGCCCCGCAGGTTCAAATCCTCCGCCCTCTGGCTTCAACCACCCGCAGCCTTTCTGTGGATGATAAATGCCTGACCTAGTCCCCAGGAGGCTTCCTTTGCTTGCTTTCATTTTATAACCAGGTAGGGGGAGGGAGCGGGCAGGTTCCCAGAAGGCTCTGGACTCCTGACCTGCCAAACCAGTTCCTTCTATGGAACAGCCACTGGCTCCAACCATCGAACTTCTTGCGCCCTGCTCTGACCAGGGTCACTGCAGAAAGAACGGCTGGGGAACAGGTTCCAACCAAGCTCGGTCCCTACAGTCTTCCCTGGGTGTGGGGGGAGGGAGGCGACTAGTCCTAAGAGGGGTAAACACAGATGAAGCTGCCACGCCCTGTTTTACATTTGTTTCTTCCTCCCAGGAACCCCATGAGTAGGTGACAGCACTGCCCGTATTTTATGGGGAAACCAGGGCGCGGGGTGACCAGCTCCTGGCGAGCAACTCTCGGTCACTCGGCCGGGATGAGGGCTCAGGGAGGCAGGCGCCAGCGGCAACTGTTGGCCAGAGCACAGCCCGCCTGCTCCGCTTGGACACCCTGCCCGCATGGGAGGGGGAGAAAACGGGAACCTGGCTCATCCAGGTCTCCTGCCTGGCGGGGACCTGGGAAACTGGACAGAAGCCCGATCCAGCTGCCAGCAGCCTGAGCCTCCCAGGGTATGTCTGAGGGCACCCCTGCCCACCGTGCCGGGCCAGAAGGGGACCCGCCGATGGGTCCAGAAGGGGACCCGCCGATGTGCCCCAGGCGGCCGGGGAAGCCCCTGGATACACCTGTCACAACTTCCTTGAGCATCAGTTTCAACCAAAAGAATTGAAGGAAAAGTTAATGTAAGTGAAAGGAAACTGAAAGCATTTCTTTTCCAAGCTTCTCTCACGCGGACTAGGAGGGAAGTCACCGGAAGCCTTGGAATGTCTTCCCCCAGGAGGCAGGCCTCAGGGCCCTGGGACGTGCCCCTCCTCTCCCTTCCCACCCCCTTGCCACTGGGGAGGGCGTGGACGCGTCTGTCACAGCATGGTAGGCCTCGCTCTCCACTTTCTGGCTGGCCATGTGACCTCAGAATGTCACATAAACCTCCCTGCCTCAGTTTCCTCATCTCTAACAGCCCCTGTGAGCCATGTGTGAGTGAAGAATAAGGCAATTGAGTGTGCAGTTAGGGGACTTCCCTGGTGGTCCAGGGGTTAAGAATCCGCCTTGTAGTTCAGGGGACGTGGATTCCATCCCTGGTTGACAACCTAAGATCCTGCAAGTCGCGAAGCAACTAAGTCCACGCACCACAACTGCAGAGTCCATGCTCCGCAGTGAGGTCCCGCGTGACCCAAGGCAGCCAAAAAAAGGAAAAGCACGCATGGAGGGCCTGAGAGCCCCAGTAGAGGTGAGTGTGGCCTTCTGCGGGAAGGACAGTCAAGGGCGTCGCTTTACAGGTCAAAAACCAGGTCCCCGATTCCTCCTGGGGCTCCCTGTCCCCATCCAGCTGCTTCCGTGGCTCGGCGTCCCCACTGGTGAAAGAGGGTACGATCAGGAGGCGGCTGTGCCCGCCGGGCACCTCCAGGGTGGCGGAGCTCTTGCTGTCCTCTCTGTAACCATCCATGAAAGTCTTTCTGAAAGCCACCATCCATGGTGTGTCCAGGACGGCCTCACATAGATGCCGAGATCCATGGGATGCTCAGTCAAGTTTCCAGACCTCGAAACATCTCATTGCAGTGCTCATTGATAGAGTGGCTAAAGATGTGGCATAGATACACAATGTAATACCACTCAGCCATAAAGAGTGAAATAATGCCATTTGCCACAATACGGATGGACCAGGAGGGCATTCTGCTTTGTGAAGTACATCAGAACAAAAGACAAATACATTGTTTTCACTTACTTGTGGAACCTAAATAGCAAACGAGTACAACAAATGAACAAGCATCTCACGGAGGCTGCATTTCAGTGACTCGGTGATATCATCCAATAAATGCATTCCTACCGCCTGCACCTGACCACCGTCAGATGCTGCCCAGGTATGTCTAGCCCCCACCTCGCACGTGACTTATCCCCAGACAGCCACAGCCCCCCAGCTTCTGTGTGACCTTCGTGTGCTGCTCTCTTTCCTGCCTATCTCTCACCCATTTCCCAACTCGATGGTCACCTCCTCCAGGAAGCCCTCCCAGACCTCCCACAAGCCTCTGGCTTCCCTATGTCACACAGAGGCTTGACTCTGAGTCCCTCTTGGGCAGGGGCTGGGGAGGTGGCCGTCCACAAGGACCAGATGGGTTCAGGCCCTCAGCCCCTGCTCTGCCGCTGACTTGAGAAATGGCTTAAAGTCACTGAGTTAAAGCAGAAACTCACAAACAAGAGGCTAAAACCGCCGACAGAGACCGACCAAAAGATAGCTGGTGGTGAGTCTTAGATTTTGAGTTCTCACCAGGACAAACGTCAACATCGCAGCACCTTACTCCCTGGAATCCACACAGCCCTCTGTCACAAAACCTCCAGTCTGGGAGCTCCAGGCAGTCAGAGTCAGGTCCCCACCCCGCCCACCTCAGGAATTCCTTCCCACCCACCCTGCCGCCTTCTCCCCGGGAGCTCTCCACACAACTGGCCAGGCCCGGGGGAACCCCCAAGCCAGCGCCCGGGACAGTGGCCCAGGGCCAGGGGTTGCAAAAAGGGAAGGTAGCCCGGGGCTCTCCGAAACTGGGAGGCTGATTTAACTTCGAGGCGTATTAAGTCTTGGGGGGTCCCTCCCCTGTGACCAGCGGCCGTAACCCCCAGCTGGAGCCCCTGAGTCTGAAGATTCTCAGCGCAGGCTCTGCCTCAGTTTTCTCATCTGTGAAGCGGGTCGATGCCTCCCAAGTTCGGGATGAGGGAGGTGTTGTGTGGGCTATCGGGGACCCCGAATGAGGGGAGGGAAAACGGGGAGGTCGGCGAAAGTTTGGGCTGAGACGGCCCGACCAGAACAAACCCAAACAAGCAACGGCGGGAGAAGCGACGGAGCAGGGAGGAGAGGCGGGGTCGGGAGGGAAGGGCGGGCGGGGAAAACTGGAGGTGGGGTGTGCGGGGTGGGCGAGGGGCCGGCCCGGGCCGGGCTGGGCGATCGCGGCCCCCGGGTACCGCGCCCCGCCTCGGCGTGCCCGCCGCAGCAACGGGCCGGGGCTCGGAGCCTCGCCGCCTGCCCGCCCGGGCCCAAGCGGGCCCCCTCCCGCGGGCACCCCGCCGCCTTACCTGACGCAGCCCCACGGGCGCCCCACCTGGGCTCCGCCAGGCCCGGCGACTCACCTGGCCCCGCCCCGGACGTGGCTCCCGCGAGGCCGCGCCCCCCGCGCCGCCCCTCCGGCGCCGTCTGCCTGGAGCTCCGGACTGGAGTGACCCAGGGTCACCGCGAGCCAGGGCTGCATTTCTGCGCAGGGCAGAGCCGCTGCCCCGGCCCTTCGCCGGTGTTGGGTCGCTCGGTCGCGTCCGTCTCTGTGACCCCGTGCACTGCCAGCTCGCCGGGCTTCCCTGTCCGTCACCAACTCCCGAGTTTGCTCAAACCCATGTCCATCGTGTCGATGATGCCATTGACCCCCTTAGAGTGAAAGCGAAGTCGCTCAGTCGTGTCCGACTCTTTGCGACCCCATAGACTAGCCTACCAGGCTCCGTCCATGGGATTTTCCAGGCAAGAGCACTGGAGTGGGTTGCCATTTCTTTCTTCAGGGGATCTTCTTGACCCAGGGGTGGAACCTAGGTCTGCCGCATCGCAGGCAGACGCTTTACCGTCTGGGCCACCAGGGAAGCCCTACTGACCCCCTTAGGCGGGGTGTCACATACTCAAGGAAATCCCCCATATCCCTGGAGGTGCCATTGAAGAGTCCGGGGCCCCAGGCAAGGGGAGGACTAGTCTTCCAATAGGATTGCATTCGAATCCAGAGGTGGCTCAGGCAGTCAAGAATCTGCCTGGAATGCTGGAGACCCGAGTTCCGATCCCGGGTGGGAAAGATTCCTGTAGAAGGGCATGGCAACTCACTCCAGTATTCTTGTCTGGAGAATTCTGTGGACAGAGGAGCCTTGTGGGCTCCAGTCCATGGGGTTGCAAAGAGTCGGACACGACTAAGTGACTAACGCTTTCGACTCTCATCCAGAGAGCAGTTCAGGAGCAGCATTCTGAAGGTGGATCTTTCTATCAGGCCGGGTGCCCGTCGCCCACCTTTCTGGCTGCAGTTCTGTCTCCATCGCCTCCCCCACAGTCTCCCTGGTTTCCGAAGGTCAGCACCGCCTCAGGGTTGAGTCTGCATTTCTTTTCATCTCTACCCACTCCCCAGCCTCCTGTTTTCAAAACAGCCAATACCGGATGATCAGCTAAATCTCCTAAATCCAGACTCCTGTTTCTGGACGCCCACTTGACGTCTCCATGTGCAGGCCTTCGAAGGCAGCTCAAGCTCCACATGTCCATCTGGACTCCTCTCCAGGGCGTCCCACCTCCTTCTCCACCAGCCCCTTCCAAACCGAGGGTGCATCCTTGGCTCCCCTTGTTCCCTCACCCTCCACGAGTGGTCCTAGGGTGAGCCCCGATAGCTCTTCTTTGAAGACGTGTCACAATGCCACCACTTCTCGCCACCCACACTGGTCCAAGTGGCCCAGGCCGCCAGCATCTCTCACGTGGCCCAGGGCAGCAGGCTCCTGACCCATGTCCTGGTTCTGTCCTTGCCCCCTTCCCTCTGTATCAACACAGCAGCTTGGGGCAGGGGGTGGGGGAGTGGGGAGTGTTCCTTCCTGAGATGCTGTCCTGCCTCCTCCTCCCCTCCTCCTCTCAGGGGAGGGGGCGGGCACAGTCCCAGACTGCCATGCATGGAAGGTGGCGTGGCTGCTGGCAGCTCTGGGGTTGCAGGTAGGGGCTCTGTGGTCCCCAGTGGCCGGTGTACAGCCACCAAGACCATGGGGTGTATTGACCCTCCCCATTCTAAGGGGCGGGGGGGGGGGGGGTCTGGCTGCAGAGGCCACACTGGTGTCACCCTCTGCCACAGGCTGGTGTGGGGTCCGATCACGCGGGCCTTCCCCAGGGCTCAGCGAGCAGTTTAGGACACTCCAGTTGGGATGAGCTGGACTTTGCCTGGAAGTTTGGGGAAGAAAAAAATCCTGCTCTGTCCTTTCCTCTCCCCCACCCTAGATGAAGAAGCATGGTGCTCCTGGGATAGCAAGCAGCCATCCTGGGGCCACAAAGAGATCTAGGCTTGGGATAAAGCAGAGATGGCAGGGAACTGGGTTCTCGGTGACCCTGTAGAGCCCCTGGATCAAACCTGGCTGAGGCCCACACTTCCTTGGGCACCAAGAGATTTTCTTATTGTTCAAACTAGTTTGGACTTTCTATTTCTTATGACCAAAAGTATCCTCTGTTAAAACATCGTTATGCTTTTTAACCAAATTGCAAAGAGTTTCTCTCCTTACAGCGATAGCAGAACAAAACCCAGGGAAGACCTGGGTGGCTGAGCCCGAGATACATGACCATTCCAGAGATAGGAAGGGAGTTAGACAGACCAAAACTTTATCCTCCCTAAGGTCAAGACAGATTAGGGACTTCCCTGGGGGTCCAGTGGCTAAGAAGCTCCCAATGCAGGGGGCCCAGGTTCCATCCCTGATCAGGGAACTAGATCCCACATGCCACAACTGAGAGTGTGCATGCCACAGCTAAAAGACCCTGCGTGGGGCAACGAAGACCCCATGTGCTGCAATTAAGAACCAGCACAGACAAATAAGTAGAAATAAATATAAAGCAAAAGACAGCTTCACGCTAGTTGTGCTAATGGTAAGCATGAAACAAGTGAATACGGGTTAAAATTAATGGGAACCAGTACTTGGCTCTAAACGTTAGCTGTTGCCTTTCCGAGGCAGGCCAGCACTAGGAGGCTGTTTGCTGACTGCAGTATCTCCAAGTGTCCCGTCCGGCGTCCAGCACATGGTAGTCACTGTTCTCAGTCAATATGAATGAATGAATGACAACAGTTTCTCCCTATTGTCCCCCAAGCAGCTGCCTTTTTCTGTGCAAAGAACCTGTGGCCATCCTGGCATGTGGGCTTGTTCACCTCGCACAGACCAAGGAGTGAAAGTGAAAATGTTAGTCGCTCGGGCGTATCTGACTCTTTGCGACCCCATGGACTGTAGCCCGCCAGGTTCTTCTGTCTGTGGGGATGCTCCAGGCAAGAATACTGGAGTGGATAGCCTCTCCCTTCTCCAGGGGATCTTCCCGACCTGGGGATTGAACCTGGGTCTCCTGCATTGCTGGTGGAATCTTTCCCGTTTGAGCCACCAGGGAAACACTTGCATGTTATTATTTGTACCTTCCTTGCTCCGAAAGGACTTTGGTGGTGAGAAGACGGAGGGGTCCATGGTGCTGCCTGACCTCTCAGTCACGTGCACATCTGAGCCCCTGGATGGATCGGGAAGGGGGCCTATCTCTAGGTCAAAACTCTTCTTCCCTCTCAACACATGGCAAGGAAATGGAGGAGATGCCCCATGACTTACACGCTTGATGGATTTCAGCTAGTGTTTATGCTGCCTTCTCTTTTCCTTTTGTGGAATATAAGCATATTTTATTATCAAGGTAAGATCAGTCTCAAAAAACAGGGACAATTTTCTGGTTCAAAAAGCGCCTTTGGACAGAAGTAAGAGAAAACACCCCCCTCCCCTCCCCAGCTGGTCTATGACTAGCAATGTAATTCCATGGTGTTAAGATGTTTCAGGGTGAATGCTGCCCTCCTCGCTTCTGTGTTTTGTGAAAATCTCATACAAATTCCACAACCACAGCTTAGTGATATTAAAACATATACAACAAAGCAATCATACAGAATGATTCTGGGGAAAGAATGCAGGTGTATCCCGCCATTCATAATAAAAGGCAAAAGAAGTAGAAAGAAACTGTGAGACCCACAGTGCCTCCCTTTTGGTTCTTTCTTCGTTTTTCTCCCCCAGCACGTCTAATCAGTCACCCACCAGTTAGTCATTCCCTTTTGTAGCTGTAACAATGTCTCCTTGCATTTCAAATGCTTTGCGATAGAAAAGAATGAATAATAAGGCAAAATGAAGGAATTACATCTGAACGGTATTATTCCCAGCTTTATTAAATTTGCTCTGTACAGATGTTTATGAAGTCGGAGAGTTGCTTTTCCCCTGAGCCGCAAATTCCACATTCATAAGTGCTGGGGGATGGGAGCTTGAAAGGAAGGAGGAAAGAAAGACCCCTCGTCCGTGGTCTCGCGCTTCTCGTTTGTTTTTTTCCCAAATTTAACTCTCCCTGCCAGCTGCTTGAGCCAAGATGTGGTCTGCTTTGAATCCTACTAAAACCATGAAACCAAAGTTTCCCCACTAAGTGTGAGCTTGGGCATGATACCCAAGTTGAGCCAAAAGGCATCCAGGGGTTCGTGTCCCAACCCTCCCCTTCGTGGGCACAGACCAGGCGAGGTGAGGGGCTTTATTTGCCGCTGTGCAGCCCAGCCAGGAACCCGAGCAAGCTTTCCCGACCGACTCCCCTCCTATCACGTGCCCTGGTCCAAACTTTAAGCAAATGCGTTTGGTTGTTGGCATTGACTGCGCTGAGTACACGCCCCTTGTGTCTGCTGCCATTGTTTGCACCTAATTCTCCAAACCCTTTGGATTTACAACTGAGCAGGTCCCATTCCTGATGCCTTTTGGTGTCAGGGTGGAAGGCTGGTTGTGTCCTCTGACACCCTGCACCTTTCAAAGGCCTTTGCTGTGCGCGGACTCCCCACCTTATCAGTCTCTCCCCCCGAGGGGGCCAGACCTAGGGGCTTACCCAGAGTCTCGGCAACCAGGACCCTGACATTGACTAGACTCCACCAATGCGAGCTACACCGTGAGAGAGAAGGCGGCCCTGCAGCGTTTTATGGGGAAGGGAAGCCTCAGATGTTCCGCTGGGGCAGGGGGCGGGGAGGCGGGGGGTTGCTGCAGTGGATACAAGGTTAAGTACCTGGGACGTGATTGCTATTGGTGCTGGTGAGAGTTGTGGGTTTGGCCCAGGATAATTGGAGCATTGTTATGTGGTGAGAGCATTTCCATATGGTGGGAGTGATTTCAGGGGGGCCTCAGCCTGCAGCCACTTGAAGCAGGATTTTGGTTTCTGGCCAGAGACTGAAGTCAGGCCGCAGCAGTGACAGCACTGAATCCCAGCCACTAGACCGGTGGCCAGTGACAAGGCCCCGGCTGTATGGCTTTGCAGAAAATGAATTTCCACCAAGAAATGGAAAATAGTGAAACAAGTAAAGTGTTTACTAGAAGGGGGAAAAAAAGAGCACGTGTTGGTAGACACATGGGTGGGTTCAGAGAGAGAGTAGCGCCCTCGTGGTAGCTGGAAGCATCTCCTTCGCTTGGTTCCGTTTATTCAGTTTATCCCAGTGTCCTCCTATGCCTGCACACACATCTCTTAGCCAAGATAGATTCTAGCAAAGAAGCCTATGAATAGGTTGACAGCGCTCCCTTTTGATCTCCAAGAAGCCTTCCTGTGCCTGTAAAGTTGGGAATGTCTCCTTGACCTCGAGAATGAGAAATACGTGGTCTCTCATCTGGGCAGGGCTCAGCTCCTCCTCTTCATCTTGGAGTATCTGTCCACAGGGGACGAACTCCAGCTGTTCAGCCTAGGGCCCATCTATCTCCTGCCTCAGGAGCATCTCCATGTGGAAGGAGCATCTCTGAGTGGTAGAAGCATCTCTGAGCGGTAGGAGCATCTCTCTGCAGTAGGAGCATCTCTGAGTGGTAGAAGCATCTCTGAGTGGTAGGAGCATCTCTCTGCAGTAGGAGCATCTCTGAGTGGTAGGAGCATCTCTGTATGGTAGGAGCCTCTCTCTGCAGTAGGAGCATCTCCCTGCGGTAGGAGCATCTCTTGTGTCTTAGCAGCCTCCCTGAGCAATGGGAGTATCTCTATGGGGTGTGAGCATCCCTGTGCAGTGGCTGCAGTGGGGGCAGCTTTCCCATCAGGCCTGTCATATGCGATGGTTTGAGGCGCTGTTCCTGGAAAGTAAGCCTCTAGCTTGGCCCTCCCCACCTCCTGGCAGCTACGTGTGTGCGCTCGGTCGCTTAGTCAAGTCCGACTCATTGTGACCCCATAGTCTGTAGCCCGCCAGGCTCCTCTGTCCATGGGATTCTCCCTGCAAGAATACTGGAGGGGTTGCCATTTCCTACTCCAAGGGATCTTCCCGACCCAGGGATTGGAACCCCTGTCTCTTGCATCTCCTGCCTTGGCGGGTGGGTTTTTACCACGGTGCTGCATGGGAAGCCCCGACAACTCCAGGAGCTCCCAACATTCTTTAACAAACTCCTTCTCTGTGTAATCTGCCAGAATCTGCTTCTGTGGCTTGCAAATAAGAGCCCTGCCTGGCCCTGCACCCTCCTATTTCAGGCTACCCTGTCCCTCCTCCTCTGCCCCACACAGGCTGACATAAATTCCCACGGTGAAAAGAGTAATGTCAGCATGAGAAATTTTTTTGTGACAATGTTGATGATACCTTACATTTTTATAGCGTTTTACAGTCCATTAAAGCAATTCTGAGCTCTCTGCAAACACATTTGTCAATGAGGGGAAGGGGTCTCGGGGCTGAAACCATCCGTTCATTCACCCATTATCGCCTTCAGGTCAAAACCCATTAAGTGCTTGTTGAGCTGCACACCCTGTCCCCTGCACAGAGCTTCTTCATGAAGGATGCCTGGGAACTCGGGGTTCATCATCTTACAGCCCCTGCTGTGTGTGTGTCCACAGTGCACAGATGAGCAGAAAAACATCGCCAGTCACAGGGTATGACATCTGGAAAGACCCTCACTACAGATTGGGAATCTGAGGATGGGTGACTCGGCCCACACGACATAGCAAGGTCACCAATTCAGGATCAGAACCCCAGGTCCTGGCTTTGCCCACGAGGGGTATGCAACACATGTAAATATATAAAACGCCATCACCCAGTATCAGCCTTCTCCCCACCTACAGACCACCCTCCTCTAGAGTGTTTGGGAAAGAGGAGTGTGTGTTATCAGTTAGTCACACCAGGTTATGCTGCAGTAACAAACATCCCCCATCTCAGGGGCTTACATCAACCTGGGTCTACTTCTCATGCACACTGCCCATCCTCAACCCCCTGAGAACCAGCCTACTCTAGCAGCCCCATCTGGATACTGCCAATCTCCACGCACAGAAAAGCAGAGCTCTGGAGGATCTCTGCCTGGCAATGAAAAGATCCAGCACCAAAGGGCCCCGTGGCTCAGAACTGGCTGGCCAGAGCTGGTCACAGCACACCACCCAGACGAGGAAGGGTGGGCCTTCCATGTGCTTGGAACCCGAGTGCAGCTGGTATCCGGTGTAGCTCACAGCACGCGGACCCCCAGGATCTGGCTGAAACGCAGATCCAGCATCAGCAGGTGTGGGCCGGTCTGAGATTCTGCATGAGAGCAAAGGGGAGAGTGGTCAGGCGGGTCCCCTGGAAAACCTACAACCAACCAACCAACAAAACACAAAAACAGTGCGCTGGTCTCTCGAACCCCAGCCCTGGAGATGCAGACAGATGATCCACTGAAGGGTCCCCTGCTAACCAACCTTCAGTTAACCACGGAACCTACACATGCCGGGCACTGAGCTGTGGCCGGGGCCTCAGTGGGAAAAGGGTAGGGGGCCTTCCTGCCGCATGGGGCTGCCTTCTCGTGGGGAGGCAAGTTAATAATGAACTCATTTCGGCAGCAGGATCTCCCAGGAGCTCATGAAGACCTTTGCGCCACTTTCAGGCTCCAGGCAGATATATTAATAGTTTTTCCACTGTCTCTCTCCACTCTGCCCTTAATGACAGCCATGTGGAAGCTTCTGATCCCGCAGTCCCTGTTTTCAGGCCTGAATTTCAGACTGATCAGTGTTGTGAATCGGTGGGGAAACGGGTGGTGGGGGAGAGGTGGGAGAGGAGACCATGGCTCGTGGGTGGGAGGCGGGCAGGTGATGTAGCAGACACAGGGCCACAGGCCGGCCTTGGCCACAGCTAGCCGAAGCCTGGCCTGAGCTCCCTGAAGGCCAAAGTGAGACATGGTCAGTGATGTTATCTTGGGTGTTGGGTTTGGTTCTCGGAAGGGACACCCGGGTTTCACCCTGGACCAAGGCCCACACGTCTGCATATGATAGTTCTGCGGATCTAGGGGTACCAGGAATACCTGGTCTCCGAATCTGAGTTCCCTGGTCCTCATTTTTCATTTATAATTTACCAATTCATAGCAAGACGCTTTGATGCAGAGAACCTCGAACTTTTCCCCAACAAGGTTGGGTATAAAACATGGACACACTCAAGGCCCACCTTGGCAGCCTGCCCCTTAATGGGGGGGTCGGGGGCAGCCCAGGCTGGAGGCCCCGCCTGAGCGCCCCTGAGCTGCTGTGGGACCTGGGCTCAGCACCCACACCCCCCGGGCTTCCGTTTCCCCACTGCCGTGTCTGGCAGGTATCTGGGGGTGCCCTTCCTCCCAGGGTGGAGCGACCTGTCAAAAAGCTCAGAGGCTCCTACAGACAAAGGTCATGCCTGATCCGTGGGGCCATGTGCCAGCTGGTGTCAGAGCCCGCAGGGATCAGATGGGCCTGGGGTGCTCAGATCTCCAGCACTGGGGAGGTGAGGGCAGAACAGGGCCTGAGGGGCCCTCCCCGCCGCAGGCAGCCAGCTCCCCACCTCAACCACTGCCCTCACCTGGTCCTTCAGTCTAGAGGGGACCCGGCCCATGATGCACTCACCCCATCCCAAGCAGGTCCCAAGCCCAGCCTGGGGTTCCGTAAGGGAGCAGGGAACCAAGTGGGTTGCCCTAGCGATCTCATCCCCACCAGCTGGACTGAGTGGCTACATCTTCGTTGGTTCTCGGACCAGGTACAGGCTCCCGGCCCCATCTCCCAAACCTGCTTCCCAAGGCTGCTCTCTCAGCCACTTTTTCCAGGGACCTTCTCCGTGCTGGAGCAGTCACAAAGCCCCGCATGGTCAGGATGTCCCCAGATCAGACCGTGAAGCTGAGCGCTTGCCCTGCCCGCCCCCTGGGCTGGAGCAGGGGCCCCTGGCTTGCTTCTCCCACCAGTAGACACTCGTCCCCACCGAGAGCTCCGTGTGCAGACCCTCAGGGGCTGACGCTTGCCTCCAGGATCCAAGTGGCAGTACCCATCACACCTGCTCAGCTGCTCTGGGTCCATCCTGTTATCTGCTCATACGTCACCCAGCCCTCACCTCCAACCAAAAACTGACTCCACGACAGGGGAGCCCTTGGAATGGGACACGGGTCTCCCCTCACCCTGACCTGGGGAACCTGCCCCCTCCAAGAACAGGAAGGGGAGGCCCTGGTGAGCCGGTGAGTGGCCTGGGGCTGAGGACCCTGCAAGAAAGTTTGCTGGTCCAGGCGACGCAGACACAACTCAGTAGACAGGTAGACAGGTTTTATTCCACCCGACCCCTGCCCATGGCCACCCCGGGCAGAGCGGGGGCAGGCTGCTCGGAGGGTCTGGGGCAGGGTGGCGTACAGGTGGTCTCGCTGTGGCCCCAGGCGAGTGGCAGAGGGAAGGTGGGTCAGCTACCCCCCCTGGGGTCTCTCCAGGGGCCTGGCCAAGCTGAGGGGTTCACAGTCTCCGTGGTGTGGACGCTGAGGGCTGGGGTGCCGGCCATGCCCAGACACACAGGCAAGGCCGGGCACCCGCTGGGCCCCCGACGCCCCAGAACAAAGGTGCCGGGGGTTGGGGGGGAACCT
Source organism: Muntiacus reevesi (assembly GCF_963930625.1). Lineage (NCBI taxonomy): Eukaryota > Metazoa > Chordata > Mammalia > Artiodactyla > Cervidae > Muntiacus > Muntiacus reevesi. The sequence continues at coordinate 58,811,035 of NC_089249.1, read as the reverse complement.
AGGGGGTGGCAGCAGTCCTTCTGACAAAGACATTAAGGCCAAAGTGGCCGAGGTCGACGGGGGTCCAGACGGGAGAGTAGAAAACGCTCGCGCTCACGCACCGCACACACACGCCGGGCCGGCAGAATCGCGAGGCCCGAGTCACACGACGCTCTGCCGGCCCCCGGCTCCCTCAAACTCAGACGCGCCCGAGCCGCCGCCCCGGCCAAAGTCAATGAAGATCCCCTCCGAATCCGAGTCGACCGACTCCAGGATCTGGTCGACCAGGTGCTCGGGGCTGGAGGAGGCCGGGGAGCCGCGGGCCGCGCCCGCACCGGGCGTGGGCGGCTGGGCCGGCGGGTACAGTCTGCTGGGGCAGGGCCCCGACGGCGGCGGCGACGGGGAGGTGCCGAAGGCGCCGGCGGGCCCCGGGCCGGGCGCGCCGGCGAAGCCCTGGGGCTCGGGGCAGGACGTCATCTCGGAGACCGAGTGCCGGCGGATGCCCGCGCCGCCCGCCGCCGCGCCCTCGGCCTCGTGCTCCGCCACGGGGTTCAGCAGCGGCGTGTTGTAGCTCTTGGAGCGCACCACCGGGTTCTTGGCCAGGACGTCCCCCGAGCGGGAGCGCCGCAGGTAGTGCTTCTCTGCGGAGAGACGGAGGCAGAGGGTGAGGCACGGCCGGCCGGGCGCGGGGCAGCCCGGGCTCTGCACCCGCGGCGCGCCGGGCTCTGCACCCGCACTTCCTAGGCAGAGCGAGCCCCCACCCTCAGAGCTGCAGTCCTACTGTGGGGGGCGGGGGGAGACTAGAAACCCTTTAGGGGGCCACAGCTCTGGCAGCGGCAGATGCTCCTCTGGGGCGGCGGATGAGGGCAGGGCTGGGGTTTATTCTGAGCGTCGGGGCGGGGGAGACCCCGGGGCGGGGGAGGACCGCCATGGGGGCGGGGCTCGGGCTTCTCCCCCCCACCCCGCCCCGCCCCGGGCCTGCGGTTCCACGCAGCGACCGCCAGGGGGCAGGGCTGAGCGTGGCCAGCGGCCCAGGGGCCGTTCCTGGAGCACAGGAGACAGGCTCCCTCCTGGCCTGGCAGGGGTCTCAGCTCAAAGCTCTCCTCCAGCTGCTGGGGCCCACCTGAGCGGAGGCATGCCGCTGGGCAGGTTTTAGACCTGCAGGTGGGTGGGCCCTCTGGAGGAGAGATGAACCCTCCTACAGCTGGCCCCCGGGTCCTCTTGACGTTCCTCATCCCAGGCCTGGGTCCTCCCTGCCCTGGAGCCCCCGGCCTGGCCTCTCCTGAGCCCCTCGCCCATGGCGCGGGTCACCTCATGTCACCCAGCAGGGGTCACCCTGGGCACTCATCTGGGGATGGTTTCCTCACTGCTCTGCCTCCCCTGGTGGCAACAACCCTTGACAGTGGGGTGTGGTCCCCCCTGGACCTCAGGACCAAGAGCAGAAGTTGGCACTGGCAGGTGCTCAGCTGACACTGCTGCCTGAACCAACGGGGGCAGGCAGCCCCAGGACGCCCACCCCATAACCCCTCCACACCCCCCGGGAGCCCCCAAACAAGCTGGGATTTCTTGGGCTCTGGGCACTGCATGTGCTGGGTCCTTGCAAAGCCCCGACCCCAGGACTGAGCACGGACGTGACTTCTGTGGGGGATCTGCGGGCCTCTGGGGGGCTCTCAGAGGAGCCACAGCAACACCACTAATGCTGTCTGCCCACCAGGGCAGCCTTTAAAGGAGGGACCCCCAGGCGACCCACCCTGTGTGCCCAGTGACCTGCACGTCACACGGCCGGTGGGTACTTGGGGCAGACCTGCTGCGGCTGCACCTCTGGTTCGGTGTGGCCTTTCACTGGAGGCCGGGGTTCCCAGGCAGAGGTGTGGATGGGGCCAGGGGCCACCCCGCCCCCCACCCCAGGCCCAGGCGACCCCTACCCAGGATGCAGGAGTGTGTGAAGGCCCCCTCGCCAGAGTAGAGGCCGTAGGTGCCCAGGTAGGGCGACACCACCTTCTGGATCAGCGTCTCCAGGCGCAGGTAGTCCTTCGTCACGCCCCGGGACTCGTGCACGCCCTGTGAGAGGGAGGGGGCGGCAAGGTCACTGCTCAGCCTGTCCCCTGCCTCCCAGCCCAGCCGGGCGCAGCTCGGAGGCCACCACGAACGGCCCGATCCACCCCCTCTCCAGTCCTGCCCCCACGGCAGGGGCCACTGCACCCTCCCATTCCAGGCGTCTCTCCAGTTGGAACCTCTGAGCGGCTTCCTGCTTCAACGCCCTCGTGGGGGCCCGCTGCACACAGCAGCCGATGTGCCTGGGAGGCTGCGATGTCCGTGGGAAAGGCTCTGAGGCTAAATCAGGCCAGGTACCCTGAACCCCCACCCTGGACAGCTGCGTATCCCCTTCTGTGAGCTGGCTTCCCAGAGGCTCTGGGCAGTCCCTGGGGCGAAGCTCATCCCTGCCCCCCCCCCCGCCCCGGCCACCCACCCACTTGTCCCACGGAGCACTGCAGGCAGGCAAGGCTGCCCCCAGGGGCCAGGCCCAGGCTCAGGTCTGCATCCAAGCTGGGTGGTCAAGCCCCGTCCATCCGGTAGCACCATCCATCCCCCTCCCGCACTGCTGGGTCCCATCCAGCCCCTCCCAACACCTCCCCTCACTCGGAGCTTTGAAGGGCTCTCCACCTGCTCCCGTTTCATTGGAACCAAGGCCTGAGGAATGAGGCGGCCCACAGGACAGCCTTGGTCTTGCCCACCCAGCTGTGACCTGTCGGGGGGCAAGCTCTGAGTCCTCAGCAGCCCCGGCAGAGGGCTGGGCACACAGCAGGATTTAGTGAGCGCTGCTGAATGCAGGATGTTTCCGAATGAATGGATCATTCTCAAAGGACTGGCAGCAGTTAAGAAACAAGACACACCCAGGTTAACGTTAAACGACGGTTCAAACAGGAACAGAACCAGCTCTACGCTGCCTGTAAGAAAGCCGCTTAAAGGACAAAGACACACACAGACGAGAAGCAAGAGAATGCAGGAGATTATACCTGGTAACAGCGCACCGACCGCAGCAGGAGAAGCGATTTCAGACAGGACCGACTTCAGACCAAAGAAATTTGGCAGGAATAAGGAAGATCATTAGCTAACAATAAAGAGGTTGATTCTCCCAGTTGATACAACAATCCCTAATGTGTACACACCTAACAACAGAACAGGAAACTATGGAGGCCAAGTGATGGGGCTGCAAGGAGAAACAGAGAAATCCATTCCCACAGCTAGAGACTCCAGCACTGCTCTCAGAAACAGATCCAGCAGAGGAAACCAGGAAGGACTCAGACGGACTCAGCAACACCATCAGTCGGCCGATATAATCGACATCCATGGACAGCTTCGTCCAACAGCAGAATCCACATCCTTCTCAAGCTCACACGGGATATTCTTTAAAACAGACCATACTCTGGGCCATAAAACACACCTCGACACATCTCTAACGACAGAAATCAATGTCTACTCTCAGACCACCGAAGAACTAAACCAGAAACAGAATAACTGATCATCTCCAGATACAGGGAGATTAAACAACTCACTTCTAAATAACACATGGGTCAAAGAAGAAATCTCAAAACCTATTCTGAAATATTTTGAATTAAATGAAAATGTAATATCCAAATTTATAGACTGCATCAAAAGCAGCATTTAGGGGGAAATTGAAAGTACTGAATGGATACATTAGAAAACTAAAAGTCTAAAATCAGTCGTCTAAGCTTCCACCCTAGGAAACTAGAAACAGAAGCACAAGCTCAATGCTAGACAAGCAGGAAAAAAGAAATAGAGCAGAAGTCAGTGAAATGGAAAACAAAAATGAGTAGAGAAAACCAACAAAACCAAAAGCTGTGAGAAGATCAATAAAATCCACAAGCCTCTAGCCAAGCTACTGAAGAACAAAAAAAGATAAAAATGACTAATATCAGAAATGAAAGAGGGGAGGACTTCCTTGGTGGGTCCAGTGGTTAAGACTCTGTGCTTTCAAAGCAGGAGGCATGGGTTCAGTCCTTGGTTGGGGAACTAAGGTTCTGCATGGCAAAACCCAAATCAAAACAAACAAACAAAAATCCCCACAAATAAATAGACAAAACAAAGAAATGAAAGAAGGAACATCTTATCGCAGACCCCATAGTGATGTGTGCTCAGCTGTGTCCAACTCTTTGCGACCTCATGGACAGAGGAGCCTGGCGGGCTACAGCCCGACTCAAGGATCTGACCTGCATTGGCAGGCGGATTCTTCACCACTGAGCCGCCTGGGAAGCCCTACGGATGCCCCCAGAAGTCATTCAGATGAACATGGAGGAAGTGTCCCCGCCCCCAACCACAGCGCCGTGGGTGAGGATGTTACCGCTGAGCCATGCTGGCCGCTGCACAAACCGTGTGTCCCTTCATCCCCAGGACTTGTTTGTGGAGCCTGGTCTCTGCTCCCCACTGCCCAGTGAGGGAACGGGGCCCCGGGGCTGCGTTACTTGGGTGAGCTCAGATGCAGGGCTTCTCCCCCGGTGGCTCGGACGGTAAAGAATCTGCCGCCGTGTGGGAGGCCCGGGCTCAGTCCCTGGGTCGGGAAGATCTCCTGAAGGGCATGGCAACCCACTCCAGTACTCTTGCCTGGAGAATCCCCATGGACAGAGGGGCCTGGCGGGCTACGGTCTGTGGGGCTGCAAAGGGTCAGACACGACTGCTCGTCAGCTTCCGGGGCCCCATGAGAAGGAACTGGGACTCTACAGGTGGAGCTCGGTAGGCCGGGGAACTCCGCGCTTGGAGAACACAGGAGGCCCCCAACACATGCTGAACAGGTCCAGCCGGGGCTCGAAAACTGGGGTCAAGTTCAGCGCGGGGCTGGGACAAGGCCATTCAAAGTGGAGGCCGAGGCAAGGGCAAAGGGCTGAGGCTGGCGTGCGGATGGCAGCCAGGCGGGGCAGGACGACGCTGGGGGAAAACCGGCCCAAGCCCAGAAGCTGCACGAGGCATAGGGACCAGCAGGGGTCAGCGCTGCCCCCACCCGGGGCTGCTCCTGGGGTCCTGGTGAAGTGGCTCAGTCCTGTCCGACTCTTTGCCACCCCGTGGACTATAGCCTGCCAGTCTCCTCTGTCCATGGGATTCTCCAGGCAAGAATACTGCAGTGGGTTGCCATTTCCTCCTCCAGGGGATCTTCCCAACCCAGGGATTGAACCCGGGTCTCCCGCTCTGCAGGCAGACTCTTTACCATCAGAGCCACCAGGGAAGCCCTCCTGGGATCAAAAAATCCATGAAAGGTAGTCCCACAGTCACATTTGACTCTGCGATTCCATAGATTGTAGCCCGCCTGGCTCCTTTGTCCATGGGATTTTCCAGGCAAGAATACTGGAGTGGGTTGCCATTCCCTTCTCTAGGGAATCTTCCCAACTGAGGGATCAAACCCGGGTCTCCCGCATTGGAAGCAGATTCTTTACCAACTGAGCCTCTAGGGAAACCTGGGATCAAGGTGACGCCCTATTCCTCGGCTGGAAATCCCAGCGTTGTCATTTTCTGCCCCCAAGAGCAAGCACCATGGAGGACTCGGCACTGGTTTCTTCCCGTCATCCTTGAGCTTTCCCCCCAGGGAGGTGGTCCTACTCCATCACACAGATGAGGAAACAGGCCAAGAGATGTAAAGTCCCTCCAGCTGCTCCCTGCCCCGCCCCCACCCAGGGCATCCCAGCCAGTTCAGTTCAGTTCCTCAGTCGTGTCCCATTCTTTGTGACCCCCCCACCCCCCGACTGCGGCACGCCAGGCCTCCCTGTCCATCACCAACTCCCGGAGCTTGCTCAAACTCATGTCCATTGAGTTGGTGATGCCACCCAACCATCTCATCCGCGGTCGCCCCCTTCTCCTCCCTCCTTCAACAGAAAATTAGATCAACAGCCCTGCCCATCAACAGACACCCAGCCATGTTGGACCTAAACCCCCCTGAAATCCCGACTGCAGGCCTGGCACCCTGCTTCACCGCCAGGACGACCCCCAGTTCCCACCAAGAGCGGCCCCTGGACCCTTCAGCCCTCCAGGTTCATCAGCCCCTTCGTTGCTCTGCAGTCTTCAACCAGCTGCCCTGGGCCTCCCCCGTGACCACCCTCACAGACCCTAATTTAGGAGGCGCGCACGTGCGTGTGTGGGTTCAGAACAGTGAACTGGGTTTGGAGCCCGTCGGCCTCGGGCAAGCAAGGACTCTCCTGTTTCCTGGGAGCCTGTCAGGTGGGGTGGCTGACAGTGCTCCCCCCGGCCTGTGAAGGCGAGGTCAGCCGGCTGACTGTAGGGAGCTGCGCTCACCGCGGGGTGTGGCGGTCTGCAGAAAGGTCCAACAGGAAGGTCTGGAGTTGCTGTGGGGACCGGGAGGCGGTGGTCCCCAGCCCCAGCGCGGGATGGGGGCCTGCTGAGGCCCGGCCCCGCTGCCCCCCGGGGGACACTGTCCACACACCCCGGCTCCCCGCGGGGTCCCAGGCCGGCCTCCCCCTCTGCCCTGGCTGCCTCCTCTCCCTCCCAGGTTCCTCCTGAGGGTCCCCGCTCGGTGGGTCTCACGTGGAGAAGGTCAGAGACTCAGGCTGTCCCCAGGGAGCCTGCCCGCGCCCGGGGCCCCACGCACCTGCAGCACCAGCAGCATCTGCACGATGGCGGGGGGCACTCGGGCGTGGGCCCGGGCCAGCGCGTCCTCCAGCTTCACGCCCAGGGTGATGGTGTTCCGAAAGTGCAGCAGGGCCAGCTGGCGCACCGACGGCTCCTTGCCCTGCAGACACGCGGCCGCTGCTGTCACCGAGAGCCGCAGACACCGGGACGACCCGCTGACCCCCAGGCCCCCGTCCACCCTGCCCTCCTCCCCAGACGACTCTTGTTCCGAGGAAAGGGCCCCATGTGACTTCCTCGGGAGAGGAAGGGGTGACCATCACACACACAGAGACCCCTCCTGCGTGTGGGCTGCTGAGCATCGCTCAGGGCTTCCTGGGGTCCTGGGGAGGGGGCTGCCTTCTGTCCATCTCCATGTGCGCAGGCGCAGACGGCCCAGGAGCGCGGAGGCGCGCCCACCCCAGGCCCGGGCCGCTGACCTGTACTGGGTAGAAGACCGCCTGCAGGGTGGGCAGCACGTCGCTGAAGAAGAAGTCCCAGGTCTCCGCCAGCGAGTCCAGCAGCTTCTGTCCTGTGGGCACGGGGACCGTCACCACCACCCCAAGGGTGCCGGCAGACACTTCCTGTCTTCCCAGGTCACGCATCGCCTCCTCGCACCCAGGGGAGGGCGCGGTCCCTGGAGCAGGCGCGGGGCTCTGGAGCCGGGACCCCCTGCTTCTCCTCCTGGTGCCTCAGTTTCCCCACGAAAACAGTGGGACTTGGGGGCTTCCCTGTGGCCCAGGGCATGGGACGCCGTGTTCCCACTGCAGGGGGTGTGGGTTCGATCCCTGGTTGAGGAACTAAAATTTGCAAACTGCGGTGCAGCAAAAAAAAAAAAAAAAAAGAAAGAAAGGCCCGGGAGCTGTTAATACTCTGCTCCCAGAGCTGATGGAAGGAAGCCAGACAAAGCAGGGCCTGGGGCAGAGAGGGTATGGGGTGGGGGGGTGTGTGTTCCTGTTTCCGCCACACACAAGCCCCCGCGTGCTCCACTCACACCCTGGTCTCATCCACTGCCCCCTGACACCTTGTCTGTCTGTCTCCCCCAACAGACACTCTCAGGGCACCTACACTGTGCCAGGCCTGGCACCAGGGACTCAGCTGGGCCCTGAACTGCCCAAGTCCCACCACACTGACCAACAGCAGCAATCCTGGCTGGGGGGCAGGGGGGTGGGGAGTGACTCCACCAGGCAGATGAAGAGCTGGGCTTTGGAGAGGGTCTCTCCCTCCAGGGCCTGCGTCCCCACCACCTGGGGCTGCCTAGGGTGGGACCTGGGGAGCCAGGATGACGGCCTTCAGCAGCTGAAACCTGTCCCAGGTAGGAGGGAGTCAGGCAGGGAGGGCTTCCTGGAGGAGGTGCTAGTTGAGCTGATTCAGGAGGGTTTTGCCTGGTGCGCTGACACCCTTGGCCCAGAAACCACAGAGGTAGATATGTGGGAAGCAGACATTTGGACAACGGGAAGGAGGGATGCCAGCCACAGGGTTGACAGACCCTCAGGGGAGGGACACTTTGAGGTGCCCCCATGCTGGCTCTGGGCATCCCCAGGAAATGCCAAGTGCTGAACCTTTAGCCCTTCTGCCTGGAACAAGCGGATAGCTGGGGTGAAGGCTGCTGGCTCAGGACAAGGAGGCCACTGAGGTGTGTCGTTGAGGCCTCTGCTGCTGGCCAGGACCCCCACCGGGAAGCCAGACCAGTTGTTGGCTAGGGACACACAGGCGTGGTAGGTGGGTGTCCCTGGGAGCCGAGTGGCCAGGGCCGCAGACTGCAGGTTGGCCAGCCTCCCAGACCACACCACCCACGCCCGGCTCCTGGAGGTTTCCCTGGGAACCAGGTTGGTGAAGGGCCCTTGCCTTTTCGGTTCCGTTTCCCTGCATTTTGGGTGTCTCCCCCCAACCTGTAAGGTCCCCTGGTCTGTGGAGGTGCCAGGCTCCGAGAGGGCAGCCTGGCGGGGGGAGGGTGACCATGGGGAGGAGGGGTCTCTGCATATGACCCGTCTGCCTGGTGGCCAGCTCCTGGTCTTTCGCGGGGGCCCCACGGCAGACTGTATGGAACCCAGGACGGTGGGTGCCCACCCCGAGGAGCTTGGACTGCACACAAAGGTCCCTTGAGGTCCCCGCCGTCGCCGGCAAGAAGAAAGGCGGCTCAGTTCCCGGGCGGCTGTGGGGCGGCCCTGGGCGCGCGCCAGGCGGGAGTCTGGCGGAAACGCAGCGGAAAGGATATCTTGTTAAAACCCAGCGTGGGCCCGGGCGGAGCCGCACGCAGATCAGGGGTCAGGAGGCTCGGCCCCAACTCTTGGCTGGGTGCTCTGCCGCGGGGGCTGGGGGCGGGGGGCGCTGGGGCTGTCAGCGGTGAGGCAGGCACGTGGCGTTAAAGCCCGGCCCCTGGGGGCCCCCATCAGCCCAAGCCTCAGCGTGGTCCTCTGTGAAATGGGCATGATCCATGCGTCTGCGCTCAGTAGGCTGAGTGCTGCCACATAGCAGGCGCTCGCTGTTAGCCTGACGCTGACTGGTGGGCCTGTGTGGTTTCCGATCACTCAGCAGGACCTGGACTGCCCTTGAGCTGGTTCTGGGATGGGGGTTTGGTCAGCCTGCTTGCCTTCCTCTGGCTTGATCGTGCAGGGCTCTGAGACAGATGGGTCAGGCTGACCTCGGCTCGGGTCTCGGCCCGAGGCAGTGAGACCGCGGGGACAGCACTGGCCCCAGGGCAGCTGGAAAGGCCACTGCAGGGGCTCAGAGGTGTGAGCGTGAGGGTCACTGTAGTGGAGGTGGGTGGCCTGGCCTCTAACAGGCCGGGATTCCTGCAGGACAAGGCCGAGTCCAAGGCCTGGAGCCTATGCAAGACCCCGGGGCGCCCCTCAGAGACCCCGAGTGTCTGCCTGCTGAGAAATGACCCCAGCTGCAGCTGAGCCCATGGAACTGTCACCTTGAATGTGTTCCCTGGAGGGAGGCTGCCATTTCAAGGCCACTGCAGGCTTCCCACATTTCCAGGAATCAGTCTGCTTGGAGCAACGTTCAAGGCCTCACTGGAGGCTGGAGTGGGTAGGTGGCAAGGTCATGGGGCTGCCCTGTGTGGGGTGCTGGCCTCCCAGCAGAGGCGTGGGCTGCGGACATGGCTGGCCACAGGGAGCAGTCTTTGGGGATTAAACTGGGGTAGAAGCGGTGGGGTGGGGTGGGTTCCCAAGGCTGCCCTTCGGGGTGTGGCTGGGCCCTTGTTGCCGCTGCATGGGCTGAAGGAGGCCACGTGTCCTCCTGAAAAGACCACGTTTCAAGGCCTGACTCCATGCAGCCCTCCCTGACTGCCAGGTGGAGCCAACCCTCCCTTCCCCAGGGCCTCCCTTCCTCCTGACACCGATCACACTGGACTGTTGCTGTCTGGCCACGTCTGTGTGCCCAGCCGGGCTGTGAACCCCTGCCAGGCAGGGTCCAGGTCCACCTCCAGCTCCCCGGAGGCCCCCTGGGGCCTGACCTGTAGTGAGGGCACTAATGGAGCCCGTCTGACCCCGAGCGCCGAGGTGGGGACAGAGGGAAACGGCCTGTCTGTGACTGGCTGGGGATTGGAGGCCGGGCCCTCTGGCCCCCAGCCTGGGGCTCTGTGCCTGTCCCCGAGGCCAGGGGAGGCTGGATGGGGTTAGCGCTCCCTGCTGGGTGGCCTGGCGGCCACGGCCACCATGGGCAAGACTCCACCAAGCTGCACAAAGCGCCTCTTCTCCAAAGGGCCCGGCTCCCCTGGGCCGGAGCTGGTGGGAGGGCAGGCACTGCTGGAATGTGCCGAGTCAGGAGAGGCGTGTGGGAGGGCCCCTCCACCAGCAAATCCTCCTGGCGGCTCAGGTGCCACCTCCTCCAGGAAGCCTGACCCGACCCCCAGTGGCCTATGCCTCCTGTCCCCACGTCTGCGGTTCTCACGGCCCTTCTCAGTTTCCTGCCTTGGCCGCTTCCACCCGACAGACGCAGAGCTGGTGCAGAAGGAGCACAGGACACAGCTCTGAGTTAATGCTGAGTCCCCCAGGCCTCAGTCTCCACCTCTGTGAAATGGGCTAAGGCCCTTGCTTTCCAGGGTCAGTGAGGACGTGAGGGGGAACCCAGAGCAGCGGAGAGAGGAGTGCTGATTTGGGTGCCGGGCTGCCAGGGAGGGGCTGTGTAGCCGGGCGAGTGACTCAGCCTCTCTGTGCCTCAGTGTCCCCAAGGTTCAGTGACAACGATGGAACCTTCTGCATGGGTCTGTTGGGTGACCCAGGAGTTGGGCGATGGAAGCTCCTGGGATGAGTCCAGCAAAGGGGAGTGTGTGTGGGGCTCGGGTCTGGCACAGAGGGGCCTGCCCCGCACGGGGCGGGGCACACAGCAGGCCCGCAACAGCACATAATCAGCCTGAGCTGGGTTCTCTGCATGACTCGATTCATCTCTACGCCAAGTCACCCCTACCGGGAGGCGTGCACTGCACTTGTCACCCGCCTGCCCACAAACATGGGGGAGCCCAAGGTTTCTGGGACTCGGCCTGTCCTTCCAGAGCTCTGGGCCCGGTCAGGAGCCTCCCTCTCCTCGCTGAGGGCCGCCGTGGGCGGAGAGGCCAGCTGTCACTCCTGGCCTGATCCCTAAAAGGGCAAAGGGGATATGCGCTGGACTCGGATGCCCTGGGTTCCGATCCCACCTCCACCTCTTACCCGCACGTGGTTTGGGGTGAGTTGAGGGCCACGGCTGCCCTGAGCTCAGCTGTGAAATGGGGTACAATGACCCAGAGGCCTCAAGGGGCCCGAACCTTGGCCGGGAGCGCAGGTCAGCTGCTCCTCAAGCTGGGGGCTCCCCGCTCTGCCGCGTCCCGGGTCTAGACCACGCCCCCTCTGGTACTCAAAGATCCTGATGGGGTTCTCCCAGGCTGCTGGGACGGGGTTCACGGGGGTCAGAGGGCCTCGTGGGCAGTGAGGTGAAGCAGAGGCCTTCTACCCAACATCCCTCAGACCTCCAGGGCCGCCAGGAAGGTTCCTTCCACGGGGCCCCATCAAGGATCCTTCCCAAGATCAGATCTTGGCCCCACAATCTTGGCATCGCTCCTGCCCCTCTGAGCCCCTCGCCCGGGAGGGCCACCCCACCTCCCCAGAGCCCCAGGTGAAGCCAGGGTGCCCAGGGGCCACGTCCTCAAGCAGCATAGCTGGCACCCGCTCCTGGCCCCGAGCCACCAGACTCACCCTCGTAGAAGCGGATCTTGTCTCGCAGGATCACCATGCCTTTCGTCAGCAGCTGGTTCTGCAAGGCACACGTGGAGATGCCGTCACCGCCCCGGAGGGGGACCTGGGGCCCCCAACACTTCCCAGCAGGCAGCTGAGGCCCAGAGGTGTAGGCTGACGACCCACAGGGTAAGGAACCCCCAACCTGCCCCCCAAAGACGGGCCAGGCTGGGGGTTCCTGCTCCAGGCTGAGCGGGTGGGCACCCCTGAACCCCAGGTGGAAGGAGGGCCTTTCAGGCAAGAGGGGCCCCGTGACCGAAGGACTGAGTGAGCGTGGCCACCGTCCACCGAGGCTCACACGGCAGCCCCCTGAGCCTCCCTCGAACGACCCCACGAGGTCTTCGCAACAGCTGGAGCAGCCAGAGAGCGGAAACAATCCGGGGGCCAAGGACCGATGAACAGTCCCGGCCCACGAGGGAACATTACTTGGCTGTAAAATAGGAAGACGAGGTTCTGACACAGGCACAACGTGGCTGAATCTCGAAAACGCTGTGCTCTGTGAGAGGCCAGGGTAAAAGGCCACGGGCTATGCAATCCCACTGATGTGAAATGTCCACACAGGCGAATCCAGACAGAAAATAGATTAGCAGTGGCCTGGGGCTGTGGGGAGAGGGGAAGGGCGTGTGAATACAGGGTCTCCCTTTGGGGTGGCAAAAAAGCCCTGGGATCAGACGGTGGGGACAGCTGTCTGTCCCCCCGAGAAGAGCTGTGAGTATGCTGAACACCGCTGAACTGCACACTTTTCAGTGGACAGGCCGTGCAACGTATCACTTTACACCTCAATACAGCTGCTAAGTTAAAAAACCAACCCTAGACCCACAGGATGGGGAGGAGCCCCAGGCTGGTTCTCACCTCCCCCTCTCCTGGGGGTGGTGGGGTTGAGCACCTGAGCCTGCATGAGCAGACCCCTGCCTGCACCACCTCGGCCTTCCTGCCTGTGTGACCTCAGGGGCCCCGGGGTCCAATGTGTTCCTTGTCTTTGCAGGCCTGTGGCTTCTGCAGCACCTGGGAAACGGTGACCTCGATGACGCGGGCGCCACGCTGACAACGGTCACCACGTGGCTCAGGGTGACACGGCCCAGGGCTTGTAGATGACGAGTGTGGACTCTGGGGACCAACCCTGATCTTCCAGGAAGAGGCGGGCCACCCATCACACAAGTGACCTTCAGCCCCACGCCAGGCAGGGCTCTGAGTCCTCATCTGCCTCTGATCGCGTAATCACCCCAGACAACCCGAGCTGGCTGGCTGGGGAAGCTGAGTCACGGCCAGGCAGACACCCCCTTCCCACTCCGTCCTTTCCGGCCCACTCAGGAAGCGCCCCCGGGCCGGACGGCGAGCAGAGCGCACCCACCTGCAGGTACTCCGTGAAGAAGGACCCCAGCTCCGTCTTCAGCAGCTGCCTGTGGGGGTGGGGGGCAGGAGTCAAGAGACCCCACGCTGCTGGTGAGCGTGGGGGTGGGGTGGGGGCCGCCTGCAGCGGGAGACCAACCCCCTCGGCCCGGAGCCCGGAGGATGTGGCTAGATGCTTCTCCAAGATAGACGAGTGGCCGATAACGCGGGGGAGGACGTTATCAGTCAGGTCAGGGGAAGACTGACCACTGTCAGTCACCAGGGGAACCCAACTCAGACCCCAACACCCACCCCAGCGCTGTTAGAATCAAGGCCCTGGGCTGTAACACGTGTCGGGGAGAAGCTGGGGAAACCAATCCCTCACACAAGGCGAGAAGCAACGCAAGACAGCGCGGCTGCTGTGGGCAAAGGCTGGGCAGCTCCTCAAATGGTTCAGTGTAGACCCGAGGTTCGGGGTAGACCCCGAACCCTACCCTTAGGTGCAGACCCAGGAGCCATGAGAACAGAGGTCCACGCAAGGCCTCCTACGGGGATGCTCCCAGCAGCCGAAAGGTGCGCACCACCCAAACGCCCCTCAACACGGGACTGGGCAGACAAAAGGACGTGTTTGTCATACAATGGGGTATTATCTGGCCATAAAAAAAATGAGGCGCTGCTACCCGCTCCAGCCCAGACGAGCCCCGGGCGTGGAGGCGCATCGGGCTGAGGGCGAGAAGCAGACGCCAAGGCCAAGTGCATCATCGTGTGACTCCATTTATAGGAAACATCCGGGCAAACCCAGGCAGATGAACTGAACTGAATCTCCCAGAGGCTGGTGGTGGGGGCAGGTGATAGGGAGTGACTGTTAAGGGGTCTGGGCTTTTTCGTGGCAGGGTGGGGGGGTGGAGGGGTGATGAAAATGTCCTGGAATTAAATAGTGGTGATAGTTGTACAAGCTGTTGAAAGGACTAAAAACCACTCAACTGTAAATTGTATCTTAAAAAAAACCAAACATATATGGGCTTCCCTGGTACCTCAGACAGTAAATAATCTGCCTGCAGTGAAGGAGACCCAGGTTCGATCCCTGGGTCGGGAAGATCCCCTAGAGAAAGAAATGGCAACCCGCTCCAGTATTCTTGCCTGGAGAATCCCAGGGACAGAGGAGCCTGGTGGGCTACGGTCCATGTGTTTGCAAAGAGTCAGACACGACAAACACTTTGAAGGGCCACCTTAGGCCTTCAGGGTTGGGGTGGGGTGACCATGTCCCAATCCGTCGTTTACGCCTGCCCTGAGCTGATGGGGAGCTTTGCTGCCTGTTTTCCCCAGACATTCTTTTGCTGCAGGGACAGGATGGCACAGGCCGGGGCAGGAGGGAGAAAGAGCACAGAGGTAGGAAATGCCTCCTTGCAGTAGCTGTGTGACCCTGGGCAAGTCTCTCGACCTCTCTGAGCTTCAGCCTCCTCCCTACAATGTAGGACTAACACCTTGGCCTTCCCAGATGCCCTCGAACTGGTCTGTCCCAGATCCGCCACCCGAGTTCAGGTCTCAACTGTTTGCAGGAAATGAGGGGTGTTCAACTGGGCTGTAATGGCCTATCTGGGAACAAAACTCCGGTCATTAGGCAGGTGGGTCCTTCCTCTTTTAAAAGAATAAATATCCTTCGCGATGCTCAACGGCAGCTGGGAATGTGGGCGTCATCTTGAGCCATTGCCCAAGTCCCTCCCCGTTTCCCCTGCAAAGTAGTCCTGGGCCAAGTTGGGGGGGCAGTGTGAAGGCCACGGGACATGACTGGGGTCACAGTCTACAGGGCGGTCACCGCCCACCTCAGCTCTAAAGGTGGAACCTGGGGCTGGTGGACCGGGGGGCCTGCCTGGGACCTCCCCCCCAACTTTCTAGCATGGCCCTCCCGCCGCTCCCAGACCCGGGCCCAGATGACGGGACAGCCAGCCACTCACCGGACACCTTCGTTCAGGCTGAAAAGCTCCTGGTCGGGCAGCCCCTTACGCTGGAAGACGGCGATCACCCCGTTGTGGATGCTGCGGGGGGTGGTGGAGGGGGAGAGGTGGGTTGCCGACCGGAGGCCCTGAGCCCCGGTCCGCCTTCCCTCTCCCGTGGCGCCCCACCCGCACCGCTCGAAGCTGTGCAACGGCCTCTCGCAGAGAAGGCAGGCCTGGAGCACGCAGGTCGGCTGCCCCCGGGGGACCCCACGCGCCCCAGAACCTCGGATCCCATCTCGAGCTCCAGGCCTATCACCGGTCACCTCTCCTGGAGCTCCTGGGTACTTCTACCTCCCTTCCCGTATCCCTGAACCCTCTGCACCCAGGCCAGAAACTAGGGAACACCCTCTGATGGCCTTCTGCACCCCCAAATGTCACTACCTTGTGCTTCCAGGTGCCCTTGAGCTGGCCCCTGACCCCCTGACCTGGGTATCTGTGCCGTCCGCACCTGGCCCCTGGGCAGGCTGCCCTCACCACAGGGCCTTTGCACATGTCCTTCCTTCAGGTCCCAGGTGATTTCCATGTTTACATTCCATCAATGTGCAGCTACGTGTTTATACGGGACTTGTTTGATGGACTGGTTCCCACCACTATTTGCAAACCTCAGAGCAGAGGTCCCTGCGCCATTAGTGACTGCGTGCTCTCACCCAGCTCAAAGGAGAGCCTGTAAGTGCTGCTCAGTCCCTAAGTCGTGGCCGACTCTTTGCGACCCCGTGGACTGCAGCACGCCAGGCTCCTCTGTCCTTCACCATCTCCCGGAGTTTGCTCAGATTCATGTCCACTGAGCTGGTGATGCCATCCAGCCACCTTGTCCTCTGCCGCCCCCTTCTCCTTTCGCCTTTAACCTTTCCCAGCATCAGGGTCTTTTCCATGAGTCGGCTAGTGACATTCACCCTATCCCCGGCCCTCCAGATCCAGCTGGCCCTGAAGCCCTGCCCGTCTCCACCCCCAGATCTCTGCTGCACCGTCTTTCCTCCACACCCACCCGACCTCTGGCTGCACAGTCGGCCTCCTCGCTGCACCCGCCCCCACCCAGGGCCCTGCAGATACAGCCTAAGGCCCGAATGTGGCATTCAAGGCTCGTCTGGAATGGTTCCTCCCCACCAGGCACCCCACACCCCAGTCTGACAAAGTACTGGTGCCAAACCTTAGGGTCTTTGCATCCATTTCTCCTATCTGGGGTATGTGGGGGGTCCTTATGCTCTCTACTGGACAAGCAGCTCTTCACCCTGGAGCTTTGGCTCAGAGGCCAGCACCCCCGAGAAGCCTTCCCGACACCCTCCCTTTCCCACGCAGACTCACGTCCTGGCCTTTGCCATTTACTTCCATGTTAGTTCCTGCCAACGGCCATAAGCTCCCAAGGGTGAGAACCAGGTCTGGGTGGCTCCACCGCCCTCCAACTCAGGATCTGGTCGCTGCAGTAAAGCTCAGCACCAGAGACCGCTTCTTGGTGTTTAGGGACAGTTGGACGCCTGCTGCTGTGCATACCATGGGGCAGGCGGCGGCCACCAAGCTCCCGGGGCCCCTGTCTGCTCTCCTAGCCCCACTGCTCCTAGTAACGTGGACAGGCCACCCATTCTGCAGATGAAGAAACGGAAGTTCGGAGGGGCCAGGTTTCAGGAGGCCACCGAGTGCACCCAACAGCTGCCCCTCCTTTCTGTGGAGCCAGCAGTGGGCAGGGCTTCCGGCTCGCACCCTGGAAGGGGCAGGGCAGGGGCAGGACCCACACACCCCGGGTAGGAGAAGGCGGCTCTGAGCACTGCAGGGACACGCTTGCGGACCAGGCCAGGTGCCTGCCCCCTGACCTGAGGCCGACCACCCCGGGGCCTGCTGCTGGAATGCTGCTTGTTCACATGATCAGGGCCACACGCCCTCCCACTTGTTTCCTGCCTGAGAAATGGGGGGTCACAAGCGTGCCTGCCCCCAGGCTGCCGGGAGGATGAAAGCCTGGCCAGGACCGAGCCTCAGTGTGGACCCGGCCGAGATTGCGCCCGCCTCCGTCAGGAGGCCCGTGTGGACCCGGCCTACGGCTCTGACAGTCAGGCTGTTCCCCATTTACAGGCTAAAAAAAGTAAGAGTCTGATGGGAAGTCGAACGGCCGCAGGAAGCCGGACTGCAGCTGCCACCCTGAAATCCGAACAGCCGGGGACTCGCGCCTGGTCGGGCTGCGGGGGGTCAGCCCCTCCCAGTCCTGCCGGTAGTGGGAGCCCGGGGCGCTGGCACATGGGGCCCCGTGGGGCCTGGCTGAGTCCTCCCTGGGGCCCAGGCCTCTGTCAGGCCGAGGGGACGGCCCCGGGGAGGCCTCATCAGCCTCCCGGGCCTGGTCCTGCTGTTTTCAGCAGCCTCTCCAAGTCCTTCCTCCTCCTCCAATGAACCTTCCGGAGGGACCCCAGTCCCCTCTGGTCCGCCGCCCAGAGGCCACCCTAACCACGTGGCTTTGGATGGGAAGACTGGTTCTTGGCAGAAGTCTTCTCGAGGCCCTTGAGGGTCCAGCACCCACTGGTTCCGCCTCCCCCGGTCCGCCTCAGGCCTTTGTCCTTGCTGTCCCTTCTCCTGTAGGCTCACCATGAAGTAAAGACCCTCTCCCCTCCCAGATGTGTGGCGAGTGTATTTGACTCTATCTTCTTTGCAAGATGAGAGGTCTGTCTGGATTATTGCCTGCTGCCAGCAGCCCAGGCCTCACACGGCTCTACCTGTATCTGAGCAGCGTTCCACCCAGCCCTGGGGTCCCCCTTGAGTTCCCCAGCCAGCCCGGCATCCGGCTCTGTGGACCCTGATCCTGCCCTGCCCACCTCCAGCCTCCAGGCTGGTTCCAGTTTGCACCCCAGCTCTGGGGTCCCCGGCTGCACACCTCTGCCAACACTGGACCACACGTGCCTCAGTTTCCCTATCCGTACAATGGGACTCATATAATCACAGCCCCTGGAGGAGAGGCTGGGGAACAGAGAGCGCCCTGTGGGGTTATGTGTGTCAAATATCATCAGAATCGACCGTGGGGGTCGGGGGGCAGGGGGTGCCCCTAGAAGCATCCACCGCAGCTCCACCATCTGCCCCGGGTTTTCCTCCATCTCCTTCTAACCACGGCATGAGGTGGGGACTATGACAGCCCAAGCTGCAGAAGGAAACAGTGAGGCTCAGAGAAGCCAGGGGACGCCCAGCGTCATACAACCTGATGCCTGGTGGGGCCAGAAAGGAGCCCGGGGCGCACGGTCCTCCCACCCCACGTGGCTGCTCCAAGTGGGGGTGGAGGTCAGGCAAGGTCCTGCCCCTTCCCATTTCTCTGCAGCTGACCTTCCACGGTGCCACTAAAGTTTTGAGCTGGCTCAAGAATAAAGCCCTGCTGGGATAGAGAGGAGACGGCGGGCTGGGGGGAGAGAGGAGAGGAGTGGAGAGGCAAGGCCCTTGTGGGACTTCTCCCCCAAAGCAGAAGTGAAACCCCAGCCCATGGCCTCCCTGAGGAAGGCGTGCAGGCCCAGCGAGGACTCGGGCAGTGGCCCGCTGGAAAGCGCAGGCAGGCAGGGGCCCGTGTGGACGCTGACCCATCACCTCCTCTTGCCCGGAGGCCCTCGCCAGACCTCCCGCCCACCTAGGGAGACAGGACGGCAGGAACCAGTCTCAGCACCTGTCACCGGAGCACAGGGCGAGGGGAGAAGCCCAGGACCCCCGGGTGAGGCTCCACGGCCCCCGTGCTCAGGCTGGGGCAGGAAGGGCTGACTGTGGGGCTCTGAGGGGCCTGCCTTGGCTGCCCTGGCCTGGGCTGGTGCCGCTGTGGGGCCGCGAGCAGGGGGACCCCAGCAGGGCAGGACCCTGGCCGCGCCTCTCAGGGTCACTCATCTGTCCGTGCAGGAAACCCTGGCAGAGAGTAAGCAGGCGACAAAGCCCTGGCAGGTCACACAACACGCCTCCAGGGACTCCTGGAAAGGCTGGGGCCGCGGGCGAGGCCTGGAGGTGGAGGCCTGCCCCTTTGTGGGCCCTGCTCTGCTCCAGACCTGCCTCTGGGGCCTCAGGAAACAAGAGAGGAGTTCAGGCCTCCACCGGGTGCGCCCCTCACCCTCCTAACTGCCTGGTGCCCCAGAGAAGGTGGGGGCGGCGGGGATGGCAAGCACCGGCCCCCACTGGCCTCCCCTCCCCCTCCCAACCACCGGTCACCCTAGAGGCTTCAGCCAGCCTCCTTCGGCCCCCCAGAGACCCCCATGAAGTGGTGGCAAGAGTGCTGGACTTAGAACTGGACAGGCCCCCTTGCCTCCGAGCCTCAGTGTCCTCATCTGGACGATGGGGGCAGGAGTCCCACCTTGCAGGCTGCTGCAGGGAAGGAAGGCAGCCTCCTCCACACTAGGGTTGGGACGGGGCCCGATACCTGTTGGGGGCAGGCACCCCCATCGGAGGGACGCAGTGTTCAGGGCCCAGGAGGAGAGCAGGGCCCAGGACGCTCTGCGCTCCCTGCCCCCCGCCTCGCCCCTCCAGGGCCAGGGATGGGAGGACGAGCAAGGCAGGCTGCAGGCTCTGGGCTCTAACCACCAACCCCTGCCCGGCCTGGCCCCAGTGGACATGAGCCCTGGGCCCTGGCTTCAAGTTGGACCAGGGTTCAGACCCAGTGTTAGCAGGGCCTCTTGGTCAAGTCCCTCTCCTTCTCTGGCCTCGGTTTCTCTGAAGACCACCATCTCAGCCTTGGAGATGGGTCTGCAGGAGTGAGAGGGCCCCGCCCGTGCATTGCATGGGCTCCCCCAGCCGGAAGGCAGGCAGGCACCTGGCTCAGGCATTTGTGCGAGGAGTAGGGCTCCTTAATGGTCTATACCCTCTGGCCCAAACGCAGGACTCAGGCCAGGGTTTGGGGGGCTCTGCCTGTCCCCCAGCTGGCCCCTCAGCTCAGGAACATGACCTTTGTGCAGTTCAAGGCCCCCCACACACAGAAGGGTTCAGGCTGGGCGAGGCGCTAACTGGGGACAGCACGGGGACAGACAGGGACACAGCACGCCGCCTCTGGGGAGGGGACGAGGGGCTGCGGGTGGGGTGACAGGTGAGGCGCCCACCCCTCTGCAGGGCCAGCCCTCAGCCGGGCACGGGGCACAAGCCTGCCTCGGAAAGCAGCCTCAGGGACTTAGGAAACAGCTTCCGACGGTTCTGTTCTAGTTTCTGGTTTGTGAGTGCGGCCTGGTCGGCCAGCACTGCACCCAGCGATCCCCTGCACACCCACGGGAGAAGGGAGCATGATCCTCCGCCATGTGTGGTCAGCGTTCACACTCCCCCATGGTTATGCTCTTCCCAGCACTGACTACCACCTACTCGGGCCTCATGGGTTTACCTGCAGCCCTGTTTACCTCCTGACTCCCTTCCTCGACTTCCGACTCCATGCCTGGGGCTGGGACAGTGCCAGTGGGTGAATGAATGGACGAAGGAAGGAACAGCCAGGTGGATGCGTGGACGCCACCGTCACAGGCACGTGCTCTGTGCTTTGTCCCACATCCAGATGAGGGCAGAGGGGCCCAGGGAAGCCAGAGGACCAGGCCAGGTCACTGCACTGGGTCTCCTAGAAATTCATGTCCTCCCAATGCCCTAGATCTTATTTGTAAACAGAGTCTTTGCAGACGTAATTAGTAAAGGACTCTGAGACAAAACCGGTCTGGATTTAGGCTGGGCGCTACATCCAACGACTGGTGTCTATATAAGAGGAAAGAGAGGGAAGTTTGGATGTAGAGACACAGAGGACAAGACCAGGTGGAGACAGACACAGAGGACGGAGCGATGTGGCCAGAGGCCAAGAAGCCACGGGGAACTGTAAGAGGCAGGAAGGACACTCCCCTGCAGCCTCCGGAGGGAGCGAGGCCCCGCGCGGACACCTGATTCTGGACTCCTGCGCTCCAGACTGGGAGAGAACTTTCTGTTGTTCTGAGCCACCAAGTGTGTGCCCATTTTTTTACAGTTGCCCTGGGAAACTATCATGGCCACATAGCAAAAGGGGGTTCACTTTGGACTCAAAATGAGGCATCCACAGCTCAGCAAGGCAGGTCCCGCCTGCCCCGTGCTCCGAGGCTGTTGTCCTGGGGAACAGTGCAAGGAATCGGGGTGGGCCCGCAGGCAGGCCGCAGTCAGAAGAGGCCCCGAACCCCACCCGCGGAGCACCAGTGGGGAAGACCCTGCCCCTCCCAGACTCGGGGCTCTCTCTGCCGGGGAGGACGGCAGGCGCTGTGCTCTGCGGCATCAGCACAGGCAGGCCTCCTGATCCTCTGGGTGTGCCCCTCTAAATGGGGGTGGGGGGTAGTAATCACATCTCCCTCGCCGGGTTAGGATGGCGGCAGGCACAGTGAGCCAGGGGCCCGGCTGCAGGAGTGTGGTGGGGCAGGCCGAGCTGCAGGGGTCCAAGGCTGGGTGGCTAGGAGCCTGGGGGAGCTGGTTGCCGGCTGGGCCACACCCACAGTCCACCAGGGACGGGACCCAGGAAAGCGCTGAGGTCCTAAAGCTCCTTTAGGTGAAAAAAAAAACAGTGGGGGGGCCCAAAGGGCCTCTTCCTACAGGCAGCACCCTGAGCTCCGGAAGACTCAGAGCCGACTCTAGGGTGCCCCCATCTCTGCCTGGAGACCCCTGAGTAGCGCTGACCACTGCGGGAGAAAGCGGCTGGTGGTGAAAGTTCAGGGAGCAGCAAACTCCTGAGCACGCCCGTGTGCTCCGTCGCTCTCCGTGACCCCTCGGACGGGAGCCAGGCTCCTCTGTCCAGGGGATTCTCTAGGCAAGAATACTGGAGTGGGTAGCCGTTCCCTTCTCCAGCACATCTTCCTGACCAAGGGATTGAACCCACGTCTCTTAGGTCTCCTGCATTGCCAGGTGGGTTCTTTATCACCAGGGCCGCCTGGGAACCTGTAAGAAGCCCCCCTCCCCCAAAACCTATCCCTACAAGGCCCAGCCTGACATGTCCCCAGCGTGAATCTGAGCTTGAGTCGTGAGTTACCAAGGACCTGGTATGTGCTAGACACATGCCGAGGGCTTGAATATAGATCTTCACCTTTAATCTCCACAACGGCCTGGGAGGTGGGCATTTTAAGGACAAGGAAATTGAGGACCAGGGAGGCTCAGTGACTCTCAAGGCCACGCAGCAGGGAAGAGGCAGACCTGGAATGTGAACTAACTGTCTGTCTCCTCGGGCTGGATCAGGGCAGAGAGACGAGAAGGGGGACTGTTTCTCTCTCAGAGCTGTGGGCGGAGGAACTGCCTCTTAGGGCTGCACGCGGTCACCGGGAGATGCCCCGAGGGGAGTCCCTCCCTCCCTGTCCCCACACCAGTCCTGTAAGAAGAAACGCCCGTTGCCTGCTGACCCATGGGGAAACTGAGGCCGACTGGTCCCTAACTCTCAAGCTGTTCGCAACCTGATAGAGGACAGAAGCAAAGACAGAGGATGGTCTCAGGCTGGCAGCCCTGTGCTTCCCGCCACGCTCAGGAACAGGCGAGTGTCCACGCTGAGTCGGTCTCCTGGTGGCCCAGACCACAGACGGTGGAGCATCTGGCAGGGCGCGTGTGGTGGTGTTGGTGGGGCGCTGGAATCCACAGCCCCCCTGGACAGTCTGCACCCCTCTCTTCTCCTCCCCTCCCACTTTCCTTTCGGTGGAAATTATCTGTTTTTTGAAAAGTGCTCCTGAGCAAACACGGTGGGAAATCCCACTAAACAAATCGTCTCTTTTTCCGGATTCCCTCAGCCTCGCTCTTCAAACAAAGCTGGTGGGGTGGGGGTGGGACTTCCCACGGCCCCTGCTTGTCTGGGGAGGGCTCACTGGGGGAGGGTCGTCTCAGGAATGCAAGGCAGCTGCTGCTGCTGCACCCCTGCTGACAGCTGGGAGGGCGGGGGCCCTCCCCCCGCGCTCAAGGGAAAGCCAGCCGCCCCCACTCCAGACCGAAGGGACCTAAACGCAGAAACAGGAAGCACAGCAACCCACCGACTGCGCCCGCGAAGCTCATCTGCGAAATGGGATAAATACTTCCTGCTCTATTTACCTCCCAGGTTGCCATGAGCAGGAGCGGGGGGCGAAGACGTAGGAAGACCCCCGGGGGAAGGCAGGCTTGCGGGATCCAGGCCCAGCCCACCATCCACCAGCTGCGGGGTGGGGTGGGGGTGCCCCTGGGACCAGCCCCGGGCCCGCGGTCTCGTCCCTCCGTTCTAGAAACACGTTGCACTAAACTTCCCTCCCCGCTCGCACAACTCCGGCGGAGCGATTTCTCCGCACACTGGCGGGCGCAGAGCTGCCCCCCGGGAACAGTCCCTAGCTCCAGGCCCCCCTCCGCCCCCCGGCTCTGGGACCCTCGGGGGCCGGCCGGGAGGGCGCGGCCTTACCTGTTCCAGGTGGCGTTGGCGCAGGCCCGGCGCTGCTGCGTGCCCCGCTCGTCCGCGGCGGCGGCGGCGGCCGGCTCTCTCTTGCCCAGGTCACTGAGGCTGGGCGAACTCATGAACTTCAACCTGCGGAGAGTCCTCATGGTGACCTCCCCTGGCGGCGGGCTCAGCGCCCACGCGCGCTCCGCGCCGCGCCCTGCGCCACGCCGCGCCGCGGGCCCCGGCCGGCGCTGCGCCCTCTACGAGGAAACTTGGGCGAAAGCAGGAAGCCGGGCAGCCCTCCCGGGGCCCGCCCCGGCCCCGCGCCTCCGCCCCAGGCCCCGCGCCGGCCGCCGCGCCGGGTTAATCATTTCTCCGAACGGCCGCGGCGCGGAGCGCCCGGAGCTCGGCGGATACGGCGCGGACCCGGCGCAAAAGGGGCCCGGGGGCGGGGCCGGACCGAGGGGCGGGGTGCAGGGCCGGGGGCGGGGCGTGGGCGTGGCCTCTGAGAGGGTGTGTACAGAGGCGGGGCCTCGAGCTGGGGCGGGGCCTCCGGAGAGGGCGTTGCAGAGGCGGGACCGACATGGGGGCGGGGCCTCAAGAGAGGGCGTGTTCAGAGGCGGGGCCACAAGCTAGGGGCGGGGCCGGCGCCTCCGCAACATCCTTAGCGGTAAAAGGTTTCAGCGCCTGAGTCCGCCCTCCTGGGGTCGTTCTCTGGGTCCCCTCTGTTCTTCCAAGGGCCACGAGTGCCCACCAGAAACCAACACGCACGACTGCACAATCCGACCTCAATCGTCCACCCCGCGACAGGCCCTGCGGCCACACCCCGACGGTGCTCAGCTTCGTGTCCGGTCCCGGACCCCTGCGGCCGTTGGCATACCAAGTGCCCCCTACCTCGCCATCCCTCCCCACTAAAGGCTGCTCCCAGACAGAGTTCTCAAGACCCCGCCATGTGGACACAGACTCCTCCCTGGTTCTCATGAAGGTTAACTAGATCGAGGTCTTCAGCCCATTTTCCAGCTGAGAAAACCAAAGCTCAGAAGGCGAAAGAACCTGCCCGACGCCAAACAAACGGCAAAGCTGGACCTAACTCAGGCCTCCTGAGCCCATGGCACAACATCCCTCCAGCTTCTGGGATGCCCATGGGGCTCCCTGGCCCTTGCCCTCTCCATCAGACAGGGCAAGACAGTGTCGGGCAAGACAGTGTCGCTGCCCTCCTGTGTCTCCACGGCCTTTCCCGAAGCAAGGCCTTTATCACCAGAGGCCCTGCCTCACATCTTCCTATAAATGAGTCCCGCGTGCATCACTAGGGGAGAGGGGGGCAGAGCCTAGAGCCTCAGCTTGGGAAGGAAGGGTGCTCAGACCTCCTCCCCCCGTGCTGCATAGGCCCGGGGGCCTCCCAGGTCCCCTATCCAGGCTCTCTGTATGAGATACCCCACTCAATGAGAGAGCCAAAGCCCCTGCCGCCACCCTCCCCCCACCCAGCTGGTCTTGGTAATTTAGCCTGACACAGTGTAGGTCCACATTACCGTCCCCACTCAGAGACTGGAATCTGCACCTTAGTGTGGAGGAGGTGGTGATGGCGGGGGTTGGGGGAGGTCTGGCTCAACTCCCCCCAAGGCCGGGGCTCTTTCTGCTGAATGCCCCAGGTGGGATGGTTTGCCAGGCCCAGGCTGAGCAACCAGTGAGCGTCTTTTGTAGCTCCAGGAGCAAGGAGAGCCTCATATGAGGTGTATGGACTGGGGAGGAGACACTGTCCAGGGAAAATCAACCAACACTTCCCAAGCACGTACTGCACACCAGACATTACCCTCATCCTCGGGAGGTAGAGTCTTGCCAGGCAAACACCCTGGTCCTGAGCTCAGAATCAAGGGATCAGAGACCTCTGACTCCCCCAGAGCCCATGACCCCCAAGGCTGAGACCTGCATGACCCAGTGTGAACGACAGGCCAGGAAGGACCTGGTGGTTTCCACACCCTTGTAGAAACAACTGTGGACCCTGTCTGCTCCTTCCACCTCCTCTATCACCTCCCCAGCCCTGGACAACAGACACTCCCTGACTGGTCTGCCTGGGGCCACCCAGGTCACTGGACAAGCCTGTCCTCCAGGTGGTGACCGGGGTGATCCTTGGCATACCATGCGCCCTCCTGCACTTAGAGCTCCTGCTGGTTCCCATTGCCCTGGGGATCAAGTCCAGAGCCTGAAATCCTTGGAGGACCGTCCCGCCTCTCCTCGCTCCCCCTTCTGACTGCCTTCACCTTGGGTTGGGCTCAGGGGTTACCCTCTGGTCATCTGATGACTTTTCCATGTGATGCCTTAAGCCAGGGGGGCCAGGACTGTGATAACTGGTTCACCACTACATTCCTGAACCCAGTACACAATAGGCATGCAGTACATATTTGGCTAAATGGATGGATAAACATCTATCTCACAGGTGGGAAGGGATTCAGTGCATTGTCAATACCGCCACACTGGGGCTTTCCTGGTGGCTCAGTGGTAAAGAATGTGTCTGCCAACATAGATCCCTGGTTCGGGGAGATTCCACATGCCTCGGAGCAACTAAGCCCCGAGTCACAACTATTAAGCCTGTGCTCTAGAGCCGGGGATCCACGACCTCTGAGCCCACGGGCCGCAACTACTGAAGCCCGCACACTCCACAGCGTGGCTCTGCAACAAGAGAAGCCATCGCAATGAGAAGCCTGTGCGTGCAACGAGAGAGGAGCCCCTGCTGGCAGCAACTGGAGAAGAGCCCGTGCAGCAAGGAAGACCCAGCAGAGGCAAACAAACGAATAAAATTATACACGAAAACGAAGTGGCCACACTGGACAGACACAGAACCACTGCCACTGCCCCTGGTGTAAACGCTGCAGAGAACCACCAGGACCCGTTCACATCCCCGCGGACAGGATGAAGGGCGGGTTCCCAGGCTGAAGGCGGGCTCTCGGGGGAGGGGGCTGGCTTCGTCTGCTCGGTGCACTCAGTGGGAAGAACCCAGCCACTGGCACGAGGGGCCAGCTCCGTGAAGAGGGTGGCTGGACGGTTCTGGATGTGGGTGGTAAGGGCAGTCCAAGGAGCGGGGCAGGAGGAGGGTTAGAAGAGGAGGGCCTGGGGAGAGTGGCCAGCCAGAAATGCCGGAGGTGGGGCTGGCTGGCTGAAGGATTTAAAAACCCTGCCCCGTCAGTGCTAAGTGCTTTAACTGCCCACCACCCCCAACCCCGAGCCCAGCAGCAGACCTCTGTTCGATCCGTCTGCAACGGCCCAATGCTGGGGGTATAGTGGAGACCCAGGGGTCTTCTGTGTTTGGGCTGGTGACGGGCAGGGAGGGGCCCGGGGTGGGTGGGGGCTAGACAGCCAGGGCAGCAGGCAGCCCCCAGGGCCAGAATCTGAGGCAGAGGCTAGGAGGAGACAAACCATCCCAGCCCCCAAAGCAGGGGACAACAGGGAGGCCGAAGACCACATCCGGGCCCTAAACATGTTCTGCACAGCTCGCGGTGTGGGGGAGAAAAACAAAAAACCCAAACTGCCCACAGCCAGGGTTTCACAATGGAGACACTGACATAGAAGCCCTGATTTCTGGCTTCCTGGGAAATGTCAGATGACCGGGCCTCCTGGGCCTGAGGCCCCACGTGACCGCTCTGGCTGGGCTGCTGACCCTGCAGGCAGGCACGGGGTCTCTGGGTGCCCACCAGGCCCTCTACTCACTTATGGAGGCTTCTGTGCCAGGTAAGGGCTTGGGGACTGAGCAACTGTATGGTGCGGTGGGGCTGGGTTGGGCCCGTGTGTGCCTGGGACTCAGGGACGGGAACGCCCTCCGTTCAAGGGAATGGGAGACAGGGGTACCCATTCATGTACCTCCGTGGCTGCCAGAGTAACCTTGCTGCAAGAACTGTGCCAGGCCTGATGGCATCAACCATGTCCTCTCCTCCTTCAGGAGCCAAACTTCATCCCAGCCCCTCCCCCACCAGCAGGAGATCAGTACCCTGTACAGGACCCCGGTCACTAAGGGGGACCCACAGGGCTTTTCTTTCTGTTGGGGGAGGGAGCCCTGGGCTGGGGGGGGGGCAAACTGGGGTCCACTGGACCTGCCATTAAGTCAGGTGACCTCTCAGGTCTCGATCTGCCCATCGGTAAGATGGATGGGGTTTAGGGACGTGGGAATGAGACCCCATAAAACCCTTCCCCTGCAAGGAGATCAACCCTGTCTATTCATTAGGACTGATGCTGAAGCTCCAATACCACCTGATGCGAAGAGCCGACTCATTGAAAAAGAACCTAAGGCTAGGAAGGATTGAGGGCAGGAGGAGAAGGGGACGACAGAGGATGAGATGGTTGGATGGCATCACCGGCTCGATGGACATGAGTTTGAGCCAACTCCGTGAGGCGGTGAAGGGCAGGGAAGCCTGGCGTGCTGCCGTCCACGGAGCTGCAAAGGGTCGGACACGACTTAGTGACTGAACAACCACACAGCCCTTCAGGGGCCACGTGCTCCCTGCAGCTGTGGCAGGAGATGGTGACCCAGGTGTCTTTGATCCTTGAGGTATGGCTGATCCGGAGGTTTTGTCTTCATGGTCAAGGTGCTAGCACTGGCAAAGACCTTTAGGATGGGCTCAAGGCACTGGGACTTGGTGTCAGAAAGTCCTCCGGGGCTGAGAACTCCAGCCAGGATCTTTGGGGGTGAGGCCTGGGGTTGCTCGGAAGTATCTCAGGGACTCTGCAAAGCCCTGGGCATGGCTCAGTCATGTGCCCACTTCACAGATGGACAGCCTGACGCCTGGGAGCAGGACGGCAGGAAGTCCGTGCAGCCCTGGAACCCAGGCCTCCAGGCTTCTCGGCCACCAGGGTAAGGACAGGAGCGGGGAAGAGCCAGCCACCAGCTCTGTCGCCCTCTTGCTGGCGCTGACCTCAGCTGGTTGCACCCGGTCCGCTCGGAGGGGCGCTTCCGCCCCCTGGTGGCGAAGGCTGGTGCTCCCCACAGCAGGCTGGGAACATCCCTTCAGTTCGGTGGGGAATCCCACTGGCCAATGGCTCTACACCCTGGGGGCCTGGACACCCCGGAGGGGCCTCATCCAGGCACTGAGAGCCCTGAGGAGAGTGTCTGGCCTGTGTCTCCTTTCTCTGAGGTGGGAAAGCCCTCCCATGATGAGGGGAGGTGGGACGAGACCATTCACACAGTCGTGGGGTGCACGCCAAAGGGTGGCTTTACTGCTGGCTGTGACAGCTGCACTGCAGAGACCGGAGTCGGGCTGAGCCCCCATCACCCACGGTGACGCCAGCATCAGTTGCGATTAGGATGGCCATCTCCGAAGGCTTTGCAATGCGATGGTTCTCAGTGACTGTCCCAAGGCTGGGCAGCCAGTCCTCAGGCTGGATGGGCATCGGGCCATCAGAAGCAGTATGTACTATAGTTCATGAGTGAGGGGACTCTCAGAGGCGCCCCTGTGCCCAGCCTGGGGTGGGGGCACCACCACCAGAGGGGGGTGGGTCCTGCCCTCAAGGTTGTTGATGTTCAGTCACTAAGTCGTGTCTGACTCTTTGCGGCCCCTGGACTGCGGCACGCCAGACTCCCCTGTCCCTCACTACGTCCTGGAGTTTGTTCAGATCCATGTCCACTGAGTTGGTGATGCGATCAGACCACCTCGCCCTGTGCCGCCCACTTCTCCTGTCGCCTTCAGTCTTCAGACGTAGGGAGATTTTCTCTCTCTCTGGCTTCATTGTTGTCGCTGTTCAGTCACTCAGTTGTGTCCAATTCTTTGTGACCCCGTGGACTGCAGTTCTCTAGGCTTTCCTGTAATTCACTGTCTCCCAGAATGTGCTCAAACTCATGTCCATTGAGTTGGTGATGCCATCCAACCATCTCATCCTCTGTCGCCCCCTTATCCTCCTGCCTTCAATCTTTCCCAGCATCAGGGTCTTTTCCAATGAGTCGGCTCTTCACATCAGGTGGCCAAAGTATTGGAGCTTCAGCTTCAGTCCTTCCAATGAATATTCAGGATTGATTTCCTTTAGGATGGAGTGATTTGATCTCCTTGCTGTTCAAGATGCTCCAGGGAAAGTGTCCCTTCTGGTGGTTTCAGAGTCAGTACCGACTATTATTACCCCTGTTTCAGAGATGGGGACAGTGAAGGTGAGTGGAGGTGAGCTGCCTGCTTAAGTTGTCAGCTAAGAATTGTGGGGACAGGGATGCTGTACTGCTGGGAGGGACAAAGCCCACCTCCCCAGTGCTTTAATAAATGTGGGAGACATTTATTGAGCACCTCCTACATGCCTGGCACTGCACTAGGTGTTGGGAACACAGCAGGGGGCAAAAAAACCAGGGTCTCTGCTGTCAGGAGGGGAGCTCACCATCCCATCTGAGCTCTGCCACCTGACATCTGCTGACACGTTCACGGTCCCCTCAAGCCTTCTCTCTCCCAGCGGAGCTCCCGCCCGCACCCTGCTGCCACCAGGACCCGCCTGGAGCCCCCTCCCCACACCAGTGGCCTCTGTCCTCTGCCCTGAGAACCCTCCCCTCCTCCTTCTGCTCTGGACCCCAGGCTTGGGTGGGGTGGGGGTGGGGTTCTTACCAGGAGACGTCCCCGTTCTTAGATTCCCCAAACGGCATCCACTACAGACTCTGCCAAGCCTCAGTTTCCCGTCTTCAACGATCGATTCTCAAGGTTTCTCCCGGGCGAGTGTGGGGCAATCCTTGTTGTTCCACTGCTCAGTCATGTCAAACTCTTTGCGACCCCATGGAGTGCAGCACGCCAGGCTTCCCTGGCCTTCAGTATCTCCCGGAGTTTGCTCAGACTCCTGTCTGTTGTGTCGGTGATGCCATCCAACCATCGCATCCTCTGCCGCCCCCTGCTCCTTTTGCCCTCCATCTATCCCAGCATCAGGGCCTTTTCCAATGAGTGGGCTCTTCACATCAGGTGGCCAAAGCATTCGAGCTTTGGATTTTTTGTGGAACCCTGATTCTGGTCTATAGATAGGTATCCTGTGATACAGTTAGGGGAGCAGAGCAGGAGAGATTCCAGGCTTCCCAGTCCTCCAAACTGGGTCTGCTCCCTGCTCAGTCACCTCCCCTGAAAGCCCCTACGCCCCCAAGTCTCTGGTTCCCCAGTAGAGTGTCCCTCCCAGGGTGAGCGTGAGGATTAAATGAACCTTCATTCCCTTCTCCATGAGATCTTCCTGAGCCAGGGATCGAACCCAGATCTCCCGCACTGAAGGTGGAAAGCTTTACCACCTGAGCTACCAGGGAAGTCTCGAGCCTTCAGAACTATAAGAAAGTCAATTTCTGTTTTAAGCCATTCACTCTGTGGCAATTGGTGAAGGCAGCCCTGAGACACCAGGGCATCGCCTTCTCCAGACAGAGCCTGCACCCCGGCCCACCCAGACCCTGCCTTTGACCTCTGCGCCCGGGAAACCTCACAGACAAACCTGGAAAGGTCGGGGCCCAACACCCAGCAAAGCAGAGACGCATTCGTCCCCTACTCCCGGCTTCTCTAACAGGAGCACAGAGACTCCAGGAGACGGGAGGTGACAGGTAACTTCTGGCCAAGGCATCGTGGCCCCTGAACGCCAACAGAGCGGGGGGCCGCTCTGCCTTTCCCGACCTGGATACATGCTGCTCCGAGCCGCATCCCCACGGTGCAGCCAGGTGGACCGGGGCCACACCGGGCAGAGCTGGGTGGACTGGGCTTGACATCCAGTTTTCTCTCCTTCCCAGGCACTTTCCTGGCCAGCAGCCTTTTCTTAGAAGAATCCTTGGAAAGAGCAAGGACGGCGCAGGTCACCAGAGCTCATACTGACGATGGGAAGCCCAGGAGAGGAGCCTGTGATCGTGGACCGGAGCGAGGGGAGCTGGGGGCTCCGGAAAGGTCCCCTCATTTATTTCTTCCAGGAATGACTAGTTCCAGGGGCTAGAGGGTTGTGGAGGGAGCCTGCATCCTTGACTTTGTAAATAAAGCCCACAGAGCCAGTGAGGAGGCGATGACGGAGGGGCAGCTGGACTCTGCCAAATCTAAGGCCTCGCTCCCAGAGGAGGGGGCATCCCCCCCCACCACCATCCTCCTCCTGCAAGGACGTGGCTCCGTCCACCAGGTGACGCATTTAATACAGGAGAAGCTGCTGCTGAGATTCACTGGGAGGTGTGAAGGGGAGTCCCCTCCTCCAGCAACAGGGACCCCTTACTGAGGGCTGGCCCCAGCCGGCCTGGCCCACAGTCCCCACCTGGGGGCCTGACTCCCCCATCGCCATGGACGTGGACGCTCCAGGTCCTGATGCCATCTGGCCGGTCACAGGCCAGGATGGACGCTGGGGTCCCCGTCCCAGTCCTGGCTTCCTCCGTGGTGGGCTGTGGACTGAACCCCGGCCCACTCCTGGGGGAGGCTGGGACCCTCCCCACCCAAAGCCCAGGCAGGTAGCGCCCCTCCCACACTGACCCCCGGTCCCCGCTGTCCTCCAGCCCCTGCTGGTTCAGCAAGCACAGGTCCAGGCCCTGCCCCTGGAACCAGCCCACCTCTGGGCCCCGAAGGCTCCAGACTTCACCACCTCCCCTTCCCCTGACCTGGCCTCCTGGCCTCTCAGTCTACAGGATTCCACCCCGCTGCTGGCTGATCGAGTCACTCTGCCACCCAGACGTGAGCTGCCCATCAGCTCCGAGGCTTCAGCGGACGCCCGGGCCTGTGGGATGTGCTCCAAATTTCCAGTGAGGTGGCCAAGACTCCCGCAGACTGTGGCTGCTGCTCCTCGGTCTCTGCTGCAACTCCTACGAAGCCCCTCCAGACCCCCTCCTGGAGCCCCCCGCCGCCCCCCCCCCCCCCGCCAGGAGACAAAGCGACCACTGTTCCCCAGTCTTTCTGCCCGCTTCCCACCTCCGGGCCTCTACCCAGCCTCTGCCTCGCTCTGGATGCCCCGTCCCTCCCTCCAACTTGTCTCTTGTTCAGTGATGATATTAATAGTAAAAGGAGGAGAGAGCCGTGATTTGGGGTGTGGACTCTGGAGCCAGCTGGCGTGGGCTGGACGGTGGCTTTACCAGTTAACAGTTGACTGTCTTGGGCTGATCACCTCTCCTCTGTTTAACTGTGCCTCAGTTTCCTCATCCGGAAGATGAGAATCAGAAGAACACCTTCCCCCCGGGGATCCCAAGACTGTAAATGCATTCAGCGGTGTCAGAGGCTCCGGGTGGGCCTGGCACACAGTAGGTGCTCATCAACCTTAGCAATTATCACCAGCTGGCCTCTTGCTCTCCACACCCAGTCCTCCAGCATCCCCTAGATCCCGGGTCCCCAGGACCTTTCTCCCTTCAGCCCAACTTGGCCAACAATCCCCAGGCTGCCCTCCCTCTGTCCTTGTGAGGATCTCGGGGCTGGGCCTGCCTCCTCCATCAGATGCCCCCCGAGGCTGACGCTCCTCCAGGCAGAGGTGAAAAGAAATGCCCAGCGGACACAGACGAAGACTTCCCTCTCGACCTAGCTTTAATCAGTCTCCTTGGAGCTCTCTGCTGGATGAGGGCTGACCTTGGGCTCCACTGTGTCCTTGAAGAATCCACTTTGAACGAGAATTCTGAGTCAGTTTAGTGAAAACCCCATCCCTGCTGTCTGAGCTCCCCGTGCCTCACCGCCCTGGAGGGCCTCCAGCTAGAATTCAGTGGAGCGGGTCAGCAGGAGTCCCCCTTCCCGGCTGTCTCCTCGTCCTGCTTTCCCATCCCCTCACCCTCCCCCACCCCTTGGCTACAAATCCCCACATGTCCTTGTTAACGCTACACGGTCCTCAGGCGCTCAGTCATGCCCAAGTCTCTGCGACCCCATGGACTGCAGCCCGCCAGGCTCCTCTGTCCATGGGATTTCCCAGGCAAGAACACTGGAGTGCGTTGCCATTTCCTCCTCCAGGGGATCTTCCCGACCCAGGGATCGAACCCGTGACTGCTGCTTGGCAGGTAGATTCTTGACCACTGAGCCACCTGGGAAGACTTGTTGGAGTGGGAGTCAGGTCCAGTCGTTGCCCCCACCTCTGCCAGACGCCATCTGAGATTCAGAAATGCAAAGAACTTTGAAAACTCAGATTTTTGTCAGGGCTTATTTAGCCACAAAACCTGATCTGACCAGAAGTGAGGCTATTTAGAGTCTCTGTCTACCTAACGTGGTGGAGATCTAGTGCAAAAACATTCCTCAGGATGCCTCCCGGATGCCTTCCACAGGGCAGCAACAGACTGCGTCATCATTCAAAAATAACAGGAATTCCGCCGTTACATCTGGCCCTGAGGGTGTTGGCCAGATAAGGGCTGGGGGATTTGCACAGACGCAAATGAGTCAGAGCTGGCAGGTATGTGGCTGAGCCAGATTCCATCAGACTCCAAAGATGGCCTGCAACTTAGTAGGAGAACTAGAGACAGGTATATACAGGCTCTGAAAGTGCCTGGGAAGAAGCAGTGATACATGGAGAGTATGGTTACTATTTTGCATTCACCACTTAAAAGGCAATTTAGAGAACTGCACAACCTGAAAACTCCTCCCTACATATCCCCTAGAAATGCTGCATAAAAAATTATACAGGTCTAAACACAGAACTGAGCTTGTAAAAAAAGTGAGGATAATCACCACAGCCAGAATGATAATAACATTAGTATTATCATTAAGGTATTCCTTATCAGTATGTTTATATCATATCTAATATTAATTTACATAATTAAACTAATAATTATTATATAATTGAAACAATAGATAGCATCACTGACTCAATGGACATGAGTTTGAGCAAACAGTGGGAGATAGTGAAGGACAGCGAAGCCTGGCGTGCCACAGTCCGCGGGGTCGCAAAGATTCAGACACAACTTAGCGACTGAACAACAATATTAATTTTACTGAAGGCCAGCATAATGCTTGCAATATACAATAATTCAATATGAAGTGATCTCAAGTATCTTAACAGAAACCTCATTTAACATGCAGCCAGGAGGCCAGAAGGGGGAGCCCTCACACCCTAGCACTCCCGGTCAATCGCAGACAAAACAGTAAG
The DNA here is from genome assembly GCF_963930625.1 of Muntiacus reevesi. Classification (NCBI taxonomy): domain Eukaryota; kingdom Metazoa; phylum Chordata; class Mammalia; order Artiodactyla; family Cervidae; genus Muntiacus; species Muntiacus reevesi. The sequence goes on along the minus strand of NC_089249.1, from coordinate 58,776,596 downwards.
AGACACAGCTTTGCATCTCCATCAGGAAGAAGGTCACTACTCTACTACCCAGCTGGAGGAAGGAAGAATTTCTCCTTGCCTGGCAACAGCCCAGCCAATGAGAGACTGGGACAATTCAGCCAATGAAAAGCCACTACACTTGGAACTCCCCGTTTCCTCCAATGGAATCTTTTGTTTATAACAGCCCCTCCAAATCCCCTTCTCTCTTATAAAAGAATGGTACCCTGGACTTGCCTGTGGTTTGCCATAGGCTGCACATCCTGAGTTGCAATTCTTTGCCATTCCCGAATACACCTCTTTTTGCTTGCAAAACAACAGGTGTTCTACTGTTTTCTGTCAACACCCTCTAGCGCTTGCAGCAACTCCAACTCTCTGCTATCCCCATTTCACAGGTGAAGAAACGGAATACATCCCATGCTGGTGGAGCTGGGATTCAAGCCCAGGCAGTCCGGCTCCAGGGTCTGCTTTCTTGACTATTATACTCTGAGAGTTGTACTCTAGTTAGCATAACAGTTAGATCACAGGAAAAGACTGTCAACTAAAAACCCAGATGTTAAATGAAGGAGTGGCAGCCTTGTGGGGTAGGGAGGGGGTTGCTTCCCTGGTGGCTCAGACGGTAAAGAATCGGTCTGCAATGCAGGAGACCTGGATTGGATCCCTGGGTTGGGAAAATCCCCTGGAGAAGGGAATGGCAACCCACTCCAGTGCTCTTGCCTGGAGAATCCCATGAACAGAGGAGCCTGGCGGGCTCCAGTCCACGGGGTTGCAAAGAGTCAGACATGACTAGCGACTAACACACATGCTGAGACAGAGAGGTTAAAACCAGCAGTTGGGAGATATGACACCAACAAGCAGGACGACGGAAGATGCAACTGAGCCCCTCACAGAAAGCCAGAGGTCTCGAGGGCGGCGCCCCTAATAAACGGGCGGCTGGGAGAAAGATCTGCCTGGTGACAGAGAGGACAAGAAAACTTGTCTCTGACCACCTGAACCTGAGGTAGGAAAAAGCCTGCACGTCTCCTGAAAATCTGTAGTCAAGGGTCTGCCTTCAGACAGGGGTGGGCTAGGCAAGTGTAGAGAGCCTAAACTGATGAACACAGAAGTGGCTCCAGGCTGTGCTAGCCCTAGGCTTCCAGGCAGAGCGACAAAGCTGCTCTCCAGGGGCAGGTGCACAAGCCAGGCTCCCGGGGTTTCCACGGATAAAGCCTGGATGGAAATAAACTCACGATCCAAATTATACAACACACAGGCAAACAGGCCACCATGAGGCAAGGAAAGCAAACACGACAAATGTCGGGGTGAAATTCCTAGCACTTCAGCCAAGAGACTATTGGAAAGAGACCATAACATGAATTTAACATAATCAAAGACAAAAGAAAGCAGGGATAAGACAAGATGTCATAAAATCTGGGACTGTCGCTGAAGCTCCAAAACTCTGCCACCTGATGCGAAGAGCCGAGTCACTGGAAAAGAGCCTGATGCTGGGAAAGATTGAAGGCTAAAGGAGAAGGGGGCGGCAGAGGATGAGATGGTTAGATGGTATCACTAACTCAATGGATGTGAATTTGCGATAACTCCAGGAGATAGTAGAGGACAAAGGAGCCTGGCATGCTGGAGTCACCTGGCATGGGGTCGCAAAGAGTTAGACACAACTCAGGAGCTGAACAACAACAACAGAAGCAACCCACGTACTGGGCACCTCCCCAGGTATGAAATGGGATGGAGACGCCCACACCACCTCAGCGCTGACTTCCCTGCCCTGCCCTGCGTTCCACAGTCTTTGTAAGCGTGCCCACCAGCTCAAGGGCCTGGCGTGTCTAGGAGGGTATTAGATACCAAGGCCCACTCCTGTCTGGGTGACGCTGACAACATCTGGGTCTGTACAGAAGAGGCAACTTCACGGCAAACTTGAGCTTTCTGCTGCTCCATGCCTAACAAAAGCCCAGTTGCGAGAAATAATATTCTCGCATGAGCTTGGTCCAGAAGATGCATTCCCCTCTGTCACCCCAGACCAGAGCTTGTCAAGACAGGGTCCTGGAGCTTGACAAGGATCTGTGAAGCCCTGAAACTGCATCACTCCTGAATGTGAATGTACCTTTTACTGGAAGGGTGTGGGGAGAGAGGCTTCACGGGCTTCTCTGAAAGGGCTGAGAGCCCCTCTTAAGGCAAAGCCAAGGAGTGAGCATGGCCCATCGTATGCAGCATCTCAGTTACCCAAAGATTTGGAATGGAGGGAGGAAAACACTATTTTCTTTTTTGGGCCAGGCTGCGTGGCATGTGGGAACTTAGTTCCCTGACCAGGGATTGAACCCGCACCCCTGCAGTGGAAGCGTGAGAGTCTTAACCACTGGGCCACCAGGGGTGTCCTGAAAAAAGGACAGGGAAGCCTGGCGTGCTGCAGTCCACGGGGTGACAAAGAATCAGACACGACTTAGCAACTGAACACCACCACCGCATGGCTCCCTCACAGACTTGAGGTGAAATCCTCATGGCTTTTGAAGGTAACACATGAAACTTCAGTCATCTCACGGCTATGGGCCTCACGGAGTCCTCCTTGCAGACCAGCTGAGGGGGCCCCTCTCCAGCGCCCCTGCAGTCAGGAGAGCCTGAGTGTCCGACTCCGGACACTCGTCCTTGGACCCAGCCAGCCCACAGGAGCACTGTGATGCTGCTCACAACATCACACAGGGAGCCCTTTGCAAGAGTTTCTAGGCTTGTCCCTTCGGTTTCATTATCCTGAAAGGCTCTGTTTTCATCTTAAGGGCATTATAAAGCTAGTAAGTGATCCTCTTTCCCTCTTTGCTTTGGTTGCCAGGAAGCTCACAGTAAAAAGTTCACAGTCCCTGCTCATATAGGGACTTCCTTGGTGGTCCAGTGGTTAGGACTCAGTGCTTTCATTGAAGGAGGCCCAGATTTGACCCCTGGTCAAGAAACTAAGACCCTGCAAGCTGCTGGGCTTGGCCAAAAAAAAAAAAAAAAATCAGTCCATACCTCACACGTGATCTCTTGGTGTGTGTTTTGTTTTGTTTTTTAATGCAGGAACATCTTGATAGTGATGATAGCCATAACACAACCACAGGTATTACACTATCAACATTTTCTAATAGCCAGGCACAGGCCTGAAGGATGTACATGCACAGTCCTGCTGTCCCGCTAACACTCACACAGGTACTGCCGCTCCTGCCTCACGGACAGGGTGATGAAGCTGCAGGAGCGGGGCTGATGGTCCCTGTGACACACGAGGGGTGAGGTCAGGGCAGTGGGGCGTCACAGGGCGTCTTCCCTGTGGCCCACACAGCAGGGCGGCAGCCGCCATCAGACTCTGCTTCCTGGGGAGGGACTGGGGGTAGGGGTGGAGGGGAGCAGGGACTCAGAGAATTCCACTCCCAGACGTGTCTGGAGGGAAGGTACACTTGTCCCAGGCCCCTGGGGTCCCTGAGCCTTCCGCCCTCCTTTACATTCCCCTCCCGCGTCTGCAGCTCCTATACGTTCCTGTGGTCGATGACTTTAGTTTAAGTTTGGCAACTGCCATAGCAGCTCAGAAAGGGCATTTAACAAAACCCACCTGGCTCCCCTTGCCTGCAAGAAAAGCCGGTCAATACGGTAAATACAGGAGGAGGTGAGAGAAGGGGCTTCCTGAGAAAGGATGCTGGGTGACCTGGTTCCAGTGCTGCCTCCCAGGCCCTCTTCTCACACCCTGTCCTCCAGGAAGCCAGGCCCAAAGTCCCCAGAGTTTATGTGGCCCATCTGTCCATTTTACAGACAGAAAGACTGAGGCCTCGAGAAGGGGGTGGGGCATGCAGGGTCAATCACAGAGCAGGGACATCCTGACATGTGGCGAAAAGGCTCAAATACTGAGGTCCTACTGGGTCCTACTCCCTCCCTCCTGCGGCAGCCCACCCAGGTCAGAATTTCCACCCTCATTTTTCCAAGGAGGAAATTGAGGCCCCAGGGGAACGGACCTGGCAGCTGCTTGGCAGGCAAGTGGAAGTGCTGAGACTGAGCCCAGTTCTGACCTGGAGGCCACACACCTCACACTGTCAATCTGGGGGGACCCCCCACCCCTCCGTCAAGTCATCAGTAATCATGAGCACCAATGCAGGCTAGAGCCTGGCCCCAGAGGCTGCCACGTTCCCCCTTCCCTGGAGAGTCACAGGAGGCCAGTAACAGAGGAGGCAACAGGTGGAGGGTTCTGGGACCCCTGAGGACCCTGACGGCCTTGGGGAGCTCCGACGAACCACCAGAGGCAGTGACATTTTAAACAGGCCCGGAGGGATGACCTCGCCCAGCAGGGCCAGGCTGGGGTGCAGAGCGGGTGGCCGGCATTGGGCTGACCACGTCGTTGATGAGAACGCCGGCTGAGCCATCGACAGGGGAAGGACCCTGAGCTCAGAGGGGCTCGGGCTCTGGAGGGGACAGCACACGGCCCCACGGGCAGGGTGAAGGCAGGAGGCAGCCTTCTGGGGTGGGGGTCGGGGCGCGTGGCTGGTGCTCCGACGGCCAAGGTCTCTCTCCAGGCCGAGGTGGTGGGGCCTCAGGGGAGGGAATGCAACATGGAGAGCGGAGGCCGGAGATGCGCCTGGGGGGCGGGAGCCAGAGCTCCAGGGGCTGGGAGGAGCTCATGCCCCAAATCTGGACCATCCGATAAGGGCCTGAGCTCGGGATTCCTGCCCCAAGTTCCTACTCTGCTTCGCCGGGGAAGGGGGCACTTAGAGATGCACTTGAGAAAAGTCCGTGTCCTCCCGAGACACCGGGGTGCCCTCCGGCCCCCTCTGTCCTGCTCACGGGACAGGCTGCCCACCCCCCCCATTATGCTCCCACCCCATTCCTGGGATCTGTAAGTAATGAATCTTGTTGACTTGGCTGCCTTGGTGAGAGTGTATTGAAACTACAGCGTCAGGGGTCCCGGGCCTTCATAGGGTCGCCCAAGTGACCAGACCTAGGCAGGGGGGCACAGCCCGAGGGGGCCGGGCCGGAGCGGGCGCAGGGACACGGCGCCCTGGCATCTACGCCCCCTGGCAGCCTCCTGTGGGGCGCTGGGCGTGGGAGGGCGGCCCTGCCCAGCCCCCCGGCCTGACCCCCGAGCGGCTCCTCGCTCAGGTCTTGGCAGTTTCTGTTTTTGAGTCACGGAGGCCCGGGCTCGTTCTCTGAGGTTCCTTGTGCGGGTGGCAGAGCGGGTGGGGACCGAGGTGAGAAGTCTGTCTGGGAGGGAGACTGCCGCCTCCACTGCACGCCGCCTGGCGCCTCCTGCACTGGCTGGGCCCACGGGATTTCCCCAGACTGGGGGGCAGGGGGCAGGAGGGGGCTCTGCTGGGCTCTGCCACAGAGATGAGGCAACAGGGAAGCAGCCAGTCACAAGCTCCCAGCCCCTCCCAGGGAGGCTGTCAGCTCATGGGGTGTCCGAGGGCAGAGCAAGGGAGCCAAGAGCCTCCCTGCAGCCTCCCGGACAAATGAAAGCAGAAGTCAATGTCCTGGTGGAAGGTGCAGTCCTCAGAGGCCAGGTCCAGTGCATGTCCACATGCTTGCCCTTCACTCTTTGGGATAACTTTCCCTAAGCCTGGTCTGGTTGGCCAACTCCTATTCATCCTGCAAAACCCTACTCAGAGTGACCTCCCCCACCAACGTCTTCTCCACAAGCCCCGCCCCGCCACACACAAGTGCGTTTGAAAGGCAGGACTGTCCAGGCCACCTGCTGCAGTGGCACATTCCCCAGAGGCTCGGAGAGCGAGATCCCTTTTTTTTTTTTTTTTTTTTGAGATCCCTCACTATTAAGGACATGCTCCTGTCTCCTTCCTTAGCTGGCTCCTGCAGTTCCAACCTGGCTAGCAGTTCAGTACTCTCCACATAGCAGGCCTGTCTGCACAACATTCCCGGGTTGGGGGGGGTTTGGCAGCTCTCTTCACTGAGGACATGGAGGCTGCGAGGGTTGCACAGCTTGTCAAAGGCCGTCTGCGCTCTCCTCCTTTCCGTCAGTAAGTGCTTCTTGAGAATCTAACACTCACGTACCAGTCCCTGAGCTAAGCGTGCGATCTGAACCTGCCCTTGGCCACATCTTGCACCCTGTGGCGGCCTCAGCGTCTACTTGACCTCGTAACTGCTCTGGGAGGAAGCTAGGCTGTGCGGGAGGGAGGGAAGTTATCCTCACTCTTCCAGCGGGGACTGAGGCCCACACTGGGCACGTGGCCAAGCCCCTGGAGGGGGCGGCAGCCTACACTGGCTCCTCTGCCTGCCTTGTTCACCCCACTGAAACCCACAGGGAGCAGGGGACCCTCACCCTCTCCTGGCAGAAGCAATGGAAGGAAAAAGGTGGGCCCTGGCTGGGGCCTGGGCAGGCCTCTCTCTCGCCCCTTCTCCTGTCTTGCCCACCCACAGATGCCGACAGCCCCTGCCAGAGCCTCCTGTATCAGCAAACACGCAGAGAGGAAACCCATCGGAGCTCAGCGACACCCCCCACACCCACCCTGCCCGGCACCAAGGCCTGCAGCCGAAAGACCGAGGTGATGGCCGGTGACCCTGACCATCAGCACGGAGGCCTCTTCCCCGTATTGGCTGGTTCTCCTCTGCACCCTCAGGTAGAGCAGAGGGCATCTACCTGCACGGGCCCGGCCCCCGCTGTGATTCAGCGGGCCCCCGTGTTCCCCCTGCCTCAGCTGGCTACACCCAGAGCGTGCAGAGTCGGCTCCCTCTCTGACCTGCCTGCCTTGTTCCCGCCCCCCAAGGGCGCACTGCTCACACTCCCTCGGGTCCACATCTGGGGTGGTCCGAGCTGACATCCTTTTTGGCTGCTTGAAGCTCGTTCCAGTCGGTCTTGTGACACCACTCATGTCCTGTTTCTGAGGGTTCTCCTGAGAGCCCTGTCCCCAAAGTGCCTCCCGTGCTCACGTCTGTCCCCCTAATTTGCCACCCTGGGAGATGCTCCAACCACAGACAACAGAGATCGTGGACCCAGTGAATGTCAAGGGCTGGACTTAATAATCAGCTCTACAAAGGGTGCTCACTTGGTCCAAGACGTCATGTTCTAATCCCCACTCTACAAATCACAAATCGGAAGCCCAGAGCAAGGGCTGCAGGTGAGAGGCCAGACGTTCCAAGGTGGCCTCTGGGGACAAACAGACCTGAAACTTGGTCACTTACTGCACTTGGCCTCAGTTTCCCCATTCTGTAAAGTGGGGCCACAGCCGGGTCAGCCCCCTAGGATCCCCATAGAGGTAAGGGTCACACGGGCTCCTTAGCACACTGTGCCTCCCCTCTGGGGGGGGGGGGCTGGTGGGTGCACCCCCAGGGGATGCAGCCAACTGTGACTCTAACAGGGGCCACACCCCCTCCTGCCCCTATCACTCAGGATCTGGTCCAGTCCCTCTCTGCATCTCACCTCGCCCTCGTCCAGGCCTCCAGCCGAACAGCCCTCCCGGCCCCAGTACACCTGCCTCCCTAGCATCTCCCCCTGCACCGCCACCCCCGGCAAGGTCCCAGCTTCACAAGGCTCTTTAAGCTCCTGCTGGAAGATGCCCTCCTCCTCCAGGAAGCCCTTCTGACTGCCCTGCGTCCACCCCAGGGAGGGCCGAGAGCTTCCTCTGGGCTTCTCTTTGTGACAGCTCCATCACACCCTGGGTCTGAGTCCCGGCAGCCTCCCCCATCAGACTGCGTCAGGTCAGTCTGACGACGAAGGACTAATTCTCCATCAGACTGAGTGTCCCAGCAGCAGGGGCTCTGTCGCCCCGCAGGGCTCATCACAAGGCTCTCAACACACATGTAAAGTCCCTGAAAGAACCTGAGAAAACTAGAAAAAACACGGAATAGTTGGAAGAGGAAACAAACCACCAGAGAAAAGTTACTGCCCTCATCTTGGCGCATTTCCTTCCAGTCTTTATTGATTTTTTTGCCGGGCTGTGTTGGATACCACCGTGAGCACCCCATAAACGCAAGCCTGCCTGCCTCTCTTCCATGAATAAAATCTGGGCTTGCAAAATGGACCTGAGGCCTGACAGAGGGACTGAGTCGGGGTCATGCAGCTGCAACAGGAGGGGCCAGCCCTTTTGACCCCCAGGGCTCTGCACACCCCGCCCCACGAGTCTCGGTCCCAAAGTCCTTATTATCTGCTCTCTAGCGGAATATCCATCATCTGTGAAGACCAGGAAAACAGGGGTCCCCCACAGAAACACAGCGAGTTCACACGTGGAGCACACCTTACAGGTTTCCCACTGTCTCTTACAACACATTCCTAAAACCCCTGCCGTGATGTCTGTCACTCACCCCCTCGTTTTTCAGGCACTCCTGGGCTATGCCAGCCATACGCTGAGCCCTGGGACCCAGAGATGATGAATCAAGCAGAATTCTGCCCTTGGAGCCCCAGGCTGGCAGGAAGGAGACTGGGGAACAGGTCCAGTGCTGGATCAAAGACAGGAGCAAAGATGCCAGGGCACGGGGGCAGGGGAGAGGTGTCTACCCACCCTGCCTGGAGTGGACGCGGGGCAGTCAGAAGGGCTTCCTGGAGGAGGAGGGCATCTTCCAGCAGGAGCTTAAAGAGCCAAGAAAAATCCCCGGTGAAGAAGGGAGGAAAAGAATTCCAGACAGAAGAAGGGCAGGAGGACCGTCTAGAGGAGGGAAAGGTGGACAGCAAGTAAGAATATGAGATGACCTCCAGGCCGTGACCCTGGAGGAGTGACCCCGGATATGACCCTAGCCACCCCCAGGGCTCCCTCCCACAGCTGCAGGCAGTGAGTGTGGCTCCAGGGGCCAGTATTCTTTAGAACCGGGCTTGGAAGAATCTTCCACCTTCAACCATCAGAGTGCAAGGCCCCGGGGCACAGGCTATGGGCTATTTCCTGGGAGAATCAGCTGCAAGGCCTGCCGGGATCTCTCTGGAAACCAGACCTGTCCCAAAGGCCAATGGATGCCGTCAGGCCCACGCGAAGATGTGATGGAGCAGAGGGACACGGGTGCGATCCTCACTTGAGAAAGCAGGGCTACCCCCACCCCCTTCACAAATGGGAGACGGAGGCTCAGAGAGGCGGAGCGACCCGCCAGAGGTCACACAGCACGTAAGCAAGCAGTACGTGGGCCCAGGCCCAGAGTCCAACTCTCCCTGGCTCCAAGGGGGGCCCCCCACCACAGCCCAGTGTCCCCCACTGGTCCCCAGGCCTGGCCACTGCACCCAGAATGTATTTTATGAATGAGCGAACAAAAGAATCCGAAAGCCCTGTCCTGCCCACAGCAAGAAGGAGCCATCTGCTACTGTTTTTTGTTGGTGCTGTTACTCTGCAAATGGAAAGCACAAACCCGAAGTCACGGCCCGCTGTCACCTCGGGGCGGGCGGAACACCCAGGCCCTGCCGCGGGGCTGGAATGAGTCCACCGGCGCCTCGGGGGAGAGACCGGGCAGCCAAGGGCGGCATCTGCTCGGCCACTGACAGCGGGAGACCTGCCCTGTGCCTCGGGGCCTCTCACTAGACGGGCGTGCCGGGGACCTACCTTGCCTGGTGCAGTGGGGACTGAGGAGCTGGGGTCCCGTAGGGGTGGGTGCGGGGAGACCCCGTCTGGCTGGCCTCCTCTGCCCGTGACCCTGGCCACCAAATGAGCTCTGAAACTCTCAGCCCTAACCTCGCTAGATGCCCGGGGCCCTGTGGGCAGCCGAATGGCTTACGTATTATGAGGCCTGCGTGTGGCCAAAGGGCAGAGGGGCTGAGGAGGGCGCGGGCAGGCGGCTCAGCGGTCTCCCCGTGACTCAGCGGAACTCGACGAGGCGGCAGGCCCGGGGTGAGCGGCCCCCAGCGGTACCCTGTGCAGGGAAGCCCGGCCGCCGGCATCTCTGATAAATATTTTATCACTGCTCACAGAGCAGGCCCCAGGAAGGTGCCTGCAGCCTCGGATGCCGCAGAGCACCCATTCCTGCCCAGACAGAAGGACGTGGCTGGGTGGGGGGTGCAGGTGGGGTCAGGAGCCCATAAGGCTAGCCCATTCCTGCCCTGGTGTCACGTCAGGTCAGCTCAGCTCAGCTCAGCAGATGCCCCCCGGAGCCTCACTCACACTCTGCCCCCACTGTGCTGGGCTCCGCCCTGCCCTGGAGAGCTCCGAGGCTCCTCTGCACTACCTCCAGAACACCAGCACTCTGCCCCTTGGCCTGGTCAGACGGCCCATGCTGCCCGCCGAGTGCCACTGGCACCTCCTCCAGGAAGTATTCCTGGTTCTCACAGTGTGGCCTTGGGCAGGGCCATCGCCCTCTCTGAGCCGTTTCTAAAATGGGGCCGATGATTGCCACTCATGGGGGACCAGGTGAGACTGTAAGTGAAACGTCTCCCAGCTCTTGGCCCACATGGAGACTCATTCTTTTTGAAGGGGCCTGAATGTCAGGAATGAAATCAATAGATACGAAGGAGTATGTCTAGGAGTGGGAGGCAGGAAAGTACGGAGCCCGGCTCCTGCTTGCAAGGCTCCACAATTTAACTGGGGAGATAGGGCCTAAATAATAATAATAATAATAACAGCAACAGGAGTAACAGCTACCATATTTCAAGACCCTCCACTGCCAGGCAGCTGACATCACAGCCCTTCATTTTCGCCTCCCAGAGGCCCTGTGACGTGAGGCTCTCACCCCTGTTTCATAGCAGAGCAGGAACCTGGGACTCAGAGGGGCAGGACTCTGCCCAAGCTCACGCAGCTTGGCAGGGCCGACCTGCTGTCCTGCTGGACCTCTGGGGTGTGACCTCGGGGTCCACATCTGCTTTTCACATCACTGTCCACGTGGAGACGCCACCGAAAGGGGGACGGTCCAAGTCAGACGACGAATATCCACAGGATATATCATGCAGCCAGTAAATCGCCACTCTTTAGAACTAATGGACTTTTGAAGGAATGGGGAGGGGGGAAACACTTGAAGGATTACAGTTAGTGGAGAAGAACAGGATCGGGGCTACGTGTGGTGTGATGACATCATGGGAAAATAGTTCTATGTCAAGACGCGTTTATTTAAACCAGACTGGAAACGATATACAAAATGATGATGCTCAGGGGACAGAGTTTATGGGTAAAACTGAGGCCTATTTTCCAGACTTTGTACAACACGGCTATGTGGATTTTATAACTTAAATTTTCCTTAGAAACAGGGCTGGTCCACTGCAAGGATTTATTGGGCACCTGTGTCGGCCCTGTGCTGAAAATTTGCTCCTCATTCAGCCTCAGATCGGGTCTGTGGGATGGACGAGATGGACACCATCATGAGGGAAGAAGGACCTGGAAACACCCTCTCCACCTCTCCACAGTTGGGCCCACCAGCAAACCCAGCACAGCCAAAGTCAAGCTCAGGTTCTTCTCCCATGTGGAGTCTCCTGTAACAGGGACCATCACCACCACCTCCTGAAGTCCTGCACTGACAATCAACAGGAGTTTGTGAGGTAGTGAGCTCCCCGTCACTGGGGACAACCAAGCAAGGAGCTTCATGTCTCTCCACCAAGGAGTGGCCTCAATAGCTGGTTTTCAGTCCATCTTAATCAGACCTAAAGCCTCACCACCTGTGTGAACTTGGACAAGATCCTGACCTCTCTGGTTTGCCGTCCTCATCTAATACAATGACCTCATGAAGTCTCAGAGGGTTAAATGAGGGCAAATACAGAAGATGCTTTCCAGATACCTGTCAAGGGCTATGTTGACTATTATTATTTCACGGTTTTACCTATTCACCGGGGGAGTGCAGATATAAAAATTCCCATTCCACAGGTTTGAAAACTGAGGCACAGTGAATAAGCCGTTGCAGACTCAAATGGGTGTAAGTGGCTCTAGGCAGATTGATTTTGCTGGAGAGACTGCTTTGGCAACACAAAGAAGAACTTTAACCAGTCTAGCTGAAGGCACAGAAAGCAAAACTTCAAGAACCTTCTAGAAATTAGTAGGAGCCCTGCTGAGGTTGGTGAACCTATAGTGGCAGCTCCTGACGGTGAGGCGTCTTGGTGACATTCCCTCACCTTACGGCATGTAGCATCGTGGAAAGCGGCAAGCATACCTCAAGCCAGAGACCCAGGGGTTTGAGCCCCAGCCCTGCCTCTTGCTGCCAGGGTCTCCGGGCAGCTCTTGGCCTCTGTGAGCCTTAGTCTGCCCATCTCTTAACTGGGCATGGCCATGACTGCCTTCTGAGTTGGCTGGGATGGTGGCTGGGATGGTGCCTGGGGAAGACTCCGCACAGGGCCTGGCACACAGTTATGTGTTCAGGGAATGGTCAACCCCTCCTTCCTTCTGGAGGCGAGTCCACGCTTTGGAGTCAGAATCCCGGAGGGCAAAACCTGTTGCTGCAACAAACCACATAGATTTTCTTGATAACCTTTTCAGAAGGGACTTGGCCCCAGCCCCTCCCCACTTGCCTCTGGGTTTGGTCAGGGGTAACGCAGTAGCAAACGTGTCCTCGGTCCCCTCTGCTCCCCCCAGAGGGTAGAGATGGGGGCCGGCATCACTTGAGGGCTTCCCCACGCCGGGTACTGAGGGGCCCTGCACATGTCTCAGCCCCCGCTGTCATCATGTGACCCCAGAAGTGGGTTCCAATGCCACCATTCACACTGATACAGACAGGAAGCCCAGGGCCGAGGCCGGGCCAGCCTGGCTACAAGCCGCTGTCACTGCAGGACCGTGTCACTGTCCACTCAGCCACCCCGGGACAGGTCACCCTGTCCTTCTGGGGCCCTTTCCTGAAGCCACGTCGTCCTCACGAGCACCCACATCACAGATGAAGAAACTGAGGCACACAGAGACGCCACACAGCTGGTGAGAGGAGAGGATGAGATTTGAACCCAAGCAGCCTGTCCCCAGAACCCAGGCCTTCCCCTGAGCTGAGTGTTCCGATACACGCTACGCCGATGGGAGCACTGAAGCTCAGAGAGGTTAGGCAACTTTCCCGCATCCACACAGCTACAAGCGGTGCTGGGTGGACCCGGCTCTCGGGTCTCCAGCCTTTGCAGCCCTCCGCCGGCCGCTGCTGGCTCCTCCTCCAGGCCACCCAGGACCTGGGCTCTGGGTCAGAGCCGAGTCTTACGGGCAGTGCCCCCTAGGCTGCTCCCCTGAGACATTAGGATTCCTGAGTCACCAGAACTCTGCTCACAGCGAGTTCAAAGCCCCCGCCCCCCCAGGTGCTCCCCCCACTGAAGTTTGACTTTGAGACAAGAGAGGGATGTGGTTAAAAAAAAAAAAAAAGGTTATACTGTCACCAGGAAGTCACTCCTTGTCCCACTAACCCAGGTCTTTATCACAGCCCACAGCCGTAATTCACATCTCCTGACTCTAACCCTGGTTCTTCTCAGTATCCGTATCCCTGAGGGCCACCCTGGGCCTTGGGGTGACTCCTGTCGTAGGAAGTCCTGACCCCGATTTTCACCCGGAGGACCACTGACAGCCCGTCTGACCCAACAGATCCCCAACCAGCTCGCGTCTGTGGCCTCCCTGTTTCTGGGTAGGTTTCTCTGCCTCCCTGGGGACCCTCGCTACCCAACAGGCCTGGAGAAGGCTCTGGGGAATGAATGAATGACTTTTCCAGTGTCTCTCTGAGCATCTCGAGAGCTCCACTCCCCTCACAGATGTCCCGAAGATGATTTTGTTCACGTCCATGAATGCCCACCACTGGGGGCAGCAGGCGAAGGCTCAGGGCTTTCTCCTTCCTCCCCCACCCCGGCCTGCCCTGGGTTTCCGCTCTCCTGACACTGCCAGGGGTTGCCCTGCAGACAAACGTGCCGTCTCCCAGCGCCTGCCTCGAGCAAGAGAGCTGGCACGGGCACCCAGCCGGATGCCAAGTGCTGCCTGGTGCTGTCCGGGCAATTCCGCGTGGCCTTCCTCAGACCCTTTGAGCCGCCCTTTAGAAACCAAAACCCCATTAGCTAGCAAACGTTTCTGCACAGACCACTTTCCCTGCTGCTGAGAAATTACGTCCATGTGACTGTTCCCATCACCAGACAGGGAGGACAGCTGGGACACAAGGAGTCCCAGCCACTGGCACGACGGGCACCCAACCCCCCACAGCCCCCCATCCAAGGTGGACTTCTGCCGTGCCAGGGCGTGGCGCCCGACCACCCCCCAGGAGTTGGTAATGCTGTGGTTCCCAGTTTCCAGATAAGGAACCTGAGGCCCAGAGAAGCCGAGTGACTTGCCCAGGGCCACGCAGCCAGCCAGCGGGGGTCCTGGGACGCTGACCCAGGCCTGCTTGGGTTTATCGCACCCCCTCACCTCCGTTTAAACAATGCCTCAGAACCCCAGCCCATTCAGCAGTAAAGTCGCTGAGGAGGCCTGAACCTCCTCTGATCGATCGGACTTGGGCTCAAAGAGGGCAAGTGGCTTGCCCAGGGACACAGCAAGGCCATGCCCCTGGGATGGGCTCCCCTTGGGTCCGCCCACCACCTGCCAGCCAGAGGGAGCCACGTGACCTTGTCTGATCACCCAGTGCCAGCACCCAGCATCGCTCACACCTGAAGTTCATCAGAAGGGCGGAGGGGAGCTGTAAGATGCGGACGCCTGGTGCCCCATCAGAGGTCAGGACGGGAGCCCAGGAGTCAGCATTGTATCAGGCACTGTCGTTAACGGGGACAGTCTAGAGGTGCCAGCCTCTCCTCCCAGAGCTCCAGGAAAAGTCTTGGGTTGGGCCTTGCAGCAGGTCTAAGAGGTCACAGGGCACTCCCCTCCCCCTCCAGATGCAGTCCAGGGGCTGGCCTCTGGGATCCCGGGGTGCAGCCCTGGTCTCGCCACGAGCATACCTAATCACCGGGACATGATGGCCGTCCCACGGGGTCCTCACGGCAGCTGCCTGCAGCTCTGACCGCCGCCCCGGGCCACGGAGGGGGAAATGGAGGTCGCCCTCAGGAAGTGGCCTGGCTGAGCAGGGCTGGACCACACCCTAGGACCCGGGGACCAGGGACCCTCCCCCGCCCCAGCAAGTTCTCCCCTACCTCGGCTCCATTGGAAAAAAAAGAATCTTAGAAAGCTGTCAGGCGCTGCTCATGCCAACCGGGTCCAGGGAATGATCTGATTTTGCCCGAGGGCAAAGGGTCCAGAGTCAGATCTGACTGTGATCGGGCAGGTCCGCCTCAAGTGCCACCTCTCAAGGGATGGGAGGGGGCTCCCCAGGTGGTGGGCATAAGGTGCTACATGCTCCCACTGTGGGGGGGGGGGGTGGCCTCTGCCCTCAGACGTGCCTGCTGCCCCCAGCCCACCCCCACAGCTCTGCAGGCCAGCTCCCTGCAGGAAGGTGGCGGCAGGCCCCGGTCACAGGCCAGAGGGGTGGGGCCCCACGCTGAGCCAGGATGGGGCTCAGAAACGAGGTGTCTCCCTCCCTCGACCATCTTTGTTTGCTCTGTTAAGGGGGGGCAGTGGAAAGAGAGGGGAGAGCTGCGAGGGGGAGGGGACAGTGACGGGGTGGGGTGGGGAGGGCGATCAGGAAAGAGACAGCTGGACAAGCGGCTGGACGGACACGCAGAGACCCACCCACAGAGACAGAGAGAAACTCGGAGACAGAGAAGCCGGCGGAGTGGGGCGAGGTGGAGGGGGGGCGCGTCCAGAGAGAGAGAAGATGAGCTCGGAGGTCCCAGGAGACCGGGGTGGGAGAGGCTGGACCCCCCCCCCCCAAGGGGACAGCCCGACCCCCACCGCACCCCATGTCCCCGCACCCGACGCGACACGCGCGCGCGCGCGCGCACACGCCACCCCGGCGGCGCCGCCCGGCCCCCCCAGCCCTCCGAGGGGCGCGCGCGCCTCCCCCGGCCCCCTCCCGCGGCGGGGGCCTCCCGGACCCATCGCCGCCGCTCACCTTGGTCCCCGCGCCGCCTCCGCCGCCGCTGCCGCCGCGCAGAGCCAGAGCCCGGGGCCGGGGGAGGGGGCCGCGGTGGCCCCGCCCCGCTCCGCCCCCCGGGCCCGCGCAGGGCGCCCGACGCGGCCGCGGCCACCGGGCCGCCGGGGCCGCCGGAGGCCGGCGGGAGGTGGCCGCCTGGGCCGCGGGCACGCCCACCCACTGCGGTGGCCGGGGGGCCGGGACCCGCCGGAGCTGGGAGCCGCGAGCCGGGGGTGCCCTCCCCGGATCCCCCCATCCGGGTGCACTGCGCAGGCTGTGGGCGGCGCCCGCCGGGGAAGGGGGCGTCCCCGGCCACCCGGGCGGCCCCATCGGCTCTCGGGCCAGTAATCCATCTCTCCTCGGCGCTCTCGAACGCCCACTGAGCGCCCCCTCCCCAAGCCCCAACCTGCGCGCGGGCCACCGGCAGCTGAGAGGAAAGATCAGAGGCTCAGATTCAGTCCCTGCCTTGGGGCTTGGGGTTTTGCTGGGGGTGGAGTGGGGGCGTGGGGTGGAGCAGAGAGGGGAAGGATGGGACAGACAAACTCTTCCAGCATCTAAATATCCCAGGGCTTGCGGTCGTCACAGAGTGGCCGATTGCTTCGTGGGCATCACCCTGGAACTTAATAGAAACTGGAAATTCTCGGCCTCACCCAGACCTACAGAAACTGGAGATGGAGCCTGGGAACCTGGGATTTAGCAAGCCCTCCTGGTGATTCCCCAGCTCCCAGAACGTTTGAAAAGTTCCCTTCCGGTGGAAATAGCCAACACCCCAATACCCCACACCCAGCACCCTACACCCAGCGCCCCAGCTCCACACCCCAGAGTGTCTGAAAGGGCTTCTTTTCACCCTTCACTTAAAGACACTCACTCTGTCTCCTCTTTCACAGTGTTGGGTGGTGGGAGGGACTCCTGGACCAGGAATTCTCTGGCAGGGTTAGAGTAACAGGCAGTGCTGGTTGGAAGCCGAGTCACAGTGCTGCCAGGCCCAGGAGGCCTGGCTGGGGTGGGCTGGCAGAGATGGGTACCGGTTCTTGTATGTTTTAACCTGTAGTGATTGTTGTGAAGTTTTGAAATGCAGTTATGCAAATATTTATGTCCATGTTCAGGACTGAAACATCTTTCACATCATTGTGCTGGTTGCAGCTAAGCCACCCAACCCCCAGAAATAGTGGCATAACGGGGCCCGTTGGATGGCAGTCGTTCCTACTGACTAAGCCCGGGAGAGGGAGTGTGCTGAAGGGGTGCTCCAGGGCCCTGGGATGAGCACCTCTGCCTGGGCAGCAGGCCTGGCACCCCCAAAGGTGGGAGGGGGTATCGGGACAGAGGGACCAGCTGGAGCAAACATGTGGAATGTGTCCTGGGAATTTCTAGCATGTTTGCTGGACTATCTAACATTGCCCCACCGTTCTCTTCTTTTGCCTTGCTTCCTTTGACTTCTTCGTACTTGCACTTGGCATTCCATTCTGCAGCGGTTATTTCTTTATTATATAGTTTGATTGTTGTTGTTCAGTCACTAAGTTGTGTATGACTGTTTTGCGACTCCATGGACCATAGCCCACCAGGCTCCTCTGTCCATGGGATTTCCCAGGCAAGAATACTGGAGTGGGTTGCCATTTCCTTCTCCAGGGGATCTTCTGACCCAGGGATCAAACCCTCCTGCCTTGGCAGGTAGAGTCTTTATGACTGAGCCGCCAAGGAAGCCCATAGTTTGATAGTAGAATGTAAATTCCCCGAGGTGGGGATTTGTCTCTTTTCTTCCTCCAAAGGGTTCCCGGTGGTTAGGGCAGTGTCTGGCACTTGTAAGCTGCCAGATAGATGTTTGTTGAAAGAATGCGTGGATGAATGCCCCCACGAGGAGCAGTGCCAGTCACTTGTCACTTGTGGCGTCCCTTGCCACCCCCAGGTCCAGACTCTGTGCCAGTCCTGTGGACTGCATCCTCTGCTGATGCCTCTTGGGGTCTGGCCAGTAGAGACAACAGCTGGAGATCAGAGGGGGAGGGAGCAAGGATGGGACCTTTCCTCCTGTTGCCATGTGCTGTACATGGACACCATCTGTTCACCTCCATGACCACAACTCTGGCTGGGAAGCCCTCTGTGACTAGCTCCCACCAGCTTCTGCTGGAAACATTATTTCCTCTGCTATTAATAGTTCCTCCAGCCCCAAGGATGGTAGCAGCTTCCTGCCATCAAGGGTCTCTGGGTGCTCCTGAAACTGCCACACCTCTGTAAGCAGTCCCTTTAGTCACGTGACTTATCTGGACCACCTGGGGCAAAGTCTATCTTTTCCTGGGACCAGAACTAGAACAGATAGGTATTATTTTTGCCACTTTATGGAAGAGGAAACTGAGGAGCAGAGAGGTTATAAAACATGCCCAGCCAGAGATCCTAATAGATACCTGACCAGAGAAGATATACAAATGGCAAATAAGCATATGAAACATACCTTGCCTCCAATATTATTAGGGAAATGCAATACCACAATGCGATACCATTAGATACCTATTAGAATGGCCAAAATCCAGAACACTGACATCACCCATTGCTGGTAAAGACGTGAAGCAACAGGAGTCCTCATTGATTGCAGGTGGGAACGCAGAACGGTGCAGTCACTCTGGAAGACAGTTTATAGATTTCTTACAAAATTAAACATACTCTTACCATACAATCCAGCAAGCACTCTCCTTGGTATTTACCCGGAGGAGCTGAAACTTAAATCCATGCAAAACCTGCATACGAATATTTATAGCAGCTTTAGTCATTTTGCCAAAACTTGGAAGCAACCAAGGTGGCCTTCAGTGAGTGGATAAACTGTGGTATAGCCATACAGTAGAATGTTATTCAGTGCTAAAAAGAAAGGAACTATTAATATTAAGCCATTAAGAGTCAGGAAACACAAATGCATATTACTAAGTGAAAGAAGCCAGTTTGAAAAGGCTACATACTGTGTGAGTCCAACTTGATGACGTTTTGGAAAAGGCAGAACTATGGAGACAGTGCGATCAGAGGTCACCGAGGGTTAAGGGGAGGAGGGATGAACAGATGGAGCACGGAGGATTTTTCCGGCAGTGAAATTTCTCTATGATGTTGTCATAGTGGATACATGTCCTTACAGGTTGGTCCAAACCCGAAGAATGTCCGTCCCCAAGGCCAACTGTAGACTTTGTATGATAAGGAGGTGTCAGTGTCGGTTCACAAATTGTAACAGATGTACCACCCTGGCATCTGATGTTGATGCTACGGGAGGCTCTGGAGTGTGGGGGCAGAGAGTACATGGGAAATCTCTGTACCTAAATTTTGCTGTAAACCTAAAACTACTCCAAAAAAAATAAAGCCTTTAAAAGATATCCAGGACCACATGTCAGTAAGTGACGACAGAGCCAGTCGTCCCAACCCAGGACCCCCTGGTTTAAAGTCTGTATCTGGTTTTGGGGGACTTTGAGCTCTTCTCCTTTGAGGGGCCCAGGACTGGAGGGTAAGCGTGGAGGGGACCCAGGTTATCCAGAAGCAGTCGACCCCCAGAGCCCCATCCACGTCCTCCAGCTGCCGGGTGAGAACTGCATGTGTCCCTGCGCCTGGCAGGAAACCCCAGCCCGCACACGCGTCTCCTCTGAGCTAATCTGCAGGTCACGTGAGGCCGTGGGAAACCGCAGGCGGCTCAGGTGAGGCCCAGCCCTGCGGCGGCCGCCGACCTTCCGTTTCCTTCCCTGCCTTCCGAAGGAGGCCAGCCCTGCCGTGTGCCGGGTCAGCCCTGGTGTGGAAGGACACAGACTCTGCAGAGCCTCAGGCTCCTGTCTGTGCAGTGGGGGAGGGTCATACTTGTCAGTTTCACATTTGTTCTTTCACTTATTCATTGGCTGATTGAATCACTGAACATCACTTAGTGAGCTTTTGCTCACCGCCTGGCATGGAAGAGACCTATTTAGCAGATCTAAAGCCCTGGGACTTCCTTGGTGGGCTAGTGGCTAAGACTCCACACTCCCAATGTTCAAGCCCTGGTTGGGGAACTAGCTCCCACATGTTGCAACGAAGATCAAAGATCCCACTCGTGGCAATTAAGACCCAGCACGGTCAAATAAATAAATAAAAATCAATACTAAAAAAAAAAAAAATCTAAAGCCCTGTGCAAAGCTTAGCTGTCTGATGGGTGAGTCTTGCTATTTCCAACACTGCCCCTGTGGATCTGGGGCCCCTTCTGGAGTCTCCTGACACATCCCACTTGGCCAAGAGGGGCGTTTGGTGCTTTTGTGGGATGTGGAAAGAGCCCAAAGACTCCTAGGGCTCTCTAAGCCTCTTCTGCATGGGGAAGACCCTTGGAGACACCTATCCAGTGATGGCAGACAGGGAGATGGAGGCCAGCAACGTGCAGTGACTTGCCCTGCATCACACTATGTGCCAGGCTTGTAACGGCCCCCAAAGAGGTCCATGTCCTAATCCCCAGACCCTGTGCAGGTATCACCTTTCATGGCAAAAGGAACTTTGAAGATGTGATTCAGGAGCTTCAACTGGGGAGATGATTCTGGTTACCCAGTGGGCCTGATACCCTCCCAAGGATCCTGTGAGGAGGCAGGAGTGAGAAAGGGTGCTGTGGCAACAGGCACAGAGAGAGAGATTGGAAGATGCTCCCCCATGGCTTTGAAGACGGAGGAAGGGGCCACCCGTCATGGGATGCAGGAGGCCTCTAAAAGCTAGAAAAAGTAACCACAAGATGAATTCTTCCCAGAAGGCATGTGGCCCTGTTGACTTCTGGCCTCCAGAACTATAACAGAATAAATTTGTGTTTTAAGCCTGTGACCATCTGTAGCCGCAGGAAACTAGTACAGGCAGTGAGGCCAGGAGAGGAAGTCAGGTCTGAAGCTGAGTTTGGCTCTACCCCGGCCTGGATCCCTGTCCAGCGGCTCTTGGACGGGAGATTGGCTTGGTGCTTCAGGATTAATCTTCCTCTCATGAGGTGCTTACAGTGGTACAAGAATATTATACACATAAAACTGTAGCCTGCCAGGCTCCTGTCCATAGGATTCTCCAGACAAGAATACCGGAGTGGGTTGCCATTCCCTTCTCCAGGGGATCTTCGCAACCCAGGGATCGAACCTGGGTCTCCTGCATTGCAGGTAGATTCTTTACCATCTGAGCCTCCAGGGAAGCCCATTATACACATAAATACTATGGAGGAAATGAAACGCCATGCGTGTCCCCAGTTTTGAAGCCTCTGGGGCACTCAGGAATTTTCCTGAATGTTCAGGGGGCTGTGCTCCATGCAGCTGTCCCCTTTCTCTGCAGACCCCTCCCTCTCCGGAACAAACAGCCTGCGCTCCCACGGAACATAAACTTGCCCAGAGCACCAGCACCAGACAAAGCTGATCAAAAACAGCTCGATGATCACTGAACACAGATGACAGTGTGAACATCGGCCAGGCCACAAAATGACCAAACCTCTCCCTTCCCGGCTGCAGGAGTGACTCCTCGCGCCAGGCTCCCCTCCCTGCGGAGAAGTTTTACCAAGATTCCTGATCACCGCACCACCCGCCCTTCCTGAGAAGGTCCAGTCTGGGACTCAGAGCCACCCATCACCCAGCACACGCCCAGCGCCCTGAAGTCCTTTCTTATGAGCACCCACGGCTCCCAGGCACGTCCTCCCTCTAGGTGACAAGCAAGCCACTCACCCTGTTTTCCCACTGGGGTGCTCCTGGCCATCTTGGTCGCGGGGAGCTTTGGTAGTGGGGACCCTCTCCATGGGTCACCATTGACAGCCCCCTTCTTCGACTTTCAGGCCGAGAGGGATAGGGCAGGACAAGATGTGATACGTTGGAGCCGAGCTGGAGCTGTGATGACTGGACCAGGCTGGCTGGGGGAGGTGACCCGACCTGGGCAGTGGGCAGACTTGCCAGGTGGCCGGGGGATGGGGGCTCCAGCAGAGAGCTGCAGCCTCCTGGCTCTGCACCCGCTGGTTCCAGCTCCAGCCCTGGAGGAGCGATCTGCTCCCAGCCTGGCCCCAGCTGAAAGCCAGGCCTCCCTCCGCCTGGCTTCGGTCCCTCTGAAGACTTGGGCTGTCCCGCTGGCCACGGTCACAGGGGCCGAGCATGGTTCAAGTCAAGGAGTGTTCTCTAAGTGCCTCATCCACGTTAGGTTCTGAGTTTGGGCCTGGATGCAGGGGGGAGCCCTGGGGACCTCCGAGGTGGGGGCAGGCAAACCAGACCTGGAAATCAATCCTGCCAGCTGGTGGCTGAGGACTGTAATACTGTTGATGTTGTTCAGTCGCTCAGTCGTGTCCGAGTCTCTGTGACCCCATGGACTGTAGCATGCCGGGCTCCCCTGTCCTTCCCTGTCTCCCCGAGTTTGCTCAGATTCATGTCCGTTGAGTCGGTGATGCCATCCAACCATCTCATCCTCTGCCGCCCGCTTTTCCTGTTGCTCTCAATCTTTCTCAGCATCTGGGTCTTTTCCAATGAGTCAGCTGTAATAGTGGGAGCCCAGAAAGGGTCCTGGAAATAGGGTACCACCTCCTCCTGGGAGTCCAGTGAGAGCTTCCCAGCCCTGCCCTCCCAGTCCCAGGGCAGAACCAGGCTTGGGACTCAGGGACCAACACATCTCACAGGCTGGCACCTGGACCATCACACTGGCCTTGGTGTCTGCCTTCGAGGGTCTTGGGCTCAGTCCAGGCACGGAGCCAAGGCAGGGGCTCCTGAGAAGGTGGGCTCAGGGCACCCGGGCTGCCAGCCTTGTGGGCCGGACCCCTCCCTGAAACAGCCCTGACCCGCGGTGCTGGCCCTCCCCAACGCGGGTGGGGAGTGAGAAGGAATACTCGGGCTGAAAGGGTCTGGGCTGGGGCCTTTCACAAGCAACCAGCCCCCCATCTGCGCCCCTCTCTGAGGAGACTGGCAGCCCCCCGCGCCCCCGCACTCGGTCAAGCACCCGGGGCCCGTGAGCGGGCTTAGTGCAGCCCCACGGTCCTGCCAAGGGTCTGTCTTCAATCGCTGCTTTCTGATTTCCCAGAGAGAGTAAGCCTGGCTTCTGCAGGAAACCCAGACCCAGTTTAAATCTGCCTTGAAAAAACTCTGCAGAAACAGTGCCCTTTTCCCCCAGTTCAGCCTTCCTGGGACCGCCCCCCGCCCCGCCCCCCAACGCAAGAAGCTGAGCAGAGGCCTGTTTGGGGGGTGTTGGGAGATGATGCAGGGTTTTCAGGCAGATGGGCGCGTTGCTGGCGCACAGACGGGCTGGGACCGCTAGGCCAACGTGGAGTGAAAGTGTGACCGTGGATACCTTGTCTCTCTTCTGGCCTTTCAGGAGAAGCCGCAGTCTCCCCACTTCCCCTGTGACGTCAGCTGGAAGTTTTCTTGCAGTTTCTTTATGCGGTAGATGAAGTTCCCTCCTATTACTATACTGCTAAGAATCATAAACATTCTTTTAAATCGTGAAGGAGTTTGAGTACACGCTTTTGTGCATCAATTGAAATCATACGATTTTTTAAAAAAAATTATTCTGTTAATGATATGAATCATTGATTTTGACTGTTAAACCAACCTTGCATCTTGGGAAAAAAAGCCTGCTTTGTCACAATTTGTTATCCTTTGTATATGTTGCTGGATTTGATTTGCTAAAATTGTGCTGAGGGTTTTGCGTGTATGTTCATGAGTGACCCTGGTCTGTAATGTTATTTCTTTCCGTTTTTGGTTGTGCCATTGGACATGTGGGATCTTAGTTCCCTGACCAGAGATCACATCCAGGCCCCCTGCATTGGGAGCTTACAGTCTTAACCACTGGATCGCCTGGGATGTCCCTGTCATTTTCTTATAAGGGGCTTGCCAAGTTCTGTTAGCATGATAATTCTAACTTGTTAAAATAAGTTTTTTTTGTTTTGTTTTGTTTTAAAGTATGAATGAGTGCAAGGGCTTCCCAGGAGGCTCAGTGGTAAAGAGTCCATCTGCCAATGCAAGGAGATGCAGGTTCAATCCTTGGTTTGGGAAGATCCCCTGGAGAAGGAAATGGCAACCCACTCTGGTATTTTTGCCTGGGAAATTTCATGGGCAGAGAATCTTGGCAGTCTACAGGGTTGCAAAGAGTTGGACACGACTTAGTGACTAAACAACAACAACAAGTGAGTGCAAAGCCAAGAACAGGTCAACAGACTGGTCTCGTGGCATTTCAGTGAGAGCAGAGTCAGATGACCCGCGTGGACGTTCCGCCCCGTGGTGGAGCTTAGCCAAGGCTTAGAGTGAATGAAAGAATGACTGCTGAATTGAGGGAGGAGGCCAAGGCAGTTGAGCTAACAGGACCTGGGAGACCTGGGAAGGTTATACACAAAGGGTCGGTGCATGAGCAACCTAGGGCTTTGAGGCCATGGGCCTTTACCCCGAGTCCACTGTCTCAGGGCTCATGAAATGGCAGAGACTTGGGGAGTGGGCCGTGTTGAAGAGAAATGATTCTGACACTTGGGAAACGTTGAGCCAGCAGGGAAGATTTTTTCCAAGACTACTGCAACAGGGAAGAGAGACTAGTCTGGAGTCTAAACGCAGCAGATGGCTGGGGACTTACAGCTAGGAAGGGGTGAGGGCACGCGTGGACGGAAACTCACTAAGAGACATTAAGCGTGGGGATTCCTGCGACAGCCGGGCTGCAGGCCCAGGACAGGGCCCAGAGGCGAGGCCTGCTGGGGAACGTGGCTCAAAGCAGCCTGTCCGGGGAGTCAGTCTTTGCAGGAGCCCTGTCCCCGCCGCAGAGACGGTAAACCGGGATGATGGGAAGCCTGGGCCGGGTGCCTGGGGAGCCACCCAGAGCAACGCCTGGGTGCAGGCCTGGGGCCCTGCAGGCTCCGGCTCCTGGGGCTGGAGCCGGGGGGCTCTGCTGAGATGCCCACAGTGGGTGCAGAGGCGCTTCTGCTTTTCCACGGTGGGTAACATTTCCTTTAGGCAGACCCAGCTGGCTGCACTTGTAAAGCTTTATTCAGCTTATTTTCAGTTATTGTATCTAACGTTATTGTATCTGAACACCGGAGTAGAGGTTTACACGTTCCTTTTCTAATTCAAATAGCACAGTCTTCTTATTTAGCACTTGAAGGGCCTTATTGGGGTTTTAGGTGGGCAGCAAGTCCCTCCAGGAACCTTCCTTTTCTGCCTCCGTTTTTATCTAGCTCCACTTTCCTCCTGGCCCAGTTTCCGTCCCCAGGCCGTGGACACATGTTCTCCTGGAGAAGGGAAGGGTGAGCCCAGAAGCTTCACTGGGCATCTGTGCCTGGGCTGCCGGAGGCCTTGCACGTTCCCTGTGCCCGGTCTGTCTGCTGGCACATGTCCTTCAGCTCCTGGCAGTCCCCTCGCATGCAAGTTCCCCTCTACCAGTTCTCCTTGGGATGGCCTGGGGCAAGTCACTCGTCTCTTAAGGAGGGGGTCCCCCTACTGAGGGATGGGAGGGGCTGGGAGGATTGGGGGAACCCAAGACCCAGGGCAGTGATGCCCAGCGAACCACCCAGACTCAGCCTGCAGGGGGCTGCATCTTGCAGACCCCCGTGTCCTCCCCTGCACTCAGCAGCTGGAGAGGTGGACTCAGATGGGAAGGTCCTCGTAGATTCCAGCAGAAGCCACTCGGGAGAATTCTAAGAGGGGAGTGCAGGGGTTTCCCTGATGGTCCACTGGCTGAGACTTTGAGCTCCCATTGCAGGGGGCCAGGTTCAATCCCGGGTCAGGGAACTAGATCCCACGTGCCACAACTAAGACTCAGCACAGCCAAATAAATAAACAAAACGTACTTTTAAAAAAGACGGAGCGGGGGTGGGAATTCCCTGGTGGTCCAGGGGTTAGGACTCCTTGCTTCCACTGCAGGGGGCAGAGGTTGCATCTCTGGTCAGGGGACTAAGATACCACATGCCTCGTGGTGTGGCCAGAATAACAATTAAATACAAGAGGGGAATTCAGCTTGAGTTTTGCGGTCCCGACCCTGTTTGTATGGGTAGCGAGAGGGGCTGGCCCCTCCAAGCCAGTCCTGGGGGTCAGGCTCAGAGTCTCAGGAACCTGGGGAGGTTAGTGCTGCTGTGGTGGGGTCGTGGGAACGGCTTCAGGGGTCTGAGGCTGTGAGAATGGTGGGGAGGCCCCTGCTCCTCGGGGCCCGGTCCCGCTCACCGAGGGCCTCGCTCGGGGCCGCCTCTGCTGGGACTGGGCCCTGGGGAGGGCCCTGCTGTGACCTCCCGTTCCGGGACGGGAGCCCTGTCTGCCTCTTAGCCACCGCCCCCCCAAACCCCCGGGCGGAGTGAGGCCCTGGATGTGAGATTGGGCCTTGAGTGCCAACAGCAGGCTCAGGGCTCTGTCCACCGCAGAGAGCCTCTGGGGGCATGTGGGGACCCTGGGAACTCAGCCTGCTCTCCGAGGACCTGTCAGGGGGCTGAGAGGTGTACCCTAGAGAAGAGAGTAGGATGGAGTGGGTCAAACGGAGGAAGTAGGGTCAGCTCAGGGGTGAACTGTGGTCCTCGAAGTCTGCGGCGCCAATACCGGGGACGTGGTTAGAAGTGTAGACTCTCAGGGCCCACTGAATCTGGCTTTTGGAATCCGGAGAGTCCAGTGGGGCCACTGTCTGGGAGGTAAGCGGTCCTCCCTCCAGGCACACTTGGAGTCTGCGATCCCTGGGCTAAAGGGTAAGCTGGTGACTCTCTACAGATGTTAAATGAACATGTACCTATGATTGTATTTACTTGGTCAGTTTGTGAGGGGATCAGATGTTCTGCCAATGAGCTGTGTCTGACTGTTTGTGACCCCTTGGACTGCAGCACACCAGGCTTCCCTGCCTTCTTCTGTCTCCCGGAGTTTGCTCAGATTCATGTCCACTGAGTCAGTGATGCTATCTAACCATCAGTAAGATGTTACAAAATCAATTCAGAGGAACAGCCGAGAGCAGACACATGTAAGCAATCCGGAAGGCAGAATTGAATTTGCTAATAGATGCAAAGCTCGCTGCTTCCCCAGGGTAGGGGATCCAGTGTCCCTCCACCTTGTGAAATTCATTCGCATCTTTATGGATGAGAACCTTTGTTTTACTGTCAGTTTTCTACAACTTACAGAGTTGTGGACTTGCCCGAAGGCCAGGAAAGATACAGACCCTTATGGGATCCGCTGATGTGTTAGAATATGCTGAGTTATCTCTTGAAAGGGTGTCTAGTGACTCCCCCTTCCCTTCTTTCCTCCCCCCACCCTTCGCCCACCCACCTGCCCCCAGTTTACCTTCATGCCTACTTTCTGACTGTAGATCTGCGCCTCTGAGCCTCTGGCTCCTTGTGTGTAAAATGGGCAGACATCCCCTTGACCTGGGGATTAACCCAGATCCCGGGGCAGCCTTTGGCACAGTGCGTCTGGCCCCTGGTGGGGGCTCTGAGCCTGTGGGATGAGCGGGTGGGTGGGCTGAGCAGAGGCGGTGGTCCCTGGGGCCGGCACAGCCTCTCTCTCTCTCTCTCTCTCTCTCACACACACACACACACACACAGTGCTGCACCTGCCGGTCTGGTCTGCGGAGGAAGAGGGGTGAAGTCCCTGCCTCCCCACTGAAGAGGTGGCCCCCTGTCAGCAGGACGTTTTGGGTAACACCTTGGCCCGACAGTGCTCAAGGCTCCGCTCCGTAGCTTGAGAGAAGAGGTGTAGATGGGAGGGGTGGGTGTTACAGATGCGGCTGAGTTTTCCGTGGTCAGAGGGAGAAAGGGGAGGAGACGGCAGAATGATGCTGTTAATAAGGCACTTATGTCCCCAGCGGCAGAGGCGTGAGCCCTGCCCAACTCGCCCGGGGCCCCAGCAACGTCCACGCTTCCTGCTCTGTCCCGCCTCCCGTCTTCTGCTCTGAACTCTCTTTGATCAGCGGAAACTGGGGACAAACTCGGGAGGCTGTGCTCAGGGCTGGCGTTTGGGGAACTGACTAACGCTGCTTCTGACTCACTCTTGGCCTTGGGCGAGCCCCTGCCCTTCTCTGAGCTGCCAGTTAAGCGGGCTGGGCCCAGACATTCCAGCTTTAAAAATGTTGAAATCCACAGCAGCTTTTCTCGAA
Source organism: Muntiacus reevesi (assembly GCF_963930625.1). Taxonomy (NCBI): domain Eukaryota; kingdom Metazoa; phylum Chordata; class Mammalia; order Artiodactyla; family Cervidae; genus Muntiacus; species Muntiacus reevesi. Next base: position 58,748,798 of record NC_089249.1, on the reverse strand, counting down.
ACAGTCTTTGGTAGAAATCCTGTATGTAGCAATGATACAATAAAAGCATTTAAAATTTTTCTTATCAGGTGGTGAAAAATTTCCTTTATGAGGATGGGGAAAATGCCATGGTGAACCAGTTGGGGCAGAGATGAGACACCCACCCCGCCCACCCCCCAGCTCATCCCAAGTGCAAGAAAAGATGGGTGGGTCTTAAGTTCTGATGAACACAAGCATCATGGGACTTAGACATGACCTTCTGTGGGCTCCCTGTGGTTCTCTGTGTATTGTGAGCAAGACACCACTGTCCTTGGTTCCTGACCATCTCTTCAAGGCTTTTGGGTAGTGATGTATTAGTTCCCCTGGTTCCTATAATAAATGGCCACAAATCGGGTGGACTAAAAACAAACAAAAAAAAATTCATTCTCTCACAGTTCTGGAAGCCGTAAGTCCAAATTCAAGGTGTCAAGAGGTGTCATACTCCTTCCAAAAGTTTTAGGGAAGAATCCTCCTTGCCTCTCCCAGCTTCTGGTGACGGCCAGCCGCCTTGGCTTGTGGCAGAATGCCTCCAGCCCCTGCCTCCGTCTTCCCTCCGTGTGCCCGTGTCCAGGCTTCCTTCTTCTTACTAGGACACCAGTCATGGTGGATTAAGAACTCATCCCTGGTGGCTCAGACGGTAAAGACTCCGCCTGCCAATGCAGGAGGCCTGGGTTCGATCCCAGTGTCAGGAAGATCCCCTAGAGAAGGGAATGGCAACCCACTCCAGTGTTCTTGCATGGAGAATCCCATGGAAAGAGAAACCTGGCGGGCTGCAGTCCATGGGGTCGCCAAGAGCAGGACACGACTGAGCGACTGACACTTTCACTTCACCAGTCGGGGAGGACCTCATCTTAGCTTGATTACATCTGCAACGACCATATTTCCAAAGACCATCACCATGTTTGCAGGTTCCCAGTGGAACTGGATCTTGGAAGGATGCCATGCAACACAGCGTTAAGTGAACAGCCTGGAAATACAGAGCCCCTTTGTCCTCCGGAGTAAAGCCAGGCATGCTCACTGCCCCCTCCAGCCCCCAGGAAAGACTCAGCTTCCCTGAGGCCGGGGCTCCGCTCCTAGAACACAACCACGGAGCACGCAGGTGCCAGCTGGCCCTCTGTGGGGCTCGGAACTTGGGGAACTGGCCCACGACGATGTTGACGCTTGGCTCCTGCTGCTGCCGTGAGTCGTAGGCCATCCTTTGTTTCTGATCCAGGCATTTTGTGTCTTTGCCGGCATCCATGGAACCGTGGCGGCTCCCACTTGTGAGCTTGTAGGGGACATCTCCAACCGTCTCAGTTCCTGATGCGGTGGAACCTCTGACTGAGCGAATGACTCCACGTAACACAGAGGAGGGGAGTGTGCAGACGCTGTGGTGAGAATCTAGGAAGAAAGCAGAGGATGCCCTGGTGCAGACCTGCCCAGGAGGGTCTGCGGGACCAGATGACCAAGGAGAAATCCCGGTAGCTGAGCAGCGGGCGATGCAGAGGCCCTGCTGGGGGACCCCAAGTCTCAGTCAAGCTCCCACTCTCACTAGTGCCCTGTGTGGGTAGATGGGGTGGGGTGGGGGCAGGGAGGGGAGGTGGTAAGCCTGAAAAGGCACTACAGTCATACTTCCGGGTGGGTGTGGGTGTGGGGTGAACCCCCAAAGTCTGGAGGACCCGGGAAGAGCTGGCCTCTGCTTACATGTGACCTGGCTCCGAGGAGCTGTTTTGCTGCAGGGTGCGCCCAATACCTCTCCCCTCCCTCCACCTTTGGGACCTCCAGAGCTCCATGATTTGGACCTAATAGCTTCTGTCTGATCCCGCTGTTTTGGGTTTTGAGCAAAAAAATCTCCTGGGGGCAGGAATGAGGGCTGCTGTGGCACCAGCCCTTTCCCCAAGCCTCCCACTCACTTCCTTACTGATCCTATACAGCTGCTGAGCCTGTCCTAGACCAGTTATTGGGTATGAAACACTTTGACAGACATTTAATGCAGAAGATGAAAAACCAATGCCAGGAGGAGGCATGGCTAAGTGCAAAGAGCCAGGGCCTCACAGCGGAAGCTGTGGGTTCTCATTCTGCCTCGGTTGCCTCATCTTTGAAATGGGAATGAAATGAGTGCCTGACTCATGTCCAGGTCAGCAAGATGTAGACCGTGGCCACTCAGGGGCCTTCTACTCCTAGGATGGTGGTGAGGAGGACATCAATTAATCAAGCCAAAGCAACTTGTACTCAAGCTTCCCATCCCCCACAACTCTCAAGACCTGAAGATCATTCCCCTTCCCTCCCATCCCCCTGCCCCCAGGCAGCGGGCTCATGGGGACAGGCAGACAGTGTCCAGCTCCTGGAGGAGACATGGGAGAAGGTGAGTCCATCATGGGGGAAGGGGGTGTCTGTGCCCAGGGGCCTCTGCCAAGCCCTGCTCCCCGAGGGCCCAGGACCATATCCCCGGGCGCTGCGAGGGGGTAGGGATGGATGACGGAACCAGGAGACCCCGGCTGTGGGCTTTTCAGGGTTGAGACGACAGCCCCTGAATCTGGGGGGCTGACCTGAGGTCTCTGGGATGCTGCGTCTGGGCTTTCTCTGAGGCAGGGCTTGAACCTGGCCCCTCGGCAGTGAAAGCGCAGAGTCTGAACCACTGGACCACCAGGAAAGTTGCTTTACTTCATTTTCTTTAAAAGCTGACCTTGGTGTTTCTGGGGTGGGCTCGTCTATTTGCGTCCTGCACCCCGTCTCTGCTTAGAAACCTCCATCTCGTCCTCCAGGACTGGCCGCTTCTGGCAGGTGCCCGCAGCCTCTGTGCCTCCAGCTGTGGCCTCATCGTGGCCACTGGGCTGGAGCAGGTCAAGAAGGGGGCAGAGACTGACCAGCGAGGCCCGCCAGGCCCCTGGCGCAGGGTCCTCGCCCTGGCTTCCGTGGCGGGTGGGCTGCGGGGGTGACTGTGGCCCCCGGCCCTGCCTGCTTCCCACATCTGCTTCCTGCCGGGCCGCCTACAGGAACCCCGCCCCCCGGGCGCCCCAGGACAGGTGCGGACACGCTCCCCTGGCCGACCCTGCCGCAGGGGCTCAGGGCCTTTGTGGGCCGCCCCGAGGGAAGCCCGGAAGCAGAAACATCCCGCCTGCCTGTCCCCCGCTCATGGAATTCTCACCATGTGACTCTCCCTGTGCAGTTTGTAACCTACAGTAAGCGCTCAGGAAACAGATTTTCTGAATGTGATGACCTGGTCCGGGGCCCATCTGTCTTCCAGAGCCTGATGGTCGCCTGGCGAGAGGTCACTTTGTCTGACTTTTTTCTCCATCCCCAGCCCCAGGCCAGCCCCAGTGCTGAGGACATGAAGCAAACAGGGCCAGTAACGGAGCAGATGAGTGGCCGGGGCCTCCCTGAGATGGGCCCCTGGCTTTCTTGGGGGCTGGGGGAGCTCTCGGCCTCCTGGAACTGGCCGCGGGGTTCTGGCCCTGGCCTCCTTCCATCTGAAAGTGGAGTTGGGCATCCCCCAGGGGGGGCCCTGGGCCTCCAAAGTGGGGAGAGGTTCTGAAACCCATAGACACTGACAAATCCCATCTGACCTCAGCCTCCAAGCCACGTGGCTGCCGGAAGGGACATATAATTTAAAAAAGGTTTCTCTTGTTAAATGGAAACTTCTGCAGGCGCCGAGAAATAAATGACGCTAATGAAATCCAGAAGCCCAGCATGTTTGATCTGCTGCTGTTCTGGGAAGATGCAGGAGGAGCTCTGGACCAGGGAACAGCGCATACCCCAAAGGCGGGCCTGCAGGGCAGCGGGCTGTGAGAGGCTATCATGAGGTGGCCAGTCAGCGCCTGGGCCCGCGGTCCATGTATCCTCTGTGGTCCTCCTGGGCTAGGAAGCCAGAGCTGTGGATCTGGATCTATGGACTTCTTAGAACAGGCAGCATCCACCCGCCGGCCCCTAGGCAGCCCCCTGACACCGACCCAGACAGGCCAGGAGGAGACGATGCCCAGGGCTCCAGTATCGTGGGCAGAGAAACACGCTCGTCCTCCTGGGGTGTCTGAGGAATGGCTCTCAGGCCGGAGGGCCTCCTTCCTGTTTCAAGTCGACAACATCACAGGTGATAACACGTGTGTGTGTGAGGGATGCTGACAGGGGAAGCGTGGTACCTCTGGGGAGAATGTTGTTTAGTTGCTAAGTTATGTCCGAATCTTTGGACCAGGGACTGCAGCATGGACTGCTCCCAAGCTCCTCACCATCTCCCAGAGTTTGCCCAAGTTCAGGTCCTTTGAATCAGTGATCCTACCCAAGCGTCTCATCCTCTGCCGCCTCCTTCTCCTTTTGCCTTCGATCTTTCCTAGCATCAGGGTCTTTCCCAAAGAGTCAGCTCTTTGAATCAGGTGACCCAAGTATTAGAGCTTCAGCTTCAGCATTAGTCCTTCCAATGAGTACTCAGGAGAGACTGTAAATGTCTACAATCTTGTTGGAGGCCTGTTTGGTTGTCTGTTTTAGGAAGTGAGCTGACTCAATAATTCCATGTCTGGAAACCCACGCTAAGGAAATATTCTGAAACTTAGGGAAAGCTTCACCCTGTTCATCAGAGGAGAAGACAGGCGCCATGTCAAAGCCCAGCAAAATGAATCATGAGGTGACTACACATCCCTTCTCTGGAACATGACGCACCCATTAGAATCCGGTTTATGGTATTTAAAGACATGGAAAAGTGCTTATGCGATCATAGTAAATTAAAACCCACTCAGATTCAAAATATTGTATGGGACGTCACTGAGGGTGTGCAAGCAATGCAGAGACGGAGAAAAGGCCTCAGAGTAGCACGTCCTGTTGCTCTCCGTGGTGGGCTTTGGGTCCTGACAAGGAGGGAAGTTGCTGCTCTCGCTAGTTTTCCAAATTAGCATGTTCCCATCGTCTGGTAAGTAATGTGTATTATTCTTGGACTTCCCTAGTGGCCCAGTGGTTAAGCATCTGTGCTTTCACTGCAGGGGGTGCTAGTTTGGTTCTTGGTCAGGGAACTAAGATTCCACAAGCCCTGCGTTGCGTGCATGCTTTGTGGCAAAAAAAAAAAAAGAGAGAGAGAGAATGAAATGGGTATTACTTTGATTGTGGGAGACCACATACATGCAGTTACTCAGTGGACCAGGAGCAGCGACACCACTCATTAAAGAAGCACCTGTTTTGCGTCATAACCAAAGTAACTGTGAAGCAGGTCGTCTACTGCGGTCTCCTGGCAAAGCGCCGCACTGCGGATGGAGATGGTCACAGCTAAACATCTGAGAACTATCTCCCCATCGCTCACATGCTCAGTATCTGCTGCTGTCTCTGGCACTCCAAGACTCTGCTTCCTCTCCTCCTCCCTACATCTCCCACCCCCTGGTCCGAGCCCCTTCTGGGCTTCCCCCGCTGGGTCCACTCCGCTCAAATCAAGCCAACCTCTCCGGCTTCTGTCTGTCAGTCCATTTCACAGATTCTGCTGCCGAAGGAAGCTCAGAGGTCTGGGTGGGGGAGATGAGCAGTTTGCAAACAATTGTAATGGTTGTGTTTATTTTGCCCTGACACCCTGGTCACAAGGAATCATTAAAAAAAAAAAAAAATTAACATAACACTCTGACCCCTTCAAAACCAGCCTTTACAGCAAGTGTCTTCTGGGGCCCTCGTCTCAGGTCTGATGCTCAGACTTCCTGGCTTTGACCCTGCTTTGATCCCAGTCCTTCCTTTCCTCACTTCTTCAGATTTCCAACACGTGTTATTCCTCCTGCCCTCTCTCCCCGCCATGCCCCAGCTCTCCTTAGCTAGATGTGCCCATTTTCCTTCTGGCTTTCAGATGAAAAAACATCCCCTCCCACACCGAGGGAGGAAGCCCTCCCCGCCCCTCCCCATCCTCGTGGAGTCATCAGCTGCATTTCCCTCCAGGGTTCGAGGTGAGAAGGAAGTGACTTTCATGTAACTAAGCCATTCAGCCGTGGGCTTATTCCCCAGGCCACCAGGGGATCCAAGCTCACAGCATGGGTTTGGTTGCTCTTTGGCCCTTCCGCGTGGGGCGAGGTGTCAGGCAAACAGTAGCTGCTCAGGAAACATCTGCAGGAGGAGCCCTGGGAACACTCTGAAAATGAGTTTGCAGCCACTGATGGATGGATGAGGAGACACCCAACGGTGGTGATTCAAGCAGGGTGCCCTTTGAGGGGTCCTTGGTTCTTGTAGATGAGTGAGTGGCAGTCCTGGTCAAGGGATCCTGGCTCCAGAAGGAGCCACTCAGCTTGCAGGGCCTCAGTTTGCCTTTCTGTGAAATGGGCACAATGACCCCTGCCTCTGCACAGCCTTCCTCCCAAGTGTCTCCTTTATGCTCACACCACTGACGCATTCATACTGCTCCTGACACTGTGCGTGGATATGTGTGGCAGGATTTCCCCACACCAGGCAATTACGTGACACCCCCTGGGCATCCTATAGTTTAAATTGATTCTGACACTACGTGGAGATGGCGTTAGACCCCACAGGTCAAGGGCTCAGCCTCATGAGACCACCCCTCACCTTCAGATGCTGATTACTAGCAGTCAGTCCCCAGGTTACAGCCCACGACATGTGTCTGACTTGGCTGCAAATCTATAAATCAGAGGCTGCTGTGACCTCCTCCCCCTTGGATTTCATGGTCTGCTAGAACAGCTCCCGTAGCTCAGGGGAACGCAGTGACCACGTCGTGAGCAGGGATGGCAGAGGATCCACATGGACAGGCAGGAGAAGAGATATGCAGGGCGGGGTCTGTGAGCTTCTGTCCCCTCGGAGTTGGGCTGCACCACACCCTTGGTATCTGGATGTGTTTGCCCACCTGGAAGCTCCTCAGAGCCCCCACTGTCGAAATTTTCTGGGGGCTTCCTCACGTGGACTTCCTCACGTGAGTGTTGGCAATGATGAACTCCACTGGCCACAACATGCCTGAGGGATCTTAGTTCCCTGAACAGGGATCCAGCCTTCAACTGGGGCCTGAGCCTTAACCACTGGGCTGCCAGTGAAGTCCCTGCCACAGTGTCTTGATACCTATAGCTTTGTCGTAAGCTTTGAGATGAGGAAGTGGGAATCTTCTGACTTTGTTCTTCTTTTTCTCGATTATTTGGCTTTTCAGGGACCCTTGCTTTTTCATATGAATTTTGGGATCAGTGTCTGCAAAACAGGCAGTTAGTCTGGAGAAGGTGGAGGTCCTTTATCTGGCAGGCAGTGGCAATCCACAGGGGAGTTCTGAGCTGGTGAGTGCCAAGGGACGATTTGGGTTTTGGGAAGACTGACCTCAGCGTGGGGAAGGGGTTTGAGGCGGTGGGTTAGGTCCGAGAAGACGCAGGGAGAGCAGACAGGGACGGGGGTGGGCTGAGGGGGGGGGGGAGGGTCGCCTCTCCAGCAGTCAGCCCCCACTGCCCAGCCCTGCCCCTGGGTTCTGGCCTCCTGCTCTTCTCAGCACCGGTTCTTGGTGGGGGAGAGGCCTGGGGAGGGGGCTGGGCTGGGCGCTGGGACCCCGGGATTCAACTCTGCCCCTGTCTCCGCCCCACCATAGCCTGCCGTGAACAATTTCCCAGGCCCCACCCTCCCCCATCTTTAAACAGAGGCACCAGTAGAACTGAACGGCCTTGGGGATCCGTGAAGGCCCACACTCCATCTTGCAGACGGGAACAATGAGACCTCGTGTGGCTCACGCCCACGACTCCTGCTTTTTGCAGCTTTGGCTCTTGCGGGTTGGTCACTGAGCCCTCTCCCTGGGCCTTGAGAACAAACCATCTGCAAGCACATGGCCCATCAGACGGAGAACTAAGGCATTAGCACGACCATGCCAGACGTTTGCCCAGGAAGAGAAAATTGCCAAGCGCTTTATTCTTCCAGGAGCTTCCTGAAAACCCATTTATCTGAACTCTGGGCAAATTCCTCATCCTGAAGTGGCTGCTGGCTCCCCAGGAAGTGCTCAGAAGGCTGCCCCCTTGCTGTGTCTGCTCGGCCCGATCCAGGATGGCAGGAATGGGGGCCCCACCCAGCCAGTCTCTCCTCGAACCCGGACCCCAACCCTGTGGCTCAGACCTGCCTTGACCTCCCCTTTCCAGGACGCTCCTGAGACTCCATCTGGGGTGTTCCTGCTTACAATGCAGACATCGCTGGATGGGGAGGTCATTGGGTGGCCCCGAATGTGGGATGGGGACCCTCACACATTCTTGGACCCCAGAGACAGTTGGACGGCATCACTGACTCAATGGACATGAGTCTGAATAAACTCCGGGAGTTGGTGATGGACAGGGAGGCCTGGCGTGCTGCAGGCAAAGAGTCTGAGCAACTGAACTGAACTGAACTATGTCTTCTTTATGGCACTTCTTGGTCTGACTTTTTAAATACTTTAGTAGATTTTATTTTTTATTTATTTTTTTTGGAGGCCGGGCCATGTGACTTGTGGGACTTCAGCTTCCCAAGTGGGGATTGACCCTGGCCTTCTCCGGGAGAGTGTGGAGTCCTAACCGCTGACCGCCGGGGAATCCCCAGATTTTACATTTTAGAGCAGTTTTGGGTTCACAGCAAAACTGAGTGGGAAGAGATCTCCTGTACACTCGCTGCCCCACACGGGCACAGCCTCCCCATCATCAACACCCCCAGAGCAGGGCTCACAGGAGGGGCTGCCTCTGAGGGTGGCTGAGAGAAGGTGGGTAAAGGAGATGACCACTCGGATGCCACCACTGGGCAAATGCCAACAGGACCCCTCTCCCCGGGAAGCTGGTGGCTCTGCCTTGGGGGCCTGGCCTGCAGGGTTGGGGTAGCAGAGGTGGGGATCACAGAGGCTCTGCTGAAGCCGGATGGAGGTGATGGCGCAGGGGGAGAAGACCGCCCCGGCAGAGGGACCGCCCATGTGAAGGCCTGGGGAGGGACCCTGCAGCCGGGCACCCGGGTGGGGCGAAGGAGCGGAAACACCCACGCGCTTTGCAGCCCAGAGAAGGGTTTAGGTTCTAACTCAGGACGGGGGAAGCGGCCACAGGGTGTTTAAGCTGAGAGCACAGACTCTTACCTACAGTTTAAAATTGAGGTTGGAGAGGGAGATGCTCTGACCTTGGGTGGGGCGCTGGGAGGCGAGAGGAGGCAGGAGAAGGGTTCAGGAGGCGGCTCTCAGGGGTACGGGGGCTCAGCGCCGTCTCCAGGGTGGACCAGGTGGGTTATGGACGCTGGTCTCAGATGCTCCCTGGCACCCCACCAGCACCTGTGCCTTGAAGGGGGTGTTCGCTTGGGTGGCACTGGGGCAGAGGGTGCTGTGGCCATTCTCACCCCCAACAGACTGCGCCGCCGACTACCATGCGTAGCCAGACAGAGCTTGCCTTTGACACTGAGTCTCACTCAAGCTCAGGCTTCCCAGCGGCTTCAGCGGTAAAGAATCTGCCTGCCAATGCAGGAGACATGGGTTTGATCCCTGGGTCGGGAAGATTCCCCTGGAGAAGGAAATGGCAACCCACTCCAGTATGCTTGCCTGGGAAAGCCCATGGACAGAGGAGCCTGGCGGGCTATAGCCCACATGATTGCAAAGAGTTGGACACAGCTCAGCAACTGAGCACACACACTCACTCAGTGAAGTACTCTGTAAATATTAGCTTCTTTAATCCCCGAGGTCAGCCTAAGAGGTAGGACCTTCCCCTTGTCTTACAGGCATGGGCATGGAGGCGAAGGCAGGTGGATGGAAAGTGGCCAGGCCGGGATTTGAGTCTGTTTGCCTGGGAAACCCCACGGGCAGAGGAGCCTGGTGGGCTACAGTCCATGGGGCCGCAAAAGAGTTGGACATGACTCAGCGATTAAACAACTGGGGGCAAAATGCCTGCTAAGCATCGTTTCCCCTGCCTTCCTGACCCTTCTTGTCACCTTTTTTTTTTTTTTCCCATCTGTACATTGAACGGGTGGGACTAGAGGTTCATTTTCACTTCTAAGGACCCCCAGACACTTGCAGATGTCCCTGAGGGCAGAGTTGGGGGTCTCTGCCGGTGTTGGCTCCTGTTTGTCTGCACTGGAGGGCTCCCTGTAAGAAGGAGGATTGGGAGCTGTGTTTGAACCCTTGGAAAGAGGATGAGGATCTTCTGCTTGGAGGAAGGACCTGATGGGGACGCTGAGGTCCAAGCCAAACTGTCCTCTGAGTAGTCTCCACGGGGGGCTGGGGCTTGGCTTCTGGACACCCACCTGGGGGGGGGATCCCAGGGGTCTCTGCCACTCGCCAGGGGCACAGCCACGTTCCCTTCCCCTTGGGCCCTTGTCTACCGGAGAGCACAGAGAGCGGTGACGTGGAGAGTGACTCCGGGAGGGGGCGCTCGCCCCCCGCCCCCGGCCTCGGCGGCCCTCCCCACCTGCTGTCGCGGGTCCCCCTCGCTGCTGGGCCCCACCCGCCGCCCGCCGCCCCGGCTGGTGCTGTGCTTCCTCTGTCGGCCGAGAGGTGGCAGCAGAGACCCACGGATCCCATCTTGAGTGGCCCTGTGGCCGGGTGACCCAGGAACTGACCGCCCATCCCGGCTTGGGGCGGGGGCGTAGAGGGGGAGCTCCTCAGGACCTGGGCCTGGCATGGGGGCACCATCCAGGATAGGAGTGGATGATGAAATCCCAGGTTTGGGCCTCTTGGGGGTAGAGCTGGGCACCCACGTGCACCATCTCAGCAATGCCCCAGGGAGGCCCAGGGTGAGTGAGTCTAGGGGAGGCATCCTGCCAGCCCAGAGGTCCAGAAAGGCACCCCAGGCGCTTGGACACGGTCCCATGGGTGGGAGGCTCCTGTGGGGACAGCCACTCCTGTGGGGCGCACGGGAGGCCCAGCGCGGCCCCAGCTTAGCCGGCAGCCTCCGGTGGAGGGCTGCCCCCGCCAGCCCAAGGGCGCCAAAGAGTGGGTCTTACATTCAGGGTGTGGGCTTCCCAGGGCCTTCCAGTGGTAAAGAATCCACCTGCCAATGCAGGAGACCCTAGTTCGATCCCTGGGTCGGGAAGATCCCCTGGAGAAGGGCATGGCAACCCACTCCAGTATTCTCGCCTGGGACATCCCACGGATGAGGAGCCTGTCGCAAAGAGTCGGACACGACTGAGCAACCAAAGCACCCGCACACTCAGGTCCAGGAGGTCACGTGGGGATGCCCGGTTTGACCTGAGCGTGAGGGCCTCTTGTGCAGAAATGGTTACATTTAAAGACGGCGACAGCAGAGCATGAAGCAGTCTGGCCCTTCTGAGCACTGGGACCTGCGTGAATGCCCAGGCTGCCCACCCGGAAGCCAGCCTGCTCGCACCCCTGCCTCGGAAGGCGCAGAGCCCCCGCCCACCAAGCCCTCAGCCGCTGCCCTCTGAATGCTCCCAGCGCCCCTGATGCGGGAGACGGGGAAAGACCATTTTAGAGATGAGGGAACAAGTCCAGGGAACCCCACATCCCGACTCCTGCCTTCAGGTCCCCAGGAGGACTCCATGGATAGGGCCAGGAAAGCTCCGGCACTCAGTACTCACCAGACACTGACGAGGAGGTGCGGTGATGTTGCTGTTTGCCACAGAACTCGTCCCCATCGCAGGGAGCGGGGTCCCCGGGGTCTGGCGGACAGTTACTGGGGTCCTCGGCTCCGGCCAAGCCGGGGCGTGCGATGGGCGCTTTAGCCAGCAGGGGGCGCTGCTGCCACACTGACGCACGGAGAGCTTCAGACCCAGACTTCTGGCTGCAGCCCTGGGCAGGCAGTGGTGGTGGTGGGGGGTGGCCCTGAGAGCCCCGGCCTCCCCCGGGGCCCCCACCTCCCTGGGCCTCAACGTGTCCTTGGAGGCGTCGAGTCACTCACCTGTGGTTTCCACGGGCCCCGTGTTCCGGGTGAGACCGCAGAATGAACTGGGGGTGCTGGTGAGTGTCAGCCCTGGCGGTGGCCGTGCGTGCGGGGGTCAGGCAGTGGGGTGTTTGTTCAGGAGCAGCATCGGTCCCTCCTTGTCCCACTCCCAGCCAGGCTGGACACCCCTCCTGCCCACCCTCACCCACCCGCCGCCTTCCCACTATTCGCAGGGGTGGAGCTGGGGCAGGCGCTGGCCACTGGGCGCGGGTGGACGGAGGCTGCTGCCCCGTAAGGACCCTGTGTGGGTGTCCTGGGGCTGCGTGTGGGGTGGGTTTAAACAATAGAAAAGGGGCTTCCCTCGTAGCTCAGTTGGTAAATCATCTGCCTGCCGTGCGGGAGACCTGGGTTCGACTCCTAGGTGGAGAAGATCCCCTGGAGAAAGGAAATGGCAAACCCCTCCAGTACTCTGGCCTGGGGAATCCTATAGACGAGGAACCTGAAGGGCTACAGTCCACGATATTGCAAGAATCGAACATGACTTAACAACTAAACCACCACCACCAAACAGCAGAAATTCGTTCTTTCAGGATCTGGAGGTCAGAAGTCCAGAATTAAGGTGCCTCGGGGTCCCACCCCCCCTCCAGGCTCCCAGGGAGGGTCCATCCTGCCTCTTGCAGCACCTGTGGCCCAGGGTTCTCCTTGGCTTGTGGCTGCATCTCCTCGTCTCTGCCTCCGTCTTCACACGCCCCTCCTCTGCGTCATCTTCTCCTACGAGGACACTTGTCATGGGATTCATATCCCACCAGATAAGCCAAGATGCAAACACTTTCCAAATAACGTCATGGTCATAGGTTCCTGCCAGAGTCCTTGGACAACAAGGAGATCCAACCAGTCCATCCTAAAGGAAATCAGTCCTGAATATCCATTGGAAAGACTGATGCTGAAGCTGGAGCTCCAATACCTTGGCCACCTGATGCTAAGAGCAGACTCATTGGAAAAGGCTCTGATGCTGGGAAAGATTGAGGGCAGGAGGAGAAGGGGGTGACAGAAGATGAAATGGTTGGAAGGCATCACTGACTCACTGGACATGCGTTTGAGCAAACTCCAGGAGATAGTGAAGGATAGGGAAGTCTGGAGTGCTGCAGTCCACGGGTTATCAAAGAGTCAGACCTGACTTATCAAGCATTTTCCACATAAGGTCACAGTTCTGGGCTTTAGGATGTGGACACCCTACCTGCTTCCCCAACCAGACCTCAACCCACTGCAATCCCCACACCAGTCAGGGCGGAGGACCCTGGCCAGCCCCGGGCTCCATCCTCTTGGGTCCCACCTGGCCCCAGGTGTGGGGGCCTCTGTCCATCACCCCATCAGCACCGGCAGCTTCCCAGCCCAGCCTGTTCTCTGGAGCCCCTCCCCACTCCCCAGGCTCTGGGGCCCTTCCCCAGCCCAGACCTGGAGCAGCACTGGCAGCACAAGGCCTGCTTAGGGGACCCATAGACAGAGTAGTCCTATTCTCCCCTCGGCCTGTCTGGATTCAAAGGGAAGAGAAAGCACATTGAACCAAGAAATCAGGGCGGGCTTCCTGTAAGAAGCTGCATTTTGGTTGAAATTAGGAAGATAAAAGGGATTAGGAAATGGAAGTAAAGTGGGAGGAGAAGAGGAAAGGAACTCAAGGAAGAGGCAGAAGTGTGGACGGAGGCTCGGAGGGGCACTCCCTTCCTCATGTCGGGGTTGTGGGTGTGCTGGTCATGGGTCTCCCTGCCCAGAGCCTGGGAGCCCCGCTCAGCACAGGGGCTCAGCTCTCGGGAGCCCAGTGCCCAGGCTGGGTCCAGAGTGGGAGTTGTAGGAATGCTCAGTTACGTCGCCCCAGGCATCCCAGCGGTGCTGAGTGGGCAGGCGGGGTAAGCTGTGCAGTGCGTGGTCTCTTGTTAAAACCATGCCCACCTCTCCCTTCCTACAGCAGGCAGGGAGGGCTGCCCGGGAAGGACCACCAAGATGAGATGATGGTGAACCTTACCTTTCTTGGGATACTTTTCTTCAGTGTTAAGGTTTTTGTTTTTTACAATGTTATTTTTATTATTCCATAAATCAATACAATTATTCCCAGTTTTGAAAACAACCAAAGCCTTGTGTGAGATGGTTCCACTTCTGATTCTCGAAGACCCGGGAGGGTCTGTGCATGTATCCTGCTGCCCCAGTCTACCTGGCTTGTCCCCACCAGGTGTGTTTTCTGAGATGTGGGGGCTGCTGGACACAGGCCTGTCCCCAGAGCAGGAGGAGAGACAGCAGGTGCCCAGGACAACGCAGCTTGGTTGCCAGGTAACGGTGGTCACCATAGCAACACTGTCTCCTTGGAGGGAGCAGAAGCCTCAGCACCCCCACCTGCAGATGAGGGAAGGGGAAGGCAGCGGTAGGGGCTCTCCCCTGACCACCTGGCAGCCGTCTCCTGGGGCTTTGCTTTGCCAAGCTCTTCCTTCCTCTGGGCGGGGGCTTTGGAATGAGCCGCAGCCTGCATGGTGGTGAGGGGCCCATGTGGTCCAGGGGCTGGGCCGGGGATCGGCCCCCTCCCTCCTCCACCACCTCCCTTGTGCCCCTGCCCTGCGCCCCGGTTTCCCCATCCGCCAGTGGTGACAGCTGCCTTCCTTCCTCGTTCACAGGGTCTGCCCCGTCAAGGCCTGCACTTGGCTGGGTACCCCCCTGGCCTGGCATGGTGCTAGGCATACAGAGACGGTGGGGTGAGTCATGAGGGTGTTATGGAAGCTGGAGGGGCCAAGAGGCAGGAGAGGTGGGGAGAGAGCCACTTTTGCCACTCGAGCTGGGTGACCTCAGACCGTCTCTTGACTCCTTTGGGCCTCAGTTTCCCCGTGGGATGGGTACAAGTTTTCTATGCCTGCCTTCTTGAGACAGCAAAGAGATGGTCTGTGACCCTGGGTAGGGGGGCGACGTAGGTGGCATGGCTTACTCCCAGGAACTGAGGACCGGCTCCTCTCCCGCCCCCTGTTCTGCGGGGCTCCCTCCTCTCCTGTATTCAGCTTCTCCTCCGCCAGCTTTGTTTCTGAGGAGTTAATTCCACGACTTTCTGTCCGCGTGTCCCCTGGACTGTGTCTCAGGACCAGGTGGCTGCACCCTGACAGCTTGCCCACTCCCTGCCCGCCGTGCTGCGTGACCTGGGACCAGGCCCTTGGCCTCTCTGTGCCTCTGACTCTGGTGTCGGGTGGGGGTGGTCAGAGCTCACTCCCGGAGGACAGCGGGCAGGAGAGGGGCGCCCGGCCTAGCCAGCACTGGGCACACTGGAGACAAAATGAGCAGCTCTGTCTGGGGTCGGCCCCCATCACCCCGTCACCCCTCGGGGCTTCCCTGGCGGCTCAGAGGTAAAGAATCTGCCTGCAGCGCAGGAGCTGCAGGAGACGCGGGTTCGATCCCTGGGTCGGGAACCTCCCCTGGAGGAGAATTCCTGCCTGGAGAATCCCATGGACAGGGGCTCCTGGGGGGCTACAGTCCACAGGATCACAGAGTCAGATGCCACTGAAGCGACTTAGCACGCACACAGACACCCTTCACTCTCACAGACTGTTTCCTCATCTGCGGCCCAAGGGGAAACTAGCCTCCTGCTCACGAGATCACAGGACGGTGGGATCAGCTGAGCCCGGTGCTGGCACGTGGGGAACCCTCAGTGGAGCCAGTGACCTCCGTGGGTGTCAGCACCCTGGCCCCTGTCCGGCCCCCACTGCCCTGCCCGCTGGGTTAACTCTCCGTCCTCCACCTGCCGGCTCTGGCTCATCCAGGGTTCCTGCACATCGACGGCACGATGGGTCTGGGGGGTCTGGCCGCCCCCATCCCCTCTTGGATGGCCGATCCTGGTGGCTCTTCCCCGGGTCCAGCTCCCTCTAGTGGACGGGCATGTGGGAAGCGGCCAGGTTCCCCACTCCCATCAGTTGCCATGGAAACCTCCTAGCAACCACTCAAACAGGCCCCCACCCACCCCCCAGCACAGCGCCCTGTCATGCGGCCAGCCAGGGTCGCTTGGGCAGCCAAGGGTCCCTGGCTGATGACAGAAAGCCCTGGGGCCGCCTGGCAGGTCCTCCGTTCACTCCGTTTGAGCCTCCTCCCCGCCGCAGCGTTGGGGGCTGTGGGAACCTCCGTTTTGGCAGGATGGGCCCACTTGACCCCTGCCTGACCCCTGCGTGGGTGGGGGTCAAGCCTGCTTCCTGCCGTTTGGCATTTATTGGGTGTCATGAGGCTTGTGGGTGAGGACCTGAGTCTTGAGAAACAGATTCCCTCCCGGGACCCACACTTCCTCCCCAGGACAGGGTCCTGACCCCCTGGGGTCCACCCCAGGGCCCAACCCCTCCCCATCCCCCACCCTGGCTCCATCCCCCATCCTGGCTCCATCCCCCACCCTGGCTCCATCTCCGCGGACCTTTCCGTTTGGTGTCCCGAGGAAGTGGCACCTCTGTACACACACACACACTCACACACACACACACACACACACACAGCCCACAGAAATACGACCTCACACTGACGCCTAGAGATGCACACACACAGACACGCAGACAGACGTAAGCTCACAGACACACACACACACTACAGATTTACGCAGACACACATTCCCACGGTCCCCTCTCCCTGTCGGGAATCCCACTGAATTCCAACATTTAAAGGGACTCGTGGGCGGGCTGCCTGAAGGGCATCAGCCCAGCGGAGTCCCCACTCCTCGGGAACCATAGGGAAAGACCCTCCCTTGCCCCCCTTCCCCACGTCCTCACCTCACTCCCCCGTGGGAGCCCCCCCGCTGGTCCTGGCTGCTCCCTCTGTGCCCAGGGACTCAAGCCCCATGCTTGCTCTCTGCCCCCGGGGTTGCACTCGCGGTGGGCGCGCATCTGGCCTGCCCTCCTTCCCGTGGGCCCGAGGGAGCAGGCAGCTGGGGGCTCGGGCTGAGGGGCTGAGAGGAGCCGCGAGAGGCCTCGGACGCCGGGTCAGTGGCTAGGCCAGGAAGCTTTGCCTTAGTGGGGAGCTATCTCTGAGCCTCTCCGGGCCCCTGGGGCAAGGGGCCAGTGCGGCAACCTGGGGGGCTGGCCCCAGGTGGGCTGCAAGGACGGGGCTCCCCTCACTGTCCTTTAAAGGGCCGGATCCCAGCGCCGTAACGTCAGTTGTCGGCCGTGTACAGCTGCCGACCCCTCCTCACAGCTGCACCCATGAGCCTGGGGTGACCATGTGTGTGTGTGTGTGTGTGTGTGCGCGCACGCACACACACCCGCACATGCCTCGTTTGTGCATCTGGGCTGTGAGCGTGTGTGAAGGAGTCTGTGTCTCAGTGTGGTGTGTGCATGTGAGCACACGTGTGCATACCTGGTGTGCGTGTGCGCACGTATGCATGAGCATGCATGCGTGTGGAGCGTGGCGGCAGGGTCAGAGGTGGGAGGAGATGCAGCGGTCTGAGGCCCGTGAGAACAGGAAGTGACCGTGTGGACCGGGCCTCCGGGGAAACACGACCTCCTTGACCTCAGTTGAGCCTTGGTGGTTCCTGTCCTGGTTTTTATCCCCTCCAGGGGAGTGTGTGGAGGGTGGAATATTCTGGAACCAGAGGTCAGAGCCTTCCCTGCTCATTCTTTTCTTCTCCTATTTTTTGGCCCAGGGGAGAGGGTAGGTGAGGTGAAGGCTTTGGGGGTGGTCTGAGTGTGTCCTTGTGGCCGATAGTTTCGGAAAGTGGGGTGCGTGCGCCCTTGGCATGGAGTGCCCACCTGCTCCTGCACTTGGGGACAGGCCAGGCTCCCTGCTTGGCGTTTGGCGGCCTTGGGGAGACCCCTCCGTCCACGTCCAGCCCAGCTCCCACTGTTTCTTCAGCCCTGAACTCGCTGTTCTCCGCGCCTGGACTGCCTTCTGCACCCTCCCATCAGTGAACGCACTGGCCGACTTGTGGGGGGGTGGTGGGGGTGAGCTCAGAGCCCTGGGGGTCGCAGACTTGTGCTGCCATGGGAGGCTGGAGGTGTGAGGGCCTCCAAGTCTTCAGGAGAGAGCGGCCCCCTGCCCTTCGCAGCGTGGACCTCGGAGGCTGGGCACGTACCACAGCCGCCAGCCCGGGCCGGGTCCCAGGGGCTTTTCCCAGGCTGGCCTCGGGGAGGCAGGGTCAGAGAGGCCCTCAGACGCTCCAGGCTGCGCGACGTCACCCCCGGTGGCCCCGGGAAGTCCCAAGAGTGTGCTGAGATGCTCCGCTGGGTCTTCACTCCGGGACGTTAGAGAGGTGGCCTTTATGCAGGAAAGTGACGCCGACGGGCCCCCTTGGGAAGCGGGCCCCAGAGCCTCCACTCCCGGCGGCGAGTCCCCACGTGGCCCTCGTCCCCCGACGCTGTCTTTAGCGCCGCGGCCTCGGTGCAGGGCTGCCGGCGCTGTTATGACCACCGCGGCGATGCCTCTTGTCGCGGTTCTGAGTCTCAGAACCACTGTTTCTGCGGTCCCCGTTGCATTGATCAGTGCCGCTTTCATTATTATTCCTCTTTGGCGTTCACCCCCCGGCTTCGTGCCGACTTCCCAGAGAGAGGAGAGCTCAGCTGGGGCGCTTTGCCCCCAGGGGACCCTTGGCAGTGTCTGGAGACATTCTGGGTGTCCGAGTCGGATAGGGGGCTCTGGGCACTATCATATGGGGGCTGGGAAAGCGGCCAGATGCCCTGTGATGCATCGGGCAGCCCCCAACAGGGAACCGTCTAGAGCAGAGTGGAGATGGGGTGTTGGCTTACTGGCGAGGCTGGGCCAGGCTCCCCAGTCCTTTCTGGACATCTTGGCTGAACGTCTGGGTTGCCGCTTAGCTTTGCCACTTCCTGCTGTGCTCTGATGGTTCATTTCATGTGTCAATGCGCCTCAGCCCTGGGAGGCCCGGTGGCCGATAGACTCTGTTTCTGGGCGTGTCCAGAGGAGGTTAAGATTTGAAGCAGTGGGCTGAGTAGAGGTGGTGGCCTCGCCAGAGTGGCTGGCAGAGGACGGGCAGATCCGCTCTGCTGGACACCCACCTTCTGCCCTTGGACATGGCATCGCTGGCTCTCAGCCCCTGGGCCTGGGCCTCCAGCTTGCAAACCCAGGGTCCTCCCATCTGCGTGAGCGCACAGGCCAGTTCCTCACAATATGTTCTAGATCACCTTAGTCGTGTCTGACTCTTTGTGACCCCATGGACTGCAGCCTGCCAGGCTCCTCTGTCCATGGGATGCTCCAGGGAAGAAGACTGGAGTGGGTTGCCATTTCCTCCTCCAGGGGATCTTCCCGACCCAGGGGCCTCTTCCATCTCCTGCATTGGAGGAGTGCCACCTTGGAAGCACTAAATCAGCCACACATATCCACGTATATGAGTTAATGTACAATATTTGTTATTCTCTTTCTGACTTACTTCTCTCTGTATGACAGTTTCTAGGTTCATCCACGTCTCTGCAAATGGTACAGTTTCATTCCTTTTTATGGCTGAGTAATAGTCCATCATATGTTTAAGAAACAATGGTTAGAAACTGACATGGAACAACAGACTGGTTCAAAATTGGGAAAGGTGTATGCTAAGGCTGTATATTTTTACATGCTTATTTAACTTGTATGCAGAGTACATCATGTGAAATGCTGGGCTGGATGAAGCACAGCTAGAATCAAGATTGCTGGAAGAAATATCAACATCCTCAGATATGCAGATGATACCACTTTAATGGCAGAAAGTGAAGAGGAACTTAAGAGTCTCTTGGTGAGGGTGAAAGAAAAGAGTAAAGGCTGAATTAAGACTCACCATTCAAAAAAACGATGATCATGGCATCTGGTCCCATCACTTCATAGCAAGTAGATGGACAAAAAGTGGAAACAGTGACAGATTTTATTTTCTTGGGGTCCAAAATCACTGCAGCTGGCAACTACAGCCACAAAATTAAAAGATGCTTGCTCCTTGGAAGGAAAGCTATGACAAACCTAGACAGCATATTAAAAAGCAGAGACATCACTTTGCTGACAAAGGTCTGTATCGTCAAAGCTATGGGTTTTCCAGTGGTCATGTATGGATGTGAGAGTTGGACCATCAAGAAGTTCAGTTCAGTTCATTTGCTCAGTCGTGCCCAACTCTTTGCGACCCCATGAACCGCAGCACGCCAGGCCTCCCTGTCCATCACCAACTCTCAGAGTTCACCCAAACCGATGTTCATTGAGTCAGTGATGCCATCCAATCATCTCATCCTCTGTCATCCCCTTCTCCTCTTGCCCTCAATCCCTCCCAGCATCAGGGTCTTTTCCAATGAGTCAGCTCTTCGAATCAGGTGGCCAAAGTATTGGAGTTTCAGTTTCAACATCAGTCCTTCCAATGAACACCCAGGACTGATCTTTAGGATGGACTGGTTGGATCTCCTTGTAGTCCAAGGGACTCTCAAGAGCCTTCTCCAACACCACACTTCAAAAGCATCAATTCCTCAGTGCTCAGCTTTCTTCACAGTCCAACTGTCACACCCATACATGACCACTGGAAAAACCATAGCCTTGACTAGATGAACCTTTGTTCGCAAAGTCATGTCTCTGCTTTTTAATATGCTGTCTAGGTTGGTCATAACTTTCCTTCCAAGGAGAAAGCATCTTTTAATTTCATGGCTTCAATCACCATCTGCAGTGATTTTGGAGCCCAGAAAAATAAAGTCAGCCACTGTTTCCACCGTTTCCGCATCTATTTGCCATGAAGTGATGGGACCAGATGCCATGATCTTAGTTTTCTGAATGTTGAGTTTTAAGCCAACTTTTTCAGTCTCCTCTTTCACTTTTGTCAAGAGGCACAGAAGTGTGGTGGCTATGACGGATGGTGCAGAAGCGCGGCCGAGAGGAGCTACTCCACGTTCAAGGTCAGGAGGGGCGCCGTGAGGAGATGCCCTGTCCAAGGTAAGGAGCAGTGGCTGTGCCTTGCTGGAGCAGCCGCGAAAAGATACCCCACGTTCAAGGTAAGAGAAACCCAAGTAAGACGGCAGGCACTGAGAGAGGGCATCAGAGGGCAGACAGACTGAAACCACAGTCACTGACAACTAGCCAATCTGATCACAGGACCACAGCCTTGTCTAACTCAATGAAATTAAGCCATGCCATGTGGGGCCACCCAAGATGGACGGGTCATGGTGGAGAGGTCTGATGGAATGTGGTCCACTGGAGAAGGGAATGGCAAACCACTTCAATATTCTTGCCTTGAGAACCCCGTGAACAGCATGAAAAGGCAAAAAGATAGGACACTGAAAGATGAACTCCCCAGGTTGGTAGGTGCCCGATATGCTCCTGGAGATCAGTGGAGAAATAACTCCAGAAAGAATGAAGGGATGGAGCCAAAGCAAAAACAATACCCACTTGTGGATGTTACTGGTGATGGAAGTAAAGTTTGATGCTGTAAAGAACTATAATGCATAGGAACCTGGAATGTTAGGTCCATGAATCAAGGCAAACTGGAAGTGGTCAAATAGGAGATGGCAAGAGTGAACATCAACATTCTAGGAATCAGAGAACTAAGATGGACTATAATGGGTGAATTTAACTCAGATGACCATTATATCTACTACTGTGGGCAGGAATCCCTTAAAAGAAATGGAGTAGCCATCATGGTCAATAAAAGAGTCCAAAATGCAGTACTTGGATGCAGTCTCAAAAATGACAGAATGATCTCTGTTCGTTTCCAAGGCAAACCATTCAATATCACGGTAGTCCAAGTCTATGCCCCAACCAGTAACACTGAAGAAGCTGAAGTTGAACAGTTCTATGAAGACCTACAAGACCTTCTAGAACTAATACCCAAAAAAGATGTCCTTTTCATTATAGGGGACTGGAATGCAAAAGTAGGAAATCAAGAAACACCTGGAGTAACAGGCAAATTTGGCCTTGGAGTACAGAATGAAGCAGGGCAAAGGCTAATAGAGTTCTGCCAAGAGAATGCACCCTCTTCCAACAACACAAGAGAACACTCTATACATGGACATCACCAGATGGTCAACACTGAAATCAGATTGATTATATTCTTTGCAGTCAAAGATGGAGAAGCTCTACACAGTCAGCAAAAACAAGACTGGGAGCTGACTGTGGCTCAGATCATGAACTCCTTATTGCCAAATTCAGACTGAAATTGAAGAAAGTGGAGAAAAGCACTACACCATTCAGGTATGGCCTAAATCAAATCCCTTACAACCATAAAGAAGGCGGAACACCAAAGAATTGATGCTTTCGAATTGTGATGGTGGAGAAGACTCTTGAGAGTCTCTTGGACAACAAGGAGATCAAACCAGTCCATCTTAAAGGAAATCAATCCTGAATTTTCATTGGAAGGACTGATGCTGAAGCTGAAGCTCCAGTACTTTGACCAACTGATGGAAAGAGTCAACTTATTGGAAAAGACCCTGATGCTGGGAAAGATTGAAGGCAGGAGGAGAAGGCGGTGACAGAGGATGAGATGGTTGGATGGCATGAGTTTGAGTAAAATCCAGGAGATGGTGAAGGACAGAGAAACCTGGGGTGCTGCAGTCCATGGGGTCACAGAGTCGGACACGACTTGGTGACAGAACAGCAAGAACAAAATTCCATCACATCTGTGTGCCCTGTCTTCTTTATCCGTTCCTCTGTGGCTGGACATTTAGGTGGCTTCCATGTCCTATGGTACATAAGCTATAGTAGGTAGTGCTGCTGAGATCTCCTTGGTTTGAATTTATTTTCACTCACTTATTCATGTTTTTATTTCATTAACACACAAGCTGCACAAATTTCTCCTCCCTACTTACTGTCTTTCCTGCCTAGGTGAGGGGCTACCGCTTCTGCTGCGGCGGAAGGTTTTGTCCGTTCCCACTTTACACCACGGGAGTCACGCAGTCACGCAGACTCTTTTCTGTGTGGTTTCCTTTGTTCATCTCTCTGTTCCAAAGATCTACCCTTTTCCTGTAACCTAGTGATTCTTTTTTCCCTCCGTGGTAGTCATCTATGGCATGAATATACCATATTATTTGTCCATCTCGCATGGATGGATATTGTGCTTGTTCTCAGTTTTTGGTTCCTTTGGAAAAAAAGAGGCTTTGAACATTCTTATGTATACCATTTGCTGGGCATATGATCTCATTATTTGGGGGGCTATATTTAGGGGTGGAATTGCCGGGCCATAGGGTAGAATTCTATTTAGCTTTAGAAGATACCCCAAACCTTTTTGTAAAGTAGTCATTTGGCACCTTTAAAAATTAGACTTTATTTTTACAGAGCCGTTTTTTGATTTACAGTAAAATTAAGAAGGTAGCCCAGAGAGTTCCCACGATCCTGGCATCCAATTTCCCCTACAATTAGCGGCTTACAGCAGCATGGTGCATTTGTTCCAATTAACGAACCCACATTGGTAACGGTCTCATTAGCCAAGTCCATTCTTTACTCCAGTTTTCTTTGTTTTTCCCTCACGTCTTTCTGTTCCAGGACTTCATCCAGGACACGGCGTCACGTGCAGCTGTCATGTCTCCTTAGGCTCTTCTGGGCTGTGTCAGTTTTTGTTTTGGCCATTTTGGAAAGTGTTGGCTTAAAAGTTGAGATAATTGTAGATTCGCGTGTAAGGAGCGATACAGAGAGATCCGTTTACGTTCTGCTCTGTTTCTGCCAATGTTAATGTTTTGCAAGAGCGAGATACCAGAATGAGGATGTGGGCACTGAGCTTCTCCATTGAATTTTTTTTTTTTTTGCTGTGCTGGGTCTTTGTTGCAGTGTAGAGGCTTTCACTAGTTGTGGAGCAAGGGCTTAGTTACTCTGAGGCATGTGGGATCTTAGTTCCTGGGCCAGGGAGTGAACCTGAGTTCTCAGCATTGCAAGGGATTTTCAACCACTGGACCAGCAGGGAAGTCCCCTTCCACTGATCTTATTTGGATGTCCCGACTTTCCTCACGCTCATTTTTGTGTGTGTAAGTTCTGTACAATTGAGTCATCTGTGTAGGTGCCGGCACCACTGCCAGAGCCAAGACACCCAATAACGTTCTCAGCACCACAGGGGTATTCCAGGTTCACCCTTTTATAGACACAGCCCCTCCCCCAATCCCTGATCCCTGAGCTCACTGCCTTGTCATACAATTCCAAAATTATGTCATTTCAGCACGTTTAAATGGAGCCACATGGCATGCAAACTTTTGGGACTGCTTCTTTTTTGTTCACTCAGCAGAATTTTCTGGAGATCCTTCCTAGCCATTTCCTGCAGCACTAGTTCCTTCCTCTCTACTGCTGAATAGAAATCCCTGGGGCGGATGAACCTGTTTGTTTGATCCTTCATCTGTGGAAGAACATCTGGGCTGATTCCGCTTTTTTTGGTCACTACAAATAAGGCTGCTGGGAACATTTATG